>NC_026656.2:10333271-10953324 GCF_000004075.3 Cucumis sativus
TTGGGAGAAATTATCAAAGAAGATGGTCTAATTAATGTTGTTAGGGGTAATTTTTATTACCAAAACATCATAAAAACAATATATCAATTTTTTGGGTTGATAATCAAAATGAGAATAGAAAAGGAGATGATTTGGAACTTGATAATCGAGATCAAGCATCATAAAATACTTAATGTGACATATCTCAACCATGCGTCGATCCAAGGAATAATCTTAATTAGGCCTATAAAATGGCTAAGAGAAGGTGTTGAAACTTAACTATGGATTAAGTGGTAAGTCGAAGGGAAAATGAGAAATTATAATATAGGTAGAAATTTTATGAATGATAGTTGAGTTTATAACATTTTGAAAAATTATAAATAAAGCAAAATTTATCAATGATTACTCCTATTGTCAATAGACACTTATCAATAATATACCAATATTTTCAACGTAGTTTATTACTAACAAATCAGTTCTATCATTAGTAAATTTGCATAGATTTGGTTATGTTTACTGTTTTTTAAAAATGTTATGACTATATATGAATCAAATTCGTAAGTTTTGCCACTATCCCTAAGAAAATACCAAATTGAAAGAACCCAAGGCAAGGTAAAGCGTGGGAAAGGAAACTTGTATGGGCCTAGCCCATGCCGAGGTCGACCCAAAGAAGCCACCAAAATGGGATGAGCTACAAAAAAACATGAGATAAAATGTCGTCATGGCCATGGGCCTTCAACCTCACTTCGATGATATGATTGATAGAAGCTCTAAGAAAAGGAATGGTGAATCGAATCCTCATGACCCAAAACCATAAGAAACCGAAGATTTTTCAAAGGCACGGATTATGTTGATCTTAGACTTCAAAGGTTTATGTATGAATTAAGTAATGTTCTTTGTTGATAGGTTACTGAGCCAATAATTTGTCGCTCTACACTTATCTTGTTTTAATTGCATAAGATTTCTGATGATAAATTATCTTGATTTTACTAAAAACTTGAGAAATTATATATGGTAGGTTTTTGTTTCAAGAATTATATGGTGAAACAAATGCTAGGGCTTCACAAAGTATTTAACTCTTGAAAGACATATTTATATTATAGGTTTTTGCTCGAGAGACCACTCCTCAAGCTTGTACATTGTCAGAGTGTCAGATAGGTTTCATATCTCCAATTTTGCCACTAATTCCGTAGTTAACCATATGCCTTGATTTAGGTTTGATAGTTGACATTATCTTAGAGTAGAAATATGATTTGTGTGAGATTTCAACTTTTGGCTTTAGAAATAGGTCTTGTGCTTAAGGAGGAAAATAATAAGAGTAGGAGTAGAAGACTTTGTTTTCAACCGATGTAATGGGGAGGGGGTTGAGATTGATTTTGATTTCAAGAAATCTAAAATGCATGAAAGGAAAGGGTATTGTAATTAAATTCAATAAATAAAAGATCCTAGGTCTAAAAGAAACTTCTTATTTCGATTTGTTCGATCATGACAATTTCATTGCTAAATTTAATTTCATTGCTAAATTTAATGTTAAATCCCAATCAATTTGATAAAAAACAATTAGCTCATAGACAAAGAAATAGGGAAAGAATCCTAATGACCAAAGTTAGAAAGTGATCCATAGCCTTACATCAACGTGGTTTTTGCTTGATTTACAGAGTTAAGATGAAATCAAACCTAAAACCTAGTGTTGTAGATGGGTAGAGGGCGAAAAGCCGAAGAAAACAACTGGTCATATGCCTAAAATGACTGTCCAATTGATCAAAAGATATGTCATAAAAATTGAATCTATGGATTTCTATTTGTGTTACGACATCGCGGACAATGCCATAGAGAGTCACAACACCCTCCTTTAGTGGCAATTTCGTAATTTTTGGGTCTTTTGGATTAATTTCTTCATTGGGACTTCAACTTGATCTGATTTAGCTCCATTTTCTTCGTAATGCTCGATTCTAGATCTTTGATGCTTGAAACCTATAAAATAGTAAATCAAGAACTACGTAAAATCAAGAAACGAGCTCAAATTAAATGAAACAAAATAATGTATTTCCAACGTTATCAATAATGTTGATCGACAAAGTGACTTCGCAAAGTGAAGTTTGTATGCTTTTGCTATTGATGATAGCTTCTTGATTGACCTCCATTTCAAAGTGGTTTTCACTAAACTTCTCGTCTGGATTCAGTTGTGCCATGCTTTAATCCTTTTCTTTTTCTAAATTTCCTTGCGATTAATGGAAGTAGGGCTTGAAATGCAGGTGGGTTATTCAAATCTCTCTCTTTTTTTTCTTTTCCTTTTTCTTCACATTCCCCAGATTTTACGATTCTAAATTTGGAAATTTCTTTGAAGACGAGCACCAGCTAGATCTGGTTCGGATGAATCTGGATAAAAAATTGCTGATTCCTGGTGAGCTAGAGCAGAGATATTGGCTGGAACTTGAAGATGAACGGCTGTCCTCAATGTCATTTTTCTTGAACTATTCTCTTTTGGTGGTGAAGATTGGATGCCCTAATTGCTCATATTTGATCAACATTTAAAAATTAATTTTGCTTTCAAATTGTTGAAAATCAAAATTGATCATTGTTGTGCCGTGTCGAACCACTGCCTTAAAAAAAAAAATGGCTTTCGATTGCTTTTCAAGATTAATATTACTTCCTACTCAAGCGTGCACTTGCGGGAGTAGAAATGAAATTGAAGAAAAAATTGCTCAAACAAGAATTAAGGTTTTGCAAGAAGGAGAACTCAACACGACAAAAACCTTTTCTTTAATATATATATATGTATATATAAAGTATAATGGTTTTAGAATATAGAATATATTAATTAATAATAATTATTAATTTCAACTTAACCATTATTTATAAATGAAAACCATGATAGCCATTCCCAACAATTAATTATGTATGGTTATCGAATCAAAGTTGGTCAAGTTTGTAAAACTACTTCAATGTAGCATAATTTTATTGGTATGTTAATCTTGGATTTGTTTCTACAATTTCTTATGTTTACATATTCTTATTTTTGTTCTACCACCACAAGAAATTTTGGATTTTCCAACACAACTCCATATTATTGGGAGAAACGACGTCGAGAGATAGGGTGTGAGATCTGAATTTGAATAGAAAGATCATTTTGAAAAATAAATGGTTAAGTAAAGGATTTTGAAGAAAATGTTCTTGAAGATTTAGACATAATGATGTTTCGCATTGAAGCAAGACGACATGACTAAAACAAGTAGCGAGCGAAATTTAATAAGCATTTTAAGGTTCAATATGAAATGAAGTTAGGCATGAAGAGTTATAAAAAGTTAGAGAAATATTATAATTGGGCTTAAGTAATGGGTCACATGTAAGAGTTTAAGCTAAGCATGGTCATGAGAAATATTAAGCTTACACGCGTAGCACCTTAAGAAGGAGTTGGCAAGCTTGGGTGAATTAAGGATGACTAATCTGATTATGGAATAATATAAATGAGAGAAGAGGTCAGAAGAAAAGAGTGTTACTCTAAGATTTTGATAAAAGAAAGTATCAAGTGTTGTCTTGATGAGAAGTCACTAGCGAGAAGAAAATTTTTGGGGGATTAGACGTTCTGAACAAGGGAAATTTAGTCCATGAGTGATTTTCCAAAATGATTAAAGAATTTAAAGCTTTCTTCTAAATTAAATTCCTTATTGATTTGAAATGTTGTTCATATGTTAATATTTATAAAGGAACGATTTCAAAGCAAGCTTGTGTTATAATGCAAGTAAAGTTTTACATTAATAATTGTAGGCTATGTTGTGAATAAATCATTAGTCCTATTTCTATTAACTAATGAGATAACTATTATGTGCACATAAGAAATAAAGACAATCATGTAGAAATGACATGGTAGAGTGAAGTTGGTCAATGTGTAAAAGTGTTGGCTTTTTGGCCCTTAATTTCAAATTAATTTATTTTAATTATTTAATTAATTTATGTTTTGATGATAACAAATCTGATTTTTTCTATTGACAACTTTATTAATTTGAATAGTTCACATCGTAGAGCTTGGAAAAATAATTCTAACACCTTTTGAATCACACAAATCGAAGTTCAAACAAAGAAAATATTACTAAAAGAAGCTTAACGGAAAAATACCCGAGATGGTGACGTGACGACCAAGCATTCAATTTGAACCAATTAGAGAAAGTCACTTGGAGCAACGGATGAGTAACAAATGTGACTTTTAGTTGTGTTTTATTGACTTTTATAAAAAAAAATGATTTGAAAAAGAAAATGACTTTAATATTATTATTTTTCCTTGTGTCTAACGACTAATTGAATTTAAATCTCAACCATTCATTTTTCTTTTACTTACATCTAATGACCCAAAATGATTTTGAATTTATCTTTCATCTCTTTTTAAATACTTCACTTTTCCCAAATTTTAAAGAGACAAAATTATTAAAACTTTACATCTTCAAAAAGTACAAAAAGCCAACATTGTTATTCTCTCTAAAGCTTTCAATTCTTATTCTTTTCATCTTATTCTTGAGAGATTTTTATTGTATTGTGAGGATTAAATTTGTAAGCTTCTTTTTATAAAAATAACCAAACTCATAACACCTACATATGACGAACTCCTGATGCTTCATTTTGTGCATCGAAGATCCTCTCTTGATACATTTCTTCGACCCCAAGTTCGATGGACATTTATGCATAAGGAGATTCCCTTTTTTTGTAATGTATGATTGGATTTGATAATATTCAAGTTGTCAAAGTTTGTCACAGTGCAATGTTAATGTCCTATGGTTATCCTCCAGTTATGATAGTCAATTTATGTAATTAGGTTGGTTTTAAGTTTTAAAGTACACTCAGACCATTTTTAAAGGTTTTTCAAGTATTTTGTAAGTTTTGGGGAGCGAGTAGACCATTTAAGGACCTTATTAAATTTTATAAGTTTTTGGAATCTTAGATTGTTGTTACTCTCTTTCGAAAAATTTAGATATTTTAGGCTTTAATGTATAGTTGGAGACTTTCTAAAATATTTTTTAAACATTTGTAAACATTTAAGTTGTTTTTATAATAAAAATGCCAAAACATTTTTAGGTAATTTTTAGGTTAAGTTTGAAAGTAAAAATAAGTTGCAGTTAGACCGTTTTAAGTTGTTTCGAGTGTAATACCCAAAAATTGAGGTAAATTATTATTATATTTTACTTATTAATTACTTTCTACTTTCCTATTTTCAATTCTTTTCTTTTTCATCAAATTATAATAAAACATCCAAAATCCTTCAAATTTTAATAAAACAAATCAAGAATTAAGTAATGAAAAATACCTCAAGTTTGGGGTGTTACATAGACAGTGTGATATTTTAAAATATTTTTAACCTTTAGGAAAGGAATTTACTCAAAATCCATATTTTCATATTATCTAAAAAAAACTAATGGCTTAGACACACCTATAACATTATTAATCTTGTTTAAAAATCTAAAGTTGAGATATACACATACTCAAATTTATAATAATGTACAATACAGTTCATGACTCTAAAAAGTCTAAAACATAGTTTTGAATTACTTTGGATCCAAAACTCAACCCCATATCGTCTCCTGTACACATCTCAAAGATAGCTAAGTAACGTAGATCACTGTTCTAACAACCTTGTTAGTGCACAAGTATTTCAAAAAGCTTTATTAATTTTTTAAGGTAGTATTTCAAAAAGCTTATTACATTTACTTTTAAGCTTTAACTAATTAAATGTCTACCAAAAAAGCTCCTTGCATTGATGTTGATAATCTCAAAGACTAGATATGAACAGAAGAAAAGCCACTTTATCTTTTATTATTTTTATAGATTTTGCATTCATCTTTTTTCTATATATATCTTTATAGACTTTATTGGGTTTTGTTGGTCAAGACCACCCCCACCACAAATTTATGCAGACTTGTTTCTTCCTCATTTATCAATGGAAAGTGAGCTTGTATTGAACACTTTTGACTTATGAGTCATCCTTTAAAATAATAAAATGTATTATTATTTTCTGATTGTGTGGAAATAGATCCTCAACGTGTGATACAATATGAATATAGAAATTTAAGAACTTACACTACTTTAGATCAAATTAGCCAACATTTTGCATTAAAAAGAGTTTTATTTTGAAACTCACAATTAAGTTGATGCCTTAACTTAACACTTGGGTTCATAATTCAAGTAACAACTAAAAATAACAAATAATAAAAACAATAATAAGAACACAAGAAATTGGTTACCCAGTTCAATGACACAACATCTCTACATCGGAGAGACCTTGACCCATAGAAAAAGATTATTTTATTACCTCATAAAATAATACAAGAGTACACAAAAATGGTCAATAATACTAGCATCACCACAAATACTTATCATGTTGTATATAGTGAAACTTGATATACTGATACATGAATCAGAAGTAAGATTCACTGCATTTGCCACATTAACATCGAGAGAAAACTCCCCATGAATCTGAAGTTACCAACCAATACTGACAAGTTCCCACTTGATCATCTATGACCTTTTTGAGCAAAACCTCTTCGACAACAATTGTAGAGAATTAATGTCATGTGATCATGATACATTTAGTGTTTATAATCTCCAATCCACATTCGTCTCAACGACACTTTCAATTTCTTCGAATCACTCTCAGTTTCTGCACACAGTTAAAAGCCCATCTTGCGCCCACTACAAAGAGTTAGGAAATTCTTGACGCCATAATGCGTTGGGGATAAGGCAAGAACACGTGGGGAAGAGATTTCTCGATGTCGAAAGCTCCGTCAGCAAGAACGTTGGGAGTACAACGTCGAGGGAGCTTTCTCTGACGCACGAAAGAGAGGACATCGGGATTGCCTTATTGTTAACGAAGTTCAAGCCGACTTGTGGCTGACATCGACAATGGAGTATGCCTGACGTCCCCAACGTGTGTTAGGGATAAGGCAATCCCGACGCGACGTCGAGAAAAGTTTACTCCAACGTCATTGAAAAGACGTTAGGAGAATCCATTGATCCCGACGTAGAGTATACGTCGAGATCCATTATTTATTTATTTATTTATTAATATTATTATTTGTTATCGTGAGGTATTGTTTTGGGTTTCACCTTCCAAGACAACAAACAAAATTTACAACAAATTATTAAAGTAAAAAAATTGCAATTCATAAAATTAAATAGTAAGTTGTTGTTCTCAAATTGTTCAAAACAATTACATTAAAAAAAAAAACTACAATATCTCATAAAACATAGCCTGGACGTCAGATTCAAAGAACGAAATCTCTGCAACCCCCCTCCAGCCTTTCCCCAAATAAATTAATCCTTCTCCCATTTCTATACATAATCATCCCCTCATATATTCATTTGTCGATTTCGTTGCGGAAAAAAAAAACTTCCCCATTTTCTTTTTCCTCAACTCTTCGTGCAAGCCCTTTTTGTGCTTTTCCTTTCGACTTTTCCTTGTTGCTCGAACTTCGCATTTGCCGCCTAGAATTTTCCTTGCCGATTGAATTTTTTTTTTGAACTAACTTTGGACAAGTGCTATACTATCCTTGTGTGCCTCTGCGATTTTCGAGCAAGGTAGGGTTGAAGGTTGTCGATTTCAATATGATTTTTGCATATAGTCGATGATGAGGTCCATAATTTTCCATCTCTGATATTTTATTTTTTATACATTTTTTTCCTGTTATTTCAGTTTCTTTCAACATTTGCGCTTTTTGTAAACAATTCTTGGTTATCATTGCAATTTCTTTCGTCTGTGTTGAATGCAATTTTGTTCCATTTAGAAATTTATTTCCTTTGCATTTCTTGTTTTGTCATTTCTTGAAGTATCTATGTTGTACTTCTTCATGAAATAAATCTCTGTTGGGCTATCTGTTATGTTCAGAAATGTATACTCCTATGCTATTGCATTTCATTTTCCTTCTTTACAATTTTAATTTACTCCAAATAAAGGCTCCATTAAGATGTGGCCTTTGAGTCATCTGATATGCTTATGCATTGTTTATTCACTACTACTGCCAATTTTTTCTTCCTACCTAATGTGGTAGGTCTCATGGTTACGGTTTGACCTTATCCTATCATGTGCAAAGATTATCTTTCCTTTTTGTTTCTTTTACTCAATAAACTGGTAAACTATTTCACTTCTACCATCTATATAAACATCAAATTTCTTATGTCTTCTTCTATGTTGTATCCCCTATTGGACGTCATTCTTCTTTCCTCTGTTCAATTTTCTTGGTAGGCCATCTACGTTTGGTTCATTTTTTTTTCATGTCTATATTCTTTTAAAGGCATACTATACTTCACATTTTTTTAAGCATTTATGCACAACATGTTCTTCCATGTTCCATGTTTCATGTTCCATGTTCCATGTTCCATGTTCCATATTCCATGTTCCATACTTCTTTTTTATGTTTCTTCTCATTAACCTTCTTAGTACTGATGTGTGTGCTGGACAATGTTCTCATTTGTATGTTCTTTTTTTGGCATAGTGTACTCCATGTATTTCTTCATCTATGAAATATAATTTTTTTCATGCTTTAACCATGTTGTCATTTGATGCTGCTTGTCATGAACCATGGTACGAACAAAGTGTGTATGACTACCATTGTTTTTTTTTTTATGTGTTATTGTTTAAGGCATATAGTCCATGAAGTTCTTCTTGTCATGTTTCTTGCCCTCAACCATTGTACCAATAATATATGTGTGTGGCTGCCTATGTTTTGATTCATGGTTATGGTTTGTAAGGCATACTATGTTCCATGATGTGTGTTGTTGTAAATTGTTTTTTGTATTCATTTCCATGTCCATACGTTTCTGCATTTCTACGTTATGCGTATTGAATATTGATGTGTCCACTACTAAAACCGCTTCATCGTATTGAATGGTTTCATATCCTCTCAGGCTATTTTTTTTTTAAAAAAAAAACTAGTCACATTATTCTTTATATTAACGAGTTTCCATTTCCATTTCAACATTGGACAACCCGTGAAAGTACACGGTACATAATTATATGATCGTTGCGGCTACTATTTTTTTCAATAATTTTGTTTAGGTCGACGCACTCACTTGTGTATACTTTTTTTCAGGACACCCAACTCTGTACATTCGTTCAAATAGGTACTACGATTTTGCCGTTTTGTAGTACAACTTTCCATTTATTCTCCTAACAATTTTTATGTCGTTTCTTGCACTGTATTTACAACGTTACTTTTCCCTTATTCAATTGTAAAAAAAAAATTGCACGTTAAGTTCGATTAATTTATGTTTTTCGCAGTATACAACATAAACATTGGTTCATATTATTGGAAAGCATATGCCGTTCCTATACGTTTCTTATTATTGTGTACAAATGTGTGAACTTATTTTTAAATTTCAATGCATACCCGTAATCCCGATTCTGTGACACTTTAATTTCCACACGCATTTTTTAAAAATTCCGACTACTTTAACAATCCCAATTGCTATGCTTTGAAAAACCAACGACCATGAATTTTGAAAAAAAAAAAGAATTTAGGGTTTCCAACCATTACCCACTCTTTTAAAATACAATAACAATCATTTTAAAAAAATTCACAATTACTTTTCTAAAATATGATCAACACTTAAAAAAAGAACACCGTGATTATTTAAAAGATATTTTGTGTACAAGATTACACTAGGATTTAAAAAAATATATGGTTTAGTTTTCCACCATCACATTGTTCACACAAATTTGACTGCATCTATGACCCTACTTTCTATTATTTTTTTTGCATAAATGGCCACAGTTATTGTGTTTTATGTTTTTTAAAAAATTCAATCTGTACGTTTAGTAAATTGATTAAACCTACCATAAACATGGAAATACATGTTGGAAGAGAACACATTAGGGGTGAAAAAACCCGAATCAAACTAAAGAACAAAACCAAATAGATTCGATTCGATTCGAGTTGGATTAGGCTTCAATAGTAATATTACTCAACCGAATCGAATTGAACTGGATCGGTTTGATTCAATTCAGTTCAAATGTAAAACATTTAGGTTAAAAACTTAAAATTGAAATTAAACTCATTCGTTCGTCTTCCTCCATCTACACGAGTTCATCATTCTCCATTGTCGGACATTCTCCGTTCGTCGTGGATCTTCCTCCTTCGTTTGTCTTCCTCCATCTACACGAGTTTGTCATTCTCTGTTGCTGGCCATTCTCCATTCTTCATGGGTCTTCCAACTTCGTTCATCTTCCTCCATCTACTCGAGTTTGCCATTCTTCATTCGTCTTCTGTTCTGTCTTTCGTCTTTTATTCATGTGGATCTGAAAAAAGAGGAAGAAAATTCTTCATCGGACATTCTCCATCTTCGTTCGTTGTGGGTCTTTCGTCTTCTACCTTGGGTCGAAACCGCAGGTAAATTCCCACCTCTTTTTTATACGATTTTCAAATTTTTTCCCTCTTTTCCTTTATTGTCTTCACATTGGTTTGATTATGTTTGTTTTATGGGGAACTTTTGTTCATAATTCCTTTATTGTCTTATGTATTAGCTAGTATGTGTTATGTGCCCAAATTTTGTGTTATGTGTTATGTATTAGCTAGTTTGTGTTATGTGTTTGTGTATATATTTCTTGACTGTATTGGGTGGATATGTACATAAGAGGTTGCTATTGTGGTTGCTATTGAATGCGTTTAGGTTAAACTGATTTCAAAAGGTATATGAATTATGTTCGGTTGCTATTGTATATATTTCTGTTGAGATTAAATTGATTTCAAAAGATGTTATGATATGCTTTACTTATTATTTTCTTTGATGATTATTAGTTAAAAATTGTTTGCTTTTTTGTTGGTTTGGTTGATGATTATTTTGCACGACCTAGTCAAGGAAGCGATTGTAGAACATACTTGAGCGGCTCAAAGCAGATACAGGAAGGGCAGAATCCTGATATAGTTAATGTCATTAAGGATGCCATGGTCTGCCAAACCGACTAGCTAAGGCTCATTGCAGAGTAGCCGCAGTTGGCACTCGAGGATGAAAGAAGAGGTCGTTCTAGCATTGCGAGCCATACCTGAGCTCAATAGGTTAGAAAGGGTGTAATGCAATCGAACACTGATGAACAATTTAGTAAACATGAAGGATTTTCTCGAATTGTCAGATGACGAAAGCTTGACTACTGCACGGTGATCCTAGAGGCGCTAGCTGATTGTTTCTTTTACTTGCACGGACTATTATTAATGTTTTTTTATGACTCTACTTGTTCACTTTTTCTTCTTGATGTTTTGTAGTGATATTGATGTTATGTGTTTTTTGTTCCAATTATTCATGTAGTAAAATTAATGCGACGTAATTTAATTTTATATATATATATATATATATATATATATATATATATATATATATATATATATATATTTGCATTTCTTATTCCGCTTTTACGTGCTGCATCATAAAAAATAATTGAAATTATTTGACAATTGTAATCAAATGTAACAACTAATCAATAACATGTTCAACATAGACGTTACCATTCCACAAATTAAATCAATTACTTCAGGCAACGTCGGATCATTTGGTAAAAAAAAGTTATGGACTTTGACTATTGGATTTTAAATATGAATTTGATAAAAAGAGAATTAATTAAAATCTAAATCTATCAGATCACTACCAACATAACTCTTCCCACAAACACATCTTATTATAACCCTACCCACATAACACTTACCCCAAATACATTTTATCATAAAACTATCATAACACTAGCTAAATAACTCTTCTCCCAAACACATCTTATTATAAAAATATTATAACACTATCTACATAACCCTCCTCCAAACACATTTTACCATAATATTATCATAACCCTAGTAACATAACTCTTCCCTCAAACAACTCTTATCATAAAACTAGTTTTATCATAACCCTAACCCTTCCCCCAAACGGACCTATACTGTTTATACAATCTTTCAAAGTTATATGTTTGGGAACCTAAATAAATTCTAGATTTGCCATTGATTTTGGATTTCCTGAAACGAGTATTGAATTTCTGAGCATCTTCTTCATATTGTTAATTCTCCTTTTTTATATTTTCACTTTTTCTTGTTTGCAACTTTTCTCGTTTCAATTTTCTTTTTTCTTTTCTTTCACTACACAATCATGTTTGGGCAAGTGCAGTACTATAGAAGGCAATTGATTAATTTTAGAGATTTTTGTTCCAATTACAATTTTATGGCTTCCACTACATTAACAAAACATGTGGCTTTTTTCCCATTTCTACGTCAAAAAATCAATCCCAATCCACAAAGTGAGATGTTAAGCATTCGTCTTTACAACTAGACTAAGAAAATGATTTAAAAAATCCAATAATATATTAAAAAGAATAAAACTTCTTAAAAACTCAGCAACCTATTTTGCATATACATTTAGTCTAAAATTGTAATGAAAAATGATAGTTATTATGTGATTAGTTGAAATTGATGATATTAATTATGTATAACCAACTTTATCAATAAATTTAAGGTTAGTATGATATTTTTTCCTCTTGAGAGTGTTGTTAAGAACGTTTCATCTTTTGGATTTTTAATTTTCAATTAATTTCTCCTTTTCCTCTCATATCATAACAAGAAACATAAGTTAATAAACATAAGTTAATAAGTAGGAAAATTATATCAAATGACAAAAACATTTAAAAAACAGCTCATGACATATATTTTTTGTATATTGTAAATATAATAAAATTAGTGATATTATGCGACAATTAATAATAAATACTTTAATGCCAGCAGTGAATTCTGTTGCTAAGACCAACGTATTCAAATCGTTTTCAAACGTCATTTGGCAATTGAAATTAAGAATTCTTAACTATGTTCTTGTTTATTAAGTCTGATACAAATGGATCAATTTTTTTTTATAGTTTTTTATCTACTTTTTCCAACTTAAATATTACAAAGTGACTGCTAATTTTTTTTTCATCCAGTTTTGTAATATTTGTTTTTAAGCTAAACCACATATCCAAAATTTTATTGGACGGTCAAGAAGAATAACAAATTATGAGTTTTACTTAGGGAAAATAGTAAAAATAATTTTAAATTGTTATAATAGCAAAACATAAAAATTAGAAAAATAAATAAATGAAAAAATCTCATAAATACTCTTATCCAATATAAAAAGTACAATTATTTACCTAAACCCAAAATACATTGTAATTGAAATAACACATGCCACATAAAAAATTTCTCACAAAAACATAAAGATTAGAAAATTTGCCATTGATGGAAAGTTTCACCTCATGTCTGCAAAATTTAAAATCTATTTCAATGTCTAAAAGATGCAATTCATTTGAAATTGTAATTGCAAAATTGAGACACATTCAATCAAAGGGTTTGACTCTATACATGTCGAACAGTCATAGTCGAAAGCTTCAAGTTGAAAATGGGAGCATTGTTGATATTATAATAAAGATGAAATCATAAAATTATACTATAGAATTGAAAACTTATATGCAAGATACGCATCGGTGAGTTCGTCCACTGAAATCGGTGAGTTCTTCATACATTCGAGATTCATTTGAGTTATTCTCTCTTGTTAGCAATAAAAAAATTCTCTTTCACACTGTGTTTATTTCTTGTCGGCTGCCTCTCATAATCTCTTTATTTTCTTTTCTCTAATAAAATCTAAAAGTGAAAGATTCAAATAATTTAAAAAATGTCATTGAGGCATAGTTAAATCCTAAAATTTAAATTTAAATTGTTATTAAAAATATATATTAAAATTTAAATTCAAATTGTTATTAAAAATATATATTAAAATGTAAATTCAATTTTTTTATTAAAAATATATATTCAAATTTAAATTCAATTTTTCATTAAAAATATATATTCAAAATTTTATTGAAAACTTTATATTATGTGTTATTTAATAAATTGTTTAAAATATAACAAATTTGAAAATAGCTATTAGCATAAATCTACCAACAAAATAGCAAATTTAGTTAACATTTATCAAATTTGAATGTTTTTTTTTTTTTTTTTGCACTTTTTCAATAAAAGAGACACAATAAATTATTTTTTTAGTAAAAATCAATCAAAATAAGTGTTCAATTTGAAATATAAATTCAAATAACTATATATTATCTAATAAAAATTTTTAAAATAATTTGAAATATAAATGTTTTGAAAATAGTGGATTAGTGATTGTCATTATTTTAGGGATTAGATTTCACAATATTTGAACTCAAAATACTATGAAATCTAAGGAAAGAGGAACGGTTGAAAATCTTTTAACAGTTTTTTAGGGAAAATATTTATTAAACATAAGTTTTATGAAATAAATAAATAAATGTTAATTAATTTGATTTAAATATTAAAAATCCAAAAATTTGTTATGAATTATAGGCATATATTTAGGAGATATTGAGAAAATCTTGTCAATCTCGAAAATATCTTAAATTAGTTAATATTTTTCAAAAGTTTGCAGATACACTTTATAGTATGATATTTGGTCTCATTATTTGTATCATGTAAATACAAGTAAACCACGTATTATTCTACATAAAGAGATATAACACACGTATTATACTTTTTGATTACACATGTATAACAATGATGCTTGAAAATAAAACTTCACATACAAAATAAAACGCTTCATTAAAATAAATATGAATATTGACGTAATTAAAAAACACAACGTGAAAAATAATTATCTCATACAAGAGACACAATAAATTGTTTTTTTAATAAAAAATCAATTGAAATAAGTGTATAATCAGAATTAGCACGATTGTAGTGATGATAAAACTTTGTTTTTAAATTATTATTAACCGTATGTACTGTGTATTATCTGATAATTTTCTTTAAATAATTTGAAATATAAATAATACAAAATGTTTAATTTATGTTTACCATTAATATTTAAAATCAAAATATTATGAAATATAATGATTTGGAAATAGTTGAAATTCTGATGACCATTTTTTTCATTAATCATAGGTACTATGTATTATCATATGAAAATAATAAAGTAGTGATTGTGATTGTTTTAGAAATTAGATTTCATAATATTTGAATTTAAAATATTATGAAATCTAATGAGTAACGGTTGAAATTCTTTTAGCAATTTTGTATGAAAAATCGAATTAAATAAGTAAATGTTAATTAATTTGATTTAAATACTAAAAATTAAAAAATTTGTTATGAATTATAGACATATATTTAGGGGATATAGGAGAAATCTTGTTAATCCAAATTAGTTAATATTTTTCAAAATTAATTGTAGTTTGTAAATAGACTGTATCTGTGTGTTATTTGGCAAATACATCGTATCTAAAAACACTTATTCTACTTAAAAGTACAAACGGGTAAAAGAAGATCGAAAAAATTATGTAACCACCCGTTTTGCCAAAATTAATTTGCTATTTTTAAGTTTAGGTATGAAAAATATTTTTCCAGTAGTCGCGTAACTTACAAACACGCTTAACTATGATCTTTCGATGGAATCCGGTGAATGGTCACACCCATGTGATAAATATTTATAAGTGACAATATTAATTTGTTTCTAAAATAATATAGCAAAATTTTAAATTCTGCCAAACGATACACAATATGAATTTTTTTTTTACCTATAGTATAATTTGTAAATGTTATGGTTCATTATATTAAACTTTATTTAGAAATGCTACTGTAGATAATAGGATGTCATACGTAATTGCCCAAATAGATTGAATGAAACCTAAGAGTAGATGAAAACGCATCCCACTTAATTCTAATATATATTACTTTGTAAAACATCAACAAGAAGAATAATCAAGTAAGTATACACTACATAGTCATGTATATATACAATTCCTACCAAACAATTAATTAGAGGGTTGTTAGGATCGTTCTTTATGTTTTTTTAATAGAACAAGTAGTTGGTCCGAATAAAAATATTGCTAAAAAGGAAAAAGGCATTAACACTTACACCCATATTAGTCTATATAAGAACACAGAATGGCACCAAATTTTGCAGTGAAGATCAATCTAATAAGTTGAAAGCAAAGACCAATATAGAAAAAAAAAAAAAAAAAATGTCTCTAAAATGGGTTATGGTATTTGCAATTGCAATGGTGCTTCTCACTGCTGAGACTGCAACAGAGGCTCACCGGCCAACGCTAACTCCAAATGATCCGGAAATGAAGTCGATGGTGGGTCATGCTGGTGACAAGACCATTCCTGCCCATGGAGGAAAAGGGTGCAAGAAAGGCCCGCATTCCAATTGCAAGGAACACCATGGCTGAGTCAGAAGGGTCTTTCTCTGACGAGATAAGGCCGTGCTGTTGGGGAGAACTAAATAAAACTACTGCGTTCAAAAAGCCTATATTGGCTGCCCTCAAAGATTATCCATGGTTTCAAAATATTGTAATCTAATGTTTGTGTGTTGATGTTGGTGTCTTTGTAATATGGTTGTTTGTTGTGAGATCTAATATCTATATAAATGCTTTTCTTTTGTATTCCGCAATTCTAGCAAGATCTTTAGCTTAACTCCTGAGCTTTTTCTCTCTCTCTCTCTCCAGAATTTGCCAATGGTAACATTAGACTATGAAAAAAGTACACCAATGGTTATAAAAACGCTTCAAGAAAGAAGTGTACAAAATGAATGATTATCTAACCATGAGCCAAGCAAGTCCATGGTTGACCAAATCCTACCAGGACCAATATGAGGTGGGCCAACCATTTGAGAATGCTTTGGATGAGACTGACATATACACTTGGTTGGTCCACTCCATTAGGAGAATAAGTTTAACTTAAGCATTAAATTGTGGGTAAAATGCTCAATACATCAGTATTGTACGGTTTCTTTTTTTCACGCAGACGTTGATCACCTTCTGTAAACCATATCCTTCAGGTCATGTGAAGTAGACTAATTTTACAAAACCAACCAAATATTGATCTAAATAGTTTGTGGTATATATTTTTCATCTGAACTACTTACTGCAAATTAAATCCTAATACAAATTTTGGAATAAAGTATAAACTACCACGACCCTATAGATTCATTATAATATCGGCCTATACTATAGACTTCAACAAAGATATGTAATATAAACCAAATTTTATCATTTTGTATAGATTATTGTTTTCTATCTTAAGAATAAAATATTTTTCCTTTTATTTATTTTATTATTATTATGATGGACTACTTTCACGTTAGAAAAATTGCATCAAATGACAAAAAAATTAGAAAAAAACAGCTCATGACACATATTTTTTGCATTATGACAAAATTAGTGATATTAGGCGGCTATCAAACAGTAATCATAAGACTATCAGACGTTATTACAGGGTTATGATCAGCTGTTAAATTTATTATTTTTGCAATTTAGAAAATGTAGTGACATGAACTCTATTATCATAAATGTTTTGCTACTTTTGTAAGAGCCCCTCCAAATAATGTAAAATGGTCCAAAATAATTACAAAATAATATAAAATTTTAGTATTATGATAGAGACCGATATACTCATGTTTGTAAGATTAGAAAAATAGGAGTGAAGACTAAAATATGGTTGATAACACAATTTTGATGAATTCAAAATATTAGAAAACTCAAACCCATATATATCATCTAATTTGGATAATCTCAAGCAATATGAATAGAAGAAAAGCTACTTTGTGTTTTATATCATAAATTACAATTGTGTCATCATGTTATTAGCACTCTTATTTATTTATTTGTTTCTTCTCTCTTTATAGTCTTTATTGGGTTTTGTTGCTAAAAAATCACTATCTTCATCACATATATGCAAACCTGTTTCGCCCTCATTTATCAATAGAAAGTGAGCATGCATTGAATACTTGACACTTATGAGTGCCACTAATGCCTCTCACAATATACTAAATTCATTTTCTTTCTTAGTACACAATTAAAGCATAGACTTTTACAAACTTATATTTATTATCTGCTGAGTTATAAATTTTGGGAAGCCTTTAAATTGTGAAGCTTCTCCCAAGCAACGAATGTGTGTGCATTGAACTTTCTATTCGAAAAAACAAAAAAATAAATTACTCTACTGGATAAAAGAAGAAGAGTTTGTTGGATATTTGTCCAAACAAAAATAATAAGATTTTTTTATTAAGTTATTTTTTAAATAAATGATTCTATTTAAAGATAAGAATATTATTTAGAGATAAAAGATTTTCTTTCGTAATAATAATAATCTTTGCATTAAGAAGTTACAGACATGTATTATTGTGATTTTTAAATAGCTAAGTTATTGGCTTAGTTCAGCGTGCGCGTTGATGGAAAATGGACTTCGAAAAAGTTCTCTCTTTAAGAATTATTATTTGTGAAGGTAGTCAAATTACCATTTTTATGAAGATGAATTACTGGAATTCTGCAAGTAGTTTTTACACTGCAACTATTGATAAGAAATATGAAAGAAGACTGAAATAGTTGAACTGTAGTCCATGAGTTTAGAGAAAGCCTGAGTTTATCTTCAAGAAGATTCAAACATAAATTCAGGAGAAGTCCGTACTTGATTAAGTTTTTTGCTCATTTGAATCTTAATAATATTTTTATATGAGGTAAGAAGCTCCCTAGACGTAGATGGTATTCATCGAACTAGGTTAACAAAGTCTTCTGTGTTATTATTATTATTATTTTGTTTCTTTAGCTATTTTTTCAATTAATTATTTTTGATATTGCTAGATGATATTTTGATGGCATCACATTTATTTTAAGTTAGTTTCCAAAATATGATTGAAACGTAGAGAGTGGACAAAATTTAGAAAGTTACAATAAATAAAAAGAAATTATTGTAAATGGTAAAAATACTAAAAATATTTACAAAATATAAAAAGTTTCAAATTATAGAAAATATAAAAATTTCATTCCATCCGGGATAGAATTTTAAATTTTGTTTTAATTAATTTGTAAATGTTTTCATTCATTAGAGTATATTTAGAAAGGCTCCTGTAGATAATAAAATGTCGTGAAATCAAGTAGTACATCAACCAAAATGAAAATGCATTGCACTTATATATTAAATTGTTAAAAATTACTTTCTAAAACATGAACAAGAAGAATAATTAAGTATACACTACATAGTCATGTATATATACAATTCCTGCCAAACAATTAATTAGAGGGTTGTTAGGATAGTTCTTTTTGTTTTTTTAATAGAACAAGTAGTTGGTCCAAATAAAAATATTGGTAAAAAAGAAAAAGGCATTAGCAGTTACACCCATATTAGTGTATATCAGAACACAAAATTGCACCAAATTTTGCAGTGAGGATCAATCTAATAAGTTGAAAGCATAGACTAATAGAGCAAAAAAAAAAAGTCTCTAAAATGGGTTATGGTATTTGCAATTGCAATGGTGCTTCTCACTGCTGAGACTGCAACAGAGGCTCACCGGCCAACGCTGACTCAAAATGATCCGAAAATGAATTCGTTGGTGGGTGAATCATAATCGTGACAAAATTACCAATCCTTCCCATGGAGGAAAAGGGTGCAAGAAAGGCCCACATTCCAACTGCAAGCAACACCATGGCTGACTCAGAAGGGCCTTTTTCTGACGAGATTAGGCCATGCTGTTGGGGAGAACTAAATAAAACTACTGCATGCAAAAGCCTATATTGGCTTCCCTCAAATATTATCCATGGTTTCTGAATATTGTAATCTAATGTTTGTGTGTTGAAGTTGGCGTCTTTATAATATGGTTGTTTGTTGTGAGATCTAATATCTATATATGCTTTTCTTTTGTTTTTGGCAATTCTAGCAAGATCTTTAGCTTACCTCCTGACCTTCTTTTTTTTCTCTCTCCAAAATTTGCTAATGGTAACTTCAGACCATGAAAGTACACACTAACTGTTCTGTAGAACACTGTTCTGACAACTTGTTAGTACTCAAGTATTTCTACATTTCCAGTTACTTACAACTAATTATTAAATGTCTAACCAAAAAGCTTCTTGCTTTAATTTGGATAATCTCAAGCTATATGAATAGAGGAAAAGCTACTTTAGTGTTTTATATCATAATTATTATTACAATTGTGTCATCATGTAATTAGCACTCTTATTTTTTTATTTCTTCTCTTTATAGCCTTTATTGGGTTTTGTTGCTAAAGATATCACCATCTTCATCACATATATGCAAACCTGTTTCTCCCTCATTTATCAATAAAAAAAAGTAAGCATACATTGAACAATTTTCACTTATGAGTGCCAATGATGCCTTTCACAATATATTAAATTTATTTTCTTTCTTAGTGCACAATCAAAGTATAGAGTTTTACAACCACAATCAAACTATAGAATTTTACACACTTATATGTATATATTACCAGTTGAGTTGTATTTTCTTTAGAATTAATATAAAAAAAATTATCTCAAATATTGAAAGGGTGTTTGGACCCCAGATTTGAAAGAAGTGGAGTCGACTAAATCCTTGTCTGGAAAAACTTAGTATTAGGGTTTCAATCATTCCCGCATACATTTTCCAACTCCGTCCCCTAATACTTCTCACTCCCTCTCACTCCTTTGTGATTTTCAGTGTAATCCTTCCTCTTCACTCCGCGTAATCCATCTCACTTCTTCCTCCCTTATCGTGTTCCTTCTCTTTTTCCATCTTTCTGTTATCATCCCTCTTCGAATCTCATATCCGTGTTTACTTTTCGTTTTCCTCTTGAAACCATTTTTCTTCTCCCTTTTTGGTTTTGTAAATAAGGTCTATTTTTGTAGCCATTAATGGTTGGGTTTCCACCCCTTGCCTTTAGAAGTCTTCCTCTTGCATGTCCGAAGAGACTACTCAGTGAACATGCAAGGATCTCTTCCTTATCCCTCCGAGTTTTCCATGTCGCTCTGACGACTTGTGTACCGAAACGGCTGTGAACAGAGAGATGCTACTTATATTGTGGGATCCAAAGAATGGTAGGGACATCAGCATTGGAGCACGATAGGGGTGTTGTCAGTTCTTATCGGGTTTATATCTCAAACATGCCTTTATAGTCAATGATAAGTGTAATCTAGAGTTCAGAGAAGTATATTTCTTATTCATATTGAGTCAAAGGAACGTTACATATATTTATATAGAGAATAAAATAAACCCTAGACACTATGTACAATTACAATAAAGGACGTATGATATATATATATATATATATATCATAACAATAAGGTCCTCTTCTGAATTATCTTATTCATTTTTTTGTGTTTCTTTTTCATGTAGTATGTTCAAAATGTTGCTTATGTGATTCGTTCTGAAAATATGTTTAAAATGTTGCTTATGTCACCTTGAGGAGCACCAATACTGTTTGTGAAGAAGAAAGATGGGTCGATGCATCTTTGCATTAACTATAGAGAGCTTAATAAGGTAACAGCCAAGAACATATATTTGTTTCCCAGAATTGATGATTTACGTTCAGGGTATCACCAATTGAGGATTAGAGACAATGATCTTCCTAAGATCGCTTTTCATTCTATATATAACCGTTATGAGTTAATTGTGATGTCTATTAGTTTGACGAATACTCCTGTTGTATTCATGGATTTGATGTACAGAGTGTTTAAGGATTTTTTAGACACTTTTGTGATAACTTTTATTGATGGTATCTTGGTTTACTCCAAGATAGAGGTTGGGCATGAGAAGCATTTGTATTGGGTTTTGGAGACTTTTCGAGCCAATAAGCTATATGCTAAGTTTACAAAGTGTGAGTTCTACCTGAAGCAGGTGTCTTTTCTTGGCCATGTAATATCCAATGAGGAAGTTTCTTTGGACTCAGGAAAGATTGAAGTTGTTACCAATTAGCCTCGTCCTTTTGTAGTCAGTGAAGTTTGAAATTTTTTGGGTTTAGCAGGTTACTACAGAAGATTCGTGGAAGGTTTCTCTTGTATAGCCAGTCTCTCAACTTAGTTGACCAAGAAAGGGACTCCTTTTGTTTGAAGCTCAACATGTGAGAGCAGTTTCCAAGATCATAAGTAGAAACTTGTTACTGCATCAGTCCTTATAATGCCAGATGGATCTGGAAGTTATATGATTTATAGCGATGCTCCTCGAAGAAGGGATTGAGTTGTGTTTTGATGCAGCAAGGTAAAGTGGTTGCTTATGCCTCCCGACAGTTGAAGATGTTTGGATTTATGTCATAAAAATCGTAGATTGTAAATATAATTCATTGACCGTTATTAATAAAGTGTTATTATTGTAATGAATGTTATTGATTATATTATTAGTTTTGTCTTAATAACTCAAATCCAATAACCTAACATCCTAAGTTGTTTGATGAGTCTTGAAAAGTATGTAGAGACATACAGGAATCAATGTTCGAGATCAGCTTAAAGGGTCTATAGTATAGGGATAAGACTGAGTACCTTATCTTGGTAACGCTATGGATACGACTCACTTTGTATTTGATACAAATGCAATGATCCAACATGGAGAAGATGAAGATGTAGATGTGTTGCAGTCCAGAGGATCATTATCATCATCTTCAATGTGTTGTTGCCAAGAGAATCATCATCTTCATCTTCGATGTGTTGCATCCGAGAGGATTATAATCTTCATCTTCGATGTGTTGCAACCAAGAAAATCATCATCTTCATCTTCGATGTGTTGCAACCGAGAAAATCATCATCTTCGTCTTCATCTTCAATGTGTTACAACCAAGAGGATCATCATCTTCATTTTTAATGTGTTGCACCCATGAGAATCATCATCTTCATCTTTAATGTGTTGCAGCACAAGAACCATCATCTTCATCTTCAACTTGTTGCAGCCAAGAAGCCGAACAAACAAAAAAGTAGGACATGGAGGAAACCAAACCAAGATACATGCTTGCATGGGGCCTTCAAGGAATAGCGGGAAAAAAAGTCAAAGTCAAGTTATGTGTAAGAAAATTTATTATAAGATAAAGAAAAGAAAAGAAAAGAAATTTTTTAAAAAAATTTAGGTTAAAAGAAAAGGTAGTACAAAATGGTTAAAAAAATAAATGAAAAAAATTAAAGAAACAAGAAAAGAAAAAAAGGCAGACAAAAAGTAATTAAAATGAAAAGAAAAAGAAAGAAAGAGAAAAACAAAACAAAAAAAACAAAAACAAAAAACGAAAATAAAAGAAAATAAAAGAAAAATAGAAAAGAAAAAGGGACACTTGCAAAAATAACAAAAAAATAATATTAATAATAGGGTCCATGTCACTACGTTTTCTATATTGCAAAATTAGCAAATTTAAAAGTTGATAACCCTCTGATAGCCCTCTCATAATCCTTAGATAGCATTCTAATAGTTGTTTCATAGCCGTTTAATAGCACTAATTATTTGTCATATTTGTCATATTCGTAAGATGGAAAAAGAGGTGTTATAGCTTATTTTTTCTAAATGTTTTTGTCATATGTTGCAATTTTTTAAGGAAGAACGAGAAAAATGAAGGAAAAGGAAAAAAGAAAAAAACTCTTTCATAATTTTTTTTTAAAATAAATTCTATCTTTATCTTTTCTTTTCTCCAGCTCGACCCTCTTTCACTTTTTTTTCCTCCCCCTCTCCATCAGCCCCCTCTATCTCTCCCGCGACCAAAAAGAAAAACATAAAAATGAACCCCATTTTCACACTATGTTCTCCCAAATAGGTAAGGAAGCAAACGATGAAGCAAAAATAAAAAGAAAAAAAGTTAGAGGAGCCAAATACATAAGTATCAACAAACGTGTTTGATTGTCGAGATTACCTAATCTTTTACTTTAGTTTTTAAAAAAATAACAAATTAAATAAATAAATAAATAAAATTGCTTTAATTTTTTTTTCTAATTAAATCCATGATCGAAGAAAAAATATTGGAGAATTAAAAAAAAATTCACAATTCATTTTGTTTTTCTATTGTTGCAAAAAAAAAAAAAAAAAAAACTTTATCCAATTCATAAATTCATTTCAAATTTAAATTGAGTAAAAAGAGAAGGGGCGAACTTTTTAAATTCTAAGTTTGAGGCTAATTCAGGTTTAAGCTGCACAAATTTTACTAAAAATTCAAATTAGAAAATTATGAAAAGAAAGAAAAAACTTTAACTTAAATTCATGAATGAGCAATATTCCAATTTCATCAATTTTATAAGTCTCAATCTCCCAACTAAATTTATCGTGAATTAAATTCAAAATTTACTAAACTTTATATCATTTAGTCACAGCTATGTCCAAGTGCGTAGTCTGATTAATTTTGCATATTAACTTGAGTCAAAGTCAATAACAAATCATTTCTAGTTTTTGTTTCACCTTATCGTTTTTTAGATTCACCCATCCATGAAATTTCGACCAATTAAATTCTGCGGCGTTATCACAACAAGCATTACGATAGTTATAATTTGATTGAGTTTGGGTAATTAACTTTTCTCATACACAATCCAATTCAAAACCTAAATATAAAAATTGAGTCAACCAAGCAAATGAGCCCAAGCCCAAGCCCAATGACAAAGCGCCATCTAAAACCCACGAAAATTCTCTATAAATAGAGACCATTCCACATTTTTAGGATCTTTGGGAGTAGGAGGAATTGAAGCTTTGAATATTGTACCTCTAAAGAATTGAAAAAGTTATTAAGACGTATAAGTTATTATCAATCTCGAGATTATCATCTTCTAAAAGATTGAAAAATTGGAAGGTTAAAACTTTTCTGGAATTCTAGTAGATCGAAGCTCAAATAGACTTGCAACTATAACTTCGTATTAACTTTTCTGGAGAAGTTCTAAGTTTTAACTTTTATTCTAAAGAAAGCATCAAATGAATAAATACTAGAGATTGTATTCATTATATAAATCAATATACAAAGTTCAATTCTACGAAATACAGTCATGTAAAAAAATGTGGCGTGAACATATCCTATAAAAATCTCTAATTTATAATTTCATAACAACATGATTTGTTTGCTGATGGATGAGACCAACTTCACTTTTTGTTACCTAAATATTTTCACTCGTATTTGTTAGCTTGACTTTCAAATCCAAAACCACTAAATGGCCCTCCAAAATTAAATTGCCAACAAAAACTAAAGGGGAAAAGGTTTGTAGTTCAATTAATGATGGGAGAAAGTTTGTCCGAAATCAACGTTGGGTCTTAATTTCATTTTGGTTTAACTTTCGCATCATTTATCAAATTTTACATGTAATAACTTACTTTTATTTTTATGAAATATTTTAATTATTTATTCATAGTTTGAATGAAGATAATGTGTTTGGAAACCGAAGCTAAATAAAAAGTATTGTCTTATTATTAGGGCGTGAATTATGGTTGGAAACATTGATAGTTCAATTATTCTAATACATTTCTTCTAACTAATATGCCGTGAATTATGGTTTCTAACTTTTGATAATCAATTTTTTAATATATTCTTTTAATAAAGGTAGTTAATTGAGGGAAAACTACTTTTTGGAGGGATAATTTAATTGGTTTTCCAGGTTTCAAATTAGCTAATTCAGTTCTACATTTTTTTAAATAGATTTTGTCATTTTACTCTTTTTTAAATAATAATAAAAATTAATATTTATTAATCATGGTAACCAATTCTATGTTTTTTTTACGAGAGATCTTAGGTTCATAACCCCCACCCCAAGTTATACTTAAAAAAAACTATTTTCATGTTTTTGTTTGACAAATAGATTTCATTCAATTTGTTCTTTTTTAATTTAAAGGTGTTTTTAACCGACATACAGGAAGATACTGTGAGATTCAATCCTTTCTGGACACTTGAAGTTGTAATTACTATTTCTCGGGTTTTCTGTCATATAAGTCAATCTTTTTCAGCAAGCAAGCTAATCGATGTTCAGAAAGACTAATCTTTCATATAAAAACTAGTTCTGTTTTGCTTCTTGGTGAGTTCTTGATATATATTGTATATGTGTAGAGTATAATGTTGTTCACCGAATTAATAACTAAATAGAGAACCGAAGTGAAGATATCTCTATTGTAAGCCTAGCAAGTAGCATAGTACTGAAGTATCCATACTCATGTGGGCAACCTGAACAATGTGATGTAAATCAAGATAATAAGCAACTAATTGAGACGAGATTCTTTTATAAATCTGGATTGTTCAGTATAAGTTTGTTTAGTATCTAAACGATATTAATTCTGATAAAAATATTTGTACTTATAAACTTTTAGATAGTTAATATAAGATCTTTTCAATCGGGTTCATGACTTGCAGATGTAGGTGTTGTGGCATTGAATTGGGTTACCAACACTTTTCTGCTATGTTATCTTTTTAGTCTTGCTCATGCAGTTTTCTCGGTTATTAATTTGGAATTTATCTTGTCTCTTTGATTGATTGAGTGCTTTTTTTTCTCTCTATTATTTTTTTCTTTTTTTGGTTGTAACTTTTTTTTCTCTCTATTATTTTTTTCTTTTTTAATTTACTAAATTTAGGAGTGATTTTTAAAATCACTAAAAACTCTTACATTATTGTTTCATCCACGTTATTTAGGATATTGATTTTTACTTATTTCAAACTCACAAACGAGAGGGAATGTGTTACATGATATATAATTTTAAAAAAAATTCATCTCTTAATTTAAGTTTTTTGGTTAATCGATGATTTAAGATATCTCAATAACTTTATTTTAAAAGTATTAAACTAATTTTGATGGATTAAGTAAAAATATGATTAAGAGTCATTTGTGGAATTTATTTTAATAATTTTATAATAACTCTCAACCAAGGTTAGAGTTATTTTTGTAAAACTATAATTACGGACGATTGTTTTAAAAGTTAATGTAATTAATTACAAACTCACTCTAAATCAATTTCTTCGTAATGGGTGGAAAGAAGTTAGCATTTATTTTGGTAAGAGAATGGTCCATCTTGGCTGCTGTCTAGTAGTATGTCCACTTGCAAAAGCAAAATATAAAATAGTAAAAGAAGTTATAAAGCATTTTCAAACATGGAAAAAGTTTTTTATATATATATGGAAATTTTCAAATATAATATAATAAATCAAAATACTTATAAAATTTAAAATAGACAATAATAAATATGGATAGATTTTCATATTCATAGACATTAATATAAATCTATCAAAATGTTTATCAAATTTGTTCACAATTTTTTTTCTATAATTTAGTTTTGAAAATAGAAATAAAGGAACATTTTGAAACATAACAAAATGAACTAAATATTTATAAAATATAACAAAATTTAATATTATCGTTGATAGAAGTTTATCGATGATTGTTTGGATGCTGAATTGATATAGCATGTCTAAAGTCCATATGTTCGAGGAGTTTATATGTATTGAGAGTTCTTTATGTATCTATAAATATTTATCACCGATAGAATTTAAAATTAATTTTATAATAAATATTTTCAACCGATTTTCTATTTACAATGATTAAAAAAAATAAACTAAAATAAATAATTAAATATAAAATATTAATTTTGTTTGCCCACCATCCACCTTTTATTCAAGTCGGTAGGTCTTCAATTCTTCCTTAGCTTGTCATTTTGTGCAAAACTATCACCCTTTATTTCAAGTCAGTTGATAACCTTAGTAGCATTTCTACAGATCATGATTAGTTGAATATTGATATTTTAAATAAATTATAAATATAGAAAAATATATCAATGCTAAACTACTAATAATATTGTCTATCACGAAGAATGCTAAACTACTAATAATATTGTCTATCACGAAGAGATGTACTAATTTAATAGTATTAAGATGAAGTTACTAAATTGTTGTTAAATCATATGATTTTTATATATTAAAGTCGTACGTATTGATATTTTGAAAGAAAAATAATTGAAACACTGAATTCGTATTGAAGTCGTTGAAGACACGTTAAATAAAATTACAACTAACCATGAATTAATGGATGAAAATAAAATGTTTTCTTAAATTAATAATTGACTAATATTATGATTCAAAGACGAAAATAGTTGTTCTCAAACATAACCTTAATAAGTAGTCAATTGCAAAAATAATCCAACAGTTTGCTATAAAAAGCCATCTTAAGTAGTCAATTGCAAAAATAATCCAACAGTTTGCTATAAAAAGCCATCAAAAGTTGGAGCATTTCAACAAGCAAGTGAAACAAATCCAGAAAATAAAGAGTCACAAAATGTCTCATAAACATTTGGTTATTCTTCTTCTTGGAGTGATTCTTCTTAGCACCCAAGTGATTGCCCGGCCTTATTACTTGTCGGAGAACCACCACAGACTGACTCCCTCCGCCACCGTCCCATCGGCAGTCGGGGAATCTTTGCAAAAACTCCCACCATGGTTGAAGAAAATTTTTCCCAAAAAGCCTCCCAAAATCCCAAAAATCAACTTGCCACCTCCACCGCCGCCGCGACGCAGACTGAAACCGCCTTCTTCCAACTGATCAATGCTAAAAAGTTGTAGTGATTTGAAGGTGTTTAATAAATCAGCACCGCACCATCACTGTGGTGTGTGCTCTCTCTCAACTCTCAAGCTTAATTAGATGAATGATTATTGGAAGTTTATTTTTAAGTAATATGTTTTTCTAATATTAGTACAATCTAATTAAGTACATGTCTCATGTACTGTGGGACCATTTCTCTCTTTTTCAAATAATAAATGGAAGGCAAGTGCTTGAGTAGTCAATCTCAAAGATGGTGTGTTGTCGTCCTTTGTTATATAATATAAATTGAAAGAATATGATTGTACTGTTTATGATTTGATGAACTTATTTATAAATATATCAAAATTTAGACTTATATACACAACTTTCTCATTTAAGTAATATCAGAATATAATATATTAAGGGGAAAAATGAAACTAATAGCATAGTTATGAGTACTAACATGTTGTTTGTCATTGGAGAGAGTGTCATCTTCGCAAAGTGACAAATTATTTCCATGCAATTTGAATCATTTGCCCAAGTGGACCACAGTAACAGTTTTGATCCCGTGACAGACTCCAATCATAATTCATAACAATATGTTTTTTAATTAGCAATCAAAAATCATATAAGGAAAATTTGTCAACCATATTTGAAAAATAGTCTTTCCACCCCAACCTAGGTAAAAAAATTTAGACTGGCTAATCGTTAAAGATCTAAACATTCCATTGCAAATTTAGAGGTGGTGTGACCCACTGATAGCCTTATGATTATCGCCTGATGACCCTTCGGTAGCTCTATGATTATCGTCTAATATCACTAATTTTGGCATATTTGCAATATGCAAAAAATTGATGTCTTGAATTGTTTTTTTAAAATGTTTTTATCATTTGATTCAATTTTTAGTGTGTTTCAACGGATAACATATATTTTAAGTAGTTAGAAGAAATATTTATATTGTTACACAATTTTTATTGAATTGTTTTCAAATATATAAAAGTGAAAACTAAAATATAAGTCTATCACTGATAGACTATGTTGCAAATATTGGTCTATCATTGATATACTATTTGAAGTCTATCAGCGATACAAGTCTATCAGTGATAGTTTTGTTGTATTTGCAATTTTCAATTTTCCTAAAATTTAAGGTTTGAATTCAAAATCATTTATTAAACCTAATA
This sequence comes from Cucumis sativus, assembly GCF_000004075.3. Lineage (NCBI taxonomy): Eukaryota > Viridiplantae > Streptophyta > Magnoliopsida > Cucurbitales > Cucurbitaceae > Cucumis > Cucumis sativus. The sequence continues at coordinate 10,362,687 of NC_026656.2, forward strand.
ATTCATTGAATAAAAATGGTATTTTTATATTTATTATTAGTTAATACAATTTCCAAATAAAGTACACAAAATTGGCTAAGCAGCCATGTTCTAATTGGATAAGTAGTATGACTTCTAATGAAGTTGATTGTAGGTTTGAGTCCCACTCGACCTGCTTCCTTTTTGTTTCCTATCACTCACATTCGTCAATCAAGCTGGATTTTGTGTCATTTGTGTTGGAAAAAATCTAGAAACCCCCCCCCCCCCCCCCCCCCCCCCCTCCCCTCATTTTTTAATTAAATTTCTCCGATTTTCAATTTTTATTCAAACAATATTTTTGATAAGTCACTGTCAAAAATTAAAAAAACAAGGAAAAACAATTTAAAAAAAAAAAGGGAAAAAGGAAGCACGCCCAGTGGGACTCGAACCCACAATCGCCTGATTAGAAGTCAGACGCCTTATCCATTAGGCCATGGGCGCTGATTTGATAACAGGTAAACAAAATAATGTATCTATCTACTCTTCAAACGTTTCATAATTGTCAAACCAATGTTGTGTAAATTAACTGTAAGATATTTTAGAATGCAAAAAATTATTGGAATTTATGCATGAATGAGTAACATATTCATCTAACACATATCTTCATTCTCACATGTCTAAATAAATATTGTTACAGATAATTAATTATGGGTGTGTGTTATAGGTTGAAATCATGTTATCAATAATTATGAGTCACTTGCTATTAAAGCTCAAGTTCATAACGAAAAAGCAAAACCTGATATCTCAAAAAGTAGTACTTTATTCCCCTTTGGATGTGTCATTTCCAAAAGAATATATATACATACATATATAATTTTATATATAAATGCTTGCAACCAGGCTTTCAAATTGTAGTTGTGGTAAAGTAGTTAATAACTTTTCCCACATATGTGCATTGTTGATATCCAGTCGAATGGGTTTGGACATGAAAATAAACAACTTTTTACCGTCTCTGTGTGTGTATATATATATAATTTAGTTTTGAGAAGAAATATACAAAATTTCTCTCGTTTTCCTTCTCATTATTTTTTTTAGCCTACTTAATTCTAAGTTGTTTATTGTTTAATTTTAGTATGTATTTTTTTACAAACGCATGTAACGGATGAGTGTTGTGTTAAAGTTGGGATCAACCAACTTTTTATGTTTTAGTATCCACTTTGTAATATTTTTTTTCTTGCAAGTGACAGAAACTTGTTTGGTCCCCTTAGAAAGATGACGATCGATCTTTTCCATGACAGACAACATGTTGATAGTCAATGTGCTATTAATATGATTATTTCATGATTGTGATCCCCTGTTAAATCACATTCATTATTATTTTGTTAGGATCACATTAGTAGCACAAAAGTAAATATAATTCAACATTAATTTAGCCTGTTGCGCTAAAAAAAACTTATATAATGGATCATTAGTATTTTATTAGAATATTTTGACGAATATAAAATTAATTTTATTTTTATTTGAAAAAAGATAAAATATCTTTCTTATATTTATTATCATTTATCAATCTCTTTTAACAGGGAGTTAAAGATTGATCTTCCTTAAATATCTAGTTTAAAGAGAAAGATATTCTTCGTATTTAGAAATATTTTACTGTAAAGTTCTTCTTTTTTGGCTATTTAAAAAGTAGAAGTTCTCTAAACGTAAAATTTATTCTTCACGGCTGTTGTTCAAAAGTTTATATTTTTTTGTGAAGAATCTGTACGAAGATAAACCGGTTACCTACAGATTATTGAAGATCGTCAAGAGATTTGAGAGAGTATCAATTGATAAGAAATATAAATGAAAGCTGAGATAATTATATTGTGGTCAATGAATTCAAGGAGAGCCTAAATTCGTCTTCGAGGAGATTCAAATTTACCGTTAGCTTTTCGAGGAGATTCAAGTTTACCGTTAGGGGGAGCTTAAGTTTATACGGTTAAGTTATGGTGATAACTTGTTAATATAACTTTCGTTAAGTTACAAACTTTTGAATTTCAGTAATACTTCTTACCTGAGCAAAGAAGCTTCTTAGATGTAAGTCATACTTTGCCGAACTAGGTTACCAAAGCCTTCTGTATTATCTGTTCGTTTTGTTACGTTTGTTCGTTTTTTTATGTTAGCTATTTCCTGAAGTTAATAATGTTAGTCATAGATGAAGGATATTATTTATCATCTCACATATTTTTCATATTCAAAATGAAAATCATTGAAATAGAAAAGTTAGCTTACTTCAGTAGAAATCTATAATCAATTCCTTTTAAGTTGTAGAATTATTTTTTCTCGAAATAAAAGTCTAACTTATTAAGGTAAAAGAAGAGACAAATATTTTATTATATGCTCTCAAAATTACAAAATAGTTATAAAGTACGTATACTAAATGTAGAACTCGAACAACATTTATGTATTGCCAATAATAATTCTTAAAACAATATTAAAATTTTTATAAAAAGTACAAGAAAAAACCACATTATTTCATAAAAATAAACTTCCAAAAATTATCTATCTTAAGCTTGAGAGAAGCACACACATAGTTATGGTGGTGCTGGTCTATTGAACACACTTATGGCATTCAGTTCGAAGAAGGTGGTCTCCAACTGCGTACTGGTCGAGGTGGCGGTGGCGGTGGCGATGGTGGTGGCGATTTGACTTTTGGGAATTTGGGAGATTTTTTGGGAGATTTTTTGGGAGATTTTTTGTGAAAATGTTTCTTAAAAAAGGGTATGACTACTTTCCAATATGCGGCTGAGACGGTGGCGGAGGGAGTGAGTTTGTGGTGGTTCTCCGACAGGTAATAAGGTCGAGCAACAACTTGGGTGCTAAGAAGAATCACTCCAAGAAGAAGAAGAATAACCAAATACTTCTGAGACATTTTTGTGCCTTTTTTTCTCTTTTTGTTTTGAGATTCTCAAACTTAGGTGGCATTTTATAGCAACGATTTACATTATTTTTGCAATTGACTACTTATTAAGGTTATTTTTGCAAAGAAGTAATCTTTTGGTCCTAAAATCATAACATAGTCCATGATTATTTTTTAAATATAATTTCCTACGTAATCGCATATCATGATTGTTTAGAAAAAGAATTACACGAAGAATTTTTTCCATCGTTAAAAAGAACTACATGAACATGTATAATTTCTGACACAATCGTGTATCATTTCTTACACAATTGATACACGTTTGTGTTTTATGATTGTTTAGAAAAAGAATTACATGAACCATTTTTTTCATCATTAAAAGGAACTGCAAGATCGTGTATCATTTCCTACGCAAATACAATCGTGTGTCATGATTGTTTACAAGAAGAATTACATGAACCATTTTTTCTATTATTAAGAAGAACTACACGATTGTGTATCATTTTCTACGCATACGATTGTGTATAATTTCCTAGATGATCATGTATCATGAATTGTTTACAAAAAGAATTATACGAATCATTTTTTCTATCGCTAAAAAGAACTATATGATCATATATCATTTTTTACACGACTGCGTATTATGTTCGTGTATCATGATTGTTTAGAAGAAAAATTACACATGCATATGTGGTAAAGTGTTGATACTAGCTACATGAACCAGTAGTGGTAATTGAATGAATGAATTCTATAATATCTCAAGTATAAAATAATCAAACTTGTGAATCATTTGTGTGTTTCAATCTTTTTTTACTCATCTCCATCAATATATTGGACATTCAAGTATTTCTTCTTATGATTCATTGTTCACATGTCTTGCTTCTATTTAATGTAGAGTAAGTTAGCATTTGGGTTTTTTATTATTGTAGCTAGTCGATTATTTATTTATGTATTTACCAAAAGTAATAATAATTAATAAAGAAAACTACAGCTCTAAGGTGATTTAGGGAAAATCATCATTGTATGAGTGCAAGATCAATTCCGTTAATAAAACAAGTTTACTCTGCTTACGTTATAAACAAACAAAATTGATATTGAAAATATTTATAAATATAGTAAAATTTTAGAATATATCACTCGTAGATACTAACAAATTTGAATGATGTATGATAGTACTAATAAAGACTAAAATGATAATTTTTTAAATTTTATTATATTTAAAAACAACTATGGAAAAGTATTTATATTAATTGAATATAATATATTTACGGGAAATAATGAAATTGACAACCAAGTTTGACCGGTTCAATCTACCTTCAAGTGACAAATTCTCACTTTAATTTCAATATCTTCAATAACATTTGCAAGTAGCCAAAGTCAAATTTCATTTATTGGCTATCAAAACTAGAAGAAACTTCTTATCATTAAATATATATTCTCTATTGTAAATACATACTAATTAAGAATTATTATTCATTTTAAAATGACCGTTGATACATTATTATTCATTGAATTATAATAGAATTGATTTAAAGAACTACTAATTGGCATGGCTTAATCTAATCAAATGAATACTTTATTACATATACTTACCTTTTATATTCATGGTTTATTAGCAACCACTAAAAATATATATCTTATACTCAATTGGACTATATATATACACATATGTTTAATTTTATTTCTTTATTAATGCGAAAGAAATTAGGAATTTGAACACTTTAAATATATATATTATTTGAAAGAAAAAATCATAATTATAACGATTCAGAACAACTATTCCATTGCAAATCAAATCACTTAAATCTGCACGCTTCATTTTTTAAAAAAAATCTCCACGCTTCATTTTCCTTTGCCAAGATCTAAAGGCCCAAATTGAATTTAGATTTCACTAACTTTTTCATTTTTCAACCAATAATTTTTAATATTTGCAATCCTGCATAACTCAATAAGCCACCATTGTTGCTTCTCCCCAAGCTTTCATTTTTTTCTTCTATCTTCTTCTTCAAAGAGATATATTCTATGTTGGATGACTTATTTGCTGTGATTTATTTTTTGAGTGTGTTATTTAATTCTTCCAAACCTATTGTCAGGGGATACTCTTGAAGCCATAACAAAAGTGTTGTAAAGGCTAGAACCTCGAAGTGGAAAGGATCAAATTTGTTCTTGGGCACGAAAAAAGAATAATGGTGTGGTGGATTGACTCTAACTCATGAATAGAGTTAAGTTTGTAGTGACATATATCCAAAAGGAACTTGAAAAGTGGATCATATAGATGGATTTTGTACCAAAAACGCTACAAAGATAGCTATTTAATTTTACAAAGTAATTTGTTTATATACTTCGTTACATATAAAATTATTCATTTAGCCCTTGTGTACTTGTCATCTAATCTACACTTTGTAATTGATTTTTAAAAGAACATTACACTACTACAAAATTGGCAATACTTGACACTTTTTACCTATCAAGTATTTGTTTACATGACACTTTTAAATGCGTCAAGTAATCTAATGTTAAGAATAAGAGAAGTTTACTTGACAGTTTTTAAGCGTCAAGTACAATTATACTTGACAGATAAAAAGTGTCAATTGTATGAGATTACTTTAAACTTTTTACATGTCAAGAATAAGAAGGTTATTTGTTTGACAGCTTTTATGCGTCAAGTAAATTTATATTTGCCAGTTTATAAACGTCAAAAATTTATTTATTCTTGACACGTTTTGTATGACAATATTTTTTTTCTTTTAAATAAAAAATTGTACAATTTGAAATATTCATATTATTATATTACACCTGTTTTGAAGTCCATTCACACACATATAAGTAGAGTCTTTGAGATTACACAAAGTTGCTAAACTACGCATATTAATTAAACAATTGAATCAACCCAAACTTTCCATTAAAAAACTAATACTTTAACAAATTGCATATATCACTGAACCATACCTATAGTTAGTCATTACAAACTTAATTACAATAGCCCAAATTTCTACCATATGAAGATATTGTTCTACCTAGCTCTATGTCTAATATGAAAAATCTTAAAGTCTGCAAAATGTAAATATGAGAAAAAAGCTAACATTTGGTCAAAGCTCTGGATTCTTTCGTAACATGTCCACAATAAGTGTTTTCCTACATGTAGAAAAGAGCAAGAGTTTCAACATTAGATTGCACAAGACAACTAACTATGCTAAGCATCAATACATTTATTCTCAATTACATCAGTTTTTATTCACTAAAACTAAGCAAACCATATAAAGAAAGAAGTCATGGAAGGAACAAGTTATTCAAAATCACTCAAAGAATAAGCTAAGCAAAAACATAGAAAAATTAAAAGAAAAGAAAAAAAAGAACTGCTTGAAGTTCATATTTAAGTTTTTTCCTATGAGATATGGTACAGACAACTAACTAAAATGATGAAAGAAAGCAAGTCCAACATACTATTTTTTTTCCATTGCTGAAAGGTAAGCTTATTTATTCTAAGAACTCAAGAAAAGTAGGAACTCAATTTAACCCTCTTCACCAGATTCGAACATTCAAATCATGCAAATATTAATACTGTAAAATTACATCTAGACTTTAATAAATACCACAAGAAACCAAAGGTAATGATTTCATATAAGAGACATAGGGATGGGTTGGAATTTTTTTAAAAAAACGGTCAACTGTTTTCAAAACAAAGATTTAGTGAAGACATCTTCAAATAACCATACAATTACTTAACTTCCTATAGTTAGTTGTATTAATAGCACAACTCGTGTTTTTCTTTCTATAATCATGGATATATGTAAAGTTTTTTAACAACACTAAAACCATGACATTTTTTTCATATGGCACTATAGAACTAATTTGATAAACAATACAAAACAAACTCTTGGTAGAAAAAAATGTACCATACAAATTCTTGATAGTTGACTTTCTTCCATGTGTAATGGTAGGTCTTCCATTAGTGTAAACCTAAACAAAGCATGAAAGAGAAAGAACTCAATCACCAATCAAGAAAAATTATCATAAATAATAATTGAAAAAAGGTTTACAAATATTTCTAATGGATATCCTGTTTTCTAAGTCCATTAACAATGGTCCAAATTTGGTACTTCACAAAAATAATTTTTCTTGGTGGACAATGCCCATAAAGATATAACTTTTCTTGATGGATCTTGTCCATGATTTTTTTTTTCTTTTTTTGTATTTGTCTATCAACAAATCCTAAACCCATCCAGAAATTTAATATATATATATATATAAAATCAAGAAAATTCATCTCTTAATGGGTCTCGTCCATAAAAAAAATCTAACTTGTTAGACATTGTCAATCAACTAATATATTATCTTTGATGTTTATTCTCCATCGACAAATAATTTTCTTTACGCTTGTGGACCATCAATAAAACTAAGGAAACTTTGTCCATCAAGAAAATAAAAAATTCATATTTTTTTTTAGGTTTTTTCATATTTCTTCAACAAAATAAGTGAACTTTTCTTGACGTACATGACCGTTTTTATGATGTTTATGTGCATTCCTTCATTTATAGATTTTTGTGATGTCTAGGAGCAAGCCATCGACCGAACAAAAAAGTTTCAGAGAAATTGATGAGAATTCAAATATGAAGAACGTAAAAATGGGAGACTAAAAAGAACAGATCAGAAGCGTCGTTTCCAAAAAATAACAAAGTGGCATGATGATGCTAAAGAACTAGGTTTTTCATTTTTTTTTTTTTATTGCTTTGTAATTAAGTATGCTTTTGATATAAAGATGTAGGGTGTGCTTAGCAATATATAGTATATTATGGATCTTATAATTGAGGGATGAAGGAAAAAAAATGTCTTTCTCCTTTTGTATTATCTCAAAACAATAACTAATTATAATTCTTGAGAAATGTGTTAAATAATTATACTTCTTGAATACGGTAGAATATGGTAGAAGTACATAAAATAAATAAAATTAACACAAATGTCCAAATAATAATAAAGTCAATACATGTTGATGTCCAAAATTCCAATCCATTTACACATTTGATATGCAAGAGATACATGTAAAAAAAAAACCTACACACTTATCTAAAGTTTGATTGAAAAGATTGTTTCATAATCATACTATCAAATTCTTAATATATTTTAATTAACTCATTTGATTTATACACACTCGTATAAGAAATCTTGAGTAAGAGGTCTCTACAAAATAAAGCTCCAAAATGTAATTCCAAAAATCATGAGTAAAGAAACGTAACTTCATATTATTTGTATAATTAATTACTCTCTTAATTTTATTTAGTCAAATAAAATAAAAAATTGGCGTGTGTATAGTAAGTGTTATTAAGATTTTGGAAACTGTTCACAACTAAGTTTTGTTTATAATTTCATCGTATTTGATTCCCAATTCTCGAATAAATATCCAAATTGAAAATTATTCAAAATCCAAACATAAATAGAAATTATAGATATACACAAATTGGAACCAGCACAATGCCTAGCCACAAAATCTAGAAAGGTTAAACGTGTCCCAGTCTCAATTCAAAAATATCCTATGCAACTTCAAATTTGTCCTATTAAAATACTTAGTTCCATTGGATACTCCAACTAGCTGTTTAATTGGGTAGGTCTTATTAACTCATTCAGTTCCTTCCTAATTCTAATTCTACGGTTAGCTATATTTGAATCAAAGTTTAGTAAGTCAAGTGATCACTTAAAAAAGTTTTTTTTCTTGTTGCAACTTATAAATGTTATAAATGTAAATTAGGAGTAAATTTAGATATTACCTTATTTTCTTGTATTTATTCGTTAATGTACAATTAGTTGTTCAATTAAAACTTAGAGATCACTCATTTACCGAAGAATATTTATAAAATATAACCAAATTTTGTATTTTATTATTAATAAATATTATTGATGCAAATTGAAATTTTGTTAGGTTTTTTAAATTCATTGAAAATGTCCTGAAGATTTATTATGTGATATATACATTTTTTTGAAAAAACAAAAGGAAAAGATTGGAAAGAGGTTACACACGCCAAATCATTATCTACGTTAAAAGAGATACTTTGGCTATACAATACAGTACAATGGCTATACAAATATTTTTCCCAATAAATCATTGCAGCTATGAACTCGTAATGGAGGGTTATAATAATAATTAAAAAAACGGTTGTTACTAAAGCAAGCAATGAAAAATATAAGTCATTTAATATTTATAGTTGTTTTCAGTATAGTAAAATAAATCAAAGTATTTATAAAATTAAATATATTAAAATTTTAAATTCTATTAATATTTAGTAGGCACCCATAATTTTTTTTTTAATGTTGATAAGTTGCTGAAATCTTTTTATATTTATAATTATTTTAAACAATTTTATCATTTAAAATTAAAAACAATAACAGCTTTGAATTTGAAAAAAAATTACAAACATTGTAAAATATTATATTTATAAACTAATATGTTAAAAAGATTTGAATATAAAAAACTTGCCCTCAAAACACCTACCTCATTAATGGCAAAATAATAACCCCGTAAAATGCTATAAAAGGCCACAACGTATGAGGTTCCCAGTAGGAAAAACTCAAACTCCAAAAGCCACAATGTTTCTCAAATACTTCCTTCTCCTTCTTCTCGCAGTTGTGCTTCTTACCACAACACAAGCCCTGAAACACCCCTCCAACTCCAACCAAGAAGTGATTCCAACCACCGACGTCACCCACGGAAAGCTCCCGACCACCATCACCGATCCAAACGAAGAATCCAAATTCTACAGGAGGCCGTCTCCCTACAAGAAGCCTTACAAGAGGCCACCCTACAAGAGGTATCCACCCTACAAGAAACGCCCTCCATACAAGAAGTACCCACCATCTTCCCACTAAATGGCATCCAAAACCAAAGTGGAGGCCATGGACAATTAATGTATCATCTGTTTAATTTCTTTGATAAATAAGTGGTGCTACAAGCTCCAAGGGTAATACTAGGAAGTTCATGATGTTGGCCTTTTGAATTACGTAATATCTGTTAATCCAAACTTCATATGTGTGACATATGGTTTGTATTTTCTGTGTTATTGCTTCACTTATTGTGTAATAATTTAAAGTTCGAATGGATTTAATATTTTGTTTCAACTATGTTAGTCTTCTTTTTATACTCTTTAGATTTAGATATTGAAATTGTACTGATTTCAACATTCAACATGTAGGAGAGAAATTTGAACATTGAACTGTGATCTTTTTCTTAATACATATTCATCAAATTAAAATATATATGTATTTAAATTAACAATTTCATATAACTAATGTATTAGTTATTAATTAATTTTGAAACATAAAAACATTTAAGATATGTTGAATGAGAGAGCGAGATGTTTCCTTTTGAGATTAGACCGGGCTAATTAGTTATATGATAAGAATAACAATTAGGTTAACTAAAATATAGTAAATACTTATGCTAATTAAATTATATGTTTTGAGAAATTTTCACAGTTGAACTATTTATATATATCGACAAAAAGATACTCATAAACCATGATAGACTTCTTTCATAGTTTCTATTATTGATAGTATCAATATTTATAAACTTCTACTAGTTTCTATCCATCGTAGAAATTGATAGATTTCTTTTCAACCTCTATCAATCATAGATTTCAATTAGTTTCTATCACTAATTAACTTTTATATCAATGTTTATCAAAGTTTATCAATGTCAAACTTGTGTATTAATTTCTAACATTGTTAGACATTGATAAACTTCAATTAGTGTATATATGGATATAATGAAAGTAAAAGTTTTTTATATAACTGTAAACTGCTTGACCCATTTTTCTACCTTTAAAATTTCTTAATTAAAAGCATACTTTTTTGCTTTTGTTTTTTGGACAATTATTTATATTCATTTAGTAAAAAAGATAAATAACAACCAACAATAAAAAAAATCACTATTACACAATTATTTATATTCATTTAGTGTTAGAATAATATGAAAGTAGGTTTTGAAGCGTATTTTTAATCATATTTATAAAACATGTATTTAAATAAAGAAAAAAAGAAAGTTAACAATTCAAATTAGACTAACAATTGAGGAAGATTTGATTTCTTTTCCCAAAAAAGGAAGGAAAAAAAAGAAAGAAAAAAAAAAACTGTCTATTCCATCCCATCACAGATATGTGTTCTGTGGGTCTAAAATATTAATATTGTGTATTCCTCTATATAATTGTATTTTGGTTTTGTTCATAACTTCAGACTTCACTTCAGTCATGCATGACGTTACTATAAGATAAGCTCACATGCTCACATAACTCTCTCCATCACTCACCATTATCTTATTGTTCTAAAAACATACTTCCATTCTAAATATTCTAAATATAGATTTCCATTATTATGTTTAGTGTCGGCAATGTGTTACTCTCCTCCACTTCTAATTCTCTTGCCAAACGTTGTGAGGATATCAATTCTTAGTTTTCATATAATCAGAGTGTCATTTGTTGAGTTTAGTAAATTAATTATACATCGCATAATTTCTAGAGTTAGTAGAGATTTTTTTAAGATTTCTTTATTTTTTTTTCTTATTTTCTTTTATTTTTTTATTTATATTATTTACATACTATATTTTAATTATTTTAGTGCTATATTTTTTCGTTTTATGTGTTCCAATTTTGTCTCATTTTTACATCCCCTTCTTATATGAGATTTAGTTTCATTTTCTAAAACTTTTTTCAAATATATGTTATATAAATTATATTGTAAATTGATATAAATGATGTTATGTACATGGTTTATACTCTTACGTATTATAAATCGAGTCAATTTTAATCCTATTTTAATGATAGAAAAATCTCTCTAGAGGATCGTTGGGTCTACCAACTTATCTAAGTTAGTATAAGCACAATTCAACTTAATTCATAAAACATTATCGAACTTTTACAATATATCAATTAATTTTATCTTCATTTTATTTATCTTCTCATACCATATAATACTCATAATTCAAGAAAAGCACACAACACCATGAGTACATTTGATTGTAACACAACACAATGACACTCTCGATTATTCTACCAACATCGAACTTGATGAACGTAAATTTGTCGTGAACCTCGTGGCACAACACCCTAACACCGTGTCTATAAAAAGAGTGTTAGCCCTCCTAGTTATCTCTCTAGGATTGCAACTGATTCCAATGCTTTTTCGGTTTACTTTTCTTCTCTTTTTTGTCAGTGCTGGTATCAAAATTCTATCCAACTTATCGACATGTCTATTGTGGGGAAAAGATAACATTTTCTAGCCTGGATTCTAAGATTTTTTTCTGGTTCTATGTACTTGGAAAACCACAATATTGTAATTAATGAACTGAATTTTTTCTTCATAGTATTATCATAGGCTTGATGAGATTGTATGATATTGCTGTCTAATTCGTGATACTTGATTATATAATATTAATTCATAGGAATGAATATGTTAGGTTAACTTAGACAATCAAATAAAATAAATATTATCCTAACCAATCTAACACTAAATCCAATAAATATTTTATTTAAGATATTAGAGAATTAGATATTCACTTAAACAATAATTTAAATCTTAACGCGATTTGGAACGAATCTAAATTAGTATGTTACTCCAATTTGATTTAAACTGATTAGTATATTAGGACAAGTTAATTTGCGTTTTAATTATTAGTTTGGTTAGTTGTAAGCACTTACATAAGTTCATTTTATTTAGTTTTTTTTTTCGAGTAACATTTTTTCTCATATGAACAATTTTTAAAAATATTTTAATTACTTAAACAACAAGTTTGTTTTTAATGTGAGATATTTTAATTACTTCATCAACAAAAGTATTTGTTTAAATTTCTTTTAAATCAAAATCAATTCTCGTATAAAGTTCACCAAACTCTATCGATATATAGGATTTTTCACTCTCTATGATAGATCATCCAAGTAGACGCATCCAAGAAAAAAACTGTAGCAGAATTTTGATTGAAACCTTTACGTTCAAGTAAATACTTGCATGAAGATTATATTACCTGCCATAAAAATGGATATAAGAGATTAAAGACAACTCTAATAATTGAAAGCTTCAGTTATCTACCTATATCTAAAATTTTCAATTTATCGAAAGATTAAAGTTGCAAAATAGAACTATAGCACATTATCTTTGTTTTTCTTTAAAAACTATGTTCTCTATTCGTACTAATTTTGTCTTCTTTATAATGAATGAAAACACACTATTTATGTTCAAAAGATTTGTCATTCATAAAATGTTTAAATTCTGTTTTTATTTCTAAACTTTGTATCTTTCTATCTTGATCTATAAATTTTATAAATATCTATTTTAATCTTTAAGTTTTTTTTACGTTGGTATGTATCATTGGGATCTTATTAACTTTTTAACATATGACATATATCAAGATGATATAGATTTAGTATATTACTTAAATTACAAAAAAAAAATTACTAATTTATTGTATAAAACTTGTATGTCAACTAAAAAACCTATTTATAATATACTAAGAAAAATTAAAATGGTTGTATTTGATAAAATTAGACAAAACAACTTGAATATAATCAATAATATCACATTATCTTATATTTGCACCTAGTTCAAAATATCAGTCTATAAAGTATTCAAGTTCCACGAAGACAATATATTAAAAATAGCTAAACCCTACACCTATTCAAAAATGAAAAAAAAAGTAACAAATATAAGCAATAGACTCAAGAAAAAAGTTTAATAAACGTAAGTAAAAAGCTCAATATATTAAAAAACCATATCTTCTTTAGGTAGAAATATACTTGCGCAAAATATATATTTGTCAGTTTAGAATTATTGTGTAATCAAACCAATTCAACTATTAAAGAAAAATTGGTTTAGCTCCTTTTTAAAACTAATCTGCTATTATTATCAATGAGGAGGTCAAGAAGTTATTCATTATTAATGAAGCTTTCACTAAATAATCAAACATAAAAGTAAATCTAAGAGTGAAATTAATTAGAATCTAAATAAGACTTAAATTGAAAGAAAAAAAAAAAGAAGTTGATTCTAATGATTGTCATCTTAATGGGAGAAAATGGTAGGCATAATTAGGAAAAATTAGCAATAAAAAAAAAAAGTGCACAAAATTATAGCAAAAACAGTGAATTAGTGCAAAAATAAAGAGTAAAATGCCAAAAATTGACCAATTCAAAATTGAGAGAGAGAAATGAGGACACCAACCTTGATGGGTATTGGATTTCAACTTTTCAAGGAAAAATCCAGCCTTAACATTATTCCAATCTTCGTATGAGATGGATTAAGAAAAGGAGTTTGGAAAGAAACAAGTAAAATAAATTAAAACATCAACTAACATGGAACTACCACAATACTATTATGACAAAGATATGAAATGAAACTTTAACACAATTTTATAGAGAATTTAATGATTTTGGGTAAATAATTTTAATTTTCTTTTTTCTTTTTTTGCTATTTAGACAAGTTCTCGTGAATTAAAAACCAAAGTACAAGAAAGAAAGAAGAAAACTTGAATAAATAAGGTGTGAATTCAACTCAATCATAACTTATTCATTTCCACCAAAAATAGTCATTCTTATTTATAAAAATAGTAAACTCTAAAAGAAGTGTTCCAAAAATTATTTAAATAGATTATCAAACATTTCAATTTTTTGTAAGTAACAAACTTAAAATGTTAAACCAAACCCACCCATAACTCACTCCATAATAAATTAAGAAAAGAATTATATTCTAATATTACCATGTTCTAAAACCCTTTTATCTTTTATCTTTTCTTTCTTTTTTTTTAATTTAAAACGGTGGAAATTTAAATATTGAAGTTCATGAATTAACCAATTTTTGTAGGTTCACACTCTAAACTCCAATTGCTTAAGAAAAAAAACAAATTTTAGTTTTTGGTTCTTGGTCTAGTTTTTCTTTGGTCTTTAAAATCCAGATATTACAATGTCATCCTAAGTCTTGAGTTTATTTTGAGTCCATTTCATAATCTTTATAATTTATCCTTTAAATTTGAGAGCTTCTTGTTAATTTAAGTTTATAACAATAAAATATTTATTTCAATATTTAGAATTAATTCAAATATTAATTAATTGAGAATTTAAACTAATATATTTTTTTAGTTAACTAAAGATTTGAACTACTTCTTACTTTCTAATCAAATACATATTAACTAGCTTACATCCAATGTTAAGTGTTATCATTTTCTTACCATAATTTGCATAGTTAGATTTCAAATTAAAAGTGTTGAGTAAGAAATTTCGGCCAATTAAATTCTGCCACATCATCGCAACAAATATTCAATAATTATATTTTATTGGATTTTGATAATTAAGTTTAATCCAACCCAATTCAAGTCCAATAAACAGATTAGCCAAGTCCAAGCTTAACAAGCAGATGGGCTCAAGCCCAAGTCCAAACCCAATAAGGAAAATGGACCCAAGCGTAAGCCCAACAGGTAAATTGGTCAAAGTCCAAACCCAACAAGCAAATGGGCCAAAGCCCACCTAAAGCCCACAAAATTTCTCTATAAATAGAGACATTTGTCATTCATTTGAGAAGTTCTTTTTTTGAATGAAGAATTGAAGCTCTGAAGTACTGAAGAATTGAAGATTCAAACTTCTATAAAGCTTTCAAGACGTGCAAGTTCTTATCAACTTCGAGATCATCATCTTCTGAAAGATTGAAGACTTGGAAGATCAAACTTTTCTTGAATTCCAGAAGACTGAAACTCAAATAGACTTGCAACTACAACATCCTAAAGACCGAAGATAAAAAAATTCTAAGTTTTTAACTTGTATTCGAGAGAAAGCATCAAATGAGCAAATACTAGAGATTGTATTCACAATATTCATCAATATGCAAATTTCAATTCCACGAAATACATTTCTTCGAAATGTCGTGTGAACAAAAAGTAAATAGCACGTTTTTAAAGACTACTTATTTTGTATTTTCAAAATTTAGGTTGATTCTTTAAAATAGTAGTAAAAAGTAGATAAGAAATAAACAAATTTAGGTGCTCCAAAAAAAAAAGGAAATTTAATTTGAAAAAACTAAAGTAAGAAAATTAAATAACACTAAAGAGGCTTAATTTTCTAATTCTAATGTTACCATACGAAACATTAGGGGGAGAGAAAATGTTAGGGGAAAGGGTTATGTAACCCTTCCCCAATTTTCTCAATCCTTCCTTAACTTCCTTATTCATTTTTTATTCCTTACTCAATCCTTCCTCCTTCCTTCCTTCTTCCTTCTTCCTTATTCCTTATTCCTTATTCCTTATTCCTTATTCCTTCCTCAATTTATCATAATTAATCCATTTAAGTTTATATATTATTTAATCCATTTTTTTCGTTTATAAATTTTATGATTGTGAGTTCGGTTAATTTTAATCTTATTATTTAAAAAACACAACAATTTAATCACACAAATTATGTAAAAAAGCTTGAAAATAGATGTCATATTTAAAGAAATTATTACAAATTGTTTTACCAAAACTATGACAATTTAGTAAATTAAATATACAAAATTTTTGTATTAGATTTAGAATATGAATTTTTTATTAAAAAAATTAATAATTTAATTGTACCTATCGATTACGTAAAAAAGGTTGAAAATGAATGTCGTATTTCAAGAAATTACTATAAATTATTTTATGAAAACTATAGTGGTTTTGTAAATTAAATATATGAATTTTATGTATTGGAATTAGAATATGAATTATTAAAAATAATAATATTTTTTGCTTGTACATTGTGTTCCAATGAAAAAGGATGTCGTATTTGGTTTAAATCAATTGTAAAATATATGCAATCTGTGTATTGCATTTAGAATATCAATTAAAAAACAAAAATATAATATGAATTAAAAAACACAACAATTTAATGGCACATAATGATTACGTAAAAAAAAGTTGAAAATGAACGTCGTCTTTGAAAAAATTATTGAAAATTGTTTTACGAAAACTAAGATGCTTTGGTAAATTAAATATATATAATTTGTGTATTGAAATTAGAATACTAATTTTAAAAAAATAATAATTTATTGGCACTAAACGTTTGCATAAAAAACGTTGAAAATGCACATTGTATTTAAGAAAACAAATGTAACTTGTGGCGAAAAATTACAATTTGATAAATTAAATATAAGAATATTTGTGTATTAGATTTAGAATACAAATTTTTTAAAAATAATAATAATAAATAATTTTCATAATTGTTTTCACGCAATCCTTCTCCCAAAGAAATATTATCATAACACTACCTACTATAATTCTTCCCTAAACACATACGACCATAACACTACTATTCATAATTCTTCTCCCAAACACATATTATCATAACACTGCCAATAATAAACCTCTTCCAAACACATTTATTATAACATTAGAATTATCATCATCATTTTAGTCGGTAACTTTTTTTTCTTTTCTGTTGGAGCGCACCTAATAATTTAATATAGGCTAATTTGTTCCCAAAATAGAATCATTATTTTACATATAATTATATTAATTGAACGGAAACGTAATTTGAAGAGCATGAGAAACAAAAACGTTTCCAAAACAACCAATTTAGAAAATACAAAAAATGAGGTGGATCTTCTTGCTCGACAACAACGCTCAGAAACGCCATGGCAACTGGTGCGTCTCTTCATCAATCCCTCCACCACGTATTCTCTTACCATCGCCGCCCTCCACTTGCCTCACTATTCTTTGGAAGCCTGATATCTTTGGAAGATTGAATAGGAAAACTCCATAATAACCCAAGCTTACTAGACTTTCTCATATATATTCTCAATTGTTACTTGTAAATTGATTTTATGCTGTTTAATTTTATGTACAACCAAAACAATTTCAAACGGCGCTTTTAGTTCCCTCTGCGTTCGACATGTGTACCAACGCTATTACATTTTTAGTTAATAGCGAAAACAATTTAGTTTATCCAATCCGAATTTGGACGAAGAATTTCAAGTTGTTGAAGAAAGAAGTCGGTTGGGTTGAGATGGTAATATAAGAAACAAAATATGAAACCAAAAGTTCCATATGTCAATGCCATTGTGAAAAAAATAGGATGAGAAATGAGGAAGAAGGAGAAATTTTAAAAGAGAAAATAAAAAACTTGGTAAATATATATTTGCATAAATAACCATAATATTGTAAAATGAAGAAAAAGAAGTGAAAAGACCGTCCACGTAAACTTAAAAATTTTGAAATATAATAAGTTTTTTTATTTTGTCATACGGATCATAAATATTTGGATGTAATTTCGTTATATATCGATCAAAATTGACCAAATATTAAATATATATATATATATATATATGAAACAATTTAATAAAGGAGGTAAGGAATAAAATAAACTAAGAACTATTGAACATCTAAATATGAAAAAATAATTTTAAAAAAATCATCAATGTTGAAAACTGAACCCATGAATATTAATATATAGGACAAAATTTGTTTCAAGCATAACTCCACACCAATGTGGTAATTAGAGATTTTAGAAAATAAAAAAAGTTAAATTAAATTAAATAGAAACGAAATTGTGATAAATCACTTCCCATAGTTCCTCAATTTTTATCCAAATTTATGAAACGTTCCTTAATATTTGAGAACGAAAAATGTGAACTGTTATCAAACATATAAGTTTCTTAAAAAATGAGAAACAAATACATAAAACATGAAATAAGAACTTATCAAACAAACTCTAAAATTTTAGAATTATGTTCAGTACCAACCTCTTCTACCTTTTACCTTTTTTTTTTAATACAAGAAGTGTTAGATGTCATACCAATATTTACTAGTCAAGCTTACTTTAACATAATTATATTAAATACAATGTAGGCTCATAAAATGTGTTAGAATGATTCAAGGACCTATTAAGCTTGTTCCTCTTGATTACGTGAGTGATCAAACCATATCCTAATCATGTTCACATATGCAATATAAGTATACTATAAATTTAGTTCTTAAACTTTTCAAACTATATGTTAGTAAAATTTAAAAATTTTCAAAACTTTATTTATGAATAATTGCAAGTAATGTATTGAGAGTATAATTTTCCTTGCAAATTAATTTTCAGTCTAGTTTGTTTAGAGTGCAACAATTACTAGACAGTGTTATCTAGTAAACATTCAATTACCCGATACCCACTCGATATATGGGTACAAATTAATCACGATAGTACAACTTATATAACAAGTGTGTGTTTGTGTCTCACTAGTGAGAATATTTGATTTTGATTAACAAAGCTTAGTAAACCATTACCCATACAATGTCCTTAAGTTGGCTTTCATTGGAAAAGGTGAAATAACTCTACAAATCTTTTTCTATTTCATTTTTCTCTCTCTCTCTTAGATAGATTTTTCATCGACATATTGGATCCATTGACAATAGCCATTCTAAATTTGTCATTTTGAAAAATAGCAAAACCGTTTTTTTTTTAAATAGCAAAATGAAAAAAAATATACAATAAAGAGAAGAATTTGTAAAAGCTCTTGTACACATGAAGTGTAAGCTACTTTCTTAATTCTAAAATAGAATAAATACACTTTAATAAATCATGAATACATACTTGTTCAATCAAAATCTTAACCCTCCATCTTCATTTTCCACGATCAAAGTCAGAACTCTTCATTTTCATTTTTCATACGCGTTGTAACGATTTTTGTTTTTCGTTGTTTCTCATCTTCCATTTTGAAAATCTTCCTTCGTCTCTGTTTTCCATTTAATTTTTATCTCATCTTCTTCGAGCAGGCAAACCTAATCTTTCCACTTTGAAGCGAGCAAACCCCAATCTCCACCCTCTTCCATTTGAAGTTTCAGTTTCATCTTCATCATGTATTTTAAAAAAGAAGAATATAAACATTTGAAGCATGCAAACAATATCTTCATTTTGCATCTTCCATATTTGATTTTTAAGTTTACAACTTGCAATCTCAAATGCTTAGGGTGGAAGAACAAAAACCTTCACTCATAATAAAAAGATACAAAAGTTATCTTCCTTGTCTCGAAGGGAAATTTTAGCTTATTTTTTTAAAAAAGTTATTTATATTAATTATTTAATAAATTGTAGATGAAATTTAAGAGATTTTATATAAAAAGAAACACAATATCTTAGCCTATTATAATGAAAAAATAAATTTAATTTTAAAAAATAAATTAAGATCTAATACGAAAACTAATTTTAATTTTTAAATTATTAAGGGCGGAAACATTCCACTTATTATGAAATAAAAAAGGGTTAGGTTTTAATTTCCAAATAATAAAGGAAAATTTAAGATCTTACTATAAAAACTAATTTTAATTTTAAAATTTAAAATTTAAAATTTAAAAATAAATTAAGATCAAATAGAAAACTAATTTAAATATACAAATTATTAAGGGTTGACAAGAGATTCAGCAGATTTTGAAATAAGAAAGGTTGAGATTTATCAAATAAAAATTAATATTATGATTATTTTGAAATAAAAAAATGAATAAAGTTATTAAAATCTTTAACGAAATAAAAAGATGAATAATGTTGTTGATATCTTTTAAATTTTGAGATATTAGGAAAATGTTAACGAAATAAAAAAAATGAATAAAGTTGTTGATATCTTTTAAATTTCGAGATATTAGGAAAAGGTTATGATAGAGTTTATTAACATTGAAATTAATTACATACTCATAATTGTATATCACAAATTAATTATACTATAAACTCATCATTGTATATCACAAGTTAATTACACATAAAAAAACTTTTGATTACAACGCGATATATTAAAATAATTACATTAATTACACTTTTAAACTAGAAATTATAATTTAATTAATGTCTTTAAGTGAAATGAACATGTTTTGGTATAAAATTCTTTTCAAACATAATCAATGTAATTGTTTTTTATTTTAAATTCATTTACATCATTATATGAATTAATGATATTGAACTAATTATATATATATAATGTTATATTTTTAAAATAAGTTAATTAGAATTTAATAAAAACATTGAAAAACAAATAAGCGAGTTCTCACTCGAATAAAAAGTAAAGAAAATTTTAATTTAAAATAATAATTTGATTATTTTTATAATTTAATGAAGGAATGTTATTTTGATATTAAAACTTATTTTGAAATAAAACCAATTGTTGAAATTCTCCTAAATTCAAAATAATAATTGGATTATTCTGAAACTGCGTTTTAAAAATCAATCGTTGAAATTCTGACATTCTAACATTTATAATTTGGTTATTTTGAAATTTATTTTAAAATAAAATTAATGTTGAGATTCTTTCACTTTTAAAATAATAATTTGATTATCCTAATATTCAAGCCATTATTTTGAGATAAGATATCAGTTGAGATTTTTTAATTTTGAAATTCAATTGGGTTATTTTGAAATTCAAATTCAATAACCGTATTTCAAAATTTTAATTTGGTTATTTTGAAGTTAGTAAGATTGAATAAAGTTATTAAAAAGTTGAATCAATTAGTTGAGTCCCATGATAATAAAAAAAAAATATGATATGAGTTGTTATATATTTTTCAGGTAAAAAATAATTAAACGCTAATAAACGCATAACATAAATTAATTACAATGTAAACACATAGCATAAATTAATTACAATGTAGAAACGAAATAATGATAGTTGGAGAAGATAGATATTTTGGTATTTTATAAAATAACATGCACGTGCAAAAAAATGTTATTTGCTAAAATTCAGAAGAAAAAATAGTTTTGTCATTTTTCAAAATGATCCATAAAAATGTTGTTATATCTCTTATTATTAGTCTAATAACCTCATAAAATTAGTGTTACGTTTTTATTCTATAAAAACAAACGAGCCGTAAGCTTTTTATGATACATCATCGCAGACAAATCAAGAGAAGCTAATGATAGTGACTAAATTTGAGAGAAATTTTGCCTTACACTTCAGCAGTGTTTGTTAGTCATTTAAGAATCAATTCGGGTTTTGATCAAGATGAAATTTTAATAGTGTGTTCTTGGCATGAGAGACTTCCACTAGAAGGTGGAGATTTTGTTTGGAGCCATTTACACTTAGAATTGAATAGATAGTTAGTTGCCACATATTTGAGATTATTTTAAAAATAATAATAAAGGTTACTTTTCAAATATAGAAATAAATCAAAGTATTTATAAAATTAAATATATCAAAATTTCTAATTCTAATAATATTAATAGATACTAATAACAAATTTTTCTATACTTGATTGAATATGTAATTTTTTATACCCCTAAATACTTTTATCATTAAAAATATTTTTCATTGTGAACGTTATAAA
The DNA here is from genome assembly GCF_000004075.3 of Cucumis sativus. Classification (NCBI taxonomy): domain Eukaryota; kingdom Viridiplantae; phylum Streptophyta; class Magnoliopsida; order Cucurbitales; family Cucurbitaceae; genus Cucumis; species Cucumis sativus. The sequence continues at coordinate 10,384,811 of NC_026656.2, forward strand.
AAAAATATTTAAACGAAGTTCAACTTATTGAAATATTATAATAATAAACTAATATGTTAAAAATATTTGAATGTAATAAACTTGTCCTCAAAACACCTACCTCATTAATGGCAAAAAAAATAACCCCATCTATTGCTATAAAAGGCCACAAAGTATGAGGTTCCCAATAGGCAAAACTCAAACTCGAAAAGCCACAATGTTTCCCAAATACTTTCTTCTCCTTCTTCTCGCAGTTGTGCTTCTTACCACAACTCAAGCACTGAAGCATCCCTTCAACTCCAACCAAGAACGTATTCCATCCACCGACCTCACCCACGGAAAGCTCCCGACCACCATCACTGATCCAAACGAAGAATCCAAATTCTTCAGGAGGCCATCTCCCTACAAGAAACCCTACAAGAGGCCACCCTACAAGAAGTATCCACCCTATAAGAAACGCCCTCCATACAAGAAGTACCCACCCTCTTCTCACTAAATGGCATCCAAAACAAAAGTTGTGGCCATGGACAATGTGGCATCTGTTTAATTTCTTTGATAAATAAGTGGTGCTATAAGCTCCGAGTCCTAGGGTAATACTTGGAAGCTCATGAAGTTGGCACTTATGTAATATGTGTTAATCCAAACTTTATATCTCTGATATATTGTTGTATTATTTGTCTCTACGTTATTATTGCTTTCCTTATCGTATAATAATCTAAAGTTTAAATAAATTTACTACTTTCGTCAACTCTGTTAATATTTCTTTTTTTACTTTTAAGATTGTGATATGAAAGTCGTATTGAATTCAACATGTAAGGAGAGAGATTTGAACTTTGAAGTGATCTTTTTTCTAATACATACACATCAAATTAATATATGTATTTAAATTGACAATTTCATAGGGCTAATGCGAGTTATTAATTAATTTAGAAACACAAAAACATTTAAGATATATTGAATGAGAGAGCGAGATATTTCCTTTTAAGATTAGAGACGACTAATTACTTATATGATAAGAATAACACTTACGTTAACTAAAATATACTAAATACTCGTGCTAATTAAATTATATGTTTTGAGAAATTTGTATAGGTAGAAAAAATGTCAAACTATTTACATAAATGGTAAAGAAAGATATTGATAAACAATATTAAAGTACTTTTATCAACCTCTATTAATAATGATTTACTTGTATCACAGTTTTTAAAGAAAGATATTGATAAACAATATTAAAGTACTTTTATCAACCTCTATTAATAATGATTTACTTGTATCACAGTTTTTATCACTGATAGTATTAATATTAATAGACTTCTACGAGTTTCTATCACTCACATAAAAGATAATAGATTTATTTTCTAGAATTCAATTAGTTTCTATCCACTCATAAACTTCTACCAACGCTTATCAATGTTAAACTTGTATCAATTTCTAATATTAGTTTACTTCTATTAGTACCTATTTGGATATAACCAATATATAAGTTTTTACTCTTAACTTGTAGCTTGTAAATAGCTAGCATAACCCATTTTCCTACCTTTAAAACCTCATAATTACCAAACATATTTTTGCTTTTTGTTTGTTGGACAATTATTTTTATGTTCATTTAATAATAAAAAACAAAGAACAACAAACAATAAAACAGTTACTATACCCTATTCTATTTTATTTTTATTAGTTGAAAATGAGAAAAAAGAACAATATTATCAATCAAAATGTTAACAAACAAGCTAATTTTTTTTCTTCCAAAAATTGATTGTATTTGTAATACATTTTGAAGTGTTTAATTTAAAACACAAGTCATGTTGAAAATTTTAAAAGTGTTATAGAAAGCTACTAGTAGCTTTTGAAACATAGTTTTATCCCGTTTTATATTTAAAAAGATATTAAAATAAAAATGAACCTTTTAAGTTAAAAATTCCATTTGATATTTCTATTTCCAAAAAAAGAAAAAAAAACAACTCTCTATTCTATCCCATCACAGATATGTGTTTTGTCAGTCTAAAATATTAATATTGTGTAATCGTTTATGATTATATATTGCTTTTGTTCATAACTTCAGACTTCATTTCAGTCATGCATGACGTTACTATAAGATAAGCTCACATGCTCACATAACTCTCTCCATCACTCACTATTATTTTAGTTATAATCCATCATAAATATAGATGTCTATTATTACGTTCAGTGTCACCCTCTTACCTTTCCCACTTGTTTGCCAAAAATCTTGAAGATAACAATTTTTAGTCATCATATAATCTATTTCATATTTGTCAAATTGCCTCTCAGCAGTGTTATTGGATGGCTTTAGTAAATTATATATACATCAGTGAAATTTATCGAGTTAAGTGGAGTATTTTGAGAATTCCTTATTTTTTTTCTTTTTTAATTTATATTATTTACATACTATATTTATATTATTTTAATATTATATTTTTCTCGTGCTCCAAACTTATTTTCACTTTTTTTATATGAGATTTGGTACCATTTTCTAAAACTATTTCCAAGTATATACATTGCCATTAATGATGTAAATGATGTTATGTATATGATTTATACTCTTACGTATCATGAGTCGAGTCAATTTTAATCCTATTTTAATGATAGAAAAAATCTCTCTAGAAGATCGTTTGGTCCACTAACTTATCTAAATTAGTATAAACAAATCAATTTAGTTTAATTTATAAAACACTATTGAATTTTGACAGTATATCGATTAATTTTATCTTCTCATACTATAGAATACTCATAAATTGAAGAAAATCACATAACACCGTGACATTTGATTACTACACAACATAGTGACACTCGATTATAACCTTCAACAAAGTAAAAACCCTAATTACATAACACCGAACTTGAGTTGCACATAAATTTTTTGTCAACGTCGTGGCACTACACCCTAACACCATGACTATAAAAATGGTGTCGTTTGCCCTTCTAGAGTTTATCTCTCCAGGATTGAAATTGATTCCAATGGTTTTTGGCTCTACTTTTCTTCTTTTTTGTCAGTGCTTGTATCAAAACTCTACCCCACTTATTGACATGTCAATTGTGGGGAAAGATAACACATTTTCTAGCTAATTGGTTGTAAGATTTTTCCTAGTTGTATAAATGGATAGCTAGATTTTTTCATATAGATATCAATGAGATTTAATAATGGATATCTAGAAAATTATAAAAAATTAATAAGGAAGAAAAAGAATAAAACATATATATGAAAAAATTTAATAAGGGACGGAAAGAATGAAATAAACTAAATATGAAAAACTAATAATAAATGATCAATGTTCGAAACTAAACCCATGATTTATGGGACGAAAATTGTTTCAAGCACGACTCCAACCTCTCATACCAATGAGCTAACTACACATTTTACAAAATACAACAAATAAAATTAAATAAAATGGGAACACAATTGTGAGAAAATATTTTCCATAATTTCTCAATTTTTACCTAAATTCGAGAAATGCTCTTTGATATTTAGGAATAAGAAATAAGAACCGTTGTCAAACACGTCTACTTCTTAATAAAAAAGAAACAAATACATGAAACAAGAAATAAAAACGTTATCAAACGGACTCTAAAATTTCAGAATTATGTCCGGTAGCAGCCTCTTATATTTTTTGCCTTTTCTTAGTACAAGACGTGTCGAGTGAAAGTCAAGATTACTTTAACGTAATTATATTAAATACATTGGAGACTCATGTTGAATAAGAAAATTTGAGACCAATCACAAATTGCCACATCATTTATTAAGTTAACGATGAAAAGTACAAATAATTAAATTTGGGACTAATTAAAATTGACATGTGCCCCAAATTAAAGAATTGAAAAAGAAACATAAATTTGGTCATTCTAATAATGTCATATGTTTTCATCTTAATCGTTGGATTAAGTTAATCATTTTGGTTCAATTAAATATTATTTACTTGAACTAAGTTCAATTAAACTAAAAAAATAAGCTTAATTGAGCCCAAAGACTAAATATAACCTAAATCCATATGGTTAAGTCCATAGGTCTAGTCCATGGATCAACCAGGTTTAAGCTCATAAATCCCACCAGTGAACTCTATAAATAGAAGAATTCTTCTCATTTGTAGGGGTTGTAAATTTTTGACTTGAGAAGACTTAGAGAGAATTCTCCCAAGAGCTAGAAGACTTTTTAACTCCTGAAATCGATCATCCTAAAAAATTGAAGCTTCTTTGAAGATACAAACTTTCTTCCAAGACTCCAACTTCAAAAACATCACGTGTTTCGCTTCCTCAAATCAAGCGTAAGCATTCAACCAACTTGAAGAACATCATGTGCTTCGCTTCTCCAAATCAAGCATAGACGTTCAACAAACTTCAACAACATCACGTGCTCCGCTTCCTCCAAATTAAGCGTAAGCATCCAGTAGAGATAGAATCAGAAGATCAAATTCTAGAGATAGAACCACATCGCATCAAATGAACAAAAATACAACATCAACACTCGAGTTCAAATCCACGAATTAAATTTCTCCGGAAATCTCGTGCGAACAACTCATAAGATTTGTTTGTATGATTCAAGGACCAATTAGTTAGTTTGTTCCTTTTCCCTTCGTGAGTGATCAAATCAAATCCGAGTCATATCAACGTGCAATATAAGTATATTATAAATTTAATTTTTAAACTTTCAAAACTACTTTGGTAAAAGTTAAAAATTTCCAAAACTTTATCCAGATTAATTGCAAGTAATTTATTATTGAGTATAATTTTGAGGACAATTTATTTAGAGTGCAACAATTATTGGACTATGTGTTATCTAGTAAATTTTCATTTACAATTGTGTGGTTATGTCTCACGAACAGTGACTGTTTAATATAATTAACAACTTAGTTAATCAATATAATTGCTTTTAAGTTGAGGTTTCACTAGAAAAGGTAAAATAACTCATCAAATATCTCTTTATTTCATTTTCCTCTCTTGGTAGATTTTTCGTCAACATATTCGATTCATTATGTCTTTGACGAATCTATCAACAAAGAATCAACTGAAATGACAATTCCTTCACCAAATGAAATTAATAAAGGAAGATTTGTGTTAAGTTATTTCACTTTTAAAGTGAGAAGTCCCGAAAGGTCCGTCAGATTAAATGAGAAATTTTTAAAAATAGCATATTTTATATAATATTTACGATATATAACAAATTCTATCACCGATAATCATTGATATGCTATAGTGATAGAAGACTATCATTGATAAAATCCATAATTTTGGTGTAAGTTGTAAATATTTTAATTTATTTTTTATTTTTAAAAATACTCCTAATAAGAATTAGTTTTTTATTTTATAAAAACAAAGTAGGCAACAACTTTTTAATACATCATCGATTGAGAGAACCTAACTAGAGCGAGTAAATTTGAGAAAATTTTTGCCTTCCACTTCAACAGCATTTGTCAAATCAACTTGTCGAATTGAGCTCAAATTTTGATAGTGTATTCTTGGCATGAGTGTCTTCAAACCGACAATGAAAATTTTATTTGGAGTTACTTACTCAAATCAGATTTGAGTGAATAGTTATTTGTCACCTATTTGAAGTTATTCTAATTTATTATTTGTTATTTTTTGTTGTGTAGATTGTTACTTTTGATATAATTTTATATAACTCTAGTTGTGACTAGAAAGAATTCATTGTACACGTTACTTCGATTATTGCGGTAATTTTGACTATCGGTCAGGAATTTTTAGTGAGACAGTTTTTTGATGTCAAGATTTCTAGTGTGTTCTTACTTTATTATTGCTTTTGTTAATTAGTATTTTATTAGATTCACACAGGAATTGAATTAAGTTATACAAAATTTTGTGGAGATTTTAGTCGACCAAAAACCACCTTTGCATTGAATTAGGATAAAATTAAAAGAATTATCTCAATGATATTACTTGTGAATTAGTTTTCTAACAACTTCGTTAAAATTTTCCGCTTCCATTATAAATGTTTTCCAGTTTGGAACAAATACTACTTCTCAACACTTCCTTCTTAATTTTATTTCTCCAAACAACTACTTAATTTATTTTCCAGTTGTATTTGAATTACTAATATTATCATTTGATTTAAATAAGACTTTTTTTTTAAAATATAATAAAATTAATCAAAATAATTACAAATAATAGATAGTAACGTTCACAAGGTGTGCATCAATTATAATTAATAGTAGTCTATTGAAATCTATTGACTATTAGTGATAGATAGTAATCTCAATAGTTGTTTATTATTAATAGACTGTGACATCCTACTAAATTTATACACATTCTCAACAATTTTGCTATTTAAAATAATTATCCAAGAAAACTAAATACATGATACCATTGCTAACAATTCAATCTAATTTTGTTCTTGAGAGAGAAAAAAAAAAAGAAAGAAAGATAGATAAACATGAGCATTACCAAAATCTCCACCATAACCGACATTCATAAGGTTGCAAACTACACTCTTAATTTAGGCTAAGTATATTGATATATTGGAGTTAATACTTTGACAGCTTTCTTTTTAGCACAATAAATTTGGGTAATGAAAATTCTACCTCTAATTTTAACAAAGAAGAAGAAAAAGGTAGATATGAATTATTAGATTAGGTTGTCATATTAAAATATAGCCAAATAATTGAAAAAGTGAACCAAAAGTTTGAAATATGAATGACTTTTGCACCAATATATATATATGTAATGGTACATGTTTTGGATTTTTCTCTCTTTTAATACCCATAAAAGTTACAGTTGTCCAATATAAATTTCACACTTCATTGCCGACAAATTTTGTACATCTACTTTTATTTTATTTCTATTATATATTTCACACCTTTTTCTTTTCTTTTTTCTTATCTATTCTTTTAGTTAAAGTATGTATGTATACATAAAACTTTTTGGCAATGGATCAACTTTCAAGCTTGTATTAATTAAGCTTTTGAGTGTTAGGAGAACTCTAATATGTTGGAAGGCTTTCAATTTGTTACGTTCCATATGTTTAAATTTAATAATATTGTTCTCCTTATAACCTTTGAGATGTAACTAATACACTCTTAGATGAGCTACGTATATTTGTTTGTCAAACTTTATATGTTTTTGTATTGGTTAGTTGTTGATTTTGTAACGTTCATGATAAATCTCTCTAAATTATTAATTAAAACTCAAACACCCGCACTAGTTACTATATTAATTTCATATAATTACACCTTCGACATTTTTTCTCAACAAAAATATTTAAGCAAAACCAAAAAGAAATATAGGAGCGATTGACATAAAATTTAAAGTTGAAGGATCACTTGATATTAAATTTAATAAATTCTATGTTATGTTTGTTAAATCGTTCATTTAAAAAGGTAACTTTTTAACGATAGTAAAATGGATCAAACTCTTTACAAGTTATAACAAAATTTTCTACAATTTAAAGTCTAGATAGACGCAGATAGAAGTTTATCACTCACCGTCTATATTAGTGATAAAGACTAATAAAAGTCTATCATTGATACTAATAGAAATCGATATCGGTCTATCATTGATAGAGGTCGATAAAAAAACTTTATCTAAAAAAACTAAAATAATTTTTTTTATATAGTATATATATTTATGTCAACTAAGCTACACTCGTATTGACAAAAGTTGAATACAAATTTAATAACGTGAAAATGTTGATTTAATATTAAATTATGTTTGTTAATCAACACACGTTTTGTATCAAGATCTTCTATCCTGTGCTTATTTTTGCACAATTAATATTCTAATAATTTTATTTATAAAGCACATAAACATATCAACTAAAATGGTGTTTGGTAGGCTTAAAAGTTGTTTCCTATTTTAAAAAAAGTTAAATAGTAATGAAAAGAAAAGGAATGAATAGTTTTTAATATATATTTTAGGTTAATTTGTCTCTATAAATGCAGGCGGCATTCTTTTCCAGCTCCTTCATCACAAACATGTCTTCTTCCAACTACTTGTTAGCTCTACTTCTTGGGTTACTCTCCGTGGTTCTCACCAAGCCCGTTGTTGGTGATTACATCCTCAATCCTCAACCTCCCCATCCACCATTCATTCCTATTTACGAACCACCAAAACCTCCGGTATTTCCTATTTACGAACCACCAAATCCTCCAATACTTCCAATTTACGAGCCACCTAAACCTCCCGTTGCTCCAATTTACAAGCCACCCAAGCCGCCAGTGAGTCCAATTTACAAGCCACCTAAACCTCCAGTTGCTCCAATTTACAAGCCACCCAAGCCACCAGTGGGTCCAATTTACAAGCCACCTAAACCTCCCATTGCTCCAATTCACAAGCCACCTAAGCCGCCAAAGCCGCCGGTGGGTCCAATTTACAAGCCACCGAAGCCTCCGGTAGTTCCAATTTACAAGCCACCCAAGCCACCAGTGAGTCCAATTTACAAGCCACCTAAACCTCCCGTTGCTCCAATTCACAAGCCACCGAAGCCTCCGGTAGTTCCAATTTACAAGCCACCTCAACCTTCACTGGGTCCAATTTACAAGCCACCCAAGCCGCCAGTGGGTCCAATTTACAAGCCACCAAAGCCTCCGGTAGTTCCAATTTGTAAGCCACCTAAACCTCCAGTTGCTCCAATTTACAAGCCACCCAAGCCACCAGTGGGTCCAATTTACAAACCACCAAAGCCTCCGACTGTTCCAATTTACAAGCCACCTAAACCTCCGGTTGCTCCAATTTACAAGCCACCTAAACCACCAAAGTCGCCAGTGGGTCCAATTCACAAACCACCAAAGCCACCGATGGTTCCAATATACAAGCCACCTAAACCTCCAGTAGTTCCAATTTACAAGCCACCAAAGCCTCCAGTAGCTCCAATTTACAAGCCTCCAAAGCCTCCAATGGCTCCCGTTTACAAGCCACCAAAGCCTCCAGTTGTTCCAATTTACAAGCCACCCGAACAACCAGTAGGTCCAATTTATGAACCTCCAAAACATCCAGGAGATCCCATACACAAACCGCCAGTGCCAATTGACAAACCATCTCTACCGCCACCATACTCTTACAATCCTCCGTACAATCCGCCACCATCCAACTGAGTTCGTGTGTTGAGTGAAGCAACCTAATTAAGCTGAATTAGCATATATAAATAAGAGCTTTTGGCTACTCAATGTTCTATGCTTATTGTGCTCATCTTTCTTCTTTGTAAAGCAGAGCATGAGCAGGCCATTTGGTTTATGGCGTTTCCAAAATTATTTCTACCTTGTTGATGGTGTTTCAGAAATTATTTCTACTTACTCTTCTGGTCTATTTTTCATGTTTTCACTTATTGGAAATTTCATAATAAAATCTTAACTACAATCCCACATTGTATTTATAATCCTCTCTGTCTTGAGTGAGCCTTACTCCTAAATGTTATTATCAAGGTATTGTCTTTTTAGTGTATCATTGAAATAAATAAACTCAAACCACAAACTTCTTGATCGCTGTAATTTGTGTAAAACACTAGTTAAAGAGGGTGTATGAATTAATGTAAGTTAAATCAAATTCAACTAAGAGGAATCTTAAAGATTATTAAATTATGGTTAAGAAATATGTTCAAAAGAATTTAAAGTTGTTATCCTACACTAACCAACAAGGTGCCTCTTTCTTTCTCAATGGTTTGATTACGAAAACTTTAAAAAGTCTATTATTTTTAGTATGAAGTAATTCTATGTTTGATGACCTCTTAAAATATGTTATAGAAAGCATGTGAATGAGAACAAAACATCGTACCATGATTTTGCTAGAGGTTCTAAGAATTGTAAATTAATTTAGTTAAATTTGTTCTTGGAGACTATAATTTTCTTTTGAATTTTGTTGGGCGTGTGAAAGAGCAAGAAACTTGGTACGTTTTTTAAATGATGCATAGAGGGAGGCTTAATAAAATGAGGAGAGAGAATTTCATTAAATAAGGAAAGTAGAGAAAGGGGAGAGGGGAGAGGGAGAGGGGAGGGGAATTTTGTATTTGAACAGTGGAGAGATAAAGGGAAAATAGGGTTTTGGTTTAAGATGAGGAAAGAGGGAAAACACAAATTAATATTAATGAAGTGAGAGAAAAAATAGACATTTAAATGATGAGTGATTGATTTTAGAGAGAAGGTAGAGAGTATTATTCTGGAGAAAGATTCATGGGTTCTCAAATTATTATACAACATCATATTTGGCTCTATTTATAAATATTTTCATAAATTTTAATACTTAAAATATTTTTCCAAACAAACATTCATCTCTTTAGTTTAGGATTTGACGTTGTTAACCCTATGTTTGGATTCGAGAAGGTTGAAAGAAAAATTATTTTATTTGGAATGAGAAAGATTTTAAATAAATATATTTAAAATTTCATGTTCAAATGTTAATTGGGAATAAAAAAAAGAAGGTAAATTAAGAGTTTACTAATACTTTTAATGTATTAGTTAAAAATTAGAGAAGGATGAGTTCAATTATGTAATTTACTTTTAAATCTGGTAAATTATTTTTAAAAAATTAAGCATTTTGGTACAAATTGTTAATTAGGTTAGTGTGTTTTTTTCACTCCTTGAGCACTTTGATAACATTTAGACTTTGATAAAGGATTGATAACATTTGGACTTTGATAAAGGATTGAATGAAACGGGTAAAAGGTGCTGCCACTTAGAATTTAAAAAAGCGAGCAAGATTAGTGTTTTCTTTTAATACTCTTTTTGTTTTTGGGGTTTTGAGTTTAGTTTTTATTTGATTTCTATATTTTGAAATAAAACTGTTTGTCCCATCTATTCGAAGGATGCTAAATTTTAGTCTTTAATATAATAAAATGGATGGGTAGTGAATTGATGAAAGATTAAGTTATATAGGGATGATGATTGGATTAATTTAAAAGCAAAACATATATTTATAATGAAAAGACGTTCCTAATATTGAAAGGGCAAGAAGAAAATGGAATTGAGAGGAAGAAACTTTGACGCTTTTTGGATCACTTGGGTCCAAAAGTGATCCAGAAAGTAATAGGCAGACGGGGAGGGATTTAGAGTAAACTAAAAACATTCAATTCAGACTTTTTTATAAAAAAAATTATTTAATTACCTTCTCCTACTTTTGTGGATCCTAAAACCTCAGCAATAACTACAAAGCAGCCTCAAGAAGTACCTAACTTCTTCAAACGCACAGAGTACGTATTTCATTATTTAATTTTGAGCTTCTGCTTCTAATTTACAACAGGTTTGTTTCTCATGGGTTAATTCTTTTGTGCTTTACTTACTTGACCCATTAGGGTTTTGTGTCGATTAATAGTTTTATGTTTTAAGAGCTTTTTGGGGAAAACTATTTGCAGGGATAAAATGAATACAGAAAATTGGGTTGAGAGTGTTTTAGTGATTTGTGCTTTTCTTTTCCAACAGCTCCATCGTTTCATTTTTCGTCTTCTTCTGCATTATTGTTGTTTGCTGATAAAGATTTCTACCTCTCATTTATACTTTGCAGGGTGGATTTTGATCGAAACTAAACTCAAAGACTTTGGACCAAAATGATATTTTTGGTGCATAGCCGATGGATACAGCTGGAGTGGCAAGTGGATGAAACTTAAATCTTTCTAATGTAAGAGTGAATGCAAAACAAAGGCATCCAAAAGTTCTGAGAGAGTTGTAATCTTCTTGTTGGCCAAAAAGGCAATACTGAGGGGTTTGCAACTGTATGATTGATGAAGGTAATCTGTTGATTAGGTAGGCACCAATCGTGAGACAGTCTCCTTAGAATTTTATTGACACTCGTGACTGAAAAATGGAGTTTGTGAGACATTTAGTAAGTGTTGATGCTTCTTTTAACTATGAAGCTTTTTTCAAGGCAGCCAAGACATGAGTATTGATGAATGACTCTTTTGGTGTTGAAAAATTATGTAAAGATTCATTCTGGAGCATTGTCATATCATAATTTCTTCACAACTCCAAACTGATTTTCTATGAGTTTGAAGAATTTTGGAATTATAGACAATACATCTTACTTTCTTTTAAGAAGATATATCCAGATATATGTTGAAAAATCATCTACAACTGTTAAGAAATATTATTTATGTTCACCTCTAGTGAGAGATTGATAGGGACCCCATATGTCACAATGTAAAATATCAAACATTTTATTGCATATATAGTTGTTTGATTGAAATGGTAACTTTTTTGTTTAGCTAAAGGACATACTAAAATTGTCTTGAGAAGTTTCAACAAATATCAAATCTTTCAAGACATTTACAAGTTTGCGAGAGAGGTGGTCAAGTCTGTTGTGTCATGTATGAGAAGGTATAGATGGTGTCGAAACAACATTACAATGATAACGAGTTTGTAGAGTGGTTTGAAAATCATGTAAGTGAGAAAAGACAATAGCTATGATATTTATTTTTCTATACAATTTCTACTTATTTTTAAATATGAAAGTATTTTCTACGTGGGTTACTAAATAATATATTGAAGTTGGCAAACAGTTATTAGACTTATCTCAAGGTCCATCACAAGAAGTAACACACTCTACATGAGGTACATTGTTGATGGATTTAGATTTTGTATCAAGGATGTTGATAATTTAAGAAAAACACAAAATAGTTAGGGTGGTTGAGAGAGTAACTGATAATCAAAATTACTTTGGTGTATTACAAGATATTATTGAATTGCATATATGGGTGAATATATCAATAGACTTGGAAAAGGAATTAGAAACTGATGATCATCGAATAACTAGTGTGAATGTGACATACACATTTGCTACAAATAAGCCATTTGTATTATCATGTTAATCTAAACAAGTTTTTTACCTTGAAGATAGAAGAAACTCGATTTGCCATTTTGTGTTGAAAATTGATCCAATAGATTATTACAATCACTACAAGAAAGTAGATCTTGCCCGATACAACCACATGTCGAAAAAGCTACAATTCGCGTCGGAAAAGGTATTTTCGACGTTTGAAGCGACCTCAAAAGCCACACGTCAGAAAAAAGTGTACTATTAATTTTAAAACGTCACCTTTCCTGACATGGGGCAGAGGGATGTTGGTAAAGGTTGACATTTTAAATTAATATTTAACTTTCCTCGACGTCACATTGATACACGTTAGGGAAGATTCAATATTCATTTTATATTTGAACTTTCCCCAACGTCCCTCTGCCTCACATTGGAGAAAGTTCAATGTTAAATTAATATTCATACGTTCCTCAACTCCTATTTTCCATTCGTCGGGAACATGTCTTATGTAGATGCGACTATGCATGTATCAACGTTGGGTGGTCAACGCTGACGAAGGGTTTGCCAACCTTATGCCGCATTGAAATTTCTCTAATTTCTTGTAGTGAATGTCCTCTTGATCATAGAAGGTTATTGTCAAGATGGTGAAAAAGATGACAATAGATGAATTTAGATGAAGAGAGAAAGATGTAATATGAAGCTAACAATCTTGGTGTTTTTTCATCCGAGATGAAATGTAATATGAAGCTAATAATTTTGGTGTTTTTTCGTCCGAGATGAAATGTACCCTTAAGCTAATAATCTTGGTGCTTTTTCGTCCAATAAGGTATTTAGATGAAGAATGAGTATTTATTTGAAAGCATGAGTTTGCTTATTTGTGAATGAGATGAGAATTAGATTTTGATATTTAAAATATCTTTTGAATTATCCAGGCCTTACCATCTTGAGGTAGATTTGTGTAAAAGATGAAAATAGTGTGAACCAAATTGAATAACAATGATAGTACAAATAGTCACGACTGCATCTACATCTAATCAAATAGTTGGTGATCACCAAACTTCAACAAAATCTAATGCAAAAGCGGATTTAGGAGCTTCATCATTGTTTATACAGGTGAAATTAGATCAACTACGTACTACTCATGAAAAGTTTGTTAATAGAGAGGTAACATTATTCATTGTTATACGTACATATTATTATTTATGTATGATTTGTTACTTACTTTTTTCTTTTTCATTTTACTTTAGAGTTTTCTTTTGAAAAAGGAAAGGTACGTGGCCCCACACGAAATCTCAAACTTGTTAAACTACCACATGGGATGAGATTTGTAGTATCGTGGTGGAAGAAATGACCCGTTACGAATATTACTAATATCTTCAAAAGCCAATGCACTCTCTTAACTAGACATGTCAACTTTACTCCTTTACGAGTGAAAACTTGAAAAGATATTGATAAACTGAAGAAAAAAAACTAATTGAACTTATAGTGGTATGTGAAAAAATAATAACTTTTTTCTTTGATTAATTTACTTCTTATATAATTAGATTACAACAATCATTTTCCTTGCAAAAGCGATTTAAATTAAAGTTGAAAGTCACGAAGCTTCAATGTTGCTTCAAATTAATCGATCTTATAATAATTGGAGGGATCGTTTAAAGAAAAAATGGTTGAGCAAATATGATAGAATTATAGAAGTTTTAGCAAATAATCTATCAGAAATTACAAAAGAAGATGCAGAATATCTTGCGAAGTTATGAAAGTCAGCTGAATATCAAGTTGTAATCTAATATCTTTTTCTTGTACATCCAAAGAAGTTGTACTTACTAATTTAATTTTTATTGATGCTTATATTCTACTTTTGAAATGCAATAGATATGTGTGTGAAAGAAATCAAAAGAACTGCTCTAAGTTGAATGTATATCACACGTGTGGTTCACAAAGTATACAAGAAAGAGTTGAAAAAGAGGTAATTAAATGAAAAATTATATAAACTTCTTTTAATTTTGTGAAACTATCTAATATATATTATTTTCACTTAGGTTCAAGACATGTAATGAAGAACCTAGCTAGTCGAATTAGAATTTGGGAGCTAACTCAACTTGACCAATAATGAATTGCTTGTGAATAAAGCTACACAAGAGAAACTTGTAAGTACAAAATAATTAATATATATGATGTAGCTAGATTGTGTTATTATTTAATCACCATAATTAAGAATAGCGAAATTGTTTATATTGCTCTGCTTATGTATTATTTAACCATCACTCGTGCGTTTTGATTTTGTATAATTGGAGCTTCATGTTCTTTCTATTTATGTTGCTCTGTTTATGATAGGAAATATAATTTTGTAGTTGGAACTGTATATGTTGCTCTATTTATGATTTTGTATCATAGTTGTTGTATGGTGGGTGCAAAACTTAGCGTAGATCAACACATGAATTCATATTTGTGTTAAGTTTTGAATTATTAAATGTGAATTTTTGTTTTGTAGTCTGAACTTAAATCGTATGCTTCTCAAGTGATTGATTGTACTTTTGAAGTGAACGAAGATGATATTTTTGTACAAGTATTTGGACTGGAGAAACGCGGACGTGCTCGTGGTTATGAAGTAGGTGTTACCCCTTCTAAGTTGTTTGGATCATCATCTAAGGTAAAAAATCTTGAGTGTCGTCTTAATGAGTTTGAAAAATATCTTCACGAATTTTAATGACAAAGAAAATCTGAGGTACAAACACTACATGATAGAATTACCGAATTAAAAAACCGTTTGAAGGATAGATTCCAAGTTATGATGGCAGATATGCAATCATGTTTCTAGTTGATCGTCTGTCATAGTTTGATGTTATAGAAGTTGAATCGTCTCTTGTTATGTAATTTTACGATAAACTTACTAGCTTTCATCCAAGTCATTGATTATTTTTTCTATTTCATTTTTATACATTGTAATTCGATATTCACCATTAGGTAATGGATTAGTAAAAACAACATTTTGATTGTAATTCAATATTCACCGTTAGGTGATGGATTAGTAAAAATAACATTTTGATATTTGTCAGTAAATGTGTTAAAAGGTTTTGTGAGAAAATTTTCGAAAGATTTATACATTTGTTGAAAAAGTTCTTTTATAAAAACTTCAAAAAAAAATCATTTAGATAATAAATATTTATCGATGAATAATTTAACCGTTATCAAAGGTATGTGTTACCTTTAAAAGTTATTAATTATTAATTAGTAAAACCTTCGAGAATTAGTAATTTTCAAAAGTTAGTAAATCTTCGAAAAAGGATTTTCGGCGGGATCTACTTCGACACATTTCAAAGGTTGAAATAACCTTTAGCAGAAAATGTATGAAAGGACTATTAAATATATTTTGGAAGGTTGTGGCATTCTGGATTGTTTTTTAGTGTCCAAGTATTTGTTAAAATCACACTTTTGATTTTATTAATCACCCACACAATTATTTTATTCTAAATTTTCTTCTTCAATGATCCACTCCTTTCTAATTAAATTATCTTTGTATTTTGTGTTGTGTATTTTTGTAGGTGGATTGAATGATCTTGTATTTTTGTAGGTGGTCTTCAAATTTTATACTCGTTACTTTAATCTTCCAAACCTTAATCCATCTTGTATTTTGTTTACTCTTGAGTAATTACTTTGTGATGTAATGAATTATAAAATTTCAATTATGAGATGAAATTTAAATTGTTATGATACAAATATATGTTTTTTACCTACCATTTAGGTTTCGTTAAAACATTATCCACGACTTTGTTTTATTTGAATGTTTGAAAATAATTGCTTAATTATTATCGATTTGGGCTATAAATTTTAGGCTACATTGGCAAAAAATAACAATAACAAATAAAAAGTAGTGACATTTTTAAAAATTATAAAATAAATAAAATATTTACAATCTATAGCAAAATTTTGGATTATATCAATAATAGCAACTGATAGACTTCTATCATTGTAGCATATCAATGACTATCAGTGATAAAATTTAAAAATTTTGCTATAGGTTATAAATATTTTGTAAAATTTGTTATTATTGAAATTTTTCTAAAAAGTAATAATAAAAAAAATTGTCTAGAATAAGTTAAGTTTGAAAATAATTGGAAAGACTCACGTGGTTGAAGGACTCTACCTACTTTACACACACTAACCATATAGAATGTTCTCTCATTGAGCATTCTATATTTATATATGTTTAAAGGCGCAACTAATGTTTGACATCAACGCTTAGGACATCCATCTATTGCTTGATTGAAGGATTTGTTACAACTATGAAAGGTCCTGATCGCCTTTAACCTTATGCGATGCATGTGACAAAGAACTGATTATGCAATGAGACATCTTTGCATTGAAGGCTACGCGATAAACTATTATGCGTTTGAACTTATTTCACTGGGATGTAGTGTGACGTCACCCTTATGTAAGGAAGTTGGTGATTGATTTGACATTGCCACCCATTCATCAAAATTTAGAATAAGGACGTGGCACTAGTAGGTGCCAATTTGACAATGGATCATTCCCATCGTCGGACAAAAGTAATCATTTCAGCATTAGAAAGTGTTGCTGGAAAGACTTTATAAATAGGTGAAGTCCAGTCATTTTGAAGCTTCTTTTACCTTGAGCTTAATTAAGATAGAATCGAGAGAATTTCCAAGATTTTTCAGAGAGCTTGAATTTGGCAAGGAGTTGAAAAGAAGAATAACAAGGTGCATATGTATGTTAGAAGATCCTTTTCCGACGCGTTTTGCTAAATATACTGACGTGTGCCTGCATTGAAAGAGCCCTGTATTCTTGTAGTGGATGTTCTATTCTTTGAAGACTTATCGCCATATCAAACTCAAAATGGAGATACCACCAACGCCACCCCTGGCTTCCTGGATCATTTTGTACTTCCTTGTCCGATTTTTGATACATCTAAAGCTTACTCTAGCAGCAGATATGGTGTTTTACTCTTTGGTTCACCATCCAATATTCAATACATTTATGAAAGTAATGACTTCAATGCAATAAAACCTTGAATAATGACATATAACAAAATCTTGAAAGTGCTCCAAATACTGAATTTGTGAAGCTGTAATTGAACCTGAAAACATGCCCAAATCTATTATATCTCTGAGGAGGATCTCAGGACAAACTCATCCTCCTTCATATCTCAAAGATCACCACTGCAAAGTTAGATTGTTATTTTCTGTTGTATTAGTTGTATTAGTTAATATGTTAGACAGTTATTAGTTGCTACCAAGCATCTATAAATACCAAGTTTGGTTGATGTAAATATTTTCATATACGAAAATAAAAGAATTTATTGCAGTCACTGAGTTTTCTTCCAAATTCTGCTTCCTCTGTTATGGTATCAAAGCTATTTCCGCAAAGAAGAGTTGCAGAATAAAACCCAAACGTCCTTTACCCTCGTGCAATCTACAGTAATGACGGCACCTGAGAGTTCGACGTCTGGCAACTCCAACCACTCAGTTTCGATTACCTCTTCTGATCTTGACGCCCAACTAAATTCCTTCATGCTTCATCATTCCATCACTCCAACCACCAACCTTGTTTCTACACCATTGGCAGGAGCGAATAACTACTCATCATGGAGTAGAGCAATGATGCTGGCGTTATCTGGAAAGAACAAAGTTGGGTTCATCACCGGCCTGATCAAGAAACCTTCAGAAGGTAATCTATTATCCGCTTGGAAATGCAACAATGATGTGATAGCTTCTTGGATTATCAACTCTATTTCGAAAGAGATAGCAGCAAGCCTCGTTTATAATGGAAACGTAAAGGAGATGTGGGATGAATTGAAAGAAAGGTATAAACAGTCCAATGGACCTCACATATACCAGTTACGAAAGGACCTAGTAACCACTACACAAGGAAGTTTATCAGTTGAAATATACTATGCAAAAATCACCACTATATGGCAAGAACTTGTGGAATATCGTCCTATGGATGAATGCACTTGTGAAGGATCAAAGAAAATGATCGATTTCTTGAATGCATAATTCGTAATGACATTTCTCATGGGATTAAATGAATCCTATTGGCAGATTAGAGCCCAAATTTTGTTGATTGATCCTTTACCTCCCATAAATAAAGTCTTTTCTCTAATCATCCAAGAAGAAAGACAAAGATCCATTGGATCTTCACCCTTCATTGAGAGCATCACATTGATGACTAACTCTGAAAGAAGATTTTCTTCTGATAAATCCAAGAAGAAAGATACAAGACCTATATGCTCCAACTGTGGCTATAAAGGACACACTGCTGACAAATGCTACAAGTTACATGGCTACCCACTCGGACATAGACTTGCCAACAGCAATAATTCTGTCTATGAAAGGCAGAACAACACAATCCAAGATGGAAATGACAAAATGACAGAAGTTTCTAAGAGCAATCAATCTGCCTTTTTTGCTAGTCTCAATAGTGATCAATATACACAGCTTCTGGGCATGCTTCAAACTCATCTGAACACACCTCAAAATGGTGAGAATTTAAAAAATGAGACTACACACATAGCAGGTACTTGCCTCTCTAACTCACTCAATGATCCCTTAACATGGATCATTGACTATGGTGCTTCCTCATATATTTGCCACGACAAGTTTATGTTTACAAATCTCTATAGCGCCCAGAATATGTTTGTTATCTTGCCCACTAAGACTCGTCTAAAGGTTGAGCATATAGGAGATGTTTTCATATTAAATGATCTAGTCCTGAAAGATGTACTTTATATTCCTGACTTCAAGTATAACCTGCTGTCAGTAAGTACTCTCCTTAAGGATGACAAATTTGACATATCATTTGCTGATTCTAATTGTCTTATTCAGGACAAGTGGCTTTCGAAAACGATTGGGAAGGTTGAATTAACTAATGGGCTCTACCTACTCAGAATGAAAAATGAAAGAGTTAATTGCATTCAACACACTACACTAATGTGTAAAGTCTCGGCCTCTATGTGGCATAAACGGATGAGACATCCCTCTATCAGCAGAATAAAGGAGTTAGCTAAGATGATACAAATTTGTATAATGATGAAATTTGAAATATGAAATTTGTAAAAAGAATAATGATGATTTTATAAGTTTTTTTTTTTAATACGGGAAATAAATATTTTTGAATTTTATTTATATACGTGTAAATTAACCTTTTTAAAATGTTACTGTTGGGTAGGATACACAATTTTCTTTCTCACTGCCTACATTAAAAAAAATATATTAAAATAATTATATAAAAAAAGGATATGATTAATTGTAATTAAATATATTAGGATAGATGTGGTTGGAATGCATCAAAATATTGTATTTCCATAATTAGATGAGGTGTGAGGAAATTTTGTGATTGGAAAGTGAGAAGAGGGAGAAGAGGGAGAAGAGGGAAAAGAGGGATTTGGGTTGCAAAGAGGGAAAAGGGGGATTTGGTTTGGAAATAGGGAAAATACAAAATCAATCAAGTAATAGAAAATTTGAAAAGAGAGAATATTGGATGAGTTTTCAACACTTCGTACATACCTAAATTTAAATGACTGATTCAAACCGTTGCTTAAATTTGTGTCAAATAAATTTTGTAAATATAAAAATTTGTTCATTATAACCTTTTCATCTGACCAATTTAATTGCTTAACATATTTAAATTGTCCTAAAAATGGTTCTAATTCAACTTGTGAGAGAAGAGGAAGTGGAAGAGGAAGAGTTTGAGGGAAGAAGGAGATGTAGAAGATGTGATTGAAGTAAAAGATGTTTCTTTTTAGAAAAATGGGGGCAAAAGGTAAGTCTAAGAATAAGAAGTGGTAATTGCTGATGATTTTAGAAAACTTGGGAAAAATAGTGAGCCAAAGTTTTTAGAAATTGTTGGAAAAGGTAAAATGTTCGTTTTAATTCTTATCGGCCACATAACTTTCCTTCATAGATAATAAAAGTTTATGCCCATGTACGTGGGCAAAAACTAAAATAAGTGTTTGCAAAAATTCCACCTAGTAATTTTTTGGACGCCACAAAACATTTTGCCCTTGTATATATTTTTGTTGGCAAAAACAATGATGTGCTAACATAATGAAAATGTGTTGGAAAAACATATCTCTACCGATATTTTTTGTTATGTTGCCAACGAAAATTGTCTCCAAATTATAAATTTTTTTTGTAATTTGTACTTGTTGTCCCTATTTTACTTGTTAAGATGCATCCTCAAAGGAGGCTGAAATTCTTGCAATCCACGAGGCAAGTGAGAAGGTGTATGACTAAGATCAATGACTCAGCACATTCGTGGAACAAGTGGCTTGTCTTCTAGTAAAAATTTCCCAATGATAGTATATGAAGACAACACAATATGTATAACTCAAATCAAAATAGATTAATTATATTAAAGGTGATAGAACAAAACACATTTCATCAAAACTTTTCTACATTCATGTTCTTGAAAAAAATGATGACATCACAACACAATAAATTTGTTCAAATTAAAGGATAACCTGACAGAGTTATTAACAAAATCACTACCTACCATTCTTGAAAAACTGATGTGCACAACACTGAAATAAGACGACTCAAAGATCTTAAGCGATGTTTCAAATGAGGGAGAGTAATTGTACTTTTGTAAGTGTATTAGATTATATGAAATATATATTCTTTTTCCTTCATTAACATTTGTTTTTTACCTGTAAATTTATATTTTATATAAGTAAAGATCATCTATGGGGAGTATTATAATTAAATATTATGATAATATGTGTCAAATAGATACTAATCTTTAGTGTCTATAGATGACTTCAATTCTAGCCAGAGATGACTTCAATTACTCAAACAGAATTTCTAAATTAATTAGATGGGTTTTCCTCAAGTTTTTAAGGTCAATTTTCAATTTCCAGAACGGAATTCATTTCTAAACCTAGAAACAATAAGATAACACTCGAAATTTGAAAGAGAGAAATAGAAAATTAGGGATTAAGGACGTACTAGAAGCAATTTGATGATGTTGCTAGCACTGAAGATACAGTGAGCAATGGTGAACTTGAGAAGCTCAGAGGGAGGAAAATAGGCCGCCAATACACATTTCTTGGTGCATCTCCAACGGTGAATCTTGCACGCCGCATACGAACTAAGCACCACGAAGGCCTGAATGGTCGGCGACGGTGAAGGAGACGCGATGACGATCGAAAAAGGAGAAGAGTTGAAGTCGAACTGCAATTTACCTTAGTAGAAGAGCTGAGGGAGAATGAGAAAGTGAGGGAGAAGGAGAAAACCATGCAAGAAGAGAAGAGGAGGGAGAAGAAAAAGGAGAAAATGACAATGACCCAAAGTTAATTTTTAGGTTTATTTTAATTAAAAGGTAATATAGACTTTTCACAACTTATTTGTCCTAAAAGTCTTATTTTTGAAAAACTCATCTCAAAACTCTATATACCCATCCAAATAATCTCATTGGCAATTTCCCAGCATGGTTTAGATACTGTTGTGATTCTTGCTCAGAGCGAATTGTTAAGACTCAGAGTAATTTTAGAAAAAGAGAAGATGTAGAGGAAAAGAAAATACTATAAATGAAGTAATATTAAGTTAGTGAGAACTGAGAAGAAAACATAATTAATAATTAATTAGAAAGAAGGCATATTCTGTGCCAAAAAGAATAAACCTAACTTGAGAGCTGGTTGGATTGTAAATTTGTATGTTCAATGATGAGTGGTTGGTGGAATTTGACCCTTTCTTTGACTTTGACTATTTGACTATTTGACCATTTGACCCAATTATTCAACCTTTTAACAGTCTTAACTTTCAAAGTTTCACATGAGAAACTCAACTGCATATATACCATTTTCTTTAAAAATATACATCTATATATATTTCCAATTATCATTAAAAAATGTTACGTTTAGTAATACTTATAACCAGTTTTGGTAAACTGAGTAGAATTTCATTTCAATAATTGAAGTTTAACAGAATATACTTTAGTAAAATATATGTACATTATCACCTTTCTCTATTTGTTGTATAACATTTCCTACTTCTATGTGTGTATGCATATGCATGTTTACTTTGCATGCCATTGTATTAAAAAAGTAATTATAATTTATAGTAATTTTAAAATTAATAATTCAATATATAATAACCTTTTAAAAAAATTACAAATATAGTATAATCTATCACTCATAGACTAAAGTACTCTTATAGTCTGACCAATATTTGTATTCCAATACGATCTATCAATGATAAACTTTATTATTGATAAGACTTTGATAAATGTTTTAAAACTTTGTTATATATTTAACTATTTTGAATCTAATGACTATATTTGCAACTATACATACAAACAATATCATATTTTAGAAATAAATATCTTTTTATAATAAGTATATTTATAAATTAAAATAGTAATATCGTTGGTAGGGAGGCTCGCATACCATTTTGTAGGTTGTGATTTAAGGTAATTTTAAATTTTAGTTATTTTGAATTTTTTAAGGTATAAGTTGGATTATCTAGGATTAGATTATGATGGATGTTAATTAAGTTGAATTAGAAGATTAAGAAAAATGTGCATTTGGTGGGATGTAATATAGATTAAATAATTGTATATATTTATATATAAGGTTCTATATGTTGAATGGGAGATAATATAAAAATTTGACACAAAAATAACGATGACATTTACGTTTTATATATATGTAATTAATTGTTGGAAAGGATTGTGTTTAGGAGAAAATTAGATATATATTTGTATATGTATATTTAATTAGATATAAAAAGGATTTTGTTAGAGTGGTATAAAAATATATTTTTTGTTAATATTTATTTTAGAAAAGGAAAAAGTAAAAAGGTAAACAAAGTTTAAGCATTTAATGTAGTGAGCATCCGTGCATTTTACCTTCGGGTTTTGTAAAAATAGAAAAAAATTATGATAATATAACCTATATGACAACATTTTCTAAATTTGTTAAAGTAGCAATTTTAAAAGTGACAACTCTTTTATAGCCATCTAATAGCTCTATGGTTACTGTTTGATAGTCATCTGATATCACTAATTTTGTCATATTCGCGATATGCAAAAAATTAGTTTCATTAGCTGCTTTTTCTAAATGTTTTTTCTGTTATTTGATGCAATTTTTCTTTTTTGTTTTTGTGTTTTATCCTTCATCAAAAGGATCATCGCCCCTTCCTTGGAGTTTCTTTTCGGTCACTCTCCAATGCTTTTTGGGTGAGTATTTGGTGGTTTTTGTATTTTGGTTATGAGTTTTAATACCCATTAAAAATTGGTTTTAAGGAACTTATTATAAGGTTCATGAAAAGCCAATTTTAGTTTATTGAAGAACTTTTGGAATTTATACGTGGTTTTTCAAACAAGATCGTAATTTGGAGTTTCAACATGAATTGGCTAAGTTATATTGGAGAATTAAAATTGGTTTATAATATATTTAAATTCTTACTTTTGCTAAAATATCGTAATAGCACACTTTTCTTCTAACATCTTTCCTTATTTATATTAATTCTAATTTGGATTAGTCATATTTAAACTCTTACAAACTTGTCAGATACTACTTACCTAAATTCTGAGTCTTTGCATGTCTAAACACTTGGATTCCAACTCCATCAAACAGTTAACCCTCAGTGATCTTGATATGCATTAGTCTGAGATCACCTCAAGAACCTCAGCAAAACATTATTTGTCTCTAGTCTCAACCGACATAACCCCAAGATAGCTCTGAGATCCTTCAATTTCATCTTTTGTCTTCAATAATCTCTGTCAGACTCGCGTATCCAAGATTGCCCGAGATTGTCCAAGATTTTTCTAATTTTCTTTCTCTTCTTCTAATCTCAGTCGAACCAGCACTAAGATTGTCTTGAGATTACACTTCTTAAGCATTTTGTATTTCATCTCGATCGAACCAGTATCGAGATTGTTCTCCTCTGAGATCAACCTTATGTCTTCAATCTTGTCCAAGACTCCACATGATAGGACGAGATCCAACTCTAAACCCCTTCTGTTTTTCATTTCAGTCTACTAGAGCCCTAAGATCAACCTTCTTTCTTCAAAATCTTCTAAAAACTCTTAACTAAAAATTCTTATTTACCAAAATGATCCTTCTATTAGATACTGGTCTTACATAATACTTCTTAATTAATACGTAATAATGTATACTTGATACCCTTAAGTTAAAGAAAAAAAAAAAACTTGACCTTCTTCTTCAAAACCCACCATCTCTCTTCAATATGAAAATTTACACCCTTAATTTGTTCGAGATTTGAAGGATCGGTTTCTAGAAGTAGATGGACAGAGAAGCTGAAATTGGATTATATTCACAAATTTTAGTCTCCGTATATGACCCATGCCCATAAACCATACCTACATCAATTTGCTTGTGTCATGTACCCAACCAATTTTATTTGTTACGGTTGATTCTCTGAGGGTGTACTAATCCCAGTGTTAAATTGAAATCTTGTTTAGAATTGCAATTTTGGAGTTATAGACGAGTATGACCATATACCCAAAAAAAAAAAAAAAATGGAGATTATCGCACAGGAAGAATTTGGAAGAGAATTGCAATTGTTGGAGTTCTAAACAAGTATGACCATATACAAAAAAAGAAAAAACCAAAAAACCAAAATAGAGAGTATCCGAGAGGAAGAACTTGGGAGAGGATGAAGTAATTAATCGATGAAGAGTTGAGAGAGAGAGAGAGAGAGAGGTGCATGAGAACAAAGAAGGGAATAAGAGTGTCGATATGGTACAAGCTCCATTTTGAATTAAAGAACCAACAAAACATAATTATTCTAGATTTTGCCATATCTCTAAAAAAAAAACAAATATGAAAGACTAACTTGCAAAATCTCACTTTGAAATTACTGCCCATTGCAATTTTCCTTTTTTTTAAAAAAAAAGAAACACTTGTACTAATGTTCATATATCAATAGCAAAGACATTTTTAACTTTTCAATATTTTTTTTATTACTTAAAAATTCAAGTGATTTTTAAACGAAATACCCACCGTTTTTTTTTTTATTTTTATCTAACACCAATAGTAAGGTCAGTAAGGTTATTTTTAATTTTTTTTGTTGAATGTTTTATGATATTTTCTTACCTTTTGAAAACTTTAAGGGTATTTTTTTGACCCACATAACCAATTTCAAAAACATTTATTTATATATATATAATTTAGCCATAGAATATATTTATTCCAACTAGTTGATACATGAATAACAATAGTATCATACTAACTTTAGTTTTTTTTTTTTTGAAAATACATATTTTATGTTTTAATTAGTGGATGATAGGAAGCAAGTTCACAATAAAGAATTAAGTCCAACAACTTCTCACTTTTGTGATATTTTAAAAAATCAATTACCCCTTTGCTTATGTTTTTTTCCTTCTGTAATGGATAACAACTATAATAATACTAATGAAGAAAAAACAACAAAAACATATTCAACCTTACACCATGGAGTCTTTCATATAAAAAATTTATAGAAAAGAACAAAGATATTATATACTTTGATGAAGCAAACTATAATTTATACATTAATAACACAAAAAAAAAAAAAAAGAAGAAGAAGAAGAAGAAGAAGAAGAAGAAAAGAAAAGAAAAGAAAAAAAAAACCCCAAGATTCTTGATATCTTTCTCTTGCTTAAAAAAGGCAAGGAAAAATTGATGCAAAATCTTGAAAGCCATAATGGCAACAATCTAGGGTTATATATCTATGTTCCAAAGCTATAAAGTTATAAACAAGGCCAAATAATGACATCTTGATTATGGCCCTTCACAATGTAGTTGTTTCTTTTGAACTAATTGTCTCTTTCCCTCGAAATTTATCAAACTATTGTTGTAGCTTCTAAAATAATGTGTTCGTCCTTTTAACACAAAAATGGCAGAATTTTTGGGGACCGTGAGAGATTCTACCACGGTCGGAGATTCTCGGATGACTCTAAAAGTTCTTCCAAATAATCAGAGCCAAGATCTTCCAAAACAACCACATTATTCTCAGTCTTCCCAATCCTATCTATCTCTTTGCTCTTTCTTCTCGTGAATTTCTTCCTCATCGAATGTTTTCTCTTCAAAGCCACCACCGGAGATCCACCGTCGCCGCCCTCACCCGCGGAGTTGATCATCTCCATCTCCTTCAGCGATTCCTGAACTCTTTCCACCGGAAAATTAAGAACGGCGGCGGAACCTCTCATCGAAAAAGCTGCTTGATCGTAGGCCAAAGCGGCCGCCTCGGCACTGTCGAATGTCCCGAGCCAAACCCTGACCCCATTTCTGGTTGAGTCTCGTATCTCCGCCGCGTATTTTCCCCACGGTCGCCGGCGGACCCCTCTGTAGGACTTTCTCTTGTGGGGGTCTTCTTCTCCGAGGGAATCGACCTCCTCGTCTTTGATGGGATCCTGCCGAGGGGAATTCTCCTGTGGGTCCACATAAGCCTCGGAGATTAAGCTGTGAAGAAGCATTTCGTCGGAGTCATTCTGGTTGAAGGGGAGAGAGTGATCGTTGATTTGAAAACCTTCCCATCGGAGGGATTCAAAGGAGCTAAAGGAAGACTCGGGTGAGAGATCGGAGTTTTGGGAGTGAAAGAATGAAGAATTCATTGAATTGTTAGAGGAAATGAAGAAGGGGAATTGTGGTGCATGAAAGGAGAAGTCTATTACTCTGTTTTTCTCGACAGAGAGATGGCTTCTTCGTCGGCTATAAATAAATACTAAATGGCAGAGTAAATTGAAAACAAAAAGAAAAAATAAAATAAAAAGAAAAAGCTTTTATTTTAGTTGATGTCTATGAATAGTTTCATGTGGATTTAAATTTTTATCAAATTTTGGCCTCATATTTTCTATTTTTAAAATTGAAAACGGGGGTATTTTTTTTTTTTTTTAAGTTAAGTTGAAAATATTTAAAAATAAGCCTAATATTATGTGATAATTATAAAGAGGGTGAAAGCAAAAAAAACCCATTCCTTGTTTACCCAATAAACTATATGAGTTTGAAGGTCTATTTACCCTTTTTAATTATTAAAAATAAATTAAAATATAGTAAAAGTTTAGGTTTTATTGTGTTGATAAACTTTTATAGACATTTTGAATAGAATACAAAATTTGATTATTTAGTAATTTATTACAAATTTTCAATATTTACCTCTTTAGTTTAACTGGTTTTGTGTCTATGAAATTATAAAATATTAACTAGGTTTTAAAATGAATATTTCTTAAAAGAAAAAAAAAAGAGTTTATTCACTAAGTTTGAAATTAAGAATAAAAATGATTATTGATTATTGGAGAGCATATATAATAATTAAGAATGAGAGTGGATTTTCTTGGGGGAGACACCAAGGCAGAAAGCGAAGGGTAGAAGGTTAAATGGAAAACGTGAGTGAATTAAGAAGTTGGAAAAGAAAATTAAAAAGGATTGGTGGCCAAGTCAAAGTGGAAGAAAGGATAATGATGACGTCAGGCCGATGACCAATTTTTTAAAATCATAAGATTCTTTGTACACGTGTCAAGGGATTTGGGATGACCTGGAATTTAATGTTCAATTCATGTAGACAAGTTTTATTTATTTTTTGTGTATGTATGGATGGGGAAGTTTTTTATTTTCTATTTTTTATTTTTTAAATTTAGTGACAGTTGAGAGGGAGCATGTGATCCTCAACTGAAACACACATTCTAAACTTTCTAGAACCCCCCCTCCTTCCCTTCCCTTCCCTTCCCTTCCCTTCCCTTCCCTTCCCTCTCTATCACATAATTATTTCTTTTAGGTTTATGTCTTAATCTTCCATTTCTATTTTCATATTTATTGTTATTCTTTTTTATGTTTTTTCTTTTTAAATTGATGTTCAATCCGACGTAGATAGATTCCCACAATCTACCACAAATCCATTTCCAAGAGTTCACATTAATTAACAAACCAATACAAGATAATTACTTTCATTTTACAATTCTACCAACAGTTTAGACTATATTTTGAAACCCTCTAAATTCAATTACAATCAATTTCCTTCCATTTTACTTCCTTACCTTAGCTACACCCAACTCAAGAGTGGACTCAAAATTCACATTTAAAACTAATTACAATTGGTTTGATCCCCTACCAACTAATCTATATGTTCCACCTTTACTTAGGCTCAGCTTTAACTACACTTATTGTGCTAGCTACTTTAAGATTAATTTTCACACATGACAATACATAAATATACATAAAATTAGGTTCCATACTCAGAATTGAATTAAATGGGTCCGGGTTTGAAGTTTGATTTCAAATTAAAATTAAGCTTTTGTGTTAAGTAGTTATTTGCACTAATATAAAATTGTCAATAAAAGCTAAAAATGAGACTATGTGTATGTGAGAGTGAGTAAATCAGAGTGTTCAAATATATCATTGTGTCGTGGAATGACCAATAGGTTGTGATACAACCTCAATGATAAATAGTTTCTTGTCGATTTCTCTCCAAGATTAACACAACTCGTCTCTTTCTTATATGTTCACTCATTAGAGAAAAGGATCATCATAATCAATCGAAAATTTTGTCTGTATTAGAAGAAGAAAATATGTAAGCCTTGTTTTTAGAAAAGTGTTGTTGGAAATGGTACTGTGAACAATGCGTCGAGACGAAATTTAGGCATATGAAGTTGACATGTGAAAGTTTTATGCAGTGAACTTCAATGTTTAGAATGAGAGAATGCATTTAGATGAACATCTGACAATGAAATATCTAGATCTTGTTGTCTGAGTTTGGACGCTTGAGACATATGTAGCCAAAAACTGCAAAATATAAACTTGTAGTTAGGAAGAAGGTTGAGTCATGATCATGATCTCTTTAAACCTTGTTTTTTTAGAAAAGTGTAGTTGGAAATGGTTCTACAAACAATGCGTCGGGACAAGAATTAGGCATCTAAAATTGACATGTGAAAATTTTATGCAGTGAACTTCAATGCGCTTAGAATAAGAATGCATTTAGATGAACGTATGACAATGAAATGCCTAGATCTCGTCACCTGAGTTTGGACACTTGAGGTGTATGCGGCCAAAAACTTCAAAATAGAAACTTATTAAGAAGAAGGCTAGTGAGCATTGCTCGTAGTGCAAACAATTTTGATCATGTTGTATCGTCTCCAGGATAAAATAGTCAAAACTCAGCCGGAGTTGCACCAAAACCGATTGGAATACCAACACTCTTTTGATTTACCTTTAAAACAAAGAAGAGAAAGAAAAAGGATGGACAAAACTTTGTGAGATATGATCTTGGTATAATTTTTTCTAATTTTCAAATGAGAAGTGTGGAAGATCTTATATAGAAGAGAGATCCGTTAACACCCTAACAATCATGTCAACGGGTAATTCACCTCAACGATCATAAGAATCTCAACCCCTTGTTCAACAAATTGAAGAATTATGAAAGGAAACCTTTTTTCATTAAGGAAAAATGGATTGTTTTAACTAAAACAAAACGATTGACCATTTGATTAAGGAACTAAAATAAATGTTTAAGGTAAAAAAAAGAACTATTATTTTATTCCTCACTTTACCTCTTGCCACACCAGTCCAACCGATGTACCAACAGATTAACTTTTTTCTCTCTAAAACATGAGTACTCCATAGGGCGTTTTCAATAATAAATATTTCGAAAAAACATCATAAAGGAAGGATAGCAATGCAACTATTTTTTCTTTCTTAGATTTGAATATATATTTTTAGTAAATAGTATATATATGTTAAGTAATTGAACGTTTATAATTTGACAAGTACAAAAGTCTCATTACTAATAAGGGAAGATTTGTATTACTACTTTTATTTTATGCTTAATTGTCAATAGCGAAGATTTGAAATAATTCACTCCCTGAAGAGATGACAAACCAAATGCATATTCCTCACGTCTCTTATCCCTTCTTTTCTTTTTCTAAAACAGAAAAAAAAGGTACAAAATGGCATTTAATCTTATGTAAAATGAGTACATAAATAATCAAAATTTGCTGCCTAAATATTCATTAATACCAAATACAAACACAACCAAACTAATGATGATCCTTCCTACTAATCATCCCCAGAATAATAATTAATGATAAATAGAGCCACCACTTCTAGAACTAATTAATATTTGTTTAAAAAATAAAGAATAAAATTATTACCATTTCTAAAAACATTTGAAAAATCTTAAAATATGTAAAATTGATGGTGTGTTAATGATCCAAATACATGCCCCCTTGAAGAAGCAGTCACCCTCCCTCCCTCCCTCTCCCTCTCTCTCTCTCTCTCTCTCTCTCTCTCTCTCTCTCTCCATTTCAAAAGTGATATAGATTTATCTTTTAATTTCTGCAAATCCTCCAAGAAGAAAGGGAGAGGTAGAAAGTGACCATTCAAATCTATAAACAGTGGAAGAGCATCTTTCTAAATGCTTTTCTTATTTTCTTTTCCCTTTCAATATGAAACTTCTCAGAAAACCTCCAAATATAATATATAAATACCATTATATTTCTTTCTCCTATCTCTTTCACAAATCATTTCATACCGTGTTTTCGACTTTCGTCACCTTATCATTCACTCATGTATTTACTTTTTAAAAGATATTTTGATCGGTAAAGTGAACTATTATAGTACACTCCACGTTTAAGATTCCAATTACAATCAAAATGATAATCACCCATACTTCAAATTATTATCTAAAATTAACTATAATATCATTATTTTAAATCTTTCTTATTACAATTGAATGTTTACTATTTATTCAATCTATTTTTTTTTGTCAAAGTGTTTACTATCTTTTGTCTATATTAAAATAGTTTCAACCATTACTATAAATTGAGTGTAATAGTCGACCCTACCATGCCAAACATGATTTAATTTCTATGATTATATAAATAAAATTTCATGTCATTTGTCACATTTTGATATAAAAAAATATGACTTTAATTAAGTAGGGAATGAAAATCCATGTTGCATTTAATTATTGGTTTTCATTTTTAGAATAAAAAACTTTGTCGATTGACTTGGAAAGTAAAAATGCCTTTATAAGATCAATTACTCAAAATTTCAAAAAGCCATCTAATCAATGTTAGCCTAAACGTTTTAAGTCAGATAATTAACTTAATATCATGATATGATATATATGAAAGTGAAATCTATTTAGAATCTCTATAAGACCCACTGTATCCATCAAAATTATTAGAGATTAGTCCATTCCTAATTCCATGGTTTTTGACCTCTTACCTTATATCCAATGACTTTATAAATATATATATAATGAAAGAAAAAAATGAACAACTGAGAGGAATAGTTCATCTATCTATACTATATATAAATAGACGATATAAGGAAACTTTTTCTTTCCATTTCTTTCATTTGAGTAATTCTATCTACGAGATTTAGTGAATTTTGTCGATTTTAAAACTTGTTAATTAAATAAAGATCGAAAAGAAAATTGTAAAGCAAATTACTTGTTAAATTAATTAATCATTAATATCTAAATATTAATTACACTTATAATACATCATCATTAAATACATTAATTAGATATTAATTACACTCTATTTTTTTTAATTTCAAGAACTTTTTAGCTTCCAAAAATCTTGAATGGTATTTTTCAAGTAGCATGGTGAGCTTTCATTCCTTCACTTAGAAAATATATTTTATTAATTTTTTATCGTTATAAAATCATCCACTAACTACATTGATTAGACATTTCACACCAACAATAAATAATAAAAAAATTATATTTAAAGTCTCTTCACTGTATAAAGCTCGTTATTATACTTGAAAAATATCATTCTCTCAAGCTTGCGACGGTGGATAGCCATATAGAAATATGAGAATGTTTGAGGCCAGGTCATTGGAACATCAAGTCACATATAAGCCAATCCATTGAAACAAAAAACAAAATAGAGGAATGAGGCACCAAAAGTCACTAGCTAGCAAAATTAGTAGAGATTTTCATATTAAAGTATTGTTGATTAACGTAAGTATACACCATAATCATTAGAGTTTGAAATTTACGAGCTTTGATACCATATTAAAGATTATTAGTGTCGTTGATTTTTTCAACTTAAGATTTTCGCCAAAAAAGATTGAATTGAATTTTGAAGATTGATATTAAACTGTTGATGATTTAATTTCTTAACCTAAAGTAGTCTCTTGGGATTGGTTTTGGGGAAACTTGTTGTAACATGGTCATACTTCATTGCTTCATTTTCCCTTGGGAGGAGACAACGACTCACAAAACCATGTGTTTCTTTCTCCCATCTTTGCCACATCATCCATTTGTGTGAGAAAATGACAACCAATATAAAGTTAGGTACATAAAGTTTATATTCCAATTGAGGTTTACTTTATTTTGGTCAGAAAAGCAAAAATCAAAAATGTTTTATTTTAATCTAACAACATTAATTTAATTAAGTGTTAGGTCAGTTATTATATATAGTATTTGATTATTAAAATCTATGAGTTATAAGTCCATGTAGTCCATAGAGTACTCTTTGTTTGGGAGTGACTAAAAGTAATATAGGTTATAATCGATTTGTGTATGCGATATCTTAATTTGGACTAAATTTTTTTTCACATCATATCTCGAAAATCATATACATTAATTATCAAAACCAATTATTTCTTAACTTCTAGATGAATCAAGTGATAAAAGTATCCTAAATAAGAATTTTGGCCCAGAAAAAAACTGTTAATTAGTTACATATAGGATGTTTTTCTTTTCATTAAATCTTTTGTTTGTATCAGAAATTATTTGCTTATTCTATAGAACAAGATAATATATGAAAAACAATAATTGACCTACATTTTGTATCTATTATCTCCTACATTTCATACACTAGTTTTGAGACCTAATTTCAACAATTCCAGTAAATAACTTTAAGAGATTTATTAATTTTATTGATTTCATTTCATTTTTTTAAGAACTAAACTAGCCAAAGAAATTATGAAAAAGAAAAGGAGAAAAATATATATAATTTTTGTTAATCAATCTAGTTTTCATTTTGGTTTATTATATTTGTTTTAAAACATTACACAAGTTTGTTCGTCGAGAATTTTCATAGGTGATTCTCATAAGTGATCCTCGAAGTTGGTCGTTGGTAGTAGTCATCAAAACTAATTGTTTGAAGAAGTGGTCATTGTTGAATTTGGAGATTAGAAGTCTCAAGTTCATATGATTAGATTTTCTCTTTTATTTTTTAAAATTCATGATTAGACGAAATTTGTGAAATTGTGTACATTTTCACAAGTTGAATAGTTTTAATTGACTATGTCGAGGATGTCAAACAAAATTGTGATATATCAATAATGACTATATGTTGGAATTTTTTGTCCTAAACTCGTAGTTTGTAATCATATTATGTTTCAATAAAGTTGTTATTGAGAAATTAAATATTATAATCCTAAATCCAATAAATCAAGTTCCAAGGCTATTTTTTGAATAAACTTGAACTTTATGTGTAAATATAAACGTGGATCAAGTTCGAGTATATATAGCCTAAATAGTCTATAGTATATGAATAAAGGTTGGGCGCCTTATTTAGAGAAACTATGGATGCGGCCCACTTTGTAGTACAAACGAGGTGATCCTGAATCGTTCATGTAGAGACATGAAAGTGGGGGCATCCTATGTAAAGTGTTTACATAAGACTGAACCATGAATTAGTCTTTTTTACGTTATAACATCGTTTACTGTTTAAAACTGACTATCTCGATTATTGATGACCTTGGTAACTTAATCTTAATCCTAAGTTAACTATGAACTCCTGTTCACACGAGATTATCAACGTTGGCCCAATAAGCCTCCCATTTCAGGGATAAGATCGGGTGGATAGCTGGGAACATAGGGTACAAGATGGAATTCACTCCTACCCGCTTTAGGGTTAGTAGATAAGTTGTTCTCTTAAGCACTGAATCCAAGTCTTGAACAAGGGGCCCCACCCTCTCATTGGCCCGAGAGGGATTAAGTTTATAGGTTGAACCTTAAACCAATTGTTCAATAGTGGATTAGTGGGACTTAAGGAGCAAGATGTAATCTTGGGGGTAAAACGGTATTTTGACCCAGCCAAGGTTACGAGCAACCTGTGAAGGATTAACTTACTGATTATGGTTTTATCAAATGGACACAAATATATCTATAGTGAGGGGAGTGCAACTACGGGACTTTAGTGGAATGACCCGTTAGTTAACGAATGTTGATTAACTCGGTTTAAAAGAGTTTAGCTAGTTAATCTTGAATCGTTGGAGCCCATGATCTATAGGTCCATTAGGTTCCTCTGCTAGCTCATATGGATTAAACTTAGAACAGTGTGATGAAATAAGTCGAATTGTTCGAATTGGGAGAAGAAAGAGAAACCGACAAATATAGTGATATAGTCCTCGATCTTCTAATTAGAAATAGAGCTTTATGTTTTACATACTATAAGTATGAATGCGGATTCATACTAAGAAGCTCGAAATTGATGGAATTGGTCAAAAATAATAAAAAGTCAAAATGTTGACTTTTGACTTTGAAAAGTCAAACTTTGACCGGCCTTATATTCAAATGTGATTTGAATTTTGGAAAAATGAATGCGGATTCATGCTCGGGAGGTTGGAATTAGTCAAGACGGACAAAATGGTAAAAAGTCAAAATATTGACTTTTGACTAAGAAAAGTCAAAGTTTGACTTTTGACTTGAAAAATCTAATGACCATTTTACCCTTGGACTAAGTTAGTGGGAAAATCCAACATTTTATTGGATAATCCCACTAACTCTTAGTGGGATACATGGCTATATAAGATGTAGACACCTAGCCCACTAAGTTCCACTCATTGTTAGTGGAACATTAGGTGTTGAGATTTAACAAATTAATTACATGCATTTTTGCATGTAATTAGGTTATAAATAGGGGTGTTTTCAAATGATTGAAAACTTTTGCCTTTTTTATTATCCTCCATCTCAACCAAAGGAAAAAAAAAAACTTCTACCTTCAAATCTCATTTTATCTCCATTTCTTTCTACACCAAATTGGATCCCACAACCCGATTTTTTGTCCAGAGGATAGTAGTTGAGTACTAGTGGTGGTCTCAGTTTGAATTGACAAGAAGATATCAAAGCTTTTTAAAAGCTTCAAATGTAATATTTCCTAAAACCCTAACTTGATTAGTTTAGGGTTACATATTAATTGTGGCAATTAGGGTAGAAATTCGATTCTTTTTCTGCTGTGCATGTCTTAGTTCTATCACTATAAATTATATTTGGGTATAGGCAGTGGAATGTGAAAAAATATTTTAAATCACGAAACTATTTAAAATATTTAAAAAATTATAACAAAACTTTTCCTTATATATTGATTGATTGTGATATATCAAGATGTGTCATTGAAGTGATAGATTGTTTATTTAAATTTATCACAATCTATCACAAATAGCAAGTAAAAATTTCCTAAATTTGTAAATAAGTTAACACGTTTTGCTATAATTTGAATACATGCCTAGTTGAATTGTATCAATAATAATAGACAACCATTAATTAACTACGACGTCTATTATTAATATAATATAAAACTTTTCTATATTCTATAAATATTTTAATGGTTAATTTTCATAAATATAATAAAACACCAAAATATTTACGGTTCGTGTAACAAAAACGAAAAGCTCATGAAACCAGTAAAAATATTTTCATAAATTCTAGATTTGTTTTTTATATTTCAAACGATTCGTCACTTCTCTCTTCCTTCTTCTTTGCAATTATTCATTTTCTCTTCCAAAATTCTTCAACTCCTCTTCCAGGTTTTCTTTATTCTATTTTTAATTCATTTTCTTTTTCTTTCTTTCTTCATCCTCTCTTTTTTTCCTTCAATCTCCTCTTTTAGAATATCACGATTGTTTAAATACTACTTTGATATAATATCTAAATGATCGCTTACCTAGTTAATACGATTGTTTGGCATTATCAACACAATAATTTAGATTTAAAGCCTTTTTTCTATCATTTAAAAAGAACTACACGATCTTGTGAATATGATCTAAACTACCACGTACCATAGTCAACTTAATCGTTTAACGTGGTTAACACAATCGTTTAGATTTGAAGTTTTTTCTCATTGTAAAAAAAATTACACGATAGTGTTGATACTATACCTACACGTTTGTGTATAATTTCCTACACAGTCGCGTATCATGATTGTTTAGAAGAAGAATTACATACACGTGTGTGATTGATTACACGCGCATGGGACATTATTTTAATTTGTTTTTGGTGGATTTTGGTTCATTAGAATAATGAAATATGGTTTAGTTTGTGTCTGTGGTGGGTGATGAAAAGCCAAAAAGAAACTATATATTTATATACCAATAAGATCTTACCAAACTTCATGAATCACACCTGATCTAATATTTATTATATTATTGTAATTTTGGCAAATATCCAATAACATTTTTATGATTTGAATAAAAGAGGATTTCTTTTAAATTAAAAGATTTAATAATCGTGTTTTTATAATGGCCATTCAAATAAAATACAGCTACCTAACTAAAATATGTGTTAGAATATTTGAACCTCACCAGATGGTATGACATTTTTGGTTTGTGTGTAGCTGAGGAAGACTACAAACCACTTCTCCTTAAATGCTATCATCTATTTACACCTATCATTCTTCCACGATCCTAACTTGTTTAAATATTATTTGTGTGTTTACTATTTTTTTTTTATTGGCAACTTAACTGAATGATCTTCCCCATACGAATTTTGTATTAGAAAAGTTTATACTTTTAAAGAGTATTTTCTGGTGTTATGAGACAAAAAAGTAGGTTGATTGGGGTTGAGGAACAAATTTTGTATAAAAACAAGTGGAGAGAGACAAGGAGTTTGATCAAATTGGGGCAAATTAAGGATAAAAATTTTGGGGTTTTTTTTTTTGTCTGACTTTTTATTGTTAGGCAAGTGATGATGTCTATTGATACTAAAGTAGATGGGCAGATTCAATTTATTTGCTACACACACTTGCCACCTTTCTATTGCTTTTTCTCATGTCTTTCCTCCTCCTTATCTCATCAACCTATATCTATTTTCACCATTTTTAAACAGACGTTTCAATTTTTAATCCAAATTTAAAATAAAATTAAGTTTTTTTTTTATTATTATTTCCTTTAAAATTCACATCTGTATGAGATCCACACACACATATATATATTTTAAATTAGGATCTAAATATTTACTAAACACAACCAAATGATCAAATTTTGTAGACATATCATGTATTCAAGCATACACCATTTGGAAAACTTTGCAACTTTAGTAATATAAAAAGCTCCTACTCAATATTGACACATGTACGCACACACAAGCATTCACATACACTAGAAACTTTTATATGATATTTACACCACTTCTGTCTATTTTACTTGATAATAGATTTACATATTTTCATTTCAATTTTGTTTCTTGGTACAATAAGAGTAAGAATGAAAGAACAAACCTTAAACTCTCTATATATATATATTACCACTTGACTAGATTTATTTTGATTTAGTTTTTCTCGAGAAAGAACTTTGTTGCTATGATAACTTGAAATTTTCAAATGCCCTAGATTAGAACCTTGACTAATAAGAAAAGTAAAAGGAGATGGATTTGGTAGGCTTGAAAAAAAAGAAAGAAAAGAAAAACTCCCACTACTACATTCAAAATTAGATTGACCCGAAGAATTGACATAAGGTTTGGCACCCAAAGGCCAAAAGGATAATATAATTTAATTTCTTCTTCAAGAAAAACGATTGGGTTACGTCTAATTCTAGTTAATTGAAATCATTTGATTTTTAATTTATTAAAAAAAAATTTGTTAAAATGAGGTAAAATATACCTCTTAATCAAATCGAATTCATTCCATAAGACAACTAAATATAATACTATCTTGAAAAGGTTTTTATTCTGTATAAATTAATATAAATTGTATATATATAATACCAAATTTAATTAATTTTAGATTACATTTCACTAATGTACTTTACACTTTTTAAAAGATGGTATTGACATTGAAAATATTCCAATAAAATATCTTTTCAAAGACTTTGCTTGTCAAAATAATGGATGCATAAAATTAGAAGGTATACATAACCTTATTTGTAATATTATTCACATAAATATGAAAATAGATGTGTAAAAATTGAATGGGTCAATAATGTTATAAATACTGCTAACAACAAGCTATTCTATATGTAAGTAACAACTGCAATCAACTTTAAAGTTAAATTTTTATAAATATATAAATTTGTGTTGACATGTTGATATGTCAAGAGTCTAACATTAATATTAAAATATTCATTAATATCGATATATGATACTTTTTGTAAATATTTGTATAACATTGTCATCTATTTTGTTCAATATTAATAAGTAAAAAAAACATAATTACTAATTTAAATAATTTTTATATTAATATTAACTTCGATAACTTAATATTTCTCATAGTTATGTCTTTTCAATTTTTACCACATCATCATGTAAATTTTGAGTTTAAGTATGGTGGAAAAATATTTAAAAAATCAAATGTAATTTTGAAGAACAATTTCAAAACTGAAAGTTTAAAATACGACTTTATAACCCTTGCCAACAATATAATTGAGACTTTATTTTGTACCATTTATCTATAGTTATATAACTACTTCCAAAATCTAAAAATAAACTTAAAAATGAATGTTTCTACTTTATTGGTGACAATTCCTAAGGCCTAAGTACTTATATAATTAACAAGAAAAGAAAAAAGAAAGAAGAATCATGGACCCCAGTTCCCAACATCACACTAATAACCTAATTAACTAAACCATAATATATTCTTACTTATTCACCTTAATTAATTATTATTATAGTAAAAAGAAAGTGATGTGGAATATATACTATGATATGACTCCTCAATTCTTATAGCTAGATTTCTTCTTCATTTTTTTTTAGGTTAATCTTGTAATAATCGCACCCAGGTACATGAATCTGGATATTAAACTTTACACAATAATTAAGTTAAATGAACCATATGGTTTAAAATAAATAATTGATATAATATTGGGTTGGGAAAAAGGGGTATTTAATTTTCATTATTTTGTTTTGGAAGAATATGCATTATACTTCAATACACATATTTTAAAAACCCGCCCCCTTTTTTATAATCATTGTGTAAATTATTTTCCTTTTACCCAAAGAATTCTCAAATTGGTTCCTTCTTTTTTTTATTTGTATTTTAAATTTGTTTTGGATTATTAAAGAAGTATGCAGTAGGTTTTGATGTTGGGTTTTATTTCAAACTTGTAAAGTGACAATGGAAGTCGATCCTGTGTTTGGTTCATGATCCCATTGTTATTTTAAAATTATTTTTAAAAAGAAATACTTAAATAAAAAATAAAAGTAAATTCTATTTTCAAACTAATTGTCAATTTGCAATAGTATCCAATGTTTATAATTTTTTTAAATAAGCTATATTTTTTAAAAAACTCTCTCTCTTTTTTTTTTTTTTGAAAAAATAAGTATACAAGATTATTTTCCTTGTTACTTGTTTTTGAAAACATAAAAGTAAAAACGAAGGATGAAGCAATGCCTAAGTTTTCTAAAAGAAGTTAAAGTGGATTGCCTTAGAAATGGTCGAAAGGAATTTGAGAAAATCTTAACAGTGTTTGTTGTTTCGTAAATTAAAGTGTTAAATAATTTGACATAATCACTTCTTAATGGTAAAAGTGGATAATGGCAAATTTTAGATTCAGTTTTTCTAAAAAACTTATATAGATTTTCAAATAATGTGTTTTTTGCAAGAACTATAACAGATCAAACTATGACAAAAAAAAAAGAAAAAAAAAAGACCCACTAAATTAAAGAACAAAAATTATGATTTTATTAATACGAAAAAATAAGGTAAATTACATCAAACCGCAAGAAAAATTAGAAAAAAACATGTTAATATCATTTAATAATCATTCCGTTTTCTATTTTTATTTTTGAAAATGAACCCTACATGTTATAAATGTAAACTTCAATTTTTACCCAAATTCCAAAAATAAAAACAACTTTATGGAATTAAGTTATATTTTTTTTTAATTTTTAAAAGAATCTAAAATCATTTTAGGTGATTCATGGTAACTTGAGGAAGG
Source organism: Cucumis sativus (assembly GCF_000004075.3). NCBI lineage: Eukaryota > Viridiplantae > Streptophyta > Magnoliopsida > Cucurbitales > Cucurbitaceae > Cucumis > Cucumis sativus. The sequence goes on from NC_026656.2 coordinate 10,425,555, forward strand.
AATTTTAGACAAATATTTATCATTTTTGATGGTTATGTTTTGAGCATTATTTTATTAATTTCATTTTTAAACACTAAGGGAATGTTTGGAATAATGAGTGACTTATAATAGTATGAGGATTATAATAATCTAAAAATTATAATAGTCTACTCTTCATGTACAAACTATTATAGTTTATTTTATTATAAGCTACGTTTGGAATGAAAACTATTATAATCTAGGTTTTTTACTATTCTTTTTTCGTCTACATATATACTTTACATGAAATAAACATTTTTCTTCAATTGATTTATTAAATCTTGTTAATTATGATGTTAATTTAATAAATTTAACTTCAAACTTGGGTTTTACTACTCTTTTTTGCCATGCATATATATGGTACCTAAATGTTAAATTGATATTATTAAATCTTCTCAATTAAAATTCTCATTTGAAAAATTTTATGGTTAATCTCCACAAACTAATTTTCTCATATCTTTAGAAATTGAATTTGAAATTAGTTTAACCATATACCGATACAATTTGGCTATGTAGTTAGTAACAAAGCAAGATAAAAAAAAAAAAAAAAAAAAAAAAAAAAAAAACTACAATTTGACATCCATCGTTGTCTATCATTGATAGAAAGTGAAGACAACTATTACTGTCTATCTACCAATGACAGATAATGATAAATTTGTCAGTACCGATGATATAATTGTTTTCATATATTTTTGTGTAGGAATACATACTGCTTTCAAGATGAATGAAAATGGGGATTTTAAGTTTTGCTTCATGGTTATTGTTGACTCAGAAAATGATGCATCCTAGAAATGGTTTTTTGAAAATATACATACTTGTTAGGAGGAACGTAATCATTTAGTCATTATCTCTACTAGGCATTTGAGCATTCCAAATGGTGTTTTAAGTGTATTTAAGGATGTAGAGTACTGTGTTTGCTTGCAACGGGTTTTTAAAAATTTGAAGAAGTGTTTAAGGGATTCTTTGATTGATAGATTTTACTTTAGTTGTGCTAACACTTATACTTTTGATAACTTTGAGTTCAACACGAGATCTATGGAGTTTATTTATCTAGATAATACGAAGTTATTTTAGTAATGTTGGATTTGAGAGGTGGTCTCAAGCATATTCACGAAGAAGAAGACACGATACGATGACAACATATCCTTCAAAAAGTGTTAACTCATTTTTTAAAGAGGATAGAAACTTGCTTGTTGCAAGTTTACTTTATGAAACTAAAGTGTTCGTGTAAAAGTGGTTTGATGATCAAAGAAAAGCTAGTTTGTCAATTTTTTAACCTCTTGGGCTGAAAATACCTTGCGCAAGCAACATAAAGAATTAAGAAGTTTTTTGGTAAGAGTTTTTTTTTTATTATTCTTTTTATTTAGATATATCAAATTGATGGAAGAAAGAAAGGCATAGAAGTCTATCACTAATAACCAGTAATATAACTATGAATGTCTATTTGTAAATTTTGATTTCATTTTCTATTTTCATTTATTAAGTTTATACTATCAACAATGTTGAATACATTGTAATGGTTGGTGATAAACAATTCATATTGAAGTTGAACTTGAGATCTTGTAGCTGTCGAGTATGGAATTTCAATGAGATTCCTTGTTCTCATGCACATGTTGTTCTTCAAATGCTTAACCTAGATACTTATTTCTATGTGTTTGATTATTATCATTCACAAACATCGTTGTCAACATATTTGGGTTGTGTGCGCCCAGTTGGAGTTCATTCAAATTGGAGGGTTGTAAATGACAACATTGGAGCTTTACCTCCTATTTTAAACGTCCACCTATAAGACCTAAAAAATTAAGAATCTCATCAATTGGTGAGTTTATAGTAGTTCAAGAAGATGTAGTAGTTGTCATGGCAAGAGTCATAATTCTAGTACTTGCAAACTTCGTCAAATTAATCAATGATGCAATCATTATAGTTGCATTTTTATGTTGTATCGCTAAACGAATTTATATTGAAATTTAATTATGATAAAACTAAAACTAATTCGAAGCAATTTGAAATGCTTCACAAGGATACAAATCTCCCTTCAATTTTCTACACACTCTAGAATGCCAATTAACACAAAATAAATAGGAACCCAAGATACTGCTATATTCCAGGAAGGAAGGAAAGATAAAGTCTTGAACCACCAAATCTTTCTTTAAAAGATAATATCTTGAGATAAACATTTAATTAAAAGAATATCTTTTATATTAACTACATTCTTTTAATAAAATATTGACTTCAAATATGGAGGCCTTCTTTAAAATAAACTCCGAACAAATATTTTGTACTTTCAAAGATGGACCCACAAATATTCTAACAAACTCTCCTTTGGGATCGACTTCATTTATTTGTTCAGACATGCAAACCAAGAAGGCAATAGAACTCAGAACACCATGAAACAAATATCTCATAGGATTTCATTTCATATTAAAGAGTGGACAATACAATCGAGAATACCAGAACTAGCCACTCAAGAAGCATACACAAAAATTTTAGAGAAAACAACTAACAACAAAAATGTTTTTCCATCTATCACATCATATCAACACTCCCTCTTGCATGCTGACTAATAACTAAGAAGCAGGCAGTGAAGAATGAGAGGGGTCTTGAGAGCGAGTAAGCAATGAACGCACAACGTTAAGCACAAAGTCAATAGCAGCACGTTGGCCAGTCATATCGAAGATAACTCCTTGAAGATTTTGGATAGAAATACTTAGAGAACGAGTCTCTTCTGACAGAAGTTGTACAACTCTTGTAGCAAAAAACACAAGAAAAATGAAGACCATTCAAGGGAATTCTGTGAGAAGAAACAAAAGACTAAGATCTTGAGCGAGGAGACCAAAAAGTTGCTTGAAGGTCTTGTACATGGGAACCTTGAAAGAGCTCATAACAGATAGCTAAAAACTTTGAAGCAGACCCCATTATATCTGATTCAATGAGAATATCAAAATGTTGAGACATAAGAAAAATAGATAACAGTTAAGGAAAGAACATAGTAATGTTTATTCCATAAGTAACAACATGTTGAAAAACAAGATCTTCAACATCAACTTTCGCTCATGTTCCAATCAAGTAGATCAAAATTTCCAGAGAAATAGATACTTTAGCTAAATGAGTTTACGAATAACAATTTGAAATGCCAGTTTTGTGAAGAATAGCATACTTCACACTTAATTTTGTAGCAGGAAACTAACCATCAGAAGACCATGAGAGAACTGTACCACTAGAGGGCTCCAAATCTAAATGAATCTTACAAAATTCTAAAGTTAGAGGATTATTTAAATCAGTACGTAAATTAACAATGAACTCCTTAATAAGCTTAGGGTAGAAAACCCCAACATTTGTAATAATGGATAATATATCAGCCTTGGAGACAAGCTCATTAACAGAAGTGCACGAACAGTATTGATTTGAAATGAAAAACTCATCTGGAATGTAGCTTTGCACCACATAATTTCAATTGAAAACACAGTCTTTTGAGTGAAACGATATCCCATCTATTGGGGCACTTGTGGAACATTGGATGAGCGCTTGCGTCTCCCAGCCTTTGTAGTGACCACTTTTTGTCCTTTGGTAGGAGGACGATAACTAGATCTAGCACAAGGATTCATAGGCATAAATTCAGTGACAGGAGGACCAAGCGACATTCAAGATGGAGGAGGATGATCAGAAGTAGGTCCGTGCAACATCAGAAGGAGCGGTGGAATCAGAAACCATAACAAATTCAACAACTGGTACATTTGAAGAAGTACCCTGTGGAACATTAGTATCACGACCAAATTCCTTAACCAAATCTTTAATACCAATATCTACAAAAGAAGTAACTTTCGACGAAGTTTTGGAATTTGCAGGAGTAGTAGTAACATTTTGAGAATAAGGTAGATTAGAGTTATACGTTCCATCATCAGATCGTTCAAAACAAATATTACCAATCAGCTTGTTATATAGTTCATTAGCAGCAAAAATCTTCTCAGTTCTAGATTTCTTATTAGACTCAGAAATAATTTTCTTAGGTACAAAAAAGGAATTGCAAGAAACTTTACGACATTATCATCATCATCATCATCAGAAAATTCACAATCAATATTACTAGTTTCTATGAACACATATTTAGGAACTTGAGCCATATTCTTCCATTTAGATTGAGAAAGAAAGGAAAAAAAGAAATAAAGAAAAAGAAAAATATTTTATTTAATTTTATGAAATATGAAAATAAAAACATCAAAATTGTACTCCCTCAAATAGCAAAATTGTCCCAACAAAAAACTATTATTCTCCCAGAAGGACAAAAAAATAAATAAAATGAAGAAGAAACAGAGGCATTCTTATGAATAGTCAAATAATGAAATTATTTATAAAATAAAGTAAAATTTATCTAACCTTTTTAGAGCCACTTAAATTTTTTAATATATTTTATAAATAGTTTTATTTTTTCCTAACAATTTGTAAAAAGAAAACATTTTATTTATTTTCTGAAATGTGAAAATTAAAACACCAGAATTATATTCTCCTTAAAATTAAAAAATGAACAAAAACTATTGTTTATAAAATTATTTTATTTAAAACAAAAGAACGAAATGAAAATTATTTTATGTTTATTTTTATTTAAATGCACAAAGAAATAAAATTCCGGACAAATTTAGGGATCTTACGAAAACAATTAAACACTTTAAATTTCTTTTAAGTTAAATTAATACTCTTTTTACATAAAAATACATTAGTGTACTCTCACATATGATACAATCTAAACCTGAGTATTTCTAGTTTTTACACCTAGTTTGATAATAATAGACTGAAAATTTGAAGTAGATGACAACAAAAAAAAAAGTTAACTCATAACATCCTTTTTTATATTGCAAATTTGACAAATACGGTGATAATCAGATGGTAATCCAACAGTAATCTACTTTTAAATTTACTATTTTTGTAATTTTGAAAATGTGAATGACATGAACTCTGTTACCATAAACATTTTTTCTTTTTGCTATTTTGCAAACTCCACTAACAAATTCATGAATATTATAAAATTTATTTTAGTCACACACATATGTTTTTAAATTTTCAACTATAAATTTAAATTTGAGTAGGGTTAGAAATTTAAAATAATGACATTTTCATGGTCTTTTATGAGCTAGAATAATATGCTAATTAGTTATGTACACTACCAAACTTTTTGATACGTGGACTACTTGAAAATGACATCATTGAAACTTCAATGAATTGATGGGACAAATAATGATGAAACATAGAATTAAAGTTTTTTTTTATTATTATTTGGGGGGGACAAAAATGTAATTTAAATGCATTTTTATTTCTTTTATAGAAATGATTGAAGAATAATTTCACGTGTTAAATTTAGTGGAGGGGAGAAATTTTAAAATAAAAAGTAATAAAAATGCAAATAATGTTTTTTGTTAGAAACTAAATTTAGAAAAATGTGATAAATAGTATATTGAGCATATTGATTAGGGTGTATTGTAGGGTTCCATATTTTGGAAAAGGAACAAGTGGGTTAAGTGCATCAAATAATGCCACCAAAAATGAAAATCATTTGTTTATTATATTTCCCATGATAGGTAAATTACCATTTGCTAGGTTCAATTCATTTATACTATGTGGAATTCAAAAAAATATAAATAAATAGAGCCACGTACTTTTTCTTTGTTTATAAGATAATTATACTAATGTATAGATTATAATAGCATCAAAATGATGGGAGTGCTATAAAAGTATCTATCTAATGGAGATATTAACTTGTTATACATATATTTCTTTTTTTTGAAGAAAAATAAGTTATAATAATTTATGTTTCAAATATAGATTATTTCAGTCTTTATTTGATGCATATAATTTTAACTCGACTAAGAAATAGTTAACAAATAAAGAAGAAAAAAGATGATGAATAGAAAATTACACTGTGTAAGATGGAGAGATTTGAAGTCCCAATAAATAGTTGAGTACGTAGATTAAGGTTTAACTAAGATGACCTAAAATGGTATACCATATTACAAGATTGATCTAAAATTTTTAAATTTTTTAGAAATTTTCTAAATTAACTAATATTTTACACAAATATAAGTCTCGAACGACCAATCTACCCATCTTTATTATTAATAATATATTAAAAAACAAAAAAACGAAAACGAAAAGTGAACCATAATTAATATTTACATTTATCAGTTATCCTATGTAAATATGGTAAGTGATTAATTCTATTATGGTAATATTAGAATAAAAATTGTCCCTTAATTATTTTTCGTTTGGTGATTTTGTTCAAGAATTATTCCCTCCCAATCTCTCCCTCAGTTTCCAATCTTTCTCCGTCCATTATTTCTTTCGTTTTGCATTGTTTTTCATAATAATAGGGTGTATATTTATAAATGAAAGGTTCTTATATCAATCTGTTTATGTATTTTATGTATATTTATATCTTACATAATAAATAATAAATAATATGTTATGTTTGAAACAATTAATAGTAATTATGTATGACAGTTGTTTATGTTTACAGAAAGATTAATGGGAAAAAAAAATTATGATGAGTATATGTAATATATGCGATTAAAACATTAGTTGTTCTATGATATATGTAATGTTCAAGAAAATTGGATATGTTTGCGATGTAGGGACTTTAATGAAAGAATTGAAAATCAAAGAAATTGTATAAAAAAAAATAGCTAGTTGAATGTTAAATTGGTTTATGGATAGTATATATGAAATAATACATTGTATATTTTATGAATGAAATGTTATGCTATTAATTTATTAACTGGTTTATGTATTTTATGAATGAAATGTTATGCTATTTATATTATATGTATTAAATAATAAGTTATGTTTGAAATAATAGTGATTATGTATGAATGGTAGTATATTAAATATAATAAATCGAAAAACTTTGATTAGTGGGGTGAATGTATGAAAAAATATAGAAATAAAATAACTAAACGTAAAACTAGAATATGAATATTTAAAATAAAAGTCGGAAACAAAATATTAAAATACTAAAAGTCTAATAATAAGAAGTAAAAACTAGTTCAATAAAGAAAGCTTGCATCTCTTCCGATTATGACCAACACGTCCACAACGACCGTATTTAAAACTCTATTTTAGAAGAAATTCTAATATTCTTTGGTCGACCAACTGAACGTTTTACATTTGGTGGGAGGATGTCAACGTCAATTTATGTATTATTAAGTATATGCAGTAGTATATATGTAACAAATCATAGAACATAAATATATTATGCAGTAGTATATATGTAAGAAATCAAAGAAAATATTAATCGGATAGAGAAAAAATAAAGAAAATGATACGAAACTTGAAGGATAAAAAACTGGACTATATGTGTCACTAAATACATGTTATTGTATATGCATAGATGTATATATTGATAACATCATTTGTATATGCAATGACATATAAGAAAATTCAAGTATAAATTATGTATTATTGAATATATGTAGTAGTATATATGTAACAAATCACATAACATAAATATGAATAAGATGTATATATTTGATAAATCACATAATAGAAGTAGATTAAACAGTGGTACGTAAATGTATATATTGTTGGTGAAAAATTTACTAAACAAAAATATGAATAAGATGACTGGAACATGCCGTTTAGAAAAGTATTAAGAACATGATCGGAAGATATGGTAAACAACCAAAAATTAAAAACATGATCGAAAGGCATAAATCAAAGAACACACTAGTCGAAAAAGAACCAAACAATATGTTTTTTTGGCTTCCTACCAAAAAATATTAGAACTATATGTCACTAAACATTTATGTTGTAAATAAGAAGAGGTATATATATACAAAATTACAGAATAAAACATATTTTATTTTACGGGTATATTATAGTATATATTGTTCATTGAAAAAGTATATGACAAATAAAGGTATATAATTATATGGACTGAGAATATGTATGTATGATATTTTCACTTCATATTATAGATACATTAAGAATGTGTATTATACTATATTATACATTAAAAATAAAAATGCAAGACTCATTAATTGGAGAGAATAAAAAACAAATGGGTGAGAGAATACAAAAATCGAGAAAGAGAAAGTTTGATTATTCAGCATTTGGGCAAAATGAGTCACTTTTCCCCCTCAATTGAACTTTAGTGTACGTATATAATATTTAATTGAATCAAAATAATTAACTTGAAATTAATTGATTACAATAAAAACATGTGAGATCATTAAGATTTGCTAATTAAGATTTGCTAATTTATGTCTTAATTTTATTTTGGGATATATGTCAAATTTTTTAGTTAGTCATAATAACCTCAATTATTTTTATTTTTGTCTTTGTAAATAATTCGATAATTTGTAATTGGTCCAAAATTTCTCGTTCAACAAAATCATTGAGTAAAATTAAAAGTTATTTATTTAAGACAAGAAAGTATCATCAAAATAATATAGATTTAAATAAATGTTTTACTATCAAATCATCAAAAGACTAAAAAAAAAAAAATCTAAGAGACAATCGCAACGAAATTCAAATTGCCTCCGATATTAATGTTTGTAATAGTCTTTGTTCATTGATTGCGCGTAGAAGGAGTTGTCTTTCTTTGACATAGTTTTTTACTATCAAAAAATTGAATGATTATAAGAGTCTTTTAAAAAGGCTACGGAAAGCTGGACACTCTTTCCATTCCTCTCTAATGTTTTCAATCTAAATAATGAAATTGTCGATTGTAATCTTTTTAATAGTCTATCTAAATCCTAAAATAGGTTGCTTAAAGCTGCAGACTTCGGACCATCTTCATTCTTCACTTTATCAAATGCGTAGGACAGACTCCTCTTTCTTTCTTCTTGTCTTTTATCGACACAGGATTCGCAAAAAAAGGACTTAAGAAATCAATGAACGAGTACAATAACAAGGTTATTCAATTCAAGAAGAATTATTCTTGAATTATCGTTAATGAACTTCTTCGATTGATTTTTCACGGGTTCGAAGGCTAGACGCAAAGTTCGGTTAATTACGGAAAGTCCTCCTTCTAATGGATAGTCCTACGGATAAATCCTCCGGACCCCGGACAGGTGACGGGGGATGTGAGGGGCAAATAATATTGCTCAGAGGAAGGAAGAGGTTAGTCTGGAAGTCAGTACAAGAGGTCAGCAACACTGCAATATTTTTTGTGCCTGTACCTTTCTTTGGCACTCCGAACAGGTGACGGGAAATGTGAGAAGGCGCAAAGAATATTGCTCGAAGATTTTTGGTTCATCTTTGCGACTGAGGACGGGGTGAAGGAGACTTCTTTATCCATATAGATCACTTGAAAAACCTAGGCTCAAAGTCGCATATAAAAATAACAAAACTTTAAAATAACATCTCCATTCTTTGACGGATTTTCTATGTTATCTGCCTACTCTAATAGGTATAAGGTATAATTACATTAATAGCTTAGAGACACCATTTTATTTAAAAAATAACCTAATGGGGTAAAACTTTACTTGCAAAATTAGAGCAAAATATCATGGAGACCCTAACATAATATTATGAGAGTTTGGAAGAAAAAGTAAAATTAAAAGTCTCACTTTTGGTAAAATTAAATTCATCTTTTTTCCTAAATGGTAATTTATTTTCAAACATATTGGCAAAGGAAAATGTTTGAGCTGAGTCTTCCACCAAGGGTTTTGCACCACTCTATTAATATTCCTCGGAACATCATCATTCTCTTGCATGCAGATGCAATATATTAGGGTTTCAAATCCACTTTTTTCAAAGTTCATTTTCTTAAAAAATTGTTAAAATCACCCGTATATTTGACACCCACAACCCTTTTATTTCCATCATTTTTAATCCTAACAGCTATATTTTTTAATATTAAAACAACGGTTACTAGAAATATTATGAGGGAATTTCTATGAATAGCACACAAAAAAAAAAAAAATATATTACAAACCTTTTACACAAAAATTTCTGTTAAATTCAATGTATTATATTGCTGTATTTTATCTATATGGTGATTTGGAATTGGAATGTTTATTGGTCTGTTGCAATATACAATATATTTCCAATATCATTTTGTATACTTGTTATGTTTCTCTAATATCTGTGAATGTGAGATTGATATCAGAGTTTATAGTGTTAATAGGATATGTGTAAATCAAGGCTTGAAACAAGGTAAGGAAGGATGTTGCTCTATTATATGTTCAACATACTATTTGATATATTCTTTTGTATATATTATTCTACGTACCATTGTAAAAACAAAAATCAAATGAAGATATATAGTTTGTAATATACAACATGCACGTATATTACATAAATTAAAGTTTCTGGTGGTTGAATAAACAAGAAAATATATATCTACAAAAGTAGTTACAATTGTGATTAGGTACGTAGAACAATGTAATATATCAACTAAACAGAGTATATAATGACACTCACGAGCATATAAAGATAAAACAAAAATTTGACATTACTGATATACACTATAGCACGACCTTAGTTAAGAAGGATCTATTTTATAGATTGTACATTTATGTCTTTGATTTCTAAGGATATTACACTGTATCGGCAAAATAGATTCAAATCAATAACATATCCGAAATTGATTTGAATTCTATCTATGTCTATCGTATATATCTCAGATAGACTCAGATAGACTTCTATCTATGTCTATCACAAAACCATCTTTCTAGACTCTTGAAGGATTTTCCCAGTTGGTGCAGTTGCTGCTTAGGGATGAGGAAATCTATCCCCCGAAAAAGAGACTTCTATATTTGTCTACCTCTGTATTTTGTGCTAGCTATTGAATAGTTAATTTCATTATGAGTTTCTTTGATATTTTGGTGATATTTTCATTATGAGTACCTTATATAATCGTTTTTTTTCATATGTTGCAGAAACACTGTGTCTATTCCTATAGTTGTTTTTCATGGAGTTCATGAAATGAATATTGTGTTTATTCTTATGTATTTGAGTTTTATTATAGAAGAACATTGTCGGCAACATAAAATAGTTGTGTTCGACATGTTGTAGTTCATTTGGATTGGACAGCTCAAGATAATATCATGAAAACATTACCTTCTGATGTTAAACGTAAAGTTGAAAGACCAAGAAAATAGATAATTCCATCTATAGGTGAACTTAAAAGTTCATCAAAATGTACACGTTGTAATCGTAAAGGTCACAATAGCACTACTAGAAATGTGGGCTTTAATGACACTTGAAATCTAGAAAAAATGAGTGGGATGGAGTAATGTGTCATAAAAAAGCATTTTTCTTGATACAGTTTAATTTTTTATGACACAATTTTTGCATCGTTAATTAATGACATAATTTATGTTTCATTAAAAAAATCCAAATTAGAAAAATTAATAAACCGTTATTCCAAAATTATCCGTTCCTTCGTACCATACACTCACAAACTCACTGCCGTCGTAAACCCTAGTGAAAACTTTGTTGTCCTACCCTTTGTCAAACCCTTGTGAAACATCTTCGTCTGTTGTTGTGCCCTCCTTTGTCCGCTCGTATCGTCGTGCCCTCCTCTGTCGTGCACATAACCCTCGCAATCTTTTATCTTTTACTAATGAATGAATAAAATGATTAAATGTTAATGTAGCTATAATAGAAACTCAAAATCTTTCATCTTTTGCTGAGGTTTTCCTAATTTTAATTTTGAATATTTCAGCTTTGAGAAGTCACCCGGGCATGATGCTTATGTTCCCAAATTCGAGGCTCAACTCGCCCAATTTTGCGAGAAGTTGGTTAGTGTTGTGCTATATATTGAAAATGGATGTTGTAGGTGTGATGTCTGTACTTTTCTTTTCTTTTTTTAATGGAAATTCAAATTACTTAAACAAGTAGATAATGGACTTTGATCGATATGTTAGGCGTGGACGAGGAGCATCTTGCTCAAGAGGTTGAACTTGCACCACCAAGTCCATTGTCACCTGAAAATCCATAGCAATTATTTGTACTAGAGGAAAAAATATTGAAGAGTGATTCAAAGTGATGTGGCAATAATATTAAGTGTTTAGATCCTAAATTAATGGGTCTTTGATGATTCATAGTTTTTACTAGTTTGTTAGTGGGTTGGTGATTGAGTTAAGTTAGTGGGTAGGTGGTTAAGTTAGTGGAGTATGTAGCGTGGGTTTATTATTTTTAGCAAGAGTCTCTTATTGTAAGCCTATATAAGACACATCAATTGTTTGTTTATTCATGCGAAAAAAGCCAACATTCTTGATCCAATACTAGCCTCTGGTTCTTTATTTTGTCTATAAGTCTCCAACAAAAAATAAAGAATTTATTGGAACAAGTGGAGGCCCTTGGTGAGGCGGGTAAAGTTGATGAAGATGAAGCATTCATGAGAAAGGTACTTGCACAAGTCGAGTTCCCTTGAGCATTCCTAGACATTATTTGCTTAAATGAGGAGCAATTCCAGAATCTCTCATTAAACATTGGCATAACTCACAATTCCACAAATTCATTTTGTTAGTTGTATTGTTAATTGGGTTGATCATTAGATGTTATTATTTTGCTCTATGAGCTTCATAACATCATATATCTACTCATCCCACTAAAGATTTCTGCATGAAAAAAAAACTTAGTGCTTAATTGATTACTGGTAGTTACATGCAGACTACTTTGATACTTAAATGAGACAGTTTGTGGTTGTACAAAAATAACTATGTGAAAGAAACCAAGCTATATATTTGCGGAATGGAAAGAAAAATGGAAGATAAAGATAGGTAATTACAATCAATTAAATGACAATGAAGCGGTCTATTGTTTTTTTTTTTTTTTTCTCATTCTTGATTTAATTGCATAAGAATGTTTTGAAAAGATTTCTTTTTTTCACTAAGTCTTTTTTTCCCACGTTGTTTAACGAGACCGACTGGTCAAACCAACCTTCATTTGTCTTGCGCCAGCATGAGTCAAAGACGAAGCCATTGAGTTCGTGTTGATTCGTTCTTCACTGGAGGGTTTCGGCTTCATTCGCTGTCCTCGCACTTGCAGCCGTCGTCTACGAACGTCGAGTTGTCTCATCTTCTTCTCCTCTTCCAACTGTGAGATTCAAGTCGACGTCCACCTTCATCTATCGCTCAGATCCGTTCTGCACGTCGTTGTTCAACTTAGTTCGTACACCACTGACTTTTCTCGCTGTGACTCGCAGTGGGTTTTTGGTGGTAAGTGATTATTGTAGGTTATGGTTTTGTGGTGTATTTTACCTTAGGGATGTAATGTTGAATTAATCGATTGGTTTGATATTGGTTCTTGCAGGTGTCATTGTGATAGTGTTTGAGTTCTTGGATTTACGACAGGTTGGATGGAGCTTAATTTTCCATTTACTTGGGTAAGTTCATGGATGTCACAATTGAATGATTTGAATGAAGGAATTGGTTGTGAAAGTATCTGAGTTCTTATCGTTATGTGTAGGTTTGTTTCATTGGACCTTAGTTCGAACAAGAAGCTTAGGTAACCTTAAAGTAAGGGTTCCTACTATTGGACTCAATAATGAAACTAAGATGTATTGACTGTATGGATTCCGCTGACTGATGTGTAAATTTATATCAGATGACTGTTTGACTATATGAATTTTACTAAACGGAGATGGGTTGATTGATATGTGAAATTAGTTATGGTGACTGAACTGAGGACATTGAATTGATTAAATTGTGGGTTGTTGACTGTTATATGTTAATGCATAGATTGAATTGATTGAATTGGTGAGTAACGCTTATGTATAAGTTTAATTGTTTGAGGAACCGTTCTGATAATGTTTGATTATGTACTGGATTGAGTAATTTGACTGTATATATGTTGAACTGAAAGAATGACATGATGGTAGTTTATGTTGTAAATTGAGTTGACCGTTTTAAATGTTAGGATGGACTGAGGGGAAACTGTTAGCTTTATTTATAGTGTGCCTTGCAGGTGTCCCACGGGATCACCACCTGTTGTGCATCCTTTGGAGCACAAGACCGATATGTGCATCCTTCAGGAGCATTAGACTGATAGGTGCATCATTCGGGAGCGCTAGACTGATAAGTGCATCCTTCAGTAGTATTAGACTTATATGTGCATCCTTTGGGAGCATTAAACTGATTATGTGCATCCTACGGGATCATAAGACTGTTATGATTCAGGGTACCACCCAATAGTAAGCTAATAATTTTACCCTTAGCGGGATCAGTAGTGGGTCTCTTACCGAGTATATTTATACTCACCCTTTCATTTTCAACTTTTTAGGCAAAGGTAATACAAGAGGTAGACCGACGAGGGACAAGAAGGAGACGTGATTGCCATAGGGGAATTTTCTTCAAAATTGCTTCTGCTTAGCGTCTTTACTGTTTTTTTGTTTTGAGGATTTAAAATGAGTTTCATGTTTAAAACGATTTTTTTTTTTAGTAATTTATAAACGATACTTTAGAAATTTTATTTTGTTTAAAACATGGCCCGAATGAAGTTTATTTGATAATGATTGTTTCAAATAATTTTTTATCGTATTTTGTGTCAAGCAAAGTAGTTTTTTTTTAAAGATAATGACTTCGACTTAATATGAAAAGTTGAGTCGTTACACTAAGATAATTATAGAAGAAGTTCCTGAGAGAGTTTGTAGAACACATGCAAATGGACGCATGATGGCAAGACAAATTCTATATGCCAGTTATTATTGGTTGACTATGAAATCAGATTGCATCAAATACACCAACTAACAACCTCATGGTCTTTCTCTATGTGAGGAATGGATGTAATTGGGCCAATCGAACCAAAGGCGTCGAATGGTCATCAATTCATTTTGGTAGCTAGCCAAAGATTATTTTACTAAATGGGTGGAAGCTACATCGTACAAGAGTGTTACCAAGCAAGCTATTATATATGCCGGTATAGCCTACCTGAACGTATCATCACTAATAATACAAAGAACTTAAACAATAAGTTAATGGAAAATTTATGTAATCAGTTCAAAATTAAGCACTCAATTCTACCTTGTACCGCCCTAAAATGGATGGAGCAGGCGAAAATAAAAATATCAAAATAATTGTCGAGAAATGACTATCACGTATAAAGATTGGCATGAGATGTTACCATTTGCATTACACGGCTACCGAACGTCAATTCGCACATCAACTTGGACAACTTTGGTCTATATGGTATATGGCATGGACACTGTTTTGCTTATCAAGGTCGAGGTGGCATCCCCTTAGGATAATCAAAGAAGCAAAACTAGAAGAAGATTAGTAGACATGAGCGAGATACGAGAAATTAAATCTCATAGAAAAGAGAAGGTTGACTGTGTTGTTTAGAGGACAACTTTAGCAGAAGAAAATGACTCGTGCATCCGATAGAAAAATTCGACTTTGTTATTTTCAGGAAGGAGATTTTGTCTTAAAAAGGATACTGTCATTTTTTTAAAAAAATCATAGAGGAAAGTGACCCCTAATTATGAGGGACCATACATAGTAAAAAAGGCATTCTCTGGTAGAGCTTTGATCCTAACGAGCATGTTGTTGTTGCTATTATTATTATTATTAGTACTACTACTAAGGTTTAGGGTTTGTCTTATTTTATCCCTCGTTACGTCAAATATTGGAATAATGAGGGGTAAAATAAGACATTAGTTTTAAAATAAATTAAAGAATATTTTCAATTCAAGATTTGAATTTTGGCCACCGTTTTTCTGAATAAGTGTTGTGTGATGCTCATACCTTTTTAACACACAAATGACTCTCGAATTCAGCTCTATTTTTTCGTAGACTATGTTTTTTTAAAAATTGTTTACTTTATTTCGATGTCCAATCACACCGTAAAAAAAAAAAATGGTGGTGACTCCTATTTTCTTTTAAAACTAACTTTTTTTTAGAACGTCGATCGCTCTGTGTCGTCTCGGACATGTGGCAACAGTCACTAAAATCATTGACTACACGACTACTCGAGTACAATGACATTCTTAATGATGAGTGCCTTTATGTTGCTAATACTTTTCATAGCACATTTTGACATTCATCAACACGTTTTTTGGGCCTCGTAACAGGTCTATCAAACGTTTATCAGATGTATCAAGTACATATAAGGTATATCAAGTGTATCACTTCGATTAGACTTACTTTTTTTGTTATATCTACAAAATAATAAAAAAAAGTGTGTAACAAACTTGTAAATTCCTAAACTCAAATTGTTACGTGCTACAATATCCATGAAAAAAAAACGTAAAAGCATAAGTCAAAACAACACCATCATCAAACCATCAACCCTCACCCATAAGTATTAATGCCAATGGGAAAAAAGTGTACTAGAGGAAAGTGAGAGATGATTGAAGCTTCCCATTTCACATCAATTGAAAAGAAAAATGAGATCTTTTTTTTTAACAAAGTGGAGTATGAAAACTTAAGTTCAAAGTACTATATCATATAATTTATTATTGATTGAGATAGGGAAATTGTATGATTGTCTTTGTAATTTATGTACATAAGAATAAGAATCTATGGAAGTGTGCAATTTGACTATTATGGTGGCTAGTGATCAAATTGATTTATATATATTCTTCCTATTATAATTACTAATTAGTAATATTCCTAAAAGTCTAAATGTTGAAATTTCATGGTTAAAAGTTCAAAGTGCATTCCATTATTATTAGTGATGAAAAAGGTGTCATTTTCGGTTTTTCTTTTTTTCTAAATAATAACTAATAACAGATTGAATGAAACCAGAATCCATGAAAAGTCTGTCAAATTAAAAGTTGCAAATCTATTCTATTTCTCATCTAAATTAAACACAGATTCCTTTAGTTATATCTATTTATTTCTAAGATGGTTCATTGTTTTTATTTGTTAGAAAACACTATAAATGTTATTTTATAGTAATATTAAGAAATAAATAACTGATTTTGTATTTTTTTTTATTAAAAAAACATATATTTTTTTATGGATGAGAATTCAAATAATTCAAATATTTTTTATGGATCAAGTTTCCTCCCTTTATCACTTATTGTATTTTTCTAGGAGAAATAAGGGTGGGGGATGGTCATTAAACACACAATAATATGCTTGTTGATCTAAACATTTGTTGCTATTATATTGTTTTAGCAACATTTATTGTATTGTATATTTGGCTTCATTTGTTTACAATTATTTTGCAACATTTATGATAGGGTAATTTTTAAATAGAAAAACAATTAAAAATATTTTAAAATACAGCAAAAATGTCTTTTTATCTATGGGTGATGTATAGTTTAATTAATAGAGCCTATCCATGTTTATAATCATTATATTCATTATATTAGTGATACACAATAATATTTTGTTATATTTTGTAAATAAATTAATTCATTTTTCTACGTTTCGAAACAACTTTACTTTTTATGAATTATAAATCTAGCAAAATCTATTAGCAACAAACTCTATTGCATATAGATTTCTCCATCACGATAGACTCTATTGTTGATAGTCCTCAATAAGCCATAAAGACATTATCATTAATAAATTTCAAATTTTGAATTTATGTTTTGGTATCTTTGTAAAATTTTTTCTAATGTCCTTTATATGTTAACATTTTTTTTTTGTTGTAATTACTATATTTGAAAATTTCTTATAATTAAATTAGCTTAAAATTGTAATTAATTATCGTTTTTCTCCAATTATAACAAGAGTTTTAGAACTAATACGGTCAAAGATGGTAATTGGTTCTTTTACTTTTTTTTTTTCCTTTTAATTAAGTCTATAAACATTTTTTGATTGCTGCATTAATTCTCTTTTCACCAATATTCTAGAAAATTTTAAAACTTAAAAAGTAGTTTTTAAAATCTTAATTTTTATTCTACTAAACAAAAAAAAAAAGCTTAATTCAGTAAAAATTTAACTCTTATACTAGAAATATGCAAATCACTTTAATATTTTGAGTGAAAATGAATTTAATTAACTTTTGAAAACAAAATCACCAAAACAAGAAGTGTCACTTTTTAAAATAGCAAAAATAAATTCAAAATTTACAAGCTAGATTTCTATAATTGTCTATCAATATCAACATAATAGAAACATATCAATATTTATTATTAATAATATATGAAATTTTGTTATAGGTTAACTATTTTATCATTTGCTTTTGTTTTCTACAATTCTTCCAAAAGAAAATGGTTACCAAACCACATCTACATTTTTTATTTTCAAAACTTTGGCTTTTTTTTATTTTTTTATTTTTTTATTTTTTGAAAATATTGATAATTTTATATATAGCAAAACACAGAAAATTTCTACGTAAAAATAAAGTTTATAAGCTTTGATTATGAAATGGAGCCCATGATTATCCAATGGAACATATCTTATTGAATTTCAAATCAACTTCAGGTGTCAAACTTTAACCAAAATATAAAGGGACCAAATTTCAATGGGGAAGCGTTTTATAGGATTAAGAAGCATACCTTTGAAAATCTTCCTTCAAATTTTCTCCAATTCTTCAATTTCACGTACTAAGACTTCTTCAAACGGTTTTCCCTACTATTTTCTAGCAAGACTTGATCGAGTTTGTGAGAACCTAAGGCTTTTGAAACTGATAAAACAGTGCAAGCGACAACAACAGTTAAATATGATGAAACCTTAGACAACCAACAGAAAGAACAACTAATAGTGCACATAAGTAGAGATAACAGAAACACTAGACATTGTTAACTCAGTTCGATGACACAAGATCTACGTCTGGGAGGTCCTTGACCCTAGATTAGAGATTTTATTTCTTTGATATATAAATCATAATCAACTTATTATGATTGTTAGTACATAATTTAACATTACTAATATTCACTCAATACTATCAGTGATACAACATTACATAAAGTAACTATATCATAAACTTATTCAAAGATAGATTTGGCTAACTAAAATCTCTCCCTTAATCAAGTTTCTCATCAATCAACAGATTAAGGTAGTGTACTGGAGGAACTCCCCCTTAATCACGTCATTCATCAAGACGTAAACAAAAATTCTTTTAAATCATCATACTACAGAAGCTAAACTTTAGATGTTGTAAACTCAAGCTAAACAGTAGATGATACCAAGTATCGGCAACAAATCTCAGCATTGAGAGAAGACTTACACGCTTCTGATTCTTATGAATAACTAACTATTTAAACGTGAAGTCGTCCCTCACAAAAACCGTCTTCCTCTTACACAATCACACGTTTCTCTCGATTTTTACATAATGAAGTACACCGAATAATGTTCATACACGTGCATTATAATCTCAACGATAAATCTTCAATAAATAAGAGACCACAATATTTTAAAAAGGGAATCGAATAAAATATTTTTTCACTATAATATTATTCACAACCTTTCCTTACAGAAATAATCTTTTAAAAAAGGAACCAAATAAAAAAAAATTCTACCATAATATTTTTCACAAACTTTATTTTTCACAAACTTTCTTTAAACGAGCTGATCAAATAAAATTATCCATGTTTGAAGGAAATATTTTGATAGAGAATTTTTTTTTCGTGGGTGTGTTTACCTATCAAAGTAAGGAGAGAGAGAATTGTAATTCTCTCTTCCTTCTCACTTCTTCACTTCATTCTCCAATAATGCACAAGAGTATCTTAATTTAATTAAATAAAGAAAAATGACACTAAATACCACAAATTAGAAAATAGTAAATATAATATTTTCCCTAAGTCAGTTTGAACATATCAAATTCTTTCAAAATACTTGAACTTTGTTCTACCTGTTGTGAGCTAACACATGCTCGAATCTTAAAGATCTATCGATTATAAGCTTCAATTATTCAAGATTGACTAATTAAACTCTATAGTTAAGTTAATTACGTTCATTAACTATGGAGAGTACTTCATTATACTAAAGACTTATAGTTTCACTCTTATGCATTGTAGAACACATGTAGTGTCCATGGATATAATCATAACTCTCAGTCAGGATTGTTACCAAATTACATATGATCAATCACATCTTGTAAAATATTAGTCTCTTAAGTAAACAATATTACAAAGGAAGATGAAATATTTCATGATCTAGACTTATATAAACTTAATTGTATATAATGATACTCCCACATTCATATGTCTCTACATAAACTTTTTTTTTGTAACCTTCACAAATTAAAATGAATTGTGTTTATAGTGTACCCAAATAAGATACACAACATTATTCATATTTATAGTATATATAAAAGTATGGATGAAGAGAAACTTTTTGTTTCCAATTTCGTCCTTATTCTATTGGATTGTTTGTTTTCTAATTTGGTTTTATTGTAATTTGCTTTTATTTATGTTTTAATTTGAAACTAGTTATTAATAAATAATTGGATATTAATAATTTTAACTTTTCTCTCCAATCAATTATATCATTAACATTTCTCTAAAACCATTCATATATCCCTCTATTTTCCACCTATTCACATTCTCTTATCTCGTATTAATTATTTTATATTTATTTCAACATTTCAAACTCTTTTCCTTTTCAAATATTTATGTATAAATATCTCATTCTTTTTTTCTTTTCTATTAATGTTCAAAGTCATAACAAAAAATTAGGGTAGAAAGAAATTAGTCTTCAAACAAGTTCAAATGAAGATTTGTGAGCCAAAACTACAAAAGTCCACGAACCTTCATCATATTTTTGCGACGCCTAGGAACAAGCAATCGACCCAATAAAAAACATGATGAGAATTCAATGATGAAAAATGTAAACGTGAGAGACTAAAGAGAGAACGACAATAAACTTCATTTTCAAAAAATAACAAAGTGGCATGAGGATGCCAAAGAATTAAGTTTTTCAATTTCTAATTATTGCTTTGTAATTAAGTATGCTTTTGATCATGTAAAATATAGAATGTGCTTACCACAATAATATATCATGGATCTTAAAATTGAGGAATCAAATGAAAAAAAAATATCTTCTCTATTTGTATTATTTTAATAATATATTTTCATTTAAAATTAATTATTCATTTCAAAATAATAACTAAATTATAATTCTTGAAAAATTTGTTAAATAATTATGCTTCTAGAATATGATAGAAATACATAAAATATATTAGAATTAGCACAAATGTCTAAATAATAATCAAGTCAATGTCGTTGTCCAAAATTCCAATCCATTTAAATATTCGATATGTAATTGATACATATAAAAAAGCTCTACTCATCAATCTAAAGTTTGATTGAATTGATTGTTTCATTGTCATGCTGTCAAAATTATTATATATTTTAGCTCATTGGATTTCTATACGCATGTAATAAGTCTTGACTAAGAGATTTCTATAGAAATGAAGCTGAAAAATGCATTTACAAAGATCATTTTTAAAAATTATTTCTAAAAATCAGGACTAAATAAATATAACTTCGTATTATTTGTGTGAAAAATCAACGTGCACAGCACGTGTTACCAACTAGTATATACTAAAACCCTTTAGGTTACTAATTGAATAAAACCAACTAGTTAATATATATACTTTGGACCAAAAGGTCAAACTTACCGTCCTCACTCTCGTGTACCAATATATAACACAAAAATTTTGCACTTTGGGAACATGTGAATTGCATAACACAATGAACTCAATCATAAAGAGAATGCACACCAATCAAAATTCTCAAATCAAAATGACATTAATTTTATTAACAAAATTGTCAAAATAAGAAAACAAAAAACAACAAAATTAGTTAATTAAGGTTAAAACCTCCATAATTATATAGACCAACAATTGGGGAAATTACAACACACAATTATTGATAGACACAAATCCCCCAAGTTAGCTAAGTTAATTACCATACTTCATTCCTTTACTCGAAGGCACTTCATTATTTTAAATGTGATTAGATAGATTTCACTTCTTCGTCCTTTCCTCCTCATACCCAAGTAGCTCCTCAAGCACCTTATCATCAAGACATTCCAATTCAATCACTTGCCCTCGAACCCTTGGAGCTGCAGCAGATGAGGAAGAACTAGAAGCTGAAGAACTCCCACCAAGAGAAGGATATTCATTAGGGAAATTCAGGACAGCCAAATGACCACGCATCATATATGCAGCTCGGTCATAAGCTCGAGCTGCCTCCTCCGCCGTGTTGAACGTTCCAAGCCAAATTCGAGCACCATGTCTCGATGAATCACGAATCTCTGCTGCAAATTTTCCCCAAGGTCGACGCCGTACACCACGGTATCGAACCTCACCACCTTGATCATTGCTAGACTTCCCTTCCTCGTCCATTTTGCATGGTGATGTATAAAAATCATCATCCTCCTTTTATATGAGTTCTTGACGACTAAAAGCAGCCAAAAGGAAAATCTAACCTACGGCTTAAAAAATACACTTAAATTATTTGATGTTAACACGTGAGTTATAATTTTTCTTTTTGTAGATTTAGAAGCTTCTTCAAGGCAAAATAATAATAAAAAAAAATAAATTAAATTAAATTAAAGATCTTGGTCTGTCTCCAATGTATCTGGATTGGTCAAGGTGGTGGCTTTGAGAAGAAGAAAAAAAAACATCTATTTCAGCTTTAATTTCAATTGGGTTATTTAATGGAATTTTTTATTTTTTGTAATGAATTAAAGGCCAACGATTTGCTACTTCCTTCTTTCTTTCTTTTTCACTAAGATTCTATGTTCATTCTTTTTCAATGGAAGTTTAAGATTCTTTTTATAAATTATAGAGGTAGGGGGACCAGAAACTTGGCATCTTAATTTGGTTAATTGAAGGGGTTTTTGTTTTTGGTTTTGGTTTTTTGTTTTTGTTTTGAATTGTTGTGTTTTTTTTTTAATATTATTATTGTTATTATTATTATTTAGAAGTAAGATTCGGTTCTGTTTCTTTGTCTGTTTTTAATTTTAAAAAATATATAGATTGTTTCTTTAGACTTTATTTAAAATTGATTTAAAAGGTTTCCAATAAAATTCAAGTGTTGAAACAAAGTCTAAATCATTACTGGAATTATTACTATTATTATTATTATTCAACTATTTCCTGATTACTGTCTTTTTTGTCCATTATTTTTCTCTAACTTTCTTTGTTTCAGTCCCCTTAAAAAACCACTAAATTTTACTTTTTATTTTCTTTAAAAAAAAAATAGTCTAAAATTTTACACTCTAAAGGATGTAATATTATGTTTGAAGACTCTTTATTTAACTAGAGATTCATTGGATGTTGGATAGAGATTGAAACAAAGAATGATTTAGAGTGACTTAAAATTAGAATTAATGTAAATTGAGATTCGTTGACATATTATTATATTGTTCTTGTAGTTAATAATTTTTAAAAATCAAGTGTTGATGTAATGCTTTGGTGAAATGACCTTATTTTTCTTTTCTCTCATCTCTTTAACTTTTTCTGACAGAAAAGTATTACACCACCTAATGAGCCCAAAAACGTTTAGAATTTGATTGTTGAATTTAAGAAAACTTTTCTTTTCTTTTGAAAAAATATTTACATACAATCATTTTCTAAAATTAATAACATACGTGAAATTATTTTAATGGGTTGGTTTATGGTTAACTGTTCTTATATACTTATTTTTTTCTTCTGTGTATTATAATCGAAATTAATGTCATATTTTAAAAGTAATTTGAAGAATAATAAGAAAACAAATAATATTTTTTTCATAATTAAATAATTTTATGTAACTTCTTCAAAAGAAAAATTCTATGTAACTATTATAAAAAGAAGAAAAAAAAGTTGTAAAGTAACAGGGAGTAAGAGAATTTTGGTGTGGGTTTAACAAAGGCAACACTAATTAACCAATGGAAGTGAAACAGAAAGGAAAAGGTATTGTATTAGTGTGTTGTGTTGAAGTGGAATTTTCTAGAAGGCTCTTGATTTGAAAAGTCTTTTGATTCTCACTTTCTAATTGCAAAAAAGTGCATGGAACTTTCTGGGGCTATGTTTTCAGTATTTAACTTTCTAACATCACAATGCAACTTGCTCTTGGTCTCTCATTTTGGTTCCCATATGCTTTGTTTTCTTCTTTTACCCACTCTTTTTTTCTTTGTTTAGTTCACATTAGGGTTTCGACTTCATTTCAATTTTCAACTTTCTTTTTCTCTCTCTTATGTTTGCCGATGTAAAAACATGGAGCAAGTACGTACAACCGATTCAATTCTACCGGTGCTCATGAAACTATATATGAATTCTCACACTTAGATACGATATTTTGTTTAGCATACTTTAGTGTTTATGTAAGTTCTTATTTTGAAGTGGTGTCGAGTTGTACTCTTATATATATTTGATTGTATATATACCTCAATGACGAGATATATTAGTTCCTCTATTTGTACGGTCTAATTTTTCTCAATATGTGTGTTATAATGCATGGTTAATTAGTTTGTTGGAAGTAAGAAGATGAGAAGATGTATAGCCATGCATGTTTGATAGTGATTTTGAAATGGTTAGTCCATTTTTATCATTTTTTAAATTACTCTAAAATACATCTTCCATCACTTGTAATTAATTTGTTGACTAGTTTTACACCTTTAAACAGGTTTTTGTTAATACTAAATTGATTTTGAAGGAATAAAAGCATTTTTTTCAATTAGTTCGAAAATAATCCAAATCACTTTTGTCATCTTAAGATCACTCCCAAATAGGTCGTACCAATCATTTTACACCTTCTTGGTAAGTGTTGTTAGTATTTAGGTAGTTATTGTATTGTTTTAGGTCATTGACCAATTTTACCTCGTAAACCCCATGTCAATACCTATATTTTTTACAATATGTGAAATAGGGGAATCGAGCATATGTATCCATATGAATCAAATTTGATATCCTATGACATACTTTTTATTGACATGAAAATGATGTGTAGTCTATTTGGTTTAACTGTATTACTGACCTTAGGTAACAATATTAGGTTTTTAGACCGAATAAAAATAGGTTAACAATAACTTTTCGTCTAGTAATTTAAATAAAAATTATGTGTAACAGTTTAGTTTATATACTTTCGATTTTGTAAGAATTTTGTTCCTAGATTTTACTATGTAACCGTTTAGTTGGACTTATGTAATGACTTTATTCCAATTTTAAAAACCATCGTTGAATTTTAATGAGTTTTTTTTTTCATAAATAAACTGTTAAACTAATTAGAGACAACTCAATATTTTTTTAAAATAAAATTTTTATAGAAGAAAAAATAAAATTTGACATCTAACTTTGATGATTTCTTACGTTAAGAGGTAAGGAGTAAGTACTTATTACAAATCTAAAAGTACCAAGACTTGTGACACAATAAAGTACTAAAATTATTCATGTGTTAAATTGTCATAAGATTGAATGGTACAAGAACAAAGTTGTTACAAAGTAAAATTTAGAGACTAAATTGCTACTTTCATGAAAGTGTAGAAATCAAAAATATTTATTAACAATAAAAATATGAGGCAAAACATTGCTTTTTGAATTTAGAAAAGGGAGGAAAAGGGAAAATTATTTAAATAGACTACTAAAAGTATTTACAAATATAGTAAAGAGTCACAATCTATCATGCACTACAAACAAAATGACCCTCTTATGACAGTCAAAGTCATCGAGAAATGTACCAAAATACTTCGAGAATGGAATTTTCGACGCCTTTCTAGTCGTCGAAAAAGTGATTGAAAAAACCTCGTTGAGATAGGCATTCCCAACACGTATGATAACTCGTCAGAAATTTTCAAAACTCTCAACTAGCCAAAGATGGAGCGGGGAGATCAGAACTCCCGACGGCATACATAACACCATAACTCCTGACAACGCTGCCTGATAAGCGTCGGGAGTTCACCATAACTTCTTATGAGCTAATATGACTGTCACGATCTCACCCTATCTCTCGACTCATACGTATAAGGCGCCGACAGTTTCTCCATCAAATTACAAATTTTGGGAATAAATCTTGACGCCTTTATATGTCGTAGTGAGTTATTCCCTAACTACGTACTCCCTTCGATTTGAGTTGGGTGTCGGGAAATATGATCTCTCCCAACGTCTTATCTCCGAAAAACTTTTTTAATTAAGTGTCGAGAGATCCTCAATTTCTTATGGTGGTGATAGACACTAATAGAGTTTTATTAGTTTTAATTAATATCTATTAATGATAGATGAAAATACGTTGTATATCAATGTCTATCATTGATAGAATACTAATATTTTGCTACTATTTTATAAATATTTTGGTTTACCTCGATATATTTGAAAATAACCAAACGAAATATTTGAGACAAATTGTGAGATTTAATCCAACCTTAAAATTAATTTTAAACTTTTGAAACTAGTAGGTTTTCTAAACGTGATTACACCATTTTAAAATACAAAATTAATATTAGAAGTTTTAATTATAATGTTTAGCCTAATAATTATATCGTGCTATAATTTTGCTCAACATACTTTAGAAATTGTATCACAATCATAGAAAATTATGGAAAAAAAATAGGAGTTTTCATTTATGATTTGACAACATTTGTTTGAAAATAAGTGAATTATCAAAAGTCAAAAGTTTAATTTTCTTTATTTTCAATATGTGATTATAGTAAATTCAAATTTTGGATCTTAAAAGAAGGTGCATGGAAGTTTCGAGCTATTTGCTCTTAGTATTTCCACAATGCAACTTGCTCTTGGTTTCTTCTTTTTTTCTTTCTCTTTTCCCTTTTAATTTACTTTTGTTTGTTTGATTATTCATTACGGTTTGATCTTCCTTACAATTTCAACATTTTTTTCATCTATAGGAACAAAAATTTCAAAATCTATTCAAATGTACAGTCAGTTAATTATGAAATAAAGTGACGATGAAACAGTAACATTCATGCTAGTTTAAAGCATTGTTCGAACACATTTTGATGTTTAAGTTAGCTTTTATTTTAAAGTGGTCGATATCGAGTTATACTTATAATTGAATTGAGATATTAATTGTTCCTTTGTTTATATGGTTTTTTTAAACATATGTGTGCATTTTAACTTTTAATGCATGATTATTCGGTTGGAAGTAAGAAGGTGGGAAAGTGTATTACATGCGTGTTTAGAGTGATTTTAAAAATGATAATTATTTTTTTTCATTTTTAAAATCACTGTGAGACCACGGTTATAAATTTGGTGTTTCTTGATATACGCATATTTTGATTTCTTGATGGTCATGACAAAGAACTATCAAGAAAAATATTTTTCTTGATATAATGTTTATCTTGACGGACATGTGCGTCAAGAAAAGATCTCTTATTTTGTTGAAGAAATACGAAAAAAACAATAAAAAAAATGTGGATTTTTTATTTTCTTGATGGGCAAAGTTCTCTTAGTTTTGTTGATGGTCCACAAACATTAAGAAAACTATTTTTCGATGGACAATAAACATCAAAGATAATATATTAGTTGATTGATAATGCCCATCAAGTTAGTTAGATTTTCTTGATGGATGAGGCCTATCAAGGGATGAATTTTCTTGATTTGTAATGGCTATCATTTAAAAAAAAATTAGGGATAGTTACAAATTTAGTCATTAGATGCAAAATAATTAAGTATATAGCAACATTTTAAAAAATTGTAAAAAAAATCTCAAATTCTATCAGTAATAGAAGTCTATCACCGATAGACCATGTTGTAAATATTGGTCTATCATTTATAGATCATACAAATCTATCAACGATACAAATCTATTAGCGATAGTTTTGCTATATTTGCAATTTTTTAAGGGATAGTTGCAAATTTAGCAATTAGATTCAAAATAATTAAGTATATAACAACATTTTAAAAAATTTGCAAACATAGCAAAATTTGTCAAATTCTATCAATGATATAAGTCTATCACCGATAGATCATGTTGTAAATATTGGTCTATCACTGATAGACCATAACGAGTCTATCAGCGATACAAGTCTATCAACGATAGTTTTGCTATATTTGCAATTTTTTTAAAATGTTACTATATTCTTAATTATTATTCTTCAAATAGCTATCCATTACAATTACTCATTTTTTAAAAATGTTGTTATATCATT
Source organism: Cucumis sativus (assembly GCF_000004075.3). Lineage (NCBI taxonomy): Eukaryota > Viridiplantae > Streptophyta > Magnoliopsida > Cucurbitales > Cucurbitaceae > Cucumis > Cucumis sativus. The sequence goes on from NC_026656.2 coordinate 10,453,496, forward strand.
AATTATTATTCCTAAAATAGTTATCAATTATAATTACTCAAAAATTAATAAATTAATATATTATTTATTTTAGATTTTTTTTATGGATCTAGGGTTTCTTGATGAACAAAAACAAAAGAAAATCATGAAAAAAGTCCATCAAGAAAAATGATATCATGATGGACATTGCCCACCAAGAATTTTATTAATGAATATCGTGTTTTATGAGCTTGTTAATGGTTGTCTGAATTTTGTGTTTCGCATAAAATAGTTTTTTCTTGATGAACATATAATTTTTCTTGATGGGCCTTGTCTATGATCTTATCATAAAAGGAAATTGCAATGGATGACTATTTTAGCAATAATAATTAATGATATAAAAATATTTTTTAAAAATTGCAAATATAGCAAAAATATCACTGATAGACTTCATATGATATATCAGTTATAGACCAATATTTGCACATATGGATTTACTACTTTCTATTCATCCATAATACAATATTACTTTTTTAAAAGTTAACGGTTGTAATTGTAATTAGATTGAAATAAGTGACTTTATCAAAACCAAATTAGTTATTAGGTTCAAACTCTGTGTTGTTTATAAATTTAATAAAAATCAAGATCATGAAAATGGTAATTAGCACGAAGCTAAAATGGGTGTGAGAAAAGAAAGAATGAAAACGGAGAAGTAAAATGGAAAAAAAAAAAAAGATATTTTTAAAAATAGCAAAATAAATTAAAATATTTACAAGTTATAGCAAAATTTTGGATTCTATCACTGATAGTCTTCTATCATTATAACATATCAAGTAGTATCAGTGATAGAATTTACTATAAGTTGTAAATATTTTGTAAAATCTACTATTTTTAAAAATTTCTCAAAAAAAATAGTTTTTTTTTTTTTTATCATCAAGTAAACTGATTTCTTGATGGACTTTTTAGTTTATTTGATGGAAAAAGAAACATCAAAGTTTCATTCTTTTTATGGCCAATACCATCAAAAAAGAGTTTTTGATGACATGTTTTAACCATCAAGAAAACATATTTTCTTGATGATCGAGCTTTCTTGATGTCTGCCTACTTGATGGACAAAGACTACTTAAGTGACTTTTTTTTTTTTTTTACGTATTTTACACATGAAGACCAAATTTAGAGGAATGGAGATATATTTCATCACTCATATTTAATTTAAAAAACTTTTAGACAAAATGCCTTAATTTATTAAGAAATTTCACAAATATCATATATTGTAAATTTCACAAATGTTCACTTGTGGTAAAGGACCACAATTCAAACCAGTTATGGCTTCATATTCCCTAATTCCAAACTTAGCTATATTGCCTTCAAAATTGAACCAAAGTTCATCTTCCTTCGTCAAGGTATTGTCGTCTTATGATATGAAATAGCAATTGACTTTGGAATTTAGTTATTTTTAGATCAAGGAAATTACCAAACGGAGAACTCCTAAACATCTCTCTCTGCTTCCTATTCAATTTTTTTTTTAATGTTTGTAATAACATCTAGATGTCGCCACGTGCCCGGGACGACACGGAGCGGTCAACGTCCTCAAAAGAGCTAGTTTTAAAATAAAATAGGAGTCGCCACCAATCTTTTTTACTGTGTGATTGGACACCGAAATAAAGGTAAACAATTTTTAAAAAAATGGTCTACGAAAAATAGAATTGAGTTCAGGAGTCATTTGTGTGTGGGGAAAGTATTAGCACCCCACAACACCCATTTAGAAAAACGGTAGCCAAATTTAAAATCTTGAATTGAAAATATTTTTAAATTTATTTTAAAACTAATGTTTTATTTTATCCCTCGTTACTCCAATATTTGAAGCAATGATCTCATAAAATAAGTGGAATTATATTCCATTAACTAGAGTATATATTGAAGGAAAGTTTCTCACCTTAAGAAAATGAGAAATTATTATAATTTCTCAAAATCTATCATAGGTTAGTCTTTAAATAAAGATTTTTTTTAAAACATTGATTAAATTCATTTTTTCTTGGGATCAAATCTCGGACTTCCAAAGATGTGATCCCTCACCTTAAGAATTCTAGAAAATTGGACTTCCAAATTTCCTAAGATTCCATCATAGGAATATTTTTAGCGAAATAGAAGTGAGTTATTAAAAAAGTTGATTAAGGAAAACATATGAAATATAGATTCATATTTTAAACATTTTTAAAAAAAAATTAAAAGGAATAGTTGTAAAGTAAAAATTTCTAAACAGTTAAAAAATGAAATTTAAGAAAGATCTTCAAAATTAGGTCAATAGAAAATAATGCACAATTGAATCAAATATAATATACCCTAAATTAAGCAAGTAAGATAAGATTTTATTTTTTAAAAATAATATTGGGAATCGAATCTTGTATTTCTAAAGAACCAATTCCCTCACCTCAAGAATTTAGAAATAACGGACTCCGATATTTCTAATTTCATTGTCGGATTTGTTTTTAAAATGAAAAAATGTAAAAATAAATATGATGTAAGAAGAAAATAAATAAATAATTGATATGAAATATCATGGTAATATTGCAAAGTGTAAAAAATATTCATAAATTTAATATTACATGATAATAATTATTATGCATGCAAGAAAAGCAAGTTAAAAAAATAAATATAAAAGGAAAATACAAATGGTAGACAACTACAACAAATAAATATATATAATAATATAAAAAATAAAAAATAAAAGAAAAAGAAAAGGAAGTTTTTTTTTTAAAAAAACCTTGTCGCCACCCATATATATAATAACAATAATAAAAAAAATAATACACAAAAATATTAACCGTAAAGAAAAGAAAAAAAAATAGATTTTCAAATCCCAAATAAAATTTACTCGTCGATGAGGTGCGGATCCTTAGGAGTAAATCTCTACTACATGAACCTCCAACAAAGTGTATTTTAAAATGGAATTTGATTTGCTAAGGAGAAACAAAAACAAAAACAAAAAAAAAGTAAAACACTAACATAATGAAATGAATAAAAAAACTCACCTTTTTAAAAGGTTCTCTCTAAAAAAATTTCTAACGTTTTCTCTAGAAACTTTTTGTAAGAAAATTTTCTCCAAAGAATTCTTTGTTCAAAAAAACTCTTCTCCCTTTTTCAAATGACAGGGTTTCTATTTATAGTCCCGAAGTGTACCACAAATTAGAAAAAAAATAATAATAATAAAATCAAAATTTGATATTATATTAATAAAACAAATTTTCATTTTTTTAAAATAAATTAAATGAGATATTTTGAGATTTTGTGAAAAATAAATTAATTGAATATTAAAATACTTTTATTCAAAATTGATTTTCTTTTTTCCTAAAATGATTTAAGTAAGTCTAAATTGATATTATAAGATTTTATTTAAAATAAATTCATTTCTTTTTTCCTACAATAGTACAAATATAATATTAAAAGATATTTTAAAAAACAAATTGATTTATTTTTGTTTCCTAAAATGATAAAAATGAAATATTATAAGATATTATGTTATTATTAATTTTTTACCCTTTTTTAAGTAAATAAATAAATAAATAATTTAGCAATTATTACTAATATTAGTATTAGAGAAAATTATTGGTAGGATAAAAATAGGTGACTACACTAGACGTGCATATACTAAGTTTCTGTGCTCTATACCATTTATTCCTTTTCAGGATTAATGGTGCAACCTGCAAACATTAATATTAAGACATGTTAATTTTTCTGTATTATTATATCTATTTCACAACGTCAAACAATATACTTCACCATATAAATAATATATGATATCTATTTGACATACATATATGATGTATGACATAAAATACCTCCTTTAAATTTTCATTTGCATCCCTATTTTCTACAGTCTTATTTTTCATATTTGTTTTCCGTTAACATTATAAATATTCATTACAATATAATCAATACCAAATTTAATTCAGTGAATGCATATAATGATATATTTTAGTGTATATAAATTATACCTTTTTTTATTCTACATTTCTTTTCAATTCTTTTAACACTTTTGATTTCTTTGGTGTATTTGGTTTTTCTTTTCTACTTTTTTTTTTCTTTCCAGTATGTCCTTGTTTAGCTTTGTCCGCATTTGACAACTTTCTCTTCTTTTTCTGAGATTGTTGAGAATTTCTTTTCGACTTCTTCATTTCTGTATATAACTTTCTTTTCAATATCGGTATATTATCTTGCAAAATATAAATCATATATTTCAAACATACCTCATACTAGTTAACAATAATAAAGAAAATAATATTGCTTCCATTTGAATATACCTCGTCAGATTCATCACTTTCTTCTACGGGTAATTCGGTGTTCTTTGATCCTTCTGATTTCTAATATAACATCATATATCAGTACATTACTAAGTATACATCCTATTAGATCCTATTAAGTATACATCTTTATATACCACTGTATATCAGTACATTTATTTATGAAATATATACAACAGTTATTATATACATATATATTAACTAAACTCTTTAACATTATGTTTATAAAATATATAAAACAATTAAACTAACCTCTGTTCCTTGTGCTTCCATATTTTAAACTGACGTTTCTACCTTTGTTTTTCTTATACTTGCTAAGTTTTTATCGTACAGAACAACTTGAGTGTCATTTGGTCCTGTTATATCATATTCATCCTTCTCTGGGTACACTGTTTGTAAAGGTTTGAATTCCATTTGATTTTCTTCGTCTGTTTAGAACATGATCTCTTTTCATCCTATGATATAGATGAATACAATATACTTAGAATATATTTGCATTTGTCAATAAAGTAACAGATTATATCAATTAATATTAAATATACCTCAGAATCATCGACAATGATTGGATTATCTTCGTTTTTTCTTACTTTTTTCCTCCTTGACCCAAGACATGCATCTTTCACTGCGTCTTACAATTATCTACCCTGCCAACATTTAACATACTTAAAGGACATTGCATTGTCAAAGAAAATCATAGTACCAAATAACCTCAGGAACTTCAGTTCAGTAAGTTAAAGAAATCAAACTCAAAATTTCAGTTCATCCCTAAAATTCAAAATATAACAAAAAATTCAGATATACCCAATATCCGTATGAAAAACCCTAATGCGACATTCCTAAAAAACTTCATTTTCAATCTGATACGTCAATAAATCAGAGTATATAACACATGCAAAATCACATTTTTTAGTTCGTTTCCTTTTCAGACTACCATCTTTAATCTATGTAATATACCAAATGCAATCTGTTTATAGAATATATACAACCTAACCTTGTATCTTTTGGCCGTCGGAAAACAAATTAACTGGTCGGAGAATATTCACCGTCGAGATCGCTCAAACGCTTCAACTTCACGGTAGAAGACCCCAAACTCGAAGCACTTCCTTGACTGTCGAAATGGCAAGCTTTTCGTTGAATATGGAAAGTGAGAAAATGGTAAAGAAGTTTCCTATTTTAATGTTGCACGGTTTCCTCTTATTTTCTATATTAATATAATAGGTATATTTTGTGAAAAAACTGCCTAATGGGCAAATATGTAAATTGAGCCTATATTTATGTAATATTATGGCCCATTTGATACATTTCTGTAAAATATTACTAATTTGTGTTTCTTTTATAATATCCTACGGTAACTTAGGCGTTTAAAGACCCTTAATTTAATAAACTCCATAAAATAGTATCCAACTTGCGAGCACGAGCCTGAGAAGCAAAGGCGGATGGTACGAGTGTTTTTCCTCCCATGAAGGCCCACTTTTCAATGGGTTGTGGTATAAGACCCCTCACAGTTGACCCAAACTATTTAACACTCACTATTCTCTTTCCAGTTAGGAATTCAAAGTTCTGTGTCTCTATTGCTCGTATGCATCACTCAAGGTGCAACTCATTCAGCTTCCAACTTTCTTCTTGCTTTAACCCTCTTTTGATGACTAACCCAATTTTGTGTTTCCTAGATTCCTCAAATTTTAAAAGTTTATAATTAAATCTATCAACTTTTGATTTGTGTCTTACAAGTTTTTAAACTTTGAAAACTTGTCTAATAATTTCTTACTCTTTCAATTTTAGGCCCTATTCAAGCTATTAGATAATGTTGAGAGTTCAAAGACTCATTAACCCTATTTTACGTTGATATAAATTTCAAAAATTCAAATAATAAACATGTAAAAATTCAATTTATTTGCTTTACTTTGACTTCAACAAAATATAAAATCTAACACCATACGTTACCAATAAAACTATGCTGAGTATCAACAATTTTTGTACAACTTTATATGTCAGCTGGTGCAAGTGATCATAAGAGGTTTTCTTTCTTTATGTTGTTCAGTTTTTTTAAAATCACATTAATTGACAACTAAGTTTGGGTAAATATTTTATGTAGTTTTAAGGTTTAAAATAATATTTGATATTAATAATACAAAAAAAAAGAAAAAAAAAGAGATTAGAATATGAAGACAGGGTGAAATGATATGTTTTAAAAATAAAAGATTTTGAATTTTGAAACCTTGGTTTTGACATTAAAAGCACCCGTATGTGAACTCCACATAGTGGTAGAGTGTAAAGATATGAAGGTTAGAGATTGAAAAGTCAAAAAAGGTAAGAATGTAAATGGGGCTTGGGCTTGGGCTTGCGCTGACTAGGCCCACCACTCTAAAATGAAGTTATGGTGGGAACACGTGAGAACAGCACTGGTGCACGTGCTAATGCGGCAAAATTAAAATAAATAAGTGAGTTGAGTGTTCAAACTTCAAACTTCAAAGTCTCCACAATCTAACCTTTGACTCTTTATATAAATCTTAATTCATACATACAAAAGGACCATATATTTAATATTTTAACCCTAAAAAGAGAGACCTAATAAATGTCATAACCTAATGTCGGATTCCACACTCTTTGGCTCTCTATTTCTATTTTATTTTTTCTACTTTTTAGGACAACACTGGATGGATATTAAAGAAACAAAACAAAGGAAAACAGACGTTCAAAAAAGATATTTAAGGAAAATTATTAAACAACTAGAAGATTGCTAGTAATATTATAGTTTTGAATAGTAATAATAATAAAAAAAAAAACTCTAAATTAAATACGTAAAGTATAGAAAGTGGTTGAAGATTAATCGATGATATGTCATTCCATATAGTGAAGGCCTTTTGTTTATTTTTAATTTCTTTTCTGGGAAGTAAAGGTCCAAAATCTTTAATTGTTTTTGTTTGAAAGAAAGGGTAAAGAGTAAATTGGAATTGGTGTAGCATTATTCCCAAATCTAAGAGTGAGGGGAAAAAGATAAAATAAAATATAGAGTCAAATGTTGAATGTGAAAAAAGATTAAATAATTTAAAAGCATTTTTCAATATTTGTTCTGACAAACTCACTGCCCTTCAATTTCTGCTGCCACCTCCCCATGTGCTTTGTTCCTCATTTTTCTACTTCCAAATATACTTTTTTCTTTTCTTTTTTATTATTACATTTATCTTAAGTCAACCATTAAATTTAACCCTAAACATAATATATATTTCCTATCTACAACTTTTATATTATATATTAATATATATTTCATGTTTTAACCCAAAAAAAAAAAAAAGGTATAAGCTAGCATACATGTTTCAGATGTTTACATGTGATTTTTCAGTTTTTCATTAACTATATATGACTGACATATTAAGTTTGAGCCTAGAGGATACTATGTGCACACATATTATATTTTGTTATTGATGTTGAGTGTATTCTATAACAACAATACTGTCATGAGTACTGGATAAGTCTCACTACGATAAAGACGACGAAAGTGTTCGGTGGACTCCACAACATCGTAAAGCTAGTAAATGTTGGGTTCTATTGGGCGAACCCTACATAACGTAGTGAGATTTCATGTTAGTTATACAATTTTATAAACATGAAATGTCTTGCTAGAGATTTATAAACATACTTATTGTGTTTTTGAAAAGTTGGTTACATAAAAATTAAACTATGAGTTTTCTTTACTTTACAAATTTATCTATATGTTTAACAAGTTTATCATATGCTAATTTATAAAAATACTAGTTCGATAAATCAGTCACTTACCAAGCTTTTGAGCTTACCTTTTCAAAATGTTTTCTCACTTTTCAGGTAGAGATCATGCTCCCGGTGCCTAATACACTGCATGCCAAAATCTGCTCAAAGCTTCCGGTTCATTTTCAGTACATGGATGGAGTTCTACATTGGGTCTGTATAGCCATATAAGTTCGGATTTTGTAAACACTAAGTAAAGTGTGCGTATAGCGAATGTAGTTTTGTAAAATTTTATATTTTGGTTGTAAATGTTTGTAAGTAGGTTCTCCAGATTTTGATGACTTTTAGTTTGGGCTACACTATATGATTATTCATCAAGTTTTCGTTGTGTTGTGTTTGCAATATATTATGTATCTCCTACACTATATCGTTAGAGGAAGATGATGTCTATTGACTTCACATCATCTTTCGGGCTAAGAATAGATGTTCCAAGAGGGGTATATATCGCAGTAACACACAAGTTCAACAAATTCAATTAGTTTCAATGCTAAAAGAACGAACAAACTAAACTAGCCAAATGCATCAAACTAACTATCCTTCAACACAGCTAAATATATAACATTCAACTTAGACAAAAATGTCTCCAAACGCTCATGAATTAAGGAAACACATTAAACAAATGAACTATAACCTTATGGTGGCTCACGTATGTTTCACCCATTCCCCACATTCAAACAAGTAGCTAAGCATGCATAATTGGGAGTTTATAACAAGTTGATTACATCTTATGAAATCATGACCATATCTAAAAAAGCATCCAGAGTTTATTCATATCTCTTAAGCTCATGTTGTAACACCCCACAACTAAGATTCAGATAAGGATTCGACAATTGAATGGTCCAACATTTTCCTACATCTCTTACGATACCCCACACAAAGTAACACGGGTCCTTTCAGCAGACTTTGTCATCACTCACATGTATCCTAAGAAAATTCATGAGATGTAACCCAACATAGAATTACTTCAAGCTAAACATGTTTAATTTTAGAGTTTCTATGATTAAGCCATAAAAAAAAAAGTATAGCTTGTTGATATAGGTATTAACTCTCAGAATGAGCTAGAAAGACCTTGAGAACAATAGATACAGTAGAAAATTAAGAAAGTGGAGAATGAACCTATTCCGTATACAATGAAAGGTACAAAGACAAAAGCAAAAATTTTCATTTTCTAATAATTAGCTAGGCCATTTCTTTCACTTTTTTATTATTAAGCATTAGTGTACATCTCCAATAGTTTACTTTAGATCTAGGAAAAGGTCATCTTTTACCAACTAAAATGACAACATTGTTACAATTACTTAAATCCCTCAAAAAAAAAAAAAAAAGACTGTTAAATAGTTTTTTTTTCCCTTCAAATTAACTTTGTCCAAAAAGAATAGTGTTGAAATTGAATTATAATTATAATTATAGATATAGATATAAAATTAGGTATGTATGATAATAAATTAAAAAGACATAATAAGTGAGGAAGAAGAGGTAGGCACAGCTTGGAGTTGGATGTTGGTAGTTGTTACAACTACAGAATATTGCCCCTAACTTCGCAACACCACACCTATAAGTTTTCCCTTAACCAATTACGTAAAATCACACACCTACTTCCAAACCTTTTTCCAATTTTGGTTTACATTATTTCATTTAAAACTACATTTCTATTCTTTCAATTTTCTTTTCTTTTTTCTTTTGAGTAGATGAGTATACGTTTCACCAATCTCTTTTTTATCCAATCTATTTATGTTTCTATCTAGAGAGACATCAACATGTATTACATCCACTAGAAGTGTCATAAATATCAAACAAAGTTAGGAAGAATATGGAAAGGAAACCCTAAATTTGATGGTATTAAATACAAATTATAAAGTGATAGGAGAGAATCGAGAAAGATATGGAAGGATATATTTTTACTAATAAATCGAAAGTCATTTTGGTGGTGGGGAATTCCAAAAGACTTGAAGGGAAAGAAAGAAAGAAAAGAAAAGAAAAAACAAAACAGAGGTTTTGAAATGAATGAAAAGGAGTGGAAGAAAAATATATAAGATTTTATGGGGTAAAGCAAAAAAGGTACAAACTTTTTGACTCAAAGTTCCAAAGACTACATTTTTTGCGAGGCAAAAACTGAGGATCACAAAATGAAATTACTGTTTTTGTTCTATTTGTATACTCAATTTTTCCACAAATTGGAAAAGGATACATCGTAGATCTCTACTGCAATTGGATTCAGCACTCTCAATTTATTAATCAAATTGCATTATTTCAATTATAAATTTAGATGATTTTCAATATTTGGTTTTTGTTTTGTTAGGTGTTAAATGTGTTTATGCAAAAACATAATTACTTAGAACAAATTACAAAGATTCTTGAAGAAAAAGGGAAAAGGAAGAACTAAAATTGAATTTGGATTTGGACCCATATCTCCAATTTTCTCCCACAAACATGATGATCCTAATTTTGGAGTTTTGTTGTAAAATTCAACGCTCTTTTAAACCTAAATTGGAGTCATTGCTTTTGCTTTCCTTTTCTAATCAGTGGGAAAATCTTTGGTTTTTCTGACTTTTTTCTTTCTACTTTTCTAATTGGGATTTGGGAAACTCAAATTCACCTTCTCTCTCTCTCTCTCTATTGAAACATAATTCCAAAGTTAAATTATAAATGTAATTATATAGTCTCTAATTTCATTACGTTTTAAAAAATAAAGATGCTTTGTTTGAAAAAATAATGTTTAAAAAGTTTAAATACTATCCTAACATCTTAATTAACCATATATAAAAAAAATAATTATGTTTCAAAATACATCAATAACGTCCATTATTAATCTTAAAAAAATATTTTATATGAGCTAAAATTGTTAGTACCTTGTTTCAACACATTAGAAAAGTGCTTATGGTTTTAGTATTAATATTGAGAGACTATTTGACAAAAAAAAAAAAAATGATTTGAATTATTTGATGAGTTGTAAGCAAAGGAAGAATATATTTGTGAAATGTAGAAACAAATATATTTGTCTCTCTTTTTTATTATTATTATTTTGTATCCAAAGGTTTGTTGATACCTAAACACAATAATGATTATTGCTTTATTATTTTCCTTTCATTTCTATAAACCACTTTCCGCCAATTTTGATTCTTCCATTTTAGACTTTTAAGAATCCAAAATTATTGTGTGTTTAAAATCAGTGTTGTATAAATTTTCATTCATTTTCCATATAAGTTCAACTCAATTTTCAAAATTTTTCCAAGAAAATTCTCAAATACCCTATTTGATAGCTTTTTTTTTTCTTCCTCTTCTTTTGTATCAATTAAACGTGTATATATATATATTTAATAATAATTTAAACTTGGTTATTTTTCTATTTAATTATTTGCCTAAGAATGTTGTAAAAGTTGAACTCGGGTGTTCAAAGATTTTGATTTTTAATTTTTGTGTTATTTGTGGGGGCATAGATTTAGACTTAGTAGATAGCATCTTCTTACAAAATTATATATTTCTTATTTCCCTCATTCATTGGAAAAAGGATACAAATTAAATGTCAACATCAATGACAATTTAAAAAATAAAAATAGTGTATCACTTCCAAGTAGTGATAATAGCTTCACTAAAAATATATATTAAAAAAAACTATTTCTTAATAGAAAAAGGAAATTTGAAGCACTGTACTTTTTGTAGGAAAAATATGTTCTATATTTTATTTGTATCAATATATAAGCTATTCCATTATAATATAAAAAGTAGATCAACATATTAAATGATAAATGATAATTGATATATTAGGTTCATATTAGTATTAAGGAATATTATTATAGATTATTGCATGTTAATTGAAAAAAAGAAACAAATGATCACATTATAGTTAGGAAACCAAAAACATAGACTAATCATATATGGATAAATCATAATTAAAGAAGAAAAAAAGTTTAAATTCATAAGTTAAACAAATTGTTCATCGTGCAAACCACATATTAATCTAAGTATCGATTACGTAATCAAAGTACACAACTTTCAAGACAATCACAAAATTTTCTAAACTCCCAAAAAATTAAAATATTTTTAAAATACTAAATAAATAAATAAAAACAAAGAAAAGAAGAAGAAAGAAAGAAAGAAAGAAAGAAAGAAAGAAAGTCTTCCAAATTTCTGTCTCCTCCAAGTTTGCCCTTTTTTCAAAACAGAGTCATTTCCACTCTGAAACTCCAAATTTTCCTCTCAAAATTCTCCCCATTGATGGCCCAACCTCTCATCTCTCCCTCCACCACTCCCCTTCATTCTTCCAACCCCGTTTCAAGTTTTCCCATCATCGCCGTCGCCGTCATCGGAATCTGCGCTACCGCGTTTTTACTTGTCAGCTACTACATCTTCGTCATCAAATGCTGTCTCAACTGGCAACGAATAGAAATCCTCCGCCGCTTTTCTCTCTCCCGCCGCCGTGAACAGACGTTAATACTCCGGCAGCAAGCGGAGCCACGTGGGTTAGACCCATCAACCATCCAATCAATCCCATTGATTAATTACAAAAAACCCATTAACGAAACTACCACCACAGGGGGCGAATGCGCCGTTTGTCTGACCGAGTTTCAAACAGAGGAGCAATTGAGAAAAATTCCGATTTGTAGTCATCTCTTTCATATCGACTGCATCGACATTTGGCTTCAGAATAATTCCAATTGCCCACTTTGCAGAACCTCAATCTCCAATCAAAATTGGCTGATTCCGACCAATCAAGCTCCTTCCGCTCGAGATTTGGCTCTCAACACCAGCATCCCCATTTCCGCCGGCGATGAGAATTTCGTTGTGATTGAACTAGGTGGGAATCTAGATCGCTGCCGACCACCGGAGTTGGTATCCGGTGAGGTGGCAAAATCGGAGAGGAAGTTTAAGAAGGTAACGAGTATGGGGGATGAGTGTATTAACATGAGGGAGAAAGATGAAGAGTTCATAGTGCAGCCGATTAGAAGGTCGTTTTCGATGGATTCGTCTGGTGACCGGCAGCTGTATATGGCGGTGCAAGCGGCGGTGCGGGAGAAGAGTGGTGGTGAGAGTGGGGTCGAGGTTGAGGGTTGTAGTAGCAGAGTAAAACGATCTTTCTTTTCATTTGGGAGTGGAAGAGGATCGAGAAATGCAGTTTTGCCCATTCAGTTTCAACCTTAAAACTCCTCTGTTTTGTTGATTTTTCATTATTGTAATTTGGTAATTTAGGTTATAGTATATTGTTGATAATTTGTTTGATTTTATTGGATAATTTTTACATTTTCATTCTCATTTGATGGGGTTTAATTTTCAAGTGTGAAAATTTTTCTTTTTGGTGTTTTGTTGTCACTAGAAATGTATTCAAACAAGTACTAACATCAACCTAACCAATGAATTTGTAGTGTTTAACCATCCAAATTGGGTTGAGTTTTGATTAATTACTAAAAGGTAATGATAATGGTAATGTATCTATAGTGTCCTAATTTAGGGTTAATTAACTTCCTACTTTTACCTCAAGACTTGCGAATGTAGTAAATTTCGTGTAAAAATGTGAGCAGAGCTTCTTCCAATGTCTTTTTGTTGCGTGGACACATTTCATGGCTTAAACCTCATTGTCTTTTTTTTTACAACGTTGTTGACATTGCGTCGGCAGAACTGCATCAATTAAAATCGTGGACAGAAAAGACAGTTCTGACCATGAAAAAAATGTCGGCAGAAAGGTCATTTTGCCCATGATCATCATCATGTCGGCAAAAACAGACTTTCTAGCCACGAAAAAAACGTGGGCCAAAAGGTTTTCTTGTCCACGATCGTCATTACGTCGTCAAAAATATACTTTATGGCCAAAAAAACGACGTTGACAGAAATATATTTTTGTCCACGTTTAGCATTACGTTGACAAAAATAAACTTTCTAGTCATGTTTGTTTCGTTGACAAAAATTGTTTTTGCCAAACATTTTTTTTGCTCGCACAAAAAAAAACTTCTCCTCACGCTAAATTTGTGGGCAGAAATATATGTGTATATATATATATATATATATATATATATATATGCGTGGCGAAGACATTATAAAGTCGCCATCGATTGGGGATTGATCTTATTTATCTATCTCTTCATCATCAACAAAAGTAGGCTCAACATCACCTCTACAAAATAGGATATCATGTATGGATTCATCGATCGTCCCAATTGAACTAGTTGCTTCTAACAACTCAAGTCTACCATCTTCTAATTCTTTAACTTTTAGGACATCCTATACTTGTTTATTTTGGACAAGTTACACAATTTTCCAATAAGTATGGAGTTTATGGTCGTCATTGTGGAAAACTTGCATAGCTTGAGTAGCTAATATGTATGGGTCTTCAGTGTACCAAAAACGGAAGACCTAGTGTTCAAAAAACGGAAAGCATTGATTATTTTGAACCCTAAATCATAATGAAATTTGTTCTTCTTAACATTGTGTCAAACCAATTCCATTTGGAAATACATACATGTCTACACTTAGGATATTCTAAGTCCAAGACCTCTTGCAATACACCATAATAATTCGTTTTGTCAGTTTTTGTTTCTCCATATGTCATAATTCCACTATTTTGAGTAGTATAATGACTGTTACACTCTATTGAATGAAAACGTAATCCATTTCCAAAGCAACCACTGTAAGTGTGAACTTGATTAATAGGCCCAAACGCTATGGAGTAAAGATCATCATATACTTCACCTCTTTCACGTAATAAGAATACATCTATGTAATGTTATGTAGGTTAGAATAACAACTAATAACTCAGTAGTAAAACAATATACTTTGAAGCTAATAAACAACATTTACATGTGTTCTAAACCAATTAGAAAATTTTAATTGATGCATTCTAAATAAATCTAATACATCCTCTCCTCTAGTATTTTTCAAGCTCAAATGTTCTCTGCTTAGTAATCATATCAAACATTAAAAGGAATTTTGACTTAGTCATATACAATATGAACTCACAAGTAAGTGATTATACATAATGTACCTGCGATGCGATTCTATTTGAGAATAGTTGTTCAGAACATACCAATGACACATTCTTTTCTCATCTTCAGATATCGTTCTCACAACTGACTCCCCATTAGTCGCACATTCTGTTTAAATATATCAAAGTCCCCACAACCAAGTTGTCTATTCATGGAGTCATCATTTAGTGGATTCCTATTGAATCTTGTCTCTATTCTTGTTAGATACATTGAGCAGAAGGTCAAACAATCATTCATAATGAATGCTTCTGCAACGAAAACCTCAGGACGAGCTTTGTTCCGTACATATTGTTTTAATGTTCGTAAGCTTCTCTCTATGGGATACATTCAACTATAGCTCACTAGACCAACAATCTTTGTCTCAGCCGGTAAATGAATTGCAAGATGTATCATTATGTCAAAAAATGCAAGTGAAAAAATTCTTTGAAATTTGTAGAGTATGATCACAATATCGGCTTCTAGACGATTCAAGGCACTGATACGTATTGTCTTCGCACACAGATCACGAAAAAAGTTATAGAACTCAACTATAGTTGTACACACATCCTTATGTAAGTATGCTCGTACGACAATGGGAATAAGTCGTTGGAGTAAAATATGAGTCACGAGTCTTTAGTTCTCATAATTTTTCATTAATTATTGACACTCGCACATTGTGATATGTTTGAGACAAATCCATCATAAAATTTAACTAATTTAAAAAACTTACAAAAGTCTATTCTTTCGCTACCAATTAATGTATACGTAGCATGTGGTTTTATCATCTTAGTTTCTTGCCTTTGCAAATATAATTCCTTTTGTATATTCAAGTCTTCTAAATATAAAAAGGCATTGACTGTGTTCTTTTTTTTATCATTAATATTTAATGACACTTAGCCACTTCCATAAATTGAGCAACTCCATCAATATAATCACTTGAAAATCTATTTTTTAGTTTAATCTAATCCCTATTCATCTTCGAATAGTATGGACAAAAAGTCAACCCAGTAGCAATTACCACAACATATTAGCTTAAGTGTCTAAGTGGCACTTTAACTCAAAAAAGGGTTTGTGTGGTCTTTTAAATGTTAAAGCAAAAAAAACCCAATTGTAACTTTCAAACTAAAAACCAACGAAAACCCATCTACTAAGTGCCTTAAATATCAAACTAAAAATCACCTTAAAAGTGTCTAAGTCTAAAAAAATCCTTTCAAAATCCTACGGGTGTCTTCCAAACTCATAATCAAACACAAAATATTGAAAAAAGTGTCCAAAATGGAATTTTATAACTTAAATATACATTAAGTATAAAATATATGTATGATTGGCTACCATAGTTGTAGGATAGCCACAAGATATTACAATTCAAGCATACAATAAATATAAACTATATGCATGATTCTCTATCGTAGTTGAAGGATATATTCGTGTTAAATATCAATGTCTATCAAAAAAGTTTCTTATTAAAATAAAACAAGTTAAAAAGTGTCTATGTAACCCTTTAAATTACTAATATATTTAATTAATGTTTCGTTATATAATAAAATATATATTCATATAAGAGTTATCAACATTCATAAGAGTTATCAACATTTAGTCAAAATGATTACCAACATAACATTTAGTCATAAGAGTTATCCATTAGTTTATATATTAAAGTATATTTCTAAATCTAACATTAATTATATCCATGAGAGTTATCAAAATTCATAATAGTTATCAACGGTTAGATCAAATAACTTACAGCGACAAGGGTCTATAAGTCGACGAGAATTTCAACAAGTAGGGGAGTTGCTCGCTCAAAGAGGAGTGAAATCGGAGCTGGGCGTTCGATGTGAGCGAAGAAAACTAGGCAGTTGGGGTGCGACAAGCCGTTCAGGGAAGGACGTTCAGTGGAGGAGGGGTGTTCGACGAGGAATATTCGGAGTTTGGACATTCGGCGGAGCTGGTCGGCTGTTCAGCGTCTGTGGATGTTCGACGTGAGAAGAAGTCAGAGAGTTCAACGTCTATGGGTGTTTGCGAGAAGAAGATCGGTGTGAGAAGATGATTGGGTGAGAGGGTCGAAGTTGAGGGAGTAAGATCAGAAGACGAGAAGATGAGAAGAAGATCAAAGAGCGGCGTTTGGGATTACAGCTGGAAAAAATCGTGGGGGGAAATATTTGCCAACACACAATAAGTGGCCATAAACTAAAATAAACGTCGGCAAAAATTCAACATAAAAATTTTCCGTTTCACCACACTGTTTTTTCCACATATGTATTTTTGTTGGCAAAAACGATGATGTGCCCACGCAATATACAATTTTTTGTCCACATATACATTTTTGTCGGCAAAAATGAAGATGTGCTCATACAATGAATTTACTTCGGCACATCATATCTTTACCCACATTTTTTGTATTGTTAGAAAAAACCGTTGACAGAGCCAAAATTCTTGTAGTGACGTGTGATTGATTCTATTGGACGTAGGCTCTTTTGTTGATAGTTTTAGAACATATTACTATTAGATATATTGTGATAGTTGAATCTAAAATTTTCTACTTGTAATTTTTTTAATATTATGCTATATATCTGATAATTCTTTTAGGTTTGATTTTTATATTTGCAAAGACCGTTAACTTAATGGTTGATTCACCAATTTCCTAACTAAATAATGTTTTTCGAACTCCAACATAAACATATAAAATAGGCAAAGGAATGTTTCTATTTGGAATATATAATAGAAATAATAGGTGTTGGAGAATTTTGAACTGAATGATATAATCAACATAAAATAAAAGGAGAAGTAACGAGATCAATAAAATAATCAAATTTGGGGTCAAATATAGCACCCGACCTACGAGATGGGTTAGTTTGTGTCAAAATCCAAATTAATGTGCTCCACTTAGAACAAGATTGAGGTCGAGCTCAATGAAATAGGTAATGAGACATGGCTTTCATGCATGCCCCGGCACAAGACATCCCCACCAAAATGAGCCTAAGGGAAGATACTTGACCTCGACCTTGGTCAAGAACAACCAAACACAAACACAAGGCATGTCCCTTAACCCCGTAGGTTGTACGATTATCTTAAAATGACTTCAAAAGACATATTAGAACACCTATTTAGATCAATCGTGACTTTTATAAATACATCATTATTAGAGGTGAATAAGAGATAATAAAAGTCATACTCTCAAGCTCCTTAGCCTTCCAAATTTTTCTTTCAAACTTAACAAACAAAGTGTGTGGTGGTAAACACCACACCACATGTTTGCAAGTTTTCTTTGACAACCCAACCTCCTTCTACCCTTTAAACAGATTCATTCGATGTTACATAAAAAAAAAAAATGGTATTGTCCTTATCTTGATTTCACATGAAATTTAATTTAATTTAAAAAGTGTGAAATGGATTATGGATTACTTGAAATGAATTTTTTTAGTTTTAGTTTTTTTTTAATTTTTTTTACAAATATCTACAATTTAACAATATTTATATATTTATATTTACATCAACCCATCTCCCTCCAATATTGATATTTGAAATCTTGATTCAAAGCACAATTTTTTTGTTTAACATTCGACGTTTCCATAAATGCAATTTTTTTTAAATGATGAAATTCAAGAGACATACAATCTATCTCTACATAATAAAACTATGAAAATTGGAAGAAGGGGAAAAATAGAAACATAATAAATTTAAATGTTTAATTTTATCTTTAGATTAAAGATTGACAATAATATGCTTTTGGTATTCTTTGGTTTATGGTCATAAATGCATGGGATGAAAATGGGTCAAAAAAAGAAGGAATCACATTGACAAAGTCTCTTGTCAATGTGAACAAAACTTTAGGTAATAGGGAGATTCAAATTCTTTACATTCTTCACGTTTGGTGTACTGACCAGAATTATTAAAGAAAAAGAAAAAAAAGAAAACTATTGTGTTTTGGTCTCTCTTATTTGGAATGTATATAATTTGGTTTCAATATTTTACCACCTAAGATATGGTCATTTCTTTTAGCGAGTAATTAGCATATGAAACACATTCTATGTGTTTGGAGGTAAGAGTCAATAAATATTTGGTAAGCATATATATTATGTGGTAAAATAATAAAAAAAATATGATTTATTTCCTTTTTAAATTTATAGATTAAGATGATTGATTTTTTAAAAGTTCAAATACCTAAAAATAGACATTTAGATACAAATTTAGTTGATTGAATAAAATAAACATGAAAGTTCAAGAGAGACCTATCATAATGTGAAATAACTATCAATTACTTCCATATACAATATGTGCATATGTTTGTTTATCAATGTTTACTATGTTATTTTGTTATTCTTCCAAATATTAATCATATCAATTGACAATCCATTATCATGTGCAACTATCTGTTTCATAATTGTTAAATATACAAGGTCTTAAAAATAAATTTATCTTATACAAGGACAATCTCTACCTCGAATAATTTTTTGGAATCATTTGGAATAACTACATAAATCCATTGATTATGGCAGAAAACTTTATTTTTCAAAATTAAATCCAAAATTTACATGGTTTTAATATCTAACCTTGAGGTTTATGTCAAGTTAATAGGAAGAAAGAGTGTAGTGAGTCAAGATCGTTGGTTGTCTCATCTCATTCTTTTCTCTAACAACTTTCTCTACAGATTTTTTTGTAAGAAAATTTTCTACTCTAAATAAATTTTTGTTTAAAAAACCTCTCTTTCCTTTTCCAAATAACAAGGGTCCCTATTTATAGACTCGTGGGTACCATAAATTTAAAAAAAAAAACAATAAGAATAAAAATCAAAATAGTTTCATTTCCTAAAATAAATAAATAAAATAAAATGAGATATCTTGAGATTTTGTGCAAAGTTAATTAATAAATTAAATGGATATTAAAAGATTTTTTTTAATTTTTTTTCTTTTTTTCCTAAAATGATATAAAATAAGTCAAATATTTTATTAATTTATTTAGAAAGAAGACGAAGACGAAGTCGAAGTCGAAGAGGAGAAGGCCTGGTCGGAAAGAAGACGAATTTGAAGATGAAGAAGAAGAAAAGGGAGAACAGTGTACTATGTCGGGGAGACGAAGAAGAAAAGATGAAAATTAAATCAAGTTGAGAATTTAATTTAAGAGGAAAGGAGGAAATTAAAAATTAAAAAGAGTAAAAAAAAATGTAAAAAGTAAACATAAAAAAGGGAAAACTTTTTTTTTGACTTTTTTAAAATGTGAAGTACATTAAACTAGACTTGACGTTTTTAATGTGTCAAGTATTGAATTTTTTTAAAAAAAATATATGCATTTTTTCAATTTTGTTATTCTTGACGTTTTATCATCTTACTAGACAGTTTTAATAAAAACTGTCAAGTATAACAAAACAACAAGTGTCAAGTAAGGTTGTTTTTGTAGTAGTGTCGTCTCTAAAAAAATAAATATGGATGCTTCTTGGAGTAATCTCTCTCAACCCATGAGGAGACTTAATTAGGTTCTTCGTGACTCCTTTGAATTTCTGATTCGTGTGGGTTAGAGATGAACACTTTTCATAATATCAAACAATCCTGGAGGGGCTAGAGCTTTTCAAGGTTGCAGATCATTGATGAATTCCATTCCAAGTCCAAGGTTCTCCAAGTGGAAATTGACGCCTTGAAGTTGAATTGATCAAGTTACTCAACTTTGAAGTTGTTCATCTAACCAAGATGGAATTCATGCCTCTTAGTGCTCAGTATGTCTGAGTTGCTTTTGAAGGTTGGAGAAGGTAGCTTTGGATATATTCGAGTAGGTCTTCTACTTATACAAAGATGAAGAGATTTTTTGGATAGATAGATCTCCTAGTTGGTTAGCCTCTCTGCTGTAAATGAGGACTTCAATCCTTATTTTCTTCTTAAGGTTTGGCGCCACAATATATACTGTTCTCTACTCCAAGAAAAGAAGTACAAAAAACAAATCTACAATGTAGCCACTACATCCAGTAATTTTTCAGAAGAGATTACGTCGAAAGCGTTATGGTTACAGATTCAGATTCAAGTGTAATAATATAAAATGAGAATATAATTAGAGATAGTTTGCAGTCGTGAGAGAGAGAGGATATATAATGGTACCAGTGGTGATAAATGAAAGGCACTAAAAAGGGTTGTTCACATAATCTAGTAAATAATAAGGGAAAGAGCTAATTAGGGACTAATTTGGAAATCAGATTGTTTGGAAGTTTGATGGACGGAATCAGATTCCAATGGTGACTTATTTTGAAGCTTTTGTTCATCATCTTGTTTGCCCCATAACAGCAAATACAGCCCTATGATGACGATACCTCCACCAACAATGCTACACAAATACAAATTTACTATTACTAACTTTTTTATATGCATCCAATAAATTTTCCCAACTTTTTAATTTTGAAACCTAGGATTAATTTAGATATATCAATAATAAAACAAACAAACTTCTCATTCAGCACGTTAAACTTCTTATTTATATCTAGTTTATTACTTAATTATTTGTTTTAGAAATTAAATCTTAAAAGCAATAACCTTAAAAAGTTCCTTTCTTTTATTTTTCACTTTTCCCCTCTGTTTCAACAACCAACCTAAAAATTTGAAAACTTAAAAAAAAAATTGTTTCTTGTGTTTAATATTTGACTAAAATTTCAAATAATTTTTCAAACAAGTCAAAAACTATAGTAGAGAATTTAAAAGAGAAAAAAAAGCATAAATTTCAAAAACTAAAAACTAAAATTAGTATTGTAGTGAACCAGACTTAAAAATAGTTTTAAAGATTTTTTTAAAAAAATACCATAATAAATTAAAATATTTACAAATCAAAATTTTGGAGTGTCATTCAATACTACTAATAAAAGAATATTAGTGTCTACCAATATTTATTATCGATAGAATTTGAAAATTTTACTAAATATGGTAAATATTTTGCTATTTTTGATAATTTTTCTTTAAAAACTTAATTTTTGTTTATTTTAGAATTTGGTTAAGAAATTATCAAAAGTAAACAAGCATTAAAAAAAATATGTTGGTTAACTATTTGAATTTTGTTTTCTAGTTTTAAGAAAATAATAAGCCTATGAATTCATTATGCCTCAAACCTATTTTGTTCCTAATTTAACTTCTACCTATTTTCTTCCTAATTTAACTTCTACTAATGTTTTAAAAAATCAAGTGAAAATTTTAAAACTAGTTAAAGTATTCTTTAAAATCTTGTTTTTGTCGTTAAAATTGATTAAGAACTGAGGATCAAGTCTTGTATTTAAGTAAAAGATGTCAAGTTATATTTTAAAAAAATAATAATAATAATAATAATAATGAAATGATTACCGAAATGGAATTTTTTTTATGGCAAATTTAACATTTATTTGAGTTAGAAGTTGATTACCTGCCCAAGTAAAGCTTTTGTCCAACTACAAAGTAAGATAAAAGAGCAACCAAAATGGAACCAAGTGGGTTGTACATTGTCACAAAAACTGGCCCTCTTTCTTCTGTGCACCATAGTTGTATATATATAATAATACTTGAGCACATAAGTCCCTGCAACAAAAAATGGCGCTTTTCAAATTTTATTTAGTTTCCTTTGCTAATCATTTCAATTTTTTTCTTCTAAAAATTAAATTTATTTCCTTTCTTTTATCTTATAAAATGGTTACCAAACGCGGTAAGGGATTTCAGCTCAATAAATTTCCTTACTGCATAAATAATGGCCCAGAGGTCAATGTTGAATCCAATATTCCAAACTCCTGCCTTGTGTTGTGTCGACACTGTGTACACAGCTGTTTGTACTGCTCCAAACAGGTTCATCCACGTCGTTAACGACAACGGTGCTGGGTATCGCTTTAACGTAAAAGCCTACAGTTTTCAATATCGAAAAGTTTAAACTTAATCGTTACGTGTATCTTTTGAAATGATTTGTAAGATATGAGGGATTAAGAAATTAAAGAATTTATGCGAAATGGTACTTTTGGTTATCCTTGAGGTTTAAGCACGTTATAAGTTTTAAGTTTTGTGTAGTGAGATTTTAGGTTCATCTAACATAGTAAGTACTTTAGGTGAAAAAAAGTAAGGATTACTATAAATGATTAAGGACCTGCAAAATGTAGGAAATGGCCCAAGAAAGGCAGCTTGAAACGGTAAGAAGTGAACCCTTAAGCCAATCCTCATGGAGATGATAAGTAGCTTTGTGTTGAATATGGATGAGAGGTTGGCATACATTTCTAATTATAGGTCCTTTATAGAATGTCATTATCAACACACCACCCAATGAAACCAATGTCCCCATTACTTTTGCTATTCCTTTTGGATTGTCAAACTCGACAACTTCCAATCTGTCCATATACACCATCATTACAACATATAGTTAGAGTAGAATGTATTTGATAACGTTTATGTTTCTTATAAACAAATATTGATTCTTTAAATTTGTAAAAATTGACATAATTGAACCTGACCACAACCGCAATTATAAATGTTAAGCCAGCTATAGTGTTGAGCATTGATGTGATAAAAGTGGGAGATGTGTATCTCAAGCTTGCAAAGTATGTGTTGGTACTCAAAGTTACCCTGCATTTTCATCGTTTCATTGTCATTTTAATTTAATCTCTAAACTTTATAATATTTGAATGAATTAAATAGGTAACAATAATAATCAAAACTCTACCCCAGGAGAGAAAGAACAAAAATCTCCAAGAATAGTGCCAATGTGATCCTTGGTCTTAATTTCCTACATGTTATAATGAAATTTTGACAGTGAGTAAAAATTGAAATACATAATCCTCAAATTTGAGAGGATAGAAACCGTAGTACCTTTGAAGATAAGAGGAAAATTGTCTCCTTTTTTCTATCTTTGATTACTGGAAATTAAAAAGAAAAAAAAAAAAAGAAAAAGACAATAGAAGAAGAGTCTTGAAACTTCTTAGATGAGTACCTTTCGAGAAAATAAGCAAAGGGAAGCAAGGTGATGGTAGCAAGAGTTTGTCGATAAGTGATGTGAACATGAGGATTCATGCCATGCTTGAAGGAAGCATCAACGAAAAAATACAAAAACGTGTAGCCAAACTGAGTAAAAATTATGAGGATGTGTGGCTTAAACCTAATAAAAAAAACTTGTAAGAAACAAACGTTCATCATGGCGATGCTCGATACCCACCTCTCCTCCTCACAATACAAGTTTATTAAGTTGAGTTTGAGAGAGTACATATATAGAACTTGGTTTTCAAATATCAAGTTGATAAAGAAAAGTTATTTGGTGAAGCATTAATTCTTAGTGTATGTAGTTGTCACAATCCTATATCTTTTGTGGCATTACATTACATATTCCAAATTCAAAGAGGACAAATACCTTCCTTTTATTTTACTCATCAAACTATTTTGGGCTATTTAGAATATGTAAAAAAAGATTTATTTTAATTATAGAATTGAGTGTATATGGGAATGATTTGGTTTAACTTTTAGTAAGATATATATTAAATAAACTAGTGGTATAGGTAGTGATTAATTCTTATTTGACAAATTTTGATTATGGAAAGTAAATGGGAAATATGAGACGAAAATGGAGGAGGGATATGAGTGTCGGAAAGATTGAAAAACCAAGGATCTGATTTATTATATTAAAACAACAATTGGGAGTGAATCCAATTCTTAATGATTTTTTGTGTATGATCCTCTTACCCAAAACATCCAGAGTGATTTTATTCGTTGCTATTCGACAGTTGCATTATATGTCGCCAACATAATTCTTACGTCAATGATTGTATTCAGGTTCCAATTTCTCTTTTGACTCACCATTTTACAAAGTTTCTATTCTCCAAATTTTTGTTTTTATGAAATATTAAAAGTTAATATTGTCACGTTTTGAAAATATAAGATTATTTTTAGAATAAAAGAAAAAAGTTAGAACGGTTGAAAAATACTTTACAAAAAGTTATTCTAACGTCATGTAATTCATAAAAAAGGGAAAAAAAAAAAAAGGGAAACAAACGTCCAATTGATTTAAGCAACTGCTAAAGTTTAGACTTTACCGAATGTTTGGTTTAAAGTTTTACAGATCCGAAGAAAATAGTATACCTAAAAATAACGTCTAAAAAAAGTTTGCAAGAAACTAAGGATTACTTTACAGTCATGTGCTCATTGTACAAAAGAAGAGGTATCACACACCTCCACTTGTTCCTGTTTAACAAATAATCCCTAAAGTTTAAACCACTATGTAAGGAGGCATTTGGGTGACTGTAATGTCATGTAATAAAAGAATCAACCTTTTGATAGAATATTTTGAACTTAATTTGTAATACAAAACTCACTCCATTCTCATAATTTTTAATTCAAATCCAATTTTCATTCCATCCTCAATTCCTCAGGCATTCCAACATCATCTCTAAACTTTCAGTAATCATAATTACATTCTAGCTTTCCGAACAACCCCTAAAAGTGCAGCACTTTTACTTTATCCATAGTTTAGAATCCAACAACAGTGAATAGAACAAAGACTAGTTATTCTCAAAGTAAATGGAATGTGCATCCATTCATCAGTTACCACTAGGCAATTCGAACTGATTGAGAGTGGATAAAATAATCAATCAAATACTCGGTCAAAATACATAAGTATAACTCGACGATAATTAACAGATACGAAGATGAAGATGAAGATGAAAAGATTCTATAAAGAATCTGCACAAGGCCAAACCCTACAGTTTTAGTCGTATTACTCTAAAGTTTCATCGGATTGAAGGGAAAAAAAACCAATTCTTTTTCAGAAAAAACTGCTCACTGGCATCATTCTATCATATATCTTGCTTTCCCTTGCTTTGTAGAAAATATAAACAAAGATTGAACAGATATAAGAAAATTACGTGAAATTTTTCGTGGTTTGTTCAGACTGCAGCCAATATCCAGAGCATAATCAGAGCTGAAATGGTTACGGTTATCCAACTTAGGAAGGCTAAAACAACAGAGATTTGGAACTTCCGGCATTCCTTCCCAAAACTGCAGTGTCCTAAGTCGCTGAAGAACAAAACTGCTACCCCACCCGAGGCGGAAGCTGCAGCAAGAGACAATGTTGCTGTCACCTGCAAACCAATAAATTGATAAATGAATGAACTTCCGTAATAGTAATCACAGGACACAATCTTAAGCACCTTAGAATTCTCACCCAATCCCCAACAACAAAGAGGCTGACTAGAATAGGATTGTGAAGCATCTTCTTTCTTACCAATGCATATGCATCTAACAATGCCAACATTAAACTCCAAGTCACTTGCAGACCCATCGATGCAATCACATAGCTGCAAATCATGAGTGAATCATAAACCAGGAGTTCAATTTGTGTCCGAATATCATCCCAAATTTTCACAACACTTTACTGTATGATTGAGATTTTATTATATCCAATGAGCAATAATAACATTCTCAAGCAACCAAGAGTAGTAGTTGAGAGAAATGAGACATCAAAGGCACAGAGTAGTATGTAGGACAGGCAAATTTACATTTCATCTCAGATTCAATCGAGCTAGACCAATATCTTCGTACAGTATCAGAGGGTACCTCACAGTTCTTTCTACACATTTATCTTTACTAATTTCCCAGGGCATGTTAATGATTTAATGCAAAACATGGAAAGGGTTATTTCGAAAGAAACTCAATTGAACTTGTAACAAAATTTTCCCATATCAAAATGAATGAAAATGAAGAAGAATACTCTCAGCAAATACTATGCTCAAGAATGCAAAAACAGGTCTTGGAACACAAACGATAGAAAATAACCAAGGCAATAATCCCACACTTACCTTAAGACCCCAAAATTCCCCGTACAATTATTCAAAAGTTTCATAAAATCAAAGCTCAAATGGAGTGGACTACTCAAATCATAGCTATTTTCAAACTTGCAAGGCAAAAGCCATAACGAAAGCAGCCAAACCACCAGTAAAAGGCAAGGATCACAAATAGGATAAGACTAAGCAGCAGCGTTCCCAAAATTTCTAATTCAATCAAAGTATCACCCAGTCGTACATTACTAAAAAAAAAAAAAGACCTCTTGAGGAATATTCGATTTGAAATACAATCAATACTAAACATACCAAAAGAAGAAAAAGGCGCGAAGAGAATGAATAAATACCAAAAAGCTGTGAAGTTATAGAAGCCAATAGAAGTAGCCATGGAAGCAATAGACCCAGCAGCAAAAACACATTGCAAAATCCTCAACACAAAGCCAGTCAATGTCCCTGGAGTTCCAGGAAAATCCAACATATTTCCCCTTTACCCCAAATGAAAACACAATCACCAATAACAGATCCTAAATGTAACAACAAACCCCATTTCCTTATCCTCCTCCAATTCTCCATCCACAATCAGCAGAATACCCTCAAATCCCCACCATTCTCCAAATGAAAACCCAGAAAACCTAATGAGCAAAACACAAAGGGATCAACAGAATGAGAGGGCACGGATCCTTGAATCAACAGAGAAAAAACAGAGTAATGTGTTTGATGGTGGGTTCTGGTATGTGGGTTTTGAACCGATTACCAAACCTGGGTGCCATTGATGTTTAAGGAATCGAAATGGGAAGGAAGAAAAGTAGAAAAAAAGTAAAAATGAGAAATGAAAATCCCTAAATGGCGTTCTTCAGCAGCACGCGTTGATTGGCCCACCATATCCCTGTATTTTGGTGGGGTGTTTGTAGAACAAATTGAAAGGAATTGTTAAAAAGAAGACAACATTGGTGCTTGTGAAACTGAAAAACCACTTATGGGTGAACCAACAAGCACTCAACACTAAACAGTGGGTTTTCTTAATTCAACTTTACCTTTCCTTTCCTTTCCTTTTCTTTTTCTCTTTTTAATTATCTATTTTACTATCTTTGCCATCATTTTATGAATTCAATTTGTATGTTTTACAATAATTTTAAACTATGTCTAATTATGCTATTGCCTATATCTATATCCAATCTTACTCTATTAAACATGCCTCTTCCATTCCAAAATACTTTTACATATAACACATTCAAAATAAATAAACTGCAAATGAAATAAAATTTAGTGTACCAATCTATCATAATAAACTAAGTTGCTCTAAAATTAAAATAAATTCTCTTATATTTGTAAACATTTTTATAAATATTACTATACATTTAATTATTATACTCTATCATACTACTAAATGTAATTACCTTAATTTTTTATTTTTTATTTTTGATTAAAATGCTACTTTAATAAATGTAATTTCATATTTGTTCAATTCTAGTTTGCATGACTCAAATGTATAATTTTAGTTCAAATTAGTTGTCCTATTAATTTGATTGACTTTTAATTATTAGTTAGAAAATCATATTAATTTTATTAACTTTTAATTATTAGTTAAAAAATTATGCATTACATTACATCAAAGTGAGGTTAAGTTAACAATAATTAGTATGACTTTTGTCTCTGGATATTGTAATTCCAATTTCTAAGCTTATGATGGTTGTAATGAGAAAAAAAAAACCATACACGGAATGATGTTAGAAATCTTTTAAACAAAACTTTAAAATAAGCATATATTTAAATTTAAATAAAAATGTGATATATTTATTTAGATGCTAATTAGTAAATAATTATATCACAGTTAAAATTTAAAAATAAAACAAAATGAGATTGCTAAGTAGATACACGTTTTTCTTTTTTTATAATTTTGAAAGACCGTCTATGCTGTTATTGTAATTTCTTTACTGACATTGTTGTAAAAATGAGGTACAGCAGGAAAGGGAATATCGAGAAAATTATAATGTTAAAATAAATAAAATAGGATAAATAAGAAATTGGGAAAATAATATTATCCAAATTTCTCCACTATTTCCAATTTCTTTTCAAATTCAACCAATTTGTGTCACTTACCACCATCATACATTTTTATTTATAGGTAAAATGGTCACTAGGCAGTAGATCCAATGGATACCAATGCACAATAGCTATGTTATATTGAGATACGTGAATAACAAATGGGATAGTTATAATTTGACATTTGACAACAAATACTAAAAATAGACATCTATTTAGCATACTCGTAGACATTTAATTATGGAGATTTTTTGTTTTTTTTTATAAAATGGAAAATTTAGAAAATAGATTGTACCTTTGTATCCATTAAAAAAAATTATATTCTCCTCTTTCATCTCATCTCAATGTTTCTCTTACAAAAAAAATTAAACGACTTTCAAATTTTTATATATTCTCTTTGGAATTCTTAGAGTTTACATATATAGATATATATAATGAAATATTTATAAAATTGAAAACATGTTCATAAGCACAACTGTTGAAAACATGTTAATCCATTATATCTGGTTAGATCAAAATCATTATTATTGTTGAACCAAATTTGATTAAAAAAAAGAAGAAGAAAAAAAACCACTCCTTACTTTCATAACTATAGATTTATTGTCACTTCTACATGATATTTATCATTGTTATTAAATCATTTTTTATAAAAAATTTGACTGAGTTTAAAATTTATTTAAACTGTAAGGTCTAAGATTGGATATTTTAGAGTACATGAAAGAACCAAAATTGAACTAATTAACTGTGGATTTGTTTTTTAGAATGAAAGAAAGCAACTTTTTCTTCCTTTTTGTCCATTTCAAAATCTTAAACTTTTTCTTGGATAACGTAGGTATCTTTGAATATGGGTTTTGTAGAATTTTTTTTTCTAAAAACATACTTTTAAATTGTATTAATAAAAAATGGGGCAAGTGGAAATCTAATGTCAAAAAGTGAAGTCGTGTATTTAGTACACGACTTCACTAAATCATAGACCAAGTACACGTCTACAGGTCGAAATCTAATTGGAGTAGTGGACCCAATCTACGACTTGTGACTGGAGTCATGTACCGACACGACTTCGGTGTACACGACTCCAGTCATGTATATGCTTTCTGACAGTCAACTCTATCAACTGCAGAGTTGATAGAGTTGTGTACTGGATACACAACTTCGATACTTTAAAACCTAGCCGCTGAGCTTTTTCTTTCCATCTTTTCATCTTACCTTCTGCCTCTCATTTGTCATCTGCCTTCCTTCAATCTTCACAAAAACCTTCCATCCTTCATAAAAATTTAGCAATCTTTACATCCTTCACAAAAAATCAGCAACCAAGAGCCTCCCTCGCAGTCGAGCTTCACGAAAAGTCTTCCTTGCCTTCCATTTTGCATTCTAATTTTATCGTCAATATGTATATTTTTATTTATTTATTACTTAACTAAGTCATAGACGGGATAGACAATTTTTGGTTATATTGTTTGATTTTAGGGATAAAAATTACTTGTTATAAAAAATATTTGAATTTAGATTTATTATTTGATTTTAGTTATATGGTTTGATTTTAGTTCTATCATTTGATTCTTAGGGATAAAAATTGCTTGATTTTGTTGTCAAAATTATTTAAA
Source organism: Cucumis sativus (assembly GCF_000004075.3). Classification (NCBI taxonomy): domain Eukaryota; kingdom Viridiplantae; phylum Streptophyta; class Magnoliopsida; order Cucurbitales; family Cucurbitaceae; genus Cucumis; species Cucumis sativus. Next base: position 10,483,863 of record NC_026656.2, read on the forward strand.
TTTTGATTTCTTATTTGATTTTAGTTATATTGTTTGATGTTATTTGAAATTATTTGGTTTTACAGAATCTATTTAATTTTAGATTTTAGGGATAAAAATTAGGGGTCTTTTAAAAAATACAACAAATTCCTAAAATATTTACACTTGATATAACAATTTAAAAAACTAAGAAAGCTCATAGGTCCATAATGAAAAATACCAAAAATGTCCTGTGATTAATTGGCATCTAACTCTAGTAGAATATTTGAAAAACAATCGTATAGATTTGACTATTTTTCCTACACAATCATTTAGATTTGCTCGTCTACATTTAGCTACCCAAATCTAAACAATTTTTTTAGGATTATTTGATACACGATCGTTTAGATTTGACTTTTTTTTCAAGATTCTTTATATTTGGTAGACTATCTTGAACAACTAACCGTTTGAAAAAGATATAAAAAAAATCTATCTTTTAAATTTGGTAGATGGGTTCAATAACAGTTTGGTAATTTTTTATAAAAAAAATGGCAGAAGAAAAGAAGAAAGACGATGAAGAGAGAAAAAAATTGCAAATGAGAAAGAGAAGAAAGACGATGAAAATGAAGGACAAATCTAGAATAATTTTTTAAAAAATGGTCAACTTAATGAAATTTTTTATTTTGTTACATGGGTCGTAAACGTTTACTATATTTATGAAAATTAACTTAAAAATTACTCGATTTTGTTATAAAAATGATTTGAATTTAGATTTGTTATTTGATTTTAGTATATTGTTTGATGTTATTTGAAATTATTTGATTTTAGAAAAATTATTTGAATTTAGGTATGTTATTTGAATTTTGGAAAATTACTTGATTTCAGATAAATTATTTGATTTTAGGAAAATTATTTGATTTATGAACAATTTTGATTTTAGTTATGTTAGTTTTTAATTTCGGTACAACGATAGGTTTATTTAAATTTTGATTTTAGGGAAATAATAGTTTAGGAAGTTTAAATGTAATTATTTAATTATAGGTATGTTGTTTGAAATTATTTGAGTTTAGGTATTTTAAATTTTGAGAACTTGGCTTAAATTTTAGTGTATGGATATGTTAATTATACAACTTAAATTCATACTTTTGTATCGTGTAATTATTTAATTTTATGTTTTTGAAATTTTATTTATTAAGTTGGGCATGTAATATTTTGAATTCATCACTATGTTATTACATCAATACTTTTTTACAATATATGTAGCCAGCTATATCTACACTCTTCTCATCGCTCACAGTTTGTATGAGATACCTCCTTCATACAGTTGTTTTGAGTTGTCGAAGGAGAGAGATAGGGTCCTAGCACACGATACCCTTTGATCAGCAAAAGATGGCGTACTTAGAGGCTGTTGGATTTCTTTGGTTTTCCATATAGGATTCGTGCAGTTGGATTGACACATTATTACTACTTTGGTCAAGCGTTGGAGTCTAGAGATCTACACATTTCATTTGTCCCGTGGGGGAATGCACGGTCACACTACAGGATGTTTCGATCCAGTTGGAGTTACCGGTGGATAGTGAGCCAGTTGTAGGATCGTTAACATATAGCTGAAAGCAAGTATGCAAAGATTTCTTGGGAGTTCACTAGAAGAAATATGGGCTTTAGTCTAGGTGAAAAAAATGATTTTTTCTCTTCGTTTTTGGAAAGGCTGATCAATGTCGGTTTTAAACCTACATTAATGATATGAGTTTAATGTCGTTTTTAAACCTACATTAATTATCTGTCCATTTTTTTTAATTCTTTTATTATGTAAAAATTGACATTAATGATATTTCAATTTTTAATAATTTTTTATTTGGTAAAAACAGACATTATTGAACCTCCGCATTTTTAATTTATTTTTTAATTTTTTTAAGTTCTAAAAATTAAATTTCCCTCTCTCTTTCTTACTTTACTAATTCGCTGTCGGTCATTTCTTTTCGGATTTTTTTAAAAAATAATGTGTTTTGTGTAAATATTTTGAAAAATAGGGTTGTTGGGAAAGAAATTATAAAAATAAGGTTGTTTCCAAAACTATTTTTAAAAATAAGAATAAGGTTGTTTCCAAAAATTATAAGTCTTTGATGGATATTTTTGTAAATTAATAAAGAATTTTAAAGTATATATATATAAAAAAAATTAATTTTAAATAACAAAACTTTAAAAAACATAACAAAATAATACAGTATATGCGTGATAGATCAAGATAGGCTACTATCTATCCTAATACAGATATATACAAAGAGTGATTTACGGCGATCGACCATCATAGATAGAATGTGATGTTTTTCTATATTTATAAAAAAAAAAAAAAAAATTGTTCACTTTGCTATATTTGAAAATAGTCCAAAAATATAATATTATTTCTATATTGCAAAAAAAAATATTTAATTTAACAAGTTGCTATTAATACTCAAATTCACCAAGGGAATAATACATGATATTTTGTGTATTTATATAGAATAATCTTTAACATTGAAGATATCTATTAACATATAACATATGGAAGTTGAAACTTTGGGTTTACAGATATATGTAACATATTGATGGATATTTCCATCCAGACTAGCTACTGTACCATCATATATCAGAAAACAATATTGAGATTTCACACATGGAATTATAGGACGACATTTCAAATTACTTTGCATATTATTGTTGTTCAAAGTTTGAAGTGTTCAAGAGCAGAGATGCCATTGAGGCCTTTGTGATAGTAATGAGCCACATAGTCTTTGATGGAAGTTTCTCTATAAATGTCTGGATTTTCCTCTGATCTTAACTCCTTAAGAGGTCCAAAAACTAAACCATTTTCTGGTGCAAGATTGCACCTAAAGAAACTTGCCACTGAGATTCTTGGCCCTCTCTTATTTGCTAAAACCCTATGATTCACACTTAGGAACGTATCATTTGACATCAGCTGCAACCAAATATAATATACATAGTAACATATAGTAAAATCACTTCCATATAATGAATAATCAAAACATCTTGTCGTTGATTGTCCATGATTATGTTGATTTTTCTTGGTGAGTATTCTTTTTGTTATTTTTGTATATATTATTTCGTTTTCATTTTTAAAATTAATTATATTGTATTTAGGAATTAATTATTTTCATTTATATAAATTAGAACTATTTTGTTTCACTTGGGACCATTTCTAACTTAGAATATTAAACATCTTGAATATTTGAAGACTCATCTAAAATAAATTATTATAATTTCAAGGGTCAAATTATTTCAAGATATATATATAGTTGAGCATGTTAAGATAGCTATGCGGCTTGTCTAACTAATCTTGGAACTTCTTTTTAAAACCGTGAATTGGTAAGGGCTTGTTTGGTAGGCAAATCTAGAAGTAGAATTTTGAGAATATGATATTAAAAAGAAACAAAATTTTATTCTATGTTATATTTGAAAACATTTCTACGGTAAAATATATTACATAATATATAATCTATTGTAGTAAGGGGATGTTGTTTTTTAAAGTTAAAAAGATGTTCACATATTGATGTAATTCGGAAGGTTTGAATTTGAGTGGATGGGGAGATGAAAATGGTATTGAAATGTATTAGTTAAAAAGATGGAATTAGTTACCTGCATGAAATCGCCCATGTTAACAACAAAAGCTCCTTCGATGGGATGAACATCAACCCAGCGATCCTCATGGCGGACTTGAAGTCCACCCAACTCATCCTGCAAAAGCACCGTCAAAAAACTACTATCCGTATGATCTGTGGTTCCCCATGTCATTTCCGGCTGTGGGCACGGCGGATAGTAATGACAGAACATTACCATTCCATCTCCACAACCCAATTCCTTCAACCGATTACTCCCCACTCCTAATCCCTCCCCTAAATATTCAAGTAAAATATCCCCCAATTCCTTCACCATTCTCGAATATTCCACTATCGCCTCCCTCGATACTTCCGGTATCTCCTCCTCCTCCACCCCACGCGGTGCCACCACCACCGTCAACGTGTCCCTCCAATTCGTCGACACCCCTTTGAACAAATCAAAATTCGTATTGAAAAGTATCTTCCTCTGGAAATCTCTCGAGTACAGATCCTTCTTCATTTCCTCTTCTTGCTCGTGAAACCGCCGGATTCCGGCCATCATCTCCTTCATTACGCTTAATGGAACCCCATGGTTGAGGATTTGAAAGAATCCCCAATTCTTACAAGCGTCTTTGATTTCGTTTATTATTTTTACTCTGTTTTTGTGAGAATCTTGTAGATCGATAACGGGGATTGTTAAATTCTTGGCGTCTGTTTTACCTGCTAATTTCTCCTCCGCCGCAGCTGCAGGGGAAGAGATAAGGGACGCCGCCGATTGATTGTCGTGGCAGAAGATTCTTGGGAGTTGGGAAACGCCGGCATCCGCCAAACCTTTCACTCCCAATTTGGTATTGTGGAAAGCTTCGAGATCGGCCTGACGGTCGTAAGAATTGAAAACTTGTATAGGGGTGTTCATAGCTTGTTTGATGTGTTTTTGAATTGAGTGGTGAATTTGTGTGTAAGGAATGAGAATAGTGAAGAGGGTTTATATAGATGACTCTTCATAACATCAATAATTGAATGCTGATGTGGAAAAGGGTTAATCTCTTAAGATATTTAATTGATCTCTTAAATATTCAATAGGAAAGTGTATGATTTTTGGACTTTTTCTTTTTGAATTGGGAATATTTTGTTCTTTGTGTCTTGTCAAATGAGTACATAATAAAAATTTTATCATGTGTCTCAATCTATCTGGTTGAAAAATTATTTAAATTCAAACTAGGATTCTCATCTTGCTTGCTCATACTTGTTAGTATTCGATCTCAAATGGATACCTAAATTTTAGGTCGGGTGAAAAGATAAGTAAATGTGGCTTTTGTGAATATCTTCACACCCTATCCACCAGTCGAGTGAATGGTGTAATAGTACAAAATAATAGACTTATATTTTTGCTAAAATTAATTTTGAAATACTTTTAATATATTTTTTATCATCACAAATGTTGCAAACGTTTTGTTGGTTGAACCATTCCGTTCGCTTTGATTGTTTTGATCATTTCGATATGTTGAACCGTTGCCACGTTTGGCCGTTATGTTTTTGTTCCATTATATATACACACCTCATTTCTCATTTCATTACAACAAATCAAATCGAATCAGAATTGTCGGCTCGTACACAGGCCTGTCAAGCTGATTGCCCAATGCGAGACGCGTAAACAGAATCCACGAAGGAAAACTCTGTCACTCATGATGGCAGAAGTACGATAAAGGCCGGCTAGTTAGTGCAAAAGAACGGGGGTCGTTCGTTGGAGGCAAGACAACCGGGTGTTACAACTATGAAGAAATCATCAACTGACAGAAGTCCAACAATGAGTGTTGGTGACAAACAATATGTATTGTCGTGTCTTGTTGATTTTCCCTATATGAAGAAGGAGCCTCAGACTCGTAACCTTGTAAAGAAGTGGAAGCATAGATCAGACACTGTTCGAGCCAATTTAGAGAAAGTCTCGAAGCGGCTGAGAAGATGGGCAGATGGGAGGCATCGCCCCTTGGACCTTCACCTGGAAGGTCAGGATATCATGACGTCGCGACCTGAACAGATGTGGTTTCGGAAGATACGAAGATCTCCACCTCGTGAGAGCACACGAGGAATCAACGAAAGTTGAAGAAGAAGACCCATGGAAGAAGTTCGTGGTGAAGCAGAAAAGCCTCCTCATGGAAGAAGCCTGTGGAAGATGTAACAAGACCGTAAAGCGTGGAGGCAGAAGATCGAATGATTTCAGCTTTGCCAGTCGACGGGGACGTCAACTGTTTAAGTGGGGGAGTGTGTCACGGACATATTTTTCCAAAGTGTGTTTACCTTTGGTTATATGCTCTGATTACCCCCAGTTTATCTCATCTTTAGTTTTCATAACTAGTTTAGGTATTTGCTTTTCATTCTAGGTCATAAAGCTTGGGTGTGACGTTTCGGCATTTTCATATGCAAGCCTGCCAGAGAAGAAAATGTTCAAAATGTACTATAGGGGAGGCATACCAGTTGAATCCCCGCCCAAGCATTAGTTGTACTCTTTGCAAGCAACCCTTTTTCCTTGCAATTGACAGTCTTTAATGCTTATTGTAACGTCTATTTCAATGTATTTCTTTCTTTTCCGCGTTTTATAAATAAAATTTCCCTAAAACACAAACGAAGGTTAGGACATACATCAACGTTACCCACAACTCTTGAATTTTGATCGGCTGACTTGTTCATCTAGTTAGAACAAGTGCCGCACAATCGTCCGTCTCGAGGTTGAAACGCTACGATTGTGACACGCGGGAGGAAGAAGAAAGGGAAGAAATTTTCTTTTCTTTTCTTTTATTATTATTTTAAATAAATAAAATAATAAAAAAATATATATATATTATTATTATTATCACGTTTCCAAATTCCTTTCTACCCTCAACTTCTTTTCAAAAGAAAAAAATTTCTTCAACTAAACAAAATTTGTCTTAAAATAAATACCTTAGAGTTCGGGGTGTTACATGAGGCACCAAAAGTCACTAGCAAAATTAGTAAAGATTTTTGTAGTGGAGTTTTGGTTGATTAAGGTAGCATACGCAGTAGTCATTAGAGTAATATCAAGAATATCTTATTTAAATTTTTATGTTCGACAAATAGTGTCCACAAGATTTTTCTCATGGTTACGCCAATTAATTGCTAATCATAATACTTGCATTTTGACTACTTATAATAGTTTGATTTGAGATTGTCTTTGCCCTTGTTTTATCACGTGAAGATGAAGGAATAATTCTACAATTTATTTTTTGTATTACAGGTTAACTTTTACAAAAAAAAAAAAAGTATAGATAATTAATCATTTATGGTTATAAGTATAAAAAGAAAAGATTACTACCAATATGCAATTATTGTTCTAATAATTGTTGATAAACTTACACTCCCAACAAACATTTTTTCCATTTGAAAATTTATTGTTCTAATAATTGTTTTTTCCGTTTGAAAATTTATTGTTTTAATAATTTTGTTTTGCTTTGGATTTGTACTATGAAGAAAATATTTTATGAAAAATATATACTTTAATAAGAAAATAATGAAAAATATAATATACTGGTTGAAAATGTTTGATTCAGGGTGTATATTATTAACCAAATAATTTATTTAGCATAATTTCAAACATATTTTTTAACTCCAAACAATATTATTAAAATAAAAGTATGTTGTGTAAATATAAAATGAAATAAATGCTATCTCTTAAATTGTTTTTTTTGGAAAAAGTATATTTTAAATTTTAAATAAAACTTTGGCATTTGAGATGCAACACCTTATCGTCACTAGTTTGCACAAATAGAGGATTATACCGGAGTCCTTATACATCACCTCCTTTCTCATTTCATTACAACTAATCAAATCCAATCAATGTATTCACTCCCTTTCTCAAAATTCTCTCTTTTTGTTATCATGTTTCTTTTGAATTATGCTCAACTAACATTAGAGTCTTGGTTTTTCGTTCGATTCTGGTGCAATTTTGGACGATGAACAATGTTGTTTTATCATGGGGACGACAAGGCAAAGTGACAAAATGTCTTTAAAAAGCAAGATCTGCTACTTAGCCATACTCCTAATGAGTTTCTGTTTTACAGATTTATTCTTTTCGCACATACCTACATGGAAGTGCAAGAACAATCATATACTCTAAAATGGTTTTGTTCCTATTTTTTCAAACCCAATAAGTTTAGTTGTTGACGGTCAAAGTTAAGAAGCTACTTTTAGTTTTCTTTTCTTATCAAATTTTCTTTATTTTTCATTTTTATCAATCAATATATGTTTTTATTTTTCTATTTGTCATCGAGCATTGAAACGTTGTAGAGGTGATGTTGTTGACTATTTGTGTGTTATTCCCTATTCCAAATGCAATGGAGTGAAAGAACAAATGTACTAGTGAAGAGCAAGATAGTCAGATGAAAAGACAACGAAAGGAGACCAAGAGTTCGTGAGCGAGAGAGATGAGGCCAAGAAGTGAATGATAAAAATTAGAAAATGAGATAGAGGAGAGCAAGAGAGCAAAATAGAGGAGGTTGGAGATCAGTAAGGAGAGAAAGACACCCAGAACAAAAAGTCAATCCAAGTGCGAGATGTGTTTTATTTTGATAATTTCACTTGAATTTGATGTCAACAAATGGGTGGGTGGCTCATGTCCATGCGGAAGCTTGAAGTTGAAAAAACCTTCCCTCAAGTATTTCAAAGTGCATGGATGTGTGGCATGTGCATGTGGGAGAGTATAATTCTCAAACTAAACTAGAGCGCAATGTAACTTGCATGTTATTGGGAGTTAGTGAAGAATCAAAGGCATATGAACTCTATAACCCTATCGACAAAAAGATCATTATTAGTTGAGATGTGGTATCTGAAGAGCAAACACATTGACGTACGTTTTCATTTCCTCAGGGATCTTTCAAATAATAGAATTGTGGAGCTGCAACATTTTTGTTCAAAGGAAGTAGCTCATGTCATGACCAAGCCACTCAAGTTGGAAGATATTTTGCGAATGAGATGCAAGTCAGAAGTAGTGGCACATGTAAACTGATTTTGGAATGATTCAGCTTAATCAAGGGTGGGAGTATTATATATGTTTGAATAATTCCAGTAGTTGCTAAAGTACTGGCACTTGCAGTTAGTTTGTGAATGAGTCTCCTAGTTTGTTAGATTGTTTCTTGTTTCTAGGAAGATATATCAGCAAACTAATTTTGTTTGCTATTTTCCCTTTAATATATCCTCCATAAGCTTGTTACATACACAGCAGAATGATATGATTGCAATCAAAGTGAGTTTTCTTTTTATTGCTTCAGTAGCCATCGATCTTCTCTCTAACAATTATGAATTCCATATGCAAATGGATAACATTTTATCCTTTGTTAACTTGTTGTTGGCATGCTTTAGTGGAGTTTGTGTGTTGCCCATATTTTTTGTCTTTATCATTATTGCTTGTTCTGTTTTGTTATTACCCTTTTTTTTTCTTTTTGGCTTGATGTGTGTGGTGGTTTGGTTTAGGGTATCCTCACTTATACATCTGTTGTTTTGTGCTTTGCTTTGTGCATTGGTCCCGAGACGTGGGATCCTCTTTCAATGGTAACATCATTGTTTTATTTTAAAAAAGAGTTGTACCATCACGGTTGCGTTTTAGATTGTATATCATAATACTTTGTATTTTGTATAGTTAGTATATCATTGATATATCAAATATAAAAAACGATGTCTTTTTCTTTAAATTCTTTAAGTCCAAATAAATCTTATGTTTTCTTTTAAGTATGTACCTTAAATTTTCTATTTTCTTTTTTCTTTTCAAGGAAGGCCAATCAAATAGGAAAAAGTTTCTATTCAATTTTTGCACAATTTTAAAAGTTGGAGGAACGTGGTTGAGAACTAAGAAAGAAATTCAATATTGAAAATTGTAGATTTTAGATTGGAAGTGATGATAAATTGAAATTGAAAACTTGTAAATGGTGTTTGGTTTTAGGAGTATGGAAAGTTTGTTTTAGTGGGTAGATTATGTTTAATAAATAGTGAGGTTTTATGAGGTACTGAATTATTCATAACATCAATAATTGAACATAAAATTTGGAACATTTTGGATGTTGAGATACTTGATGGAATTGTGTTGAGATATTTCATGGGAAAAGTAATGATCTTTAGATATTTAATCAAAAAAGTTTTGAGCTTGAAATATGTTCTATCACTTTTCTTCTTTTTTAGATTGTGATTAATTTGTTCCCTACCTCAAATAAATTATAAATTAAAGTTATAGAAATTATTGTAAATAATGTGAAAGTTTTACCAAATATACTAAAATTTTAGATTTTATCAAATGAGAAAGACATGAACGAATCGATATCATATTTGTATGAGAAGGATCTTGAGGACATAAAAACAAGATTAAGAAGGGCTTTAAAAAAAGTAAATGTAACTACCTATACCAATAAGTTGTACCTTAATTTTCGATGGCTTAATCATAAAAACTCCAAAATTGTGTGTGATAAAATAATGAAAGAGTCAACAGCAATGGTTGAGAATATCCCACAGTTTACAACAGAAGAAACAGCAAACGGTTCAATAAGTGAAAACAATAGGAATACAAGACATTGTTAACCCAGTTCAATGATATAGTATCTACGTCTGAGGGGTCCTTGACCCGAGTTCAGAGATTTTATTTCTTTGAGATATAAATCATAATAACAATCTTATGTTCTTAAGTACAAAGGTTAAAACACTTATTCTTCACTATGTACTTTGAGTGATACAACTTTATGGCATGTAAAACTATCACAAGTTTATTTTAAAGATAACTTGGATAAAACAAAAATCTCCCCCTTAATCATGTTTCTCAGCAATCAGCATATTAAGAATGTATAATCTTTGTAATTAAATCATCACGACTTTTCTTCAACATAGAGGCAGCAAAATAGAGCCACGAAAATCTAAAAGACTTACGTGTTAGCTTGATTACTTTACAAGGGTTGTTCGTCTAACTGCAATATCGTGTGCACACACTGCAAAAACACTAAGGACTTGGAAATCCATAGTCAAAACAGATTATGGTGTTAGAAAAGGAAAGGATCTTGAATCTCATAATCTACTCCTTCAAATAATATAAGATAATATCTTCTAATTGAAGGAATAATATCTCTTAATTACATAATGACTCCAAATAATATCTTTCGATATGGAATAATTTTCAAATCTTCACATGTAAAGCTTTTTGCCACATCGACTTTCACACAGATAATTTTGAACAAATATAACAACTACAAGCCGAAGTGTGTTTAGTTTAAAACAATTTCATGTTAGGTGATCTCTTTAATATTTTTCTAGATTTTGGGCTTATTTGGTTAATAAATATAGTAAGAAAAGGAGGCTAAATACACTTTTAAACATGAAATATTTTCTCTTGAAACTTTTAAGTTAAGAAAAAAATTACTTAATTTAATAATTAAAAATTGAGAAAATATAGTGTCAGGCCAACTTTTGAGATAAAAAAAGAGGCTATCCAAGGCAAATTTAAGATGTGAAAATATTTGAGTTTGAATAAATATTTGTTAATTTATTTTTCTACACGGCTAAATTAAATATTTAAACTTTTAACTTATTTAATACACATATAATTAAGATCCGTTTATATTGGCTTAAAGGTATTTTAAAAAGAATTAATTTAAATTATTTTTTATCAAGAAAAATGGTTTTAAAAACATTTTAAAAGTAATTTTAAGAATGGATAAACATTCCATTTTATAAAAAAAAAAAGACCTAAACTTTGAAAGAAACTTGAGGACGTTATCAATAATGACAAATGCAAAAGAATGAAAAGAAAAAAGAAGAAGAAAATGAGGAATTTAGAAAATTAGACCCTTTCAAATATTTGCATTTGAACTCTTTTAAAAAGGACATATCATTTTATTACTCTATTTATTTAAATTTTCTTTTTTGATGTATTATCCTTTTCAAACCATTTCCCTTTTTCCCCTTTTTCCCTTTTTCCCTTTTTCCCTTTTGGTGATATCTCATTTTCCATCTAAATCTATCACAATTTCCTTTTCTCCAACTTCTGTCTTTTCATTTAATCCTTTCATATATATTTGAAATTTCAATATCAACCTATTTCAAATTTCCAAACTAAATATTTAAATTTGAAAATTAAAATACTTGAATCTCAATCAATGTTTTTTGAACTCTTGGTAATATATTATTGTGATTATTATTTTTGTTTTGAAACTTTTTTTTCTAATAATTCTAACCATCTCTATTTGAATAAAATATCAATTCAAATTTTTTAAAAAATGTTCTTCTTTGTTTGAATTTTTAGTAATGAACCCAACAACAATTGTTCTTTTTTCAACCAAACAAGAAAAATAATTAACCACTACAAGTTTTTTACAGGAATACAGTAAAATAAAATAAAAAACGAAAGAGAAACCAAAAAAAATTATTCAACATTTTTCTTCAATGAATTCATATTCTTCTTATTAATTTTTTTTTTTAATAAATCTCCCCTCTCATCTTAGCATCCAATGAAATATTGTTATTTTCCTCCAACAATTCCACTTTCAATACTTCCATTTTGGAGAATTATCAAATAAAAAATCTCCATTTTTCATCATTTCTTGCTAGAAAATTCTCTAGAAAAAAATTGTCTATTTTAGGATTTTTGTTTTTCTTAACTTTTTGTGCAATCATCCTACTACATACCTACATTTTAAATTCTTAATACTTAATTCATTTTACATATAACATTGCACTTAAAGTATACATTTCTAAATTCTTAATACTTAATTCATTTCACATATAACCATTCCACTTAAAGTATGGAGAATACAATTATTCATATAATTAACCACCCTACAACATACTTTAGTAGTCCTAGTACGTATAAGTTGAACGTGTATAAAAATTAGAGACTGAAGTTTGTCGTCGAAGTCGCACAGAAGTGGTTGTTGAAGTCTGAAATTGGTTGTTGGAATTGTCTTCAAAGATGTTTGAAGTATGCACTAGTAATTGGTCTTCGGATACGTAAAGGAGGATTAGTTGTCGAAGTTATTGTTGGAGCCCAAAGTTCATGATGGGAGTTATTAGCTAATAGATGTCTATTAGTGTCCACTAATAAACAATAAATTTTTTTTGTTATATTATGAAAAAGAATATTCAAAGTGTGTGCATTCCATTATAAAATTGGTTCATAATGTTTTATAATCTTTTATCCAAATATAAACATTGTTCGTATAAGACAAATAAAATATAATTTTGTATACAAACATTTATAAAAGGTCAAATCAAAGATGGGAGTATATATTTTAAATTCATTTGATAAAAAAGATTTTTTAAAAATATGTGTTACATTAAGTGGTAGAGGGTTAAGTTACAAATAATTTTATAGTGGCATATCATTAGTTGAAAGAAATATCAGATGAATGTCTAGATTTTTTTCTTTATTTTGTTCATCAGTTTCTCCCGTTTCTTGAAGACTAATGGATTATTCTTTCTTCTTTTTTGGATTGTGTGGAATCAGTATTGAGGTTTGTTTGTATATCGTGGGTGGGTTCATTAATTATTAATAGCATCATAATGGAATATTGAGTCTTCAGATGCTTTCTTCTTTTCTTTTATGGAATTGGATTGGTACTAATTGGCCAAAGTCTTTGTCAAATGGATGCCTAAATATTTGAACTGTACCAAAAAAGCATAATCTGTCAATTCTACTTAAATCCTATCAATGAATATAATAAAGACAAATTTCAAATAAAATTGATAAGAACTTGTTGATCACCATTCATTTCCCACCATTCATTGTCCAAATTTTCCACATAAACAAAATGACTAAATATTAGGAGAATTGACAAAATTAATACCTTCACAAGTGTTCAAGTTTTTGGGATATTAAGTCATATGTCATGTAGCACTCATTATTCCACTCTCTATTTGGAAAAATTGGTATTGAATACTCACACCGCCTCATCATCAACCTTTTTAATTACACTATAATTAAATCCCACAACTTTATTCACATATATATTCTGCATCCCATTAATTTCATTATTTAATTTCAAAATATAATCCAAATTAGCATCTTAACTATTTAAAACTTCTTTTTAAATTTAAAATCTCATATTATTATATTAATGTTTATATTTATATTTTCTCAATCTTAACTAGTTTGTAACTGTAAATAAGTTATGACCATGTATCAATTATGCCATCCTATAAGTCATATATAGAATGTGTTTTTAAAATTGAATTAAAATGGATCCTATATCTAGACTTTTAAAAAAATCAATTTGTTTTTAGTGTTAAAAGTTTGATCTAACGCCAATTTATTTTATCATTCCCAAATCAAATATTTTTTTAATAAATTAAAAAATAAAAATAAATTTTTAAATAATGTATATTATCTAAGTGATGCATCAAAATGTGTTGGACTTCATATTATGTGGAGCAGAGTATTACTGAATATAATATTTGTTTCACCAAGCTAATTTTCTAATTGAGAGTTCTATGTGGGTAGTAAAGTGCATCAAAGTAAAAATTATATAAATATATTCATATTATTTTTTTATAAAAGTCTACAAATGTATTTTTAGTAATTGCTTATAATTGAAAATTAGTTAAAGGAAAATTAAAATTATTTATATCGATACAATGTGAAAAACATATGAAAAGATCCTTTGTTTGTCATATGTCTTGACCTTTCTTACAATTTGTCATATATTTTATCTTAGACAAATTATCTATAATAGTTTTGTATTGCTTCCAAATAATCTGAAATATGATATATTAGGTTAAGACAAATAATCTCTTAATACAATGTTGTACTGTTAATATATATGGTGCAGGACTCTTAATACTAAAACACATGATCATATGTTGTATCATTTCACCATTCACATTGGAAAAATCAAATAACCAAACCAATCTTTTTAATTTAAAGTACTGATCAAATCAAATATCAGAAAAAGTTACCAAAAAAATCCTTCATGCTACACTAATCCTCTTGAATAAAAAAAATACTTATCTTTTATTTTTCCTTTAGTTTCATATTGGTTTTAATTTTTATATATATTATGATTTATTATGATTTTATGATTTTACGATTTTATTTGATGTTTAATTCTAATTTTGCACCATCAACCAAATTTAATTGATTCTTTTATGTATGATTATTAAATTAATATAAAAAATATAATTATCATTAACCAATTATTATCTTTTCCAATTCTCACCTTTATGCGTAAGTTATTTAAGAAATCATGAGGTTAATCTTTATTTTTATAATTTAATTTTTTAAATTTATAAATATATTTTAAGGATCCGAGAATATTATATAATTTTTATCTTCTATAACGGTATAAAACTCTCTTCAACTTTTTTTATAAACATTTGAATTTTCTCTTCATCTTAGTTTTGTTTTTTTAAACTTTTTACTCGCCATGTTTTGTTTTGTTTCGTTTATATTGATATATACTTTTGTGTTATAATTGCAATAGATAATTGAATTTTCTCTTTCTACTTAGGTCTGTTTTCTTAATTTTTTTACTCAATATGTTTTGTTTTTTCTATTGCTTTATTTATATTGATGTATACTTTTGTTGTAATTGCAATAGATTAACACTTTGGAGGAAGACTTGAAGAACGCATCTATAGGATACAAAATTGAAACAATGTCAATGGAGAAACACAATCCTAAGATTTTTGAGTTCTTTTTATAGCAATAAGTGCATGCTTTAATTTAGTATTTTGAGTTAAGTGATGTATTTAGCTTCTTTTAAATAATTTTACAGTATTCGAAAAACTGTTGTAAGTTGTACCAATTTTTTTAAAAAAAACTTTAATTTGGAATACATTATTATAGTCTATGATAAGTTTTAAATCAACCATATTTTACTAATATGTTTTTTAAACTACAATATTTTAATAAATTATCCTTTTAGTTCATACCCTTTTTTTTATCTTAGTTCACGTAATCGACCCTATATTTCATTAAATTATAACATAAACGGAACGAGTATAGTCGACTGCATTTGTTTATTGGTGGGATTGAAATGACCACAATCATGAGTTGCAATTTTAAGAACGATAAGAGCAAACAAATATCAAGTCTCACTCTCTCCAGTTATTGATTTTGAAGCGATGGATGAAAAAGGATTTGAACTTTGGGAAGATGAAACGACCGGAGAATTTCAATTTTGAACTTTGGTTAACATGTGTCCCTGTGTTCTTGGTGGGTTTCATGTTGAATAGGGTTTGGCATTGGTGGTTTTCGAGAAAAAGGTACGTTGGTGTGCTTCACAAAAAAAAGCTATCTTTATCCATTTACTTTCTTTCGATTGTTCTGTTGAACCGTTGGCCAAATGGCCATGGTTGAACCCAAAAAAAGGGTGGAGACGCAAATTCGTTTCAAGCCAGAAAGATTGAGTATGAATTGGGCTGCTGCAATTTTGAACAAGCAAGTCCATTGGCAACATTCAACTTTAAACTTATTGTTATTGGAATTAAAGTTTGAACCAAGCTTCATTCAGACCTTCATGTATCCATTAGCTCATTAAATATTATTAATTTAGTCATTAATTAGTTTATGTGTGTGAGTGAATGCATAATAATAGTAATAACTATATACCATTATATCTATTTAATATACGAGTTTTTGATAAAAAAAATTGTTTATCAAACACTTTCGAGTTATGCTTAAATTCACTGAAAATGTAACAATTAAGAAAAGGTTGAACTACCAAGTTTAGTTTAGTTATAGGTGCGAATTTGAAAGTGTTTAAAAACCATTAAATTCTAGACTTTTAACAAGTCCTCATAGTTTAATGCATCTCTTAACATACCCCAAAGATATTTTTATTTTATTTTATAAGAAAATTGTGCCGTTTGAATCTTTAAGATTTAATATTTTGTTTAATTGGTTTTAAACTTAGAACATGTATTATTAAATTTAAAATAAAAAAAAATCTAAATTGACCTTACTTGATCCAGTAAGATCTGCTGAGATTTGAACTTGGAATATTTTGAGCAATTGAAAAACCATTTGCTCAGTTAAAAAGGGTAGTTGAAGCAAAACCATATGCTCAATTAAAAAGGGTAATAGAAGCTTTAACGTCTGAAAGAGACAATTGATGTTAGGATTAACTCAAATCCCTCTCTAAAAGGTTTTAACAGATTAAGAAATATGTTGTTACTAATTTATTGAACAAACTTTTTATGTATTCACACCAAATTGTACGCACAAAGAATAATCAAGTTGTAGTAGGATATTAATTCTAAGTAGGTGGTCATTAAAAGTGTTTTCCAGGGGAAAGGCATGATATCAGACCAAAGTAAACATATAGATATGATAACTTTGATTTTAATGTTTCCTTTTTCTTTTCTTCCACTAACTTCTGTTTACCCTTGTGATTTCCCACCACCTAACTTCCCTTTGAAGAAATGTTCATGTGGGGATTCAAATCCCCAAATTTCAAAAAAACACAAACGAACGTAACAGTTAACACACAAACAAACTTCAAAATTATGTGAAAGAACTTTCATTACATTCACATAACAACCCCTAACTTGAAAAATACAAAAATATCCTCAAACTCCGTAGAAGATATCATCATAATCTTCAAAAATACAAAAAACAAAGTACAGCCCACAGCCCACCCCATTTTACTTCCATACTGATTCATAAAAGAAAAAAGAAACTAGAAGATAGATGATCATACAAGTGTTCAATTCAGTTCCAAAAAGAGTCCTACAGAAAACAAAAACATACGCCTCTTCCCCCCCTCTCAGTTGATCGATCCATTCATTTCTCCGCAATAATCTATGATGTTTTTGACTTGGGATTTTTCTTTCCTACTGGCCTCTTTGGAATCGAGTTCTTCATTCCGATGAAGAACAGCAATGCTCCCAACAATGCCAGATTCTGCATAATATCAATCAACCACACATGCTTACAATTGGTTCGGTATCTAGATATTCATGAGTTAACTGCATATTTGTTTCTCTTTATTTAGCTTGTATCTGAATGCATTTTATGATTACGTGCACCTCACCTAATCTTTAGAGGGAGAACCCTCCTGCCTAAGGAAACAAAGTTTCATTAATTCCTAGGTAGGTGGCCGGATTCAAACCATGACCTTCTTAATTAGTTTTATTTTTCTTTTACCGAGCCAATGTCCCATGACGGTCTAGCTTGTATTTGAATTCTAGATTCAAAATCTGGAATGAAACCATAAAGTACGACTATGATCTGGATTTTCTGAAGTTGGGCCATGGACTAAAGTGTTATTTCGAACTCAAAATCAGAGGAGGCAACAAGATTCATCATTCAAGGTTAGTTAGTTCAATTACCTGAGTGAATTTTACAAAAAGTTGGTTGAATTCCTTCTTCTCGACATCGTAGTTGTAGAAATCGTACAAGATGGGTGTGGTAATGGCCTGATGCAAGATCTACAAACAAGTAAACCAACATACAACAAATCAAATCAGATCGATTGCGTTGAACAAATGAATTTCAATTTAAACAACTTGACATCATATCCATCATACCAGAAGAAATGCTCCAATGGAGCTGTTGAAGATGAAGAGCAAGCTTCCAAGACCTTTCAGTACAAGGGCACCAGCCACAAGATGTAGAATCTACAGCCGATAACAAATCTTAGAATGCCGTATAAAAGTGGACGGAAATTTTAAAAGGAAATTCCCAAGAGAAGAAATGAGAAACACTAACGACCATTTTCCTCACCTCAACTTTAGGGAAGTCCAACCCAGTGTGAGATTCAAAGTTGCGAGTGAAAACGTTGAATTTTGGCTTAAGATACTTGGCCGCCGGTCCTCCATCAGTACCAAAATCATTGAACCTAAAGAACAAAAAAAAAAAAAAAATCAAGATCCAAAAAAAGGGTTCGTCATCCCAAGCAGAAAGATTCAATACCTCCAAAAAGATAACATAATTACAGAGAGAAACAAAAAGAGGTTCAAATCTTCCATTTCAATAAGCAAAAAAACGAAGTTCCACAAAAATTCCACTCACAGATCTAAACTCATAACATGAAGTCATTAAGTAAACCCTAAATGTGGGGGTTTATAAACACACATTCAGAAAGTAACCTAACATCTAAAAATTCAAATTCGCAGTGAAGAAACCTTAGAATGATGAAAAGGGTAAGAAGTTAAAGTAGATCTGAGTTGCTTACTCTTGCCAAGCAGAGAGAACGAAGACGGAAACGAAGAGAACTCTTCCGACAAATGAAATAAAAGCCATTTCTAACAGAAAAACAACTCCGATAACGATTCCAACAGAGATTTGGAAGCCGAAAGAAGAGGAGAACAAGAACAACGGAAACTTCAAGAGAAGAAAAGGGAGAGAAAGAAAAGAAAAAGAAAAGAACAAGTGAATTTCTTTCTTTCTTTCTTTTCTCTCTCTCTCTGAGTGTCTGAAAACTTCTCCTTTCCTTTCTTCTCTTTCTGACGCTTCTCTCTTAAATCTCAACTCCGCGCTCAAAACAGTGTCATTTCTTTCACTCGCGCGACTCTGGAATTTAACCTGTACTCGCTTTTCCAATTGACTGTGTTGACCACCTCTTCCCTCCACGTACTCCAGCCAATCACATTCCTTTAACTGGCAAAGTCTTACACACGTGGCTCCCTGATTCAGCAACTTCAATTTTCTCTTCAATACGTACGTGGATTTTTTTTTTGAAAAGTGACTTTTACGGAATTTAATTTACTCCCTATATCCCTGATATAGAATTTCATTTTTGCTTTGCTCATATATCTAAAATTGATTTAATCTTTAATTTTTACTTTTTTTTTTTTTGTTTTCAAAGAATTAGAACAAATTTCGAAGTATTAAAACTATTTTCTTTTAGTAATTTTATAAATAACAAAAGGTGGTTTTAAATTACTCTAAAACATATGTATGAAATTGTGTGTTGGTAACATTTGTTTTTGTGATCTCCTACATGTCTTCCCATTTCTGTTTGCATTCACCTTATTTGTCTAAGGGATCTTTTAAAGAAAAAATGCTGTCAAAATATGAGAAATCATGTCTACAATATTTTTTAAGACCTCATTCTTTTCTTTTCTTTTCTTTTCTTTTCTTTCTTTCTTTTTTTCTTTTTTATCTTTGTGTGTTTTGGCATCTAGATTTAGTCTTTTTGAAATTCATGAAGGTTATTGTGTTGTTGTGTTGTTGTGAAGTTGGAGACACCAAACTATTTGTGTACTTTATCAGTTCAACATCTTGCGAATGGATTCTCAAACTTAGAGTAAGTCTAAACTAAAGAAGTGAAGTGGTCTTTGGTTAAGAATGAAAGATAAAGATCAAGTGACAAAGGGTGTGTCTTAGGACATAAGGGAAGTTAAGTCTTATTAAAAGACAATCACAACCTTAAGAGTTAGGGGCGGGGCGTAAACAATAATTCTTCACCAATATCAATACTTATATGTAGAAGCCTAAGTTATTGAGAGAGAGAGAAAGTCTCATATCCACGAATACCTTAGATGAAAGATATAGTAATTAAGTTCAGCTGCAAAGTCATCGTGTTCAAGTTGTATTTATCTTTGTCTCCTGAATGTAACTGGTATTACATCGAATTGAATTATCAATCTTTTATGTTATCATTGCTTGTCAAATTCTATTTCAATGTACTCTAGAATGCATTAACATTGTTCATAGCCGTGTCTAACATATTTTTCAACATGTTTTGGTTAGTAAACTTGGTTTATTTATGAAGTTGTTTTATTTTAAATGGAACGACACATCTAATCTAATAATAAAGAATATTTTGTTGCAATATACTTAATTATTATGATTTTTTTTTTTTTTTTTGACAAACTTCATGAAGTCTTTTTTAATGTCCCTTTTCTTTTAAGAAGTGTTTTTAAATATGTTGACTTTGGAAGCCTGATTTAATTACCTCTCAAAACTTAATAAGAAGTTCGTTAAAAATATGTTTAATTACCCATTTGCAAATAATAAAATAGTTATAATTTTATCAACTCAACCTTTAGTTGCATCTCAATTCAATTATTTTAAATAATTATTCAACTTGAAATTAAACGTGTAGATTAGAAAGTCAAAGCTGCATACTTAGATTTATTTAATTAATTCAATAATAAACTTTCATCTTTGTTTTTTTTTTAATTTTATTTCCTTCAAAACATGCATGTGCACTAGTTTATTATAGACATATAACTAAGATTTAAAAAGAAAAATAAACTTTTTTTTCTTCGGAAAATTCAAGACAAACTTGAAATATCTTATTAATTTATATATTTGATAACAAATTAAAATCTTATCAAGATTGTGCTATAAAAAATCTAGATCTTAAATGTAAATAATAACTAAAGATACAATCATAAAAATTAAAATGAGAGGAATAGATATAGATATAGAAAAACGAAAAAATGGATTATGAAGTAATAGAGGAGAATAAGAAAATAAGAGTAAATCTTTGAAGGGTTCGATCAAAAGAAAATTATAAACGATGTTTCATGGAAGAGAAACTACACAAATTTATCTCTTTTTTTAAAACTTCAATTATATTAAATTAAAAAAAAAAGTCACAAAACAAAAGCAGAAAACAAGAATGGTAGATTAAAATTAACTATTTCATTCTTGCATGAAAAGATATTCTCATGGAAATAACTTTATTGTTTTTTTCTTTTTTCTTTAGATAGGAAAGCATGTTTGATGTTTGGAAAAATCATAATCTCACAAATATAAAGTGACAAAAAGAAGAAAAAGATAAATGAAAAAAATAAATGAATAAGAATTATTGGTTTGTTATTTATGTATAGATCTCTAACTTTATTTACAATACTAATGCCCATTCTTTTCTTCTTTTTTCTGTCTTTATATATATAAATAATTATTTGTATTGGGTGTAATTGCATTTATTTTTAGATCGTGGCTTCGAACTCCAATATAATTTAATAGTCAATTATCAAATTCAAATTGGCCTATGTTCACACTTTTATTTTACATTTTATACTCAAAGGCATATCATAATTTGCATGAGAAGTAGTAGTTCTTATATAGTGTTTTTAAAATCATGTTTGTAAGTAAAAGTGGTTCATTGGTGGAGGGACAGAGACCGAGAGAATTTTTTCGTATTAGTCTTTGTCTCCTATCTCTAGTAAATTTTTTTATACATTATATTGATATTTGGATAATTCACATTGATGTGTATTACGGTAAATATACACAAAGATTCGAACAACAACTAAGCAAAGTACAATTCTAACCTAAATTGAGAATAATTTACAATACATAATCTATATATGGTAACACTCTCACACACTCAAGGTGGTAGAGCAGAGACCAACTTGAGTTTCTAAGTGAATCGACTAAGTGATAAAGTCTTTGTGAAGATATCAACGGGTTGTTCAATAGTAGAGATGGATTATAAGAAGAGAGTGTCGCTGAAGATGGTGACGAACAAAGTGATATTGATAGTCATTTTCAATATTTTTTCTTGTGTTCATGATAGACATCATTGTAAGCAATTTGGATGGCATCGTGATTGTCACAATGAAGTGTAGTAGCTAATTGTTAAGGAACAATCATATCTGCAAAAAGCCATCGCAACCATAGTAACTCAGAAGTAGCATTAGCAAGCACACCATATTCGAGATTAAATACTAGAACAAGAAACAACAGTTTTCTTCTTACTACGCCAAGAAGAAAGAGAACCCCCTAAGTAGAAGCAATAACATGTGATGGAATGTCGACCGGTGGGATCACCAGCCTAATCTACATCTGAGTAGCTCGAAAGCACTAAGGATGATTGAGAAGAAAACTGAAGTCCATGACCAAGAATGTGTTTAGCATAACAAAGAACGCGAAGAACAAGTGTGAAATGGATAGACCAGTAGGGAGCAACCATGAATTAACTAACAATGTGAACAACATATGCAATATCTAAATGAGTGTGAGATAAATTAAGACTGCCAGCTAGTTGCCGATATAGAGTAGCACCTTCGAGGGGAACACTATCGTTTAGAGCTAAGCAAACATTCAGATCCATATGTGTTGATAACGTGGTCGAATCAGTAATGTCTAGTCGAGCAAAAAGATCAAAAGCATATTATGTTTAAGACAATTAGTAACCATTTGAGCGAGAGGAGATTTCAAGGCCAAAAAAGTAACTAAGAGGCCCCAAATCTTTCATCTCAAAATGCTCCTCAAGATAGCTTTGCAAGTCAAATATAGTCTAAGGATCATCACCTATAATGATTATATCATCAACATAGAGAAGAAAAAGAAAATTGTTGTGACAAGTCTAGTATGTTAAAAGAGTTGAGTCAAGAGGGCTAGATATAGACCGAAGTTGAGTGATGATAGAATTAAATGGTGAACCATGCATGTGGGGCTTGTTTCAGACTATATAAGGCTCGATAAAGAAGACAAAATTTTTGAGGTGGAGGTTTCATATACAGCTCTTAAGATAGAGTGCCAATGAGAAATGCATTATTTTTAACATCCATCTACATAAGGGGCCACTGTTTGGCAGCTACAATAGCTAAAAAACTGCGAACAGATGCCATTCGAGCTATTGGGGCAAATGTCTCTTCATAGTTAATATCGTATAACCAGACAAGCCTTATAATGTTCGATAGGGCTATCAAACTGAGTTTAGATTTTATAAATCCACTTACAGGCAATATGTCTTTTTCTGAGGGAAGACAATGCATTATCAAGTATGAGTCTTTTCTAACACCCAAAGTTCCTCATTAATTGCGTGCTGGCAGAGAGGGTTAGTGCTAGCCTCATGCTAAGATGTGGTTTGATTAAAGACTAAATAGTAAAAAACAATGAAAATATTGAAGGTGAGAGGGAGGTTGACTTACTCGAGTGGAACAACAAACATGAATGACAGATGCAGGCTCAAGTTCAGTAGTGAAGACAAATCTTAAAGTTGGGAAAGCAGGGAGAGGAATAGGAAGCTGAGAAGTAGGAGTTGGGATAGTTAAGAAAGTATCATTAGAATCCAATGGTAGGTGTGATAGAGTGTTGGAGAAAGGAGAGATGAGAGTATTGGTGGATGAGATTTAGGAAAAAGATTATTTGAGGGTCGGGTCAACAAAGAAGATATGTTAAAAAAAGAAAAATGGAAAGAGGAGAGACTAAAGAACATACTATGTTCCTAGAAAGTAACATTACCGAAAATGGGTAACTATTTAGAAATAGGATCTCATCAACAAAAAAACTATGTTCAGTTTTGTAGCCTAGGAAACAACATAAGTGGATACGAGGTTCAAATTTGGTATGCTCATGGGAATGTAGAAGAAAAATAGGAACAACAAAAAACTTTAAGATGAGAGTAAGAAGAAAAAGTATCATATAGACGTTCAAAGGAGGAGATATTTTGTAGGACAAAGGAAGGAAGGCGATTGATGACATAAGTAGAAGTGAAGGCAACTTCACCCCAAAGCTTCTCAAGATCAGACAAGAAGTAGAGAGTTATTTTACTGTGGCGGGCGGTGGAGGAAATTCAGCGGAGTGGTGTAGAGAGGGAAGCAGCACGAGATGGAGGCTGAAAATGAGCAAACTTGAGTTGGAGGTGGACAAATCAGAGCATAACAAGCGACACGATTAAAGTTGAGCAAATATGAAGGAGATTGATCATGAATTTGATTGTGGAGCGATGAATTAGAGTGTGGGACGACATATCTAGTGTGGGGCTATAAATATGGCTATGAATTTGAATGTCGAACAAAACAAAACTGGTTAGATTTGGTCTTGAAATTGGCAAACGGTGCAGAACGACACGAATCTCAACGATGGTGAAGATTGATAAGAATTGATGGTGTGTGAAAACTTACAAACGAATCTTGGCTAAGCATGGAGTCTTCGACAATGAGTGACAAAGACTAGTCGAAATCTTCTAATCAATGGTGTCTAATCAGAGTGAGTGAATATTAAGCGGGAGCAGCTAGGTTAGAAAAATGCTCTGATATCATGTAAAAAAATTTTATACATTGTTGATGATTGGATAATTCACATTGAAGAGTACAAGAGTAACATGCTAGAACAACTAAGGAAAGTATAATTGTACCCTAAATTGAGGATAATTTACCACTTATAATCCATATATGGTTACATTTGTTCCCCTAAATTTCTCTATTTAATTTCACTATAAATGTGTTAGATCAAAATGACAATTACGAGCTTGGGTTCTCTATAGAAAAAAAAATATCATTCATTTTCTTAATTTATTTTCACTCAAAAATAACATTAAAACAAAATATTATGTTTTAAACTTTTAATGGATAATTTCTGATACAAATTTCATTTAAATAAAAAAAAATTGTAAAAATAATAACGTTTCACGTACAATTCATCTATGAATTTACATAGGGGTTAGCGAGACATGTGTCTCCCTTCATATTGTCGACTTTTGTATTTCAATATTAATTTTGAAGTATCAGATTACCATATATACTAAATAATGTTTTGTTTTAAATAAAATGTGGCGGTAACATAGTAGTTGTGCTCCTACTTTCACAACCATCAGGCCCCATCTATATAAAATGTTTAGATCTTGCCCCTTGCACTATTAAATTAGGATTTTTTTTAATAGAAAAATTTGACAAACTATTTACCCGAACCAAATCATTGAAACAAAAAATTTATTAAGAGTAAATATTTTATAAAATATTATGTTTTTTTAATCATTTTTAATTAAAGAAATGGGTTAATATAAAAACAAAATGGTAATTAAAGAAAGAATATAAAATAAAACGTAGCAATAACATGGGTTAATATAAAAATAAAATGACTACTAAAAGAACAAACAAAATAATGTATTAATAAAAAGAAAAAGAAAAAAAAGCAAAGCACGTGATGCACGTGATGTAAGTAAAGGACAGATGTGAGATCTGATGCATTTAAGTTTACTTTCTTTTTTTCATTTCTTTCAATTTTATTTGATTTAATAAGCAAATCAAATTGGGTTTTATTATATATAAAATTGAAAGTGGTGTGAGACTAAGTACACATAATCTTCCACGTTTAACCATCAATTACAAATCTCTATTTAATACAAATTATTGTTTGAAAATTAAACCATTAGTATACACACAAACTTCAAAATTCAACTACAAAACATGCATTCATATTTTGGTAACCGTTTTAGTTTTTTAATTTTTGTGTATTGAAAACAAAAATCATATATCTTTGGGTTTTTTTTTTTTTTTTCATTTTCAGTTTTTCTTCCTAATTTAGAAAAAGTATTTTATTGTTTTAAAAACAACAAAATGGTAAAACATTTAACATAAAATTAAGACTTCCTCAAACTACTAAACATTTCTAAAATTTAATTATCTAACATACAAACTTATGTTAAATGTTTTAGATATTTATTATATGCTTTCTAAAGTTTTTTCATGGATTTTTTTTAAAAATGTAATAAATCGACAAAAATTATTATACATTTTAGTTCTGTAATAGATGTCACCTTTTAATAGTTAGATTTATAGTAAAATTACAAAAACAAGTCTGTAGATAACATGTTAAATCTTTTTTTTTTCTTCCAAGTTTTTAAAAACGATTTTCATCATTTCTTTTGATATTAAAACATTTAAATTCATAACTGAATCTCCAAAAGAAAAAAAAGTTTGATTAAAAATAATTCTTTTTAACACATCCCTACAAGTACGAGTAGAAAACAAAAGAAAGAAATCTTAAAAAAAAAAAAAATAGTGCAAATTATGAGCTCAATTTTTAAATTTTAAATATTAAAAAAACTTAGATTATAAGGGCATAAGCTAAGATACATATAATTTTTTTAAACCCTAAATATGTTATGCTTACCCCCAATATGGAATGTCATATTTAAGTCAATTATTTCTAATTGATCTTAAGGAAAAGAAAAAAAATCAATGTCAATTGTTGTTGATGAATTAGGGTAACAAAATTTTATATTAAAAGCATCAAATTAGTGAAATCAACGTGAATATAAAATAAACAATTTCATATATGCACAAATAAAATTCACAATTACTTAAAAATGTAACACACAATTCACGCAACAATTTTTCGTATATTATATTTGATAAGCATAATATATAAATATTTTTTGCAGCGTGAAATCTTGTTGTATACAACGCCCTTCAATTATAGATGTTCATGTTTTTATTGGATGGAGTCCACCCCTAATATAATAGCAATTTTCTGTTAGATAATTGTAAATAGAGTAATCCAAACTTAAATATTTGCATATGTATAATAATACAAAATAAATTAAAGTTAGATGATATAATTTACAATTATTTTAAAAGTTTGTTATACACTTGCGTTATTAAATTTGTAGTTTTAGATAAATTTGATACGGTTGAATATGTGGTTTATAAAGATTGGAATAAGGATAATTAGATAATTTGGGAAGTAATGAATTCATGTTTATTAATTAGGAAAGCGAAGACATTTATATGAGAGTGGGTGACGGAGAAATGAGGACAATATTTATGTTTGTGTCTCACTCGGTCATGTGAACATCTCTACGTCTACTCCATCTCTTTTTAAAGTTTCTGTTTATAGTTGAAGAAGGCCAATACCCCCATTTTTCTCTTAAATTTATGAGACAAGATTATAATAAATCTTATTATTATTATTGAATAGGAAAAGTAATTGAATTAATTAATTATTTATTTAAGACTTGTATCCCACTCCACCTTAAAAAACAAATGATAATGACAAATATGGGTAGGTCATGGAGCATATAGTAGTGTGTAATGAAGTTGGATATTTGTTTAAATACCTCACATTAACAGAGTTGTATGATTATAGTGAAAGTTTGGTCTTCTTTATTCTATTATTATGTCTGCAGTTTCCTATCTTATTTGTATTGTATTCATAATTCCTAACCATTTTTATGACCTATATTTAATGCAAAATGTCCTTCTATAAAATTGTGTATACAAATATCTCAACCAACAACCTCTAGTCTGAATAAATTCATTTACCTTATTGTTTGATTATTCCACTACATTATTTTCATATAATTATAATATATTTAGACTGACTTTTACTTCAATCTTATTCCTAAATTAGGTAGGTTAGGATTCATGTAATTTAATTTGAAAAAGGAGGAAAGGACGTATAAGAGTCTATCGACTGAAATCACTTACAAATAAACCAATTCAAGTTAGTATACTAATATGTCTAACACTGTTATATTCAAGCTTAAGTCAACTACAAATTGATGATCAACGTAAATGAGTGTGAAAAGCAACAAATAAATATGTACCAACAAATGGTTATAATAATTAATCCCTATCCAGTTTGCAATAACATTATATACAATAGGGAGTGACCACTACTACTAAAGATTTAAAGAATGGGGGCCATGCCTCACCATTATATAGTTATATCCCTATATTTATGATTTTAAAATACTAAATATATTTCTTATTCTTTTTTAAATAGTGTTATTATATTATTTTTTCTTTCAAAAAAAGAAAAATAAATCTCTCTTTTTATCACTATATAAGGTTAAAGAATTAGATTGGTTATTTGAAATTCTATCTTATTAAAATAGAGGTGTCAAATTTAGAAAAAAAGTTACACAATGTGTAAACTAATTGCATAACTCATGAAGATTTTCATTTATTTATACTCAATCCATATGGATATGTTTGGTATTTTAATTAGGCAATACACAATAGTTAAAGTTGATTGAATTATTATGGTTGATGTATCAAGATTTCAATTTTCTACATATATCAACAACATATTTTTAATTTTTGACATTATTGCTTTTATATTGGTTTTCTTGTTAAAATTTACTCACTTTAAACATTTATCCAACTAATCAAATATGATATTTATAATGAAAACAGATGCAATATGACAATTTTAGATTAACAATTATTTTATGATTTATTTTGCAAGTAATAATTATTTTAAATATCAGTGATAAATAAGGATAATCCACCGTAGATGTCTATCCAAATTTATCAATTATATTTTACTATATTTGTATTTTGGTTCATTTTGTTATATTGTGATTTAAAAGATACATTTTTAAATATAGTAAAATAAACTAAAATATTAACCAAATTTGTCATGATAAAATAAACTAAATATATCTATATTTTATAAATTTTATAAATATTTCATAGTTTTATTGTTTACCATAACTTCTCTATAGGAAACAACCTCAATTATAATTTTAAATTGATAGGAAACAAATAAAATTGAATTGAACACAAAAATGTGGAGTAGGGAAGCAGATTATATATATACGTAGAAGGAAATCAAATTTGTTTTTGATTTTGATACCAATGGCTCCTTCTCTTTCATTTTTCTTTTACATTGTCAAAAACGATAAATAGGTAAAATATTTACATTTTATGATAAAATCAAGGCAAGAGCAGTGAATAATCATTTTTTTTGGTTATAAAATGCAAGTAGTTTGTTTTTTAATATAAATTTTAAAGAATCATTTTTATTTTTTTGGATTTGATATTCAATAAAACAATTTTTTTCACAAAATCAGGATGCCACAACCTAACTAAAATAGCTAACAAAATGCACATAGTTAGCTATTTTAGTATGGATGAAGTAAATAAAAACAATTTTTCTAACCAATAGTTAAAAATAGCTTGAAAATGTAAATTTATTTGACAACATCAGCTTATCGACACATTTGAAGGAATGTGAAATATAAATTTTTTCAAGATTAATATCAATTTCATATCACTCAACTTTAAAAATGTATTTATAGTAATTTAAATTCTAAACTCAATATTCTTGAATAAAAATTCCAGTAGAGTAGTAGTAGAAAAAAAATTTTCAATTATTTTGTAATGGGTATATATTTTCTGATTTAGATAGTCAACCTAAAGCTTAAAATTCTAACTTTTTTCTGTTGAGATACTCGTTTCTTATGTTACCTTCTATTTTTCTTTTGATTTGAGTCAAAATAGAGACTTTAGTTGGAGATCTTTGATATTAACATTTAATTTTGTATTGCAAAAGTTTTATATACACACAGTGGAATTTATGCAAAATGTTGATCAATTTAAAAGTAAGTGTTTAAAGTTGTAATTAAAAAAAATGAATTTGAAGTTCTTATAAGAAAGAAAAGGAGTTTGAAGTTATATATATATATAATTCATTTTTCTTTTTAGCATTACTGTTTGGGGTACTGAATTTTACCATTTTAGGCTTCCCTTCAATAATTTCCGCCCCCGTTCGACTCCGCCGGAGCTCTGAGTTTCCGATCCCACAAGCTTCAAGCTCCACTTTACCCCTTCTCTCTCTTTCTGTACAAATGGGGTTCTTCTCCTTTCTCGGACGGGTCCTCTTTGCCTCCCTTTTCATCCTCTCCGCTTGGCAAATGTACTCTCTCTCTCTCTCTACATTTTTAGATCGGACTAAATCGTCTTTATGGTCTTTCAATCTCTTCTCTATGCTGTCTTCTACTATAGATCTGCTACTTTTGATCCTATTTCTGTGTTTATTTGTTTCTGATGACGATCGATTTTAGGGGTTCTTTAATCGCTGCTGTATTGGGCGACCGAGTCTATGTTTTAACTGATGTTTTACGATATTTGTCGTTGTGGGTCGTTTTACTTTTCTATTGTTCTTTTGGGGTTTGTGTTTTGAATGTTGATCTCACCTTTTTTTTTAACCATTTTGAGCAGTTTAAAATTTGAATGTGGTTTTCTAAATCGGGAGTGAAGGTCAGGTTTCTTCGTTTTCAGAAATGGAGGAGTTTAAGTGATAAACAGAGTTTAGTTTTGTATAAGTGAGGACTGGGAAGTTCTTATTGATTTTTCATTGATGGGTTTGTTCGCAAGTTGGATATTGAGCTATCGCTTCTTGAGATTTGATTTGGAATATTGGACCTGTTGATCAATTCTAAAGAAGATTGAGTTTTAGTTGATTCCTGAGGTCCCACTTCACTTTTGGGTCATTATTAATATGTGATTCGTTAAAATTATGTCATAGTTTGTTTTCCAGCTTAAACTTTTTTAGGTTCTTGATGACATGTTTTTAGTGCTTTCAACAAGATTGAGGTTTGTAACCAATCTTCATTCAGCATAAAATTACCGAAAGTTATCAAATTTCATCTTTCGGGCAATACAAGTGTAGTGTTGCTTGCGTTGTGTTAGATAGATTTGTGTTCTGTATGTTTCTTGGATATGCAAATTACTTGGAATAAATTTGAACTTAAAAAAGTTGGGAAATTTTCAGTAATGCTGCAACTCGAAATATTAGATCAGGTCGTGTTCTTCATCCTAAAAAAGTTAATTAAGTCTATAATTCTTATTTTTGCTGTATTTTTATAATATGTCATTTGAAGTCTATGTTGCTAATCGTAAAGGATTCTTGTGAAACATTATTCAGGTGACCATGAAAAATTAGTATGAGATGTAACATGTTCAATTGATACAATGAATTAAAGTAGCTGTGTTGTCTTCTTGCTTCTTGTTAAAGTCTAATGTGCTTGTAAATATTGTTTTCTATAACTTAAAATTTTTTGGCTTATGACTTGCATGAGATCTATGCTCTCATGCCTCATGTTAAATGAAATAAAGATGGAACTACAAACTTTCTGGGTTTATGTATTGATCTTAACAAGGCATCTACTTTTAGGTTCAATGAGTTTGGCACTGATGGTGGACGTGCTGCAAAGGAATTGCTTCCAAAGTTGAACACTTTTAGGAGAAATTTCTCCGCTAGATTTGGATTTGACCTTCCTGCAATTGATGTGAGCTTCGGTTCTTCTGTGGATTGAACTGCTGAACTGAATCTCCTTACTCTTTTCTCTTTTGTAATCAGTTTTCGAGTTTGTTTTACAGGTTACCCATTTAGTTGCTGCTTTTCTGTCTCTTAAAGGCATTGGAGGCCTTCTATTTGTATTCGGGAGTCCAATCGGAGCTTATCTTCTGGTATAATTTCATTTTTCACATTTTTTGTTGGGGCCTTTATTACTTAGAACTTACTTTTTAGTTTATTCTGTTTCCCATTATAGCTTCAAAGCCTGTTTCTTTATGCAGCTTATCTACTTGGCAATTAGCACCCCAATTCTCTATGATTTTTTCAACTATGGCCGTGAGAATTCCCAATTTGGCATACTAATGAACGATTTCATACTGGTCAGTTGATCAAATTTACACTAAGCCAATTCATTCATGTCCCTGCAAACTCCATTTTTTGGGTTATAATTTGTTTTTCCTTTTCGATTTGCAGCACGTGGCACTTGCTGGTGCATTGCTCTTCTTCATCGGAACAAAGAACTCCATTTGGAGGAAGCAACAGAAGAAGAAGGCACATAAAGCCAAGACAAACTAGAAACTTAAGTTAAATCATTACTTCGACTTGAAATTGTTCCTTTCATTTCCTTCCTCTCGTGTTGGGGCTCAGTTGGAAAGGTAAAATTCAGTAGCTGGATATTAAATGTGGGTTTTCGAAAAGCTTCTTATTTGATAATTCCATTTTGTAATAATATAGGGATTGTAGTACTCTTGACTGTCAATTATTGTTGGAGTTGGAACTGGGAATTAGCCATAATATTACAGGCTAGTATGAAAGGATTTAGAGAACATGTTTTTCTTCATTCAAACTGTTTGCCGAGGTTTAGAATCTTTTATTCAATTTTACCTTATTTGTAGAATTATATGTTGATATGCAATTTTTTGGATATTGACAACTCTTCTGGAGCACGATTGGTAAATCTTGAAGTCTTGTGTGTTTTCGAACTGAAACCTGTGAGTTTTGACATGTCTGGCAATGCCATTCATTAAGAATCTATCATCCATTCATCAAGTTTAGGATGAAAGATGATGGTATTTATTTGTGAAAATGAAGTCAGGAGTAGTTTCTGCTTCTCAAGAAGCTTCTTTACTACGAAATTTTTACGACCTCTTGAGTGAATATAAATTTATCTTTATGGACACTTTTTCAGTTTCTTGGTATCCAAGAGCATTATAATCCTTTATGTTTGAGTTTATTGGAGAGGAAAAATTGATAGGCTAAATATGCATATCTGAATTGTGTTCAAACATTTCATAAATTTTAATCTCTGGTCCCTATAGTTGCAGAATTCTTTGATCATTAGTACTGTTGATGAAATAGTGATAACTGATAAGATAGAAATGTAATTCTATACAAAAAAAAAAATATTTTCAAGGTGGAATATTTACTAAATCAACTCTAAAAATGAGCAACATTAACCAATTCAAAAGATTTGATTTAGCTTGGATTGAAAATTACTTTGTTAGGGATGATTTGGTTAATATACTATATTAGAGATTTGAAGTTTGAACCTTGAGTGAGCGTAATATCAAAAGATATGATATCTTCGATGCTTCTCAGATTGCAGCTTTGGAGCAGGTAGCATAGCAATAATGCAATGAGTTTTAGTTTTAAAAAATATTTATAATATATAGAGAATCATACATTTGATGAACATATTGTTAATCTAAGATTCATGTGTACTTGGAGCTTATTGTCTATTTATATGTTTGAAACCACAAAAGCACCTTCATACATTAACATTGTGATGGACTGAATCCTATTTTAATATCATGCTCGCAACGGAAAAGCAACTAAGACAGAAAATTATCATACCAACCAAATGATACTCTGTTTGAAAAAACAACATAAAAAAGGTGGCGTTTAGGCACACAAACATCTTATGAGTTGAGTTTATATAATATATCAACTTATTGTTTGACCCACCAACTTTAAATGTTATAAAAGTTGAGTTGGTGTTTTCATCCCAACTCTTTTTCTTCCCTATGTTTTCAGTGGGTTCACCAATCAACCACCATTGGTGATTACCATTGTCACACTTCGATAACCAACTTCGACAACCACTTTTACAAGTCCAACTCTGACGATTGGTTTCAAGCTCCGACAACCACCTCTAATGATAAACTCCAATGACCACCTCCAACAATCACCTTCCAATGACCAACTTCGATGACCTATAACCACCTCTGATAATGAATCGAGACAAAAATCAACTTTGATGACCACCTTTGCATCCTCAATACCAAGGTCCAACAACAAACTCTTGCAACCAACTCCAAAACCACTTTCGTGCAAATCAACTTCTGCTCTAACAACCACATGCGTCTACAAACTTTGTTGAAAATCATTTTTGATAATCAACTTCGACAACCATCCTCAACTCTGGGTTCCAATAACTATCTCTAGTAAATTTTAAGGAAAAACACATTTGATAATCAAATTCAACAACAACCATCTCCAACAACCAATACCAACATCCACCTTAGGCAACCAAGAACGACAAATGTCACCTCTAATGAACACACTTAGCGGTCAACTCCAACGATCGTCTTTAGCAACTAACTCCAATCACTAACTTTGTCGTTTGTCTTAAGTGAATAACATGAAACTTGGCTTGTAAAAGTACTTTTAAATACAAATTTGAAATTGTTAATCTATAGTCTTTAATAATCATCTTTTATAGTGATTTGATGTTGAAAAGTTGTTTAAGGATGATGAGGTCATTCTTATAGATCTACTTGTCAATCTAGAAAATTGATTGCTTCTTAACAAGAAGCACAATGAAGGAATATGTAATTATTCGTGATTTTGGTAAAACTAACCAACTTAACTATTTTGAAAAACATTTATTTTGTATGCATGAAATTGACCCTTCGTTGACCATGATCATATAGACATACAAACACCTTATTATATATTTTTTTAGTTGAATTTACGTATCAAACTAACATAATAGCATACCGTATTCTAGGCATCTTATCTCAGCCCAACTTTCAAACACAATTTAACTTGAATTGATATGATTTGAGGAGGGGTTTGGAAATTTGAGTTACTCAATGAAAAAAGAGAGATTTGAGAGGAACAATTAAATTAAATTAAATTGAATAAATAACCCCAAACTTAATTTATATATATATATAATAAAAAGAAACAAAAGAAAGAAGAAGAAGAAGAAATGTAGAAACCACATCGGAAAGGGTTGAGAAGGAAGAGAGAGGGGGTTGGTATAAAAAGAGAGGTGAGCTGAATGTAGAAGTTTAAAAGGGTCGGTTGGCTAAATATGCCACGCTCACCCAAAATGAATGGGTAAGTGCTGTATGGCTATCTAGACATATGGCCGACATAATTTCTGGAAACTTCATAGGGTTGGCCCAATTGGCCGACCCTCCTTCGCTCCTTTTTACTAACATTTTTTATCAATCCTTATTATCTTGTTTCTTAATTTAACAAAATAATAAATTATATTTCAAAAATTAGCTCTATAATGTATTAACCTTGAGCATTTAATGTTTTATAATGCTTATTTTTAGTCTTGTTGGGAGCTGAGCACCGATTATGAGTTTATGTTATTAATTTGTAGGAGAAATCAACTCACATCATCATATATGAATATAAAGATCTTAATCTCAATGATGAATGTAGAGAGACCTTTAGAGTATGTCGTGGAAGTTATGAAATTAATCTCTACTAATTGACATTTTGTAAAAATTTGATTAATGATTCAACAAATCAATCAACCAATGGGCACTATGGAACTTTACACATTGGGCTCTTTACATAGCGCATTGGGCTCTTTACATAACACATTGGGCTCTTAATATACATAACAATACCCTAAAAATATCTTACAACTCTCTACACTCTCTCTCTTTCAATTAGACAGACATGGTTTTTGGACAGAATTCGGGGAGGAATTTTCTTCTATTTTGGCTCTTAACCATTACACAAATCCTTAAGCTTATACCCATGAGGTAATATAGAAGAGCTGCATGCATTTCATGAAGCTGCCATCGCTCTTTGTCCCATACTCTTCTTAATCTCATTTTATGTAAACTAAGTTAGTTTGTAAAGCGTTGAAGTTAACTTAGTTGTTTTAGTCACGAAATTAAAGGTATGTGTTGTAAAAACAGCTGTTAACAAATAATATGAGTTTGTCTGCCATGTTGTGTTATTATGCATACATAGTTAAGATGAATAATAATCTTATAATGGACGCATAGTAAGCATAAGCAAGTTTGAGCACTTTTAGGTGTTGGATGTCACCGGCCCCAAACATGGGATGTTTGACATTTCTCTCGCCTAAGTCGCACCGCAAAATTTGGGAGAGAGTGTGATATAATTTATCAAGTTTTATCAAATTGATTTAGTTAATGGTTTTGACATTTTAATTAATTACTCTTTCTATTTAGAAATTTTTATAATGTTCCATTTAATTAGAAATGCTACTGCAAATGCTCCATTCAAGGAAGGAGTTTTTTTTTAAATGAAAAAAATTACTTGTTTGAAAATAAAAGAAAATTTTCTATTAACATTTAAATTTTTTTACTAATATTTTTTTCTTTCAAATATAAATGTATAAAATTTCATAGAAATATAAGACTATCTTATCTTTGTTTGTGTTTGTCTTAGGAATAATTTTACTTTTATGATTGTGTTAATTAACTTGAACCTCAAAGTATTGAGGTCAAAGTTTTTTCTACTTATGAGACAATTATTCGATTTTTATTAGGTATTATTACACATTCATCAATGATACTAACTCTCGATCTTAACAAATAATTATTTTCATACCTTAAAAAACAATGCATGACTATATATGTGTATTATATTATATGATTGGTAGTACACCAAATTAAGAACTTTTTCTTTTTTTTCCGAGGTTAAAAATTAGAATTGAAGAAAAAAGAGAGTCAAATTGAGTCATAAATATAGTCCACTTTATAATTAAATACAAAGCCCAATAATTGTGTCTCATATATATCTCCTTCACGTGGTAGCTTTTACTATCAATTTTCATCAAAGGAACTTAAAAGTTATGGTTCAAACTTCAAAAACCAATGGCCTATACTCATAGGATAACCACCAATAACTATTGGTAATGTCACCTTACCTTTTCTTTTATTATTCCTCTTCTCCTTGAATATACAATGTATCATCTCTATAATAATTAGGTTAAAATCTTATTTTATCTTGTTTTGTTTTGCGTTCCTACACATTTAAATGTGTTTATTTCCGTTTTTGAATTTTTGAAAAAACATTAATATAGTCTAAAATTTTGTTAACTTTTTAACAAAATGATGCTGTGACTTTTACGTTTGAAGGAAGAAAGAATTGAGAAGAAGAGAGAAAAAAAAACACAAATGACTCACAAAACATCCTAAACTTAGGTGCTAAAAAAATTTGTATTTAGATGGAGTGCATCTTGGCATATGAGTTGAGAAAGTTGAGAAAGTGAATAGGATGAAAAATGTGGCAAAATGGTAACAATAAAAAATTGGGAGACAAAATTAATTACATCTATTCTTTAATTAAAAATTAAAACCCTAGATTTTTAGGAATGATTTTTATCTCATTTGGGTATATATATATATAGAAGATTAGAATATAAATTTATTATATTAATTAAATTGATAAATATAATATGTAATTAATTTGAAAGAGAAAATTTATAAATTGAAATGATGTTAGGTGGTAAATTGTGTTTGTTTGGAAAGCAAATGGTAATTGTAAGAAATAATAAATTATTTTGAAAATAATATATTTAGGAAAAATAAAAGAAATAGAGAATAAGTTGAAAAGAGACCTAAAGTTAGTGTATATTAAATTAAATGTCCCAAATGTTTTGTTGAAAAAGTAATGGACCAAATGGAACACTTAACTTTAATTTTCATTTTCTTCTTAAATTTATTATTCGCATCAACAGATATCCACCATCCACGTGTAATCTTATCTCTACCTTTTCAAAGGTTCACCTTTGACCACGTACCTTAAATATCTAACGTCATACCGCCGGAACACACACACTCACCCATCACAACCCCTTCTTTTTTATCTCTCTCCCAAATCCCATCTTTTTTTCCATCCCAATTATTACTTAATTATTACTCAATTTTAATATAATACAAATTTAGTGGACAACCTCCTTTTTATCTCTTATTTATCATCCACCACAATACAACGTCTAAAAACTAAACACTTTTTTCTCTCTCTTAATAATATTATAAACAATGGGATGTTTGAATTTTGGTTTGGAGGTTTTTCTGAATCTTCATTCATAAAATAAAATTGGTCAAAAGAAAAGATTGGATACACCACATTATATTCCTTTTAGATCAAACACCAACCATACTAAAACAATTACATCAAGTTAAGAATATGTCCCCCTTGTTTCTAGACTTTTCCACTCTCATCATCATATATACAAACACATGGGATTTTATTATTTTTTTAAAAAAGATAAAAGATAAACATTAAAAAGACACATATATAATTAAGAAGTAATTAAAATTTATATATAATTGAACCATAAATCCAAAGACTAGATTAGAAGTAATTTTAAAGTGCAATATTGTGGGATGGAGAATAAGTGGTAATGTAAAGGCACGTGCGAGGAGAAGTAGGAGGCAGTTATTGGAGGTCCCAAGTAGAGCACTAAAAATCGTGCTACCCACATGCCTTCTTTTCTCTCCCTATAATAACCCCTTTTTCTCTCCCTCAATCCTTCTTATCTTCTACTTTCATCTCCTTTCCCCCTTTCTCTTCTTCTTTATCTCATGGCCGACTCCCACCCACCAACCTCCCCCGCCGCTACCCCTAGCCGTCTTCAGCGCCGCGCTCCGGCATCCCTCCAAATCAATCGCTCCGATTGGAAGGTCGCCATCCCTCTCTTGTCCCCCCTCGTCTCTCCTTCTTCCTCTCCCAAAGATATCCACAGTTGGAGTACCCCCGATTCAAGACAACCTTCCTCAACTACTTCTTCTTCTTCTCATCATCATCACCTTCTTCATCACCATCACCATCATAAAGAATCCGACCCGGAGAAGGCGCCGGTCTTCAAGAAATGGCAGCATCCGGCGGCTCCATTTCATTACGATTCCGGTGCTAGGGCTCCCAGATTTGTACCCGTTTAGATTTTTGTTTTATATTCAAAGAAAATAAAATCTCTTGAATTTGATCTGTAGATCTAACGCTCTCAGTTTGAGGAGCTTATTGACTGCAACTTATGCTTAACCACACTCGAATATTTGTACATTGCTTTTCTTGTTATTTATGAATTGCTCACATCACTCATTACTCATTACAGTACTTAACGTTTTGATTGAAAGTCACATTTGTTAATCAATCATTATTTACGTGTCGTACTACCAACGCCATTTTATTTTCCACTAATATTCATTCTTATCATCTATCCAATTATATTTTTAACTAATTTTTCTACTTCCTTCAATTTTCAAAAATCACACATTTATTCATTTATTTGTTAAATAATTTCAAATTAAATAATTGAACTAAATTTATGCACATTTTCAAATGAACCAAAATAGATAGTGAGACATTGATACACAGAATATGAAGATTTGTCATTTACGATGCTAATTGAACCATCCTCTATCAAAGTTAAGGTATAAATTGGTATTATTTTTGTTTTTTCATGTATTTGTGTTATTTAATTTTAAAAGAGAAAGGAAGGCACAAGCACAATGGTATTTTTAGTTTATCCAATACTTCTTCTTACCTAATATTTACTTTAACTAACACATACCTCTTTATTTTATGTACATCTCATCCATCTACCTTCTACCTGCTGGATTACTTTCAATACAATTATGGAAAATATCAAAATTTTAATTTTATGTCTAATAAAAATATTAATTCAATGTGTTCTCCATTTTTCATTTTTATATTTTCTTTTAATAAATCATTATAACTATTAAAATATTTAATTAATGTATTCTTAAATATGTACGGCTTATTTACCTGGGTTCTTTTATTTTCTCTATTTAATCTCTTTACTATTCTAATATTTTAGACATAATATCAAATAGAAAATCTCCTTTTAAAAAATCAAATCAAATTTTAAATTAAAAATGAATACAATTTTAAAAAGTTTTAATATAAGGTGTGAAACCATAAATGAATGGGGGTCACATTTTTTAAAACGTACCTTTTCAAATCTGTTTCAATTTTTATATTTGAAAATTTTTCAATAATTTATTTTTTACTAACTGTTCATCTCTATTATGCAAAACTATTAATTACTTTGAACAGTTTACTTAACCCACTAGATTTATTGCTATGTTGACTAAATTATTAAAATTTAATAAAGTTGGCCAAAGTAATGGTATTGACGTTATCTTTATTACTAAAATTCTTTAGTTTAATCTCTCATCCTACACTTATATACTAAATAATTATAAGTTAACTTAATGGAATTTTTTAAGATAGAGAAAAATAAAATTGTAATTACTTTGTTTTTACTATGGGAACTGAGTGGAAGGGAGATGGTAAAATGAAGAATAATTGAGAGATGATTGGATGATATTTGTTATAACTTATACAAATGGACTCTTCTTTATAAATAATTTTTTAATGTCCTAAGCTAGACATCACATCATTTTAATATATGATTGTGACAGAACATGTTAAAATAGTATCCTATGCTACAATAGTATAAAAATAATTGTTAAAATCCTTCCTATAGTTCACTTTTTTTGTTTGCAAATTCTTTTCTATTGTATTCCTAATATTTGGGTTTGATAGAAATTCTAGAGTTTTGTTATGTTTATAAATTTCTTCTAATAGTTTTGCTAATGAATGAAATTGAAATTTTGTTTTTTTTTTTTAAAAAAGATACTGTTGATTTGGCAGAAGCACTTAATACATCTTTATTAGGTGGACACCCCTTAGCATTCTTATCATTCTTGTTTCATTAGTAATCAACTAAGATAGTACAAGAAGCAAAAAAATACAAGAAGGAGGGCTAGAAGATAAGCACGATACAAGTGACGAAAAGGGCTAAACAATAGAATTGTGATTGTAATTAGCAAAAAGCTTGATCTAGTGGACCAAAAAGACCCGTGAGAGCACAAACATCATCCCAAATCTCACATGTGGATCTTTCCTTTCCTTTGAAGATTCTGTGATTTCTTTCCAACCAAATTGACCACAATAATGCATGTAACAAAAAAGTTGAAAGTGATAGCCCCTCTTTTGTTCATTTGATTTATGGAACAAATCTCTTTACATAAACAATTAACATTGTCGTGTGTATTCTGCCAATGTATCAAAGTTCCAACCCTGTTCCAAACTTTTTGGAAAGTTTTCGCAAGAGATGAAAATGTGATATAAGGTTTTTGATTTTCTTTTGCAAGGATAGCACCAATTCGAATTGAGGCGCCAACTTGAAAGGTGCTTTTGAAGTTTGTCAGAAGTGTTTTAATGCATTCATAAAAGGAGAGTCCAGATGAAGAACTTACATTTCTTTGGAATGCTAGACTTCCGAATTCAGCTTCCATAAGGGTTTATCAGCTCCACTGTTAACGATCGGGTAAACAAGGAAAGATTGAGCTCATTTAGATGTTGAAAATCAAGAGGCTTGTGAGAGGTTTTCTTGGTTGAATATCTCAATCCTTAGTATTTGTATTCCACAAATCATTTACATGTTGAAAATCGAGTCCTAAGTATCTGCTGTTTTTTTTTTTTTTTTTTATGTTGTTAAAATATAGAAATGAAAGTAAATGATTAAGAGTGCGTTTGAATTATCTATGGAAAAAAATGTTTTTCAAAAATACATTTTCTTTTTCTTAACACTCAAACGTTGTAGGGTCGAACAAATTGTCTTGTGAGATTAGTACTTAAGGTATGCGTAAGCTGCTCATACACTTAAAAAAAACTTTTTCTTTAAATAAGTTTAAAATTTAACCACTTACATGTTTGATTATATTAGATCTTTATCCATATTTGATTATATTAGATCTTTTTATAGGTGTTTATATACATAATTTTCTCAAATTTTGGTTGTTTTTTTTAAAATGAATTATTTTTTAATCTCATTCTTCAAAAATGCATTTTCAAAAGAAACACATCAAAAAAATTTAAATGGTTTATTTTTCAAATTTAAACATTAAGTCAATGCTATTTTACATCTCTAATCCGCTGAAAAAAATGTCATTTTCTTTGATTAATTTTCA
Organism: Cucumis sativus; assembly: GCF_000004075.3. Classification (NCBI taxonomy): domain Eukaryota; kingdom Viridiplantae; phylum Streptophyta; class Magnoliopsida; order Cucurbitales; family Cucurbitaceae; genus Cucumis; species Cucumis sativus. The sequence goes on from NC_026656.2 coordinate 10,525,340, forward strand.
CTTGTTTGAAAATATTTTAATACCTAATTAAAAAATTCTAAAGAAATTATAAGGCAAAATGATAACTTAATTTACAAAATTGGATTTTTTCAAAAATAAAAAATTAACAAATTATATAGACTCACGTAAACAAAACCACTACAAAATTTTGTATGAAATGAAATATGATTTTGTCACTGAGTAAGGATTGATTTTAAATTTCACCAATTTAGTTTACATTTAATACTTAATTTCAACCTTATATATACATACATACTTTAAAGGAAAATCATTAAAATGTTCGATTCAATTTAAGATATAAAATTGTTCTATTCAATAAAAATATATGACTACTTAAGGTTTTTCGTTGGGTAATCATCTCAACTTTTTGTTTTTGTTTTCTTTGTTTATTTAAAACAAACTTGGAAAGAAAGAAAGAATAAATCTGGAGCTAAAGCTTGCAAATAAAACAGTAGAGAAGATTTGTTAAAGTAGAAAAAACAATAAGGCAACAAGACATGTACGAAGAAGATCAAAAGGGAAGAAGAAGAAATACTCAGAATTATAGTGGCATGGTTCCATGATATTTCACCTACATCCACTCTCAAGAAGGCAGCAACACAAGAACTTCATTCACCGGGTGGGTTTAATTTTCAAAAACCACAGCAGTAGTAGACTCACATAAACTTTTTATTTTCTCTCAGATTTTAGGGAGTGAAATTTCTAAGCATTCTCTACGAAATTTCTAACTTGTTTTTCTTCTATTTATAAGTAACTCATGTACTGAAGGCTGCAGAAACAAATTAATAACTGTGCTACAAGTTTTCAGTTACTAATCCACATAAGATAGATTGCTTCAATTGATTCTAATTAAGATAGAACCCATACTCTCAAACAAAAGAGAAGTTTAGGGATTTTTTTATCCCTTTAATGATCCCCATAAGTTTGCTTTATGTGTCCACAAAGTTTTTGATGTCAACAACGTCACTAAGATGCTCATGGCAAAAACCCTAATCAAACTTTTTTTTCTTCCTTATTCTCAATGTGGAAAAACAAAATAGGGAGAGAGTTTTTAGAATTGAAAATGATGGAAGAGAGTTGGGAGAAATGAGAGAAATACACCTAAATGAAAATATTTTTGAGAAAGGTTAAAGGAGAGAGAAACGACAAGCGTTGCAGTACATATAAAACAAAAAACGAAAATGAGATTGACCACTGTCTTAAGATTCCCAAATTTGAGGTGGGTTCTACCTTTCATTACCATTCATAGTTTTAGCAAACACAAACCATGAATATAAATTTGACCGGTCTTGTAAATTTTATTTTTATTTCTTTGTTAATAAAAACGAACCAATTAATTAAATACTTAATTTGAAGTGTTGGGGAAAACCAAGAAAAGATATATAATAGTCTATATATGCTTGTGTATGAGATAGGATTATGCCATATGTTCTTCAAACTAATTAAGACATATGTTCTTCATTCGTAGTTCACACATTGAAATCTTCGTCTCTTCTTACATTATAAATGTATATGTATGTCGTATATAGGGTCATTACTGCAAGTTGGAGGAATCTTGTAAGAATATGCTACCTAATGAGTTTGAAAATATTAATGAAATCATTTAAATGAATTTTCTTATTTTCTATCTAGAGGGTCACAATCTCTCTTTTTCTTTAAGCATATATACAGAATATTTGTTTCTGATTTTAATTTTATATTAATTGAAAAAGGGAAATATGTTGACATATTAGTAAGATATGTTTGTTGAATTTTGATATCAGATGTTGATATGGTTTGAATGGTCAATATTCAAAATACGGATAAACAAACCAAAACAAAATGGGTGGGCTATAATACAAAGAACATTTTCAAAAAAGCATTCCAACCATAAATTATTAAACTATAATTATTATTCTCTCAATAATCCCTCCCAAACCCTAATTGAGAGATATTTTTAATCATATTTAGAACTGTAGAATAATATACTTATATATATATAATCTTTTTAATGCATATATCCTTTATATATATATACATATATATAAATCAATTGGGCCTCTTAACACATGGGCCAATTCGGCCGATGATTTCGTTTGGCCCATAACTTCTACGAAGAAACCCTCGTCGTTAGGATGTAAGGATAATGGTAACCAATAATAATTAAACACATTGTAATATTTCTAAGATAGACTTTTTTACGTTTAGTGATAGATCAATATTTACAATTTGATTTATCAGTGATAAATTTTGATAAATTTGTTATATTTATAATTTTTTTTAAATGTTGATACATACTTAATTATTTTGAATCTAATCGTTATATTTACAACTATCCTAACTATCCTTAATTATTTTAATTCGAATAACATACACTTAAATTTAGTTACAAAAGTTTGCACTCTCAGTGTTAGTTACAAAAGTTTGCACTCTCAGTGTTCTTGAATCATACTTCTCTTCAGTTTCTAAAACTAATATCTAGTAATTAATTAGTTATAAAAAAGAATAGAGAGAGAAGATAATTAAACCCAAATGAATTAAAATTGAAATGTGGGAGAAAGTAGTTAATAGGTGGAGATTTAAGGGAATAATTAAAAGAATACATAAATTATGTAAGAGTATTATAATTGTGATAAAGATGAAGGGATTATTTGGAATTGAAGAGAAAAAAAAGAGAGAAAAGTGATTGATACGAAAGAGGAAAGAAACAAACACAAAAATCACAAAGGGGTGGCATCACCCAACAGCAGCACTTGTAAAGTTATGTATATATATTCCCCCAAATAAGAAACCACTAGTGGGGGGAAGCAAATTGTTGGTCATATATTCTCCAAACACATATGCTCACTACAAACACACAACCTCTTGTTTCTTCAATTTCTATAACTAAAAAGCACTCAACATATCCACTTTCTTCATTTTTTGCTTATCTCTCTCATCCTTCAACTTAAATGAATAATACCAAAATGTATCCATTTTATTTTCACCACTAAATTTATTATGTCTACGTCCATCCAAATTTAAAATAACAATTTCTTGTCATTTTTATCATTTTTATCATAATTAGACTAAATCATCCTCTAAAACCTTTCTAAATTCAATAATTTCAATACGATCAGCTTCATAATTATTAATTATTTCTTTTTTTTCTTATAAAAACATAATTTCAATTTCTTTATGGTTTTATCCATTTAATTATTTTCTTTTTTTCCTTATAAAAACATAATTTCAATTTCTTTATGGTTTTATCCAATCATCATGCCAAATCACATACTCTAATTGAATGATCACATAAGATATGACTACTTTAACAACTTAACAAGATGAAGAATCAAACCTCTAAATAGAAAAAGAGAAGAGAAGAAAATGTATAATGTTCCTATCTAAACCAATCGCATCACTTGAATATTGTATGATATGCAATCAATTCAATCAAATAAATTATGGAACTGTTTCTTATAAAGTTTTATAAAGTTTTAGAAATTTCATGTAATAAAATGATGCGTAAAGGTTTAGAAATTAAAATTAATTGGATTTTGCTGTTTGCGTAAAAATAATGACAAAAGATTGATATAAATATTACATTATTTTTAGTAGTTGAACCTAAAACGTTTAATTATGATGAATTAGTTTAACCAAACCCCACCATAGATTTTGAGTTCTTTTATTATACCATCAAACAATAATCTATGCATTTTCAAATGAATTGAACTGTGTTTTGTAAGGTAACGTTTTGTATTAATTTAGTTCTTACTACTTACATTTTAAGAAATATTTTATTTTAGGTCCAACAATATATATTTCAATTTAGTCTATAAATTCTTATTTCTAACCATCCAAATATGTGTTATATTAGGCATTGGACTTTAAAAGGTAAATGACCTTGATTAGGTACAAAAACAAAAACATTTAAATACATTTTAGGATAACACTTATTTTTGTGCATCTTGTCACGTGACAAATTCTTCTTATTATTTTTATAAAATATTTTATTTTATCATGTGAGTGATAATAACGAGAGAGATAATGTATAAAAAGGGGTGCATGTATCTAAATGTTATCCACAGAATTGAGAGGTTAGCTTGAAAGACTCTATTTGAAAGATTTATTCACCCATCAAGCATAAAATTAAAAAAATGACCTGTACATTTTACAAGTTCGTAACTCATTGTATACAACACAAAACTAAAATAAGTTTAACTCAATTAACATACAAAATGTGTTATATGAATCAAGAAGGGTAATTATTATTAAAGTCTTATGTTATTGTAGTTGAGTTATAACAACTTTTGTGTATGTGTAGATTGTTTTAGTTTGAGTTATTAAAGTATGTGTTGTTGGTTTGTAAACTGTTTTAGTTTGATAAGAAGATAATAAAGATTGTAGCAAATAATAAAAAATGATAGACCTAAAATAGTAAAAGTTGTAACAAATAATAAATTCATTAACAAATGAGGGTTTTTACGAGGAGAATTGTCAAAAATAGTAAATTTGACAAAATATTTACAAGCTATAACAAAATTTCAAATTCTATCAATAATAAACATAGCTAGTGAGATGCTTATATGAGTCACATTGATACCCAATGATAAAAGGATATCACTAACTATTTATGATAGAATGAAAAAATGTTAATATAGTTTGTAAATATTTTAATTAATTTTGTTATTTTTAAAAACGCCTCTATATATAATAGTGTTAATGGTAGCTAATTGAAGATTTACAAATAGTATTTACTATAGTACGATATGGTAATTATTATAATCTTAGGTAATCTTTGTCCAAACCATCCTTGAAATGTTCCTAATTCAAAATTTTCACTTCATTATACTAAAAGAATACAATTTCAAAAATTTCATAAACTAAGGTGAGATTTAATTTTAGTAACAAAGGATTAGAAACATAAACACATACTTTAAAAGCTTACAGACAAAAATGGATTGTAAATCCAATGAAAATATCATAAAACTTCAACCAAAAGATCATACATTTAATTTGAAGCTTTATGAGTACATATCTTTTCAATGTGAAAAACAATATATAGATATGATATCTAAACCCTACCAGTAAATTAGGTTAGGGACAAAAATGACTATGAATATTATTGTATGACAAAAATGACATGAACTTAGCTCAACTGGTACCTCTGTATGTTCCTATGGACAACAGGTTTCGGGTTCAAATCCCCACCCTGCCTTCTTCAACCATGAAGCAATTGAAAATTTTGATTACTTGTCGTGTTAAAATTGAACTTGTTTATGTTTTTAATTAGATTTTTGTTTTTTTTTAAAAAGATTAATGCTTTTATATTTGAAATATGAAATTTTTAATTAAAAATTCAATCTATTAGACCAAATGGCAAATCACAAACTTACAAGTGTATGATTGAGAATTTTATTTTCCGTTTAATCATGATTGTTTTTTTGATTAATATAGCAACAAATGGATAAGGATTTAGCTAAGATTGTGTAAAGGCCAAAATTTAAAAGGCAAACGGCAACTTTTATAATATTATTAAGCTTCAAATATATATATATATATATATATATTATATATATATATATAAGGACAAAATTTTACTTACAGATAATTCATACAATTCCACTTGATATTTCAGATTTCTATTCAATAATTGTTATTGGAGTACACTTTTTTTTATAGACATTGGAATACACATTACTACTACAAAATATCAAACCATTAATATTATGGTGGATTTGGACTAAAGAATATAAATGACTTCTTGTGAGAATATAAGCAACAAAAGTTGAGGAGATATATAGCACGATTCAGGTCAAAAGTAGCAACCTAGGACCAAGATGGGTCAAGGGAAAAGGGATGACTTGGGCCTCGACCTAGGGTGAGTATTACCAACATGCCTAACCTAGAAGATCACCTATATATTTGCCCAAAATATAGCAAAAGTAATGTGCTTGACCTCATTAGTATGAGACCAACACTAGAAAAAGGCCAAACAATTCATGTCTCAGATACACTTTATCCAAATTAAGTTAAAAGATAACCTTAAAGCAACGTTGTCCTGAAACGACACCTGTAAAAGGTCAAATGAGTCAAGTTAACTTAGAAACCCCTAAGTAGAGGGTTTCTAGATCAATTACGTACGCATATAATCACATCAAGATAGCTCTAATGAAAGTAAGTTCATTTCAATATTTAAACTCTCTACTTGCTACACATAATACTTTTTGACGTAAGGATTAGAATCTGTGTGACAAATACAAATTTTATTTGTATGAAAAAGACTATATAGGTTTAGAAAGTATGATATAAGGGAGAAAATAAGGTATTTTAATTTTGATTTTGACTTAATAATATCATTTTTAACCAACAATAATCATAGTGGATTATGAAAAAAGAGGGACAGAAAATTTGAAAAGCTCAAGGGATGGAAAAAAGTGAGTGTTATTCCCTTAAAGAAAAAGTAAGTTGAGTTTGGTCCCTTTCCTCTTTCTCTAAAGGGGACATCAATTTCAATAATGATGCTTTCGTGCTTCCGAACTCCTTTTTTTTTTTTTTTTGCATTGAATTGCATGCTTCCAAACCCACTTTCACTATGGAAGAACTCACCCTATTCAAAATTAGGGTTTGTGGGATAAACAAACCAAACCAATGGATAGTACTACAACCTCTCGCGGTACTTAAATTTCGTTGTAAAAAGGCGATTGTAATTAATTTGGTCTTTTTTTAACCTGACCATTTCATAATAATGACTACACAAGTGTGAGATTTTTCTTCTTCTAATATATAACTAATTTTGAAGAGGGAGAAATTAAACCTCCTACTCAAAAAAAGAAGAAGAAAAACATGCATTAAATTTATTTTAGTATTAAGTGTTTTGAGTTCGTCAAATCTACGTTTGTCACGTTTTTTCGATTATATAAAATTTACTCGTATAAGCTAGTAGATGACTCTTTTTATTAAAAGAATTAAAGATTATATTCGGTGATTCTTTTGTTTATAATAAGGTTAACACACGTTATTAAAGAACAATAACATAAATAAAGGAGAATAATCATTATGAATATTGATTTGATTTTATGTATAGGATAAATAGGATGAAATAACACGTTCAATTTTCCATGTAAAACCTGAGAAATATATTTGAGGTTAGTTTGGTAGACTACTTTTAAATATAATAAAATTAATCAAAATATTTACAAGAATAGTAAAATTTTGTATATTTGAAAATATTATGCAACTTGCTCAGGTTGATCATCTTAAACAAAATTTGGAGCTAAACAATAATTGGTAGTACCTACAAGTAATATGTGAATTAAGTTATTTTAAATCAAATCTTTTACTAAACTACAACTGTGAGAGAGAAGATTGAGACATGAGATCAGAAGATCATATTAATTACCATCCGATTAAAGCTCATTCTCAAATTTTGAAGAAATTAAAAGGAGTAACAAAAGTAACTATGAACTAATAATTCAAATCCAAATTGCATGAGATGTTCAATGAAGCTTTTTTTTTAAAAAAATAATATTATTGTCAATGTATACTCAAATTAATTAGGAAAACCTAAACAACGTTTTAAACAAATAATTTTATTTTAACAAAATATTAAAAGAACAAAAAATGAACACGTACAATTCTAAAATGGAGTTTGTGACTTTGGTTTCCAGTTATCTAATCTAATATATACTTTAATTTCATATGATATATATAGTAGTGTGAGTGGCGAAAAAGATTTAATTATTTATTTTAGTTTATAGAATAATATAGATAATTTTTTTAAAAAATATATATATAATTGAAAAAGTGAAGTATATTTAATAATAATATAAAATAAAAAGTTTGATGTTTATAAAAAGAAGAAAGGTAAAAGGAAAACAAAAAACCCCATGATATATGCTCTATTGTGAGTAGCAACATTGATTGATGATGATCACAAAACAAAAGGTTTGACCCACTTTCTTTTTGTCAGCATTTGGTTGCCATTTTGCTACCTAAAATGAATGGTCATCTGGGTCTTCTTCTACTTCTAACCCCATCTCCATTTTTAATTCTTTTCTTTTTCCCCTTCAATTATAGATAAAATTATTAAACCATACCTAATCCCACTACACTTCTCCACTTTTCATTCTTATTTATTTCTTTATTTGGGTCAATGTAAATATGTATTTGGATGATTGGATATATATATTGATAATGTAAATCCCAAATCAAATTCTTCTCATGGTCTTCTTTGTGAGATAGAGAATGGGTTATTTTCTCAAAACGACTATATTTTTCCAAATAATCCGACAGAGAAGAAGATGGGAAAAGACATATTAGATTTAAGCATTTTTGTGTATATATATATATAATCTTTCTCATCGTTGGGTTCTCTAAATTAATTGATGAATGATTTCATTTTTGAGGGCTTTGTCACTTTTTATATTTTTTTATTTTGTAGATGTGTGGCAATGGTAGGTTAACAAAAGGAAATTAAACAAAAGTATTAAATATTAAAAACAAAAAGAAAAAAGAAAACAAAAGAAAAGAGAGAAAGTAGGAAGTGATGATAGATTGGCATGCTTAGGAGGGCACAGTGACATTATAATGAGGAGGGGGAGCAGGTGTACTTAAATCATACCCACCTTCCCAAACCCTAAAAAAGGCCTTCATAAACCTAATATTTATATGAGGTCCTCTAGCTCAAAATATAATACTTTTTTGGTTTTTTAAAAGTGGACACTACTCATACACAATTGTGTTGAAACGAAACTTACATTTCTCAAAATAAGTTTTTCTAAGTCCTTTTATTCTTCTCATCACATTTCTTATACGTTTCCTTTTTTCTTTTTTTGTTATGTTACCTCATTCCTCTCTTTTCTACTTCGTTCTCATAATCTTGTAGTCATTTGGTCTTATTTCTTAGGGAGCAAGAGAGGAAAATGAAAATTAGGGCAACATGAAACAAGATCATGCAATAATATTATAAGAAGTGAGAGATCGGAAAAAAAAAATTAAAAGTGATTGAAATTATAGAAAATGTAATACTTTATGTTGACTCTAATAAAGTTTGTTATAAAACCTTATTTTACAAAACCAAATCAAATATTATTTTTGTTTGACACCGTTCTAAATAAGTTTATTGTCAAGATATTCTAAAATTAACTTTTGAAAGTTATTAATCTTTTAACAATTTGGGCTGTGGGTGAACACTAAATGCAATTAAATTGAGTAGAACAACTTTTTTTTAAGCCTTGGTTCAAAATTAACTAATTAAAATGAATTCAACTGTTTATAGTATATATAATTCATATACTTCATGCATCTATACTAAATAAATATTATATTCATATTCATTAAATATGACCACATTGGTTTCAAACGATATATATATATATATATATATATATGAGATTCAAAAAAATCTTGTAAAAAAGCGTGGAACTCTTCAAGTTGTAATGTGTTGAGAATGTTTATGAAATTTGTAAAGAATAAGTTGATAGTGGATCAAGAAATCTCGGCGATCTTCTCTATCTATTGAAAAATTGTTTATCCCTACACCCACATCCAAGTATATGCTTCAACGTGAATTAAACAATGGTAAATTAATACAATTAATAGAAGCTTCTCATAAAATACCCACCCATAACCTAGTGGATAAAGTACATTCCATAGTTCGATCATGGGATTAACAACTTATCATGCATTATATTCAATGACTTTGGCATTTGGACATTAAACAAATGAGTTAGTAGCAAGTTGGGTGAATCGAGTGGTTGAGTTTTGTTGGCTTCATCTTAGAGACCACTTGAAAGAGAATCTCTAGTGAATTTTTGTCATGAATATCTAAATTAATAGGATGAATGGAGCCGTACTTATTTTGTTCGAAACAAAACAATTAGGATTAGGCTCGTGGAACTAGAATGTGTATTATCCATATTAGAGTTGTTTAAAAAGAAATTAAAATGAAGGTAGAGTGAAATGATCGATGATTGTAATAGATACCAATAAAATCATTTAACTGGACATGCATATTTTTCCATTTTACTCTCCAATGGACGGTTGCTTGTAAGATAACCTAATTAGTAAAATTGAAAACAAATGGGATAGGATAAATTCAAAGTCCATTAAGGTTACTTTCTTTCATAAAAGATATATACAGAAAGCAATTGTGTAGTTAAATTAGTCCAAATGTGAAGAGTGAACAAAATTATATACATTGAAAGAAAAGAATTCCAATATAATTTTATTGACTTTGGTGTGTGTGTGTGTGTTGGGCATTTATCATTGTCAAATTTCCAGCTTCTTTGGATATGTCAGACAACAAATTGAAAAAATTGGCTAATGTAATCAATATGTATTTATGTAAAATTGTTGCAATTAAATTCTCACCAACTATACACCCTTCTCAACAAATAAATAAATAAAAACAAAAACCATTCAAATTGAAATTATACCGATCCCTTTCTCCCCTTTATTATACATATAATAAATATTAAAAAAATATAATAAAGTTTCAGATTTTATAAATATTAGAATATACGTAGACACGTTATAAAATAACTTTGTTATATTTAGCAAGTATCTCAACCCTTTTTTCATTTACAATCATTTTTTAATCATGATTTATTTTTAAAATTATTTAATAATTTTTTATTTTTTATTTAATTATATTTCATGCTAAACTTTCAATCATGATTTTATAAAAGAAAATTTGAAAAATAATCTATTAGACATTAAATTGAAAATTCGATATCCATCGAATACATGGTTGCTTGGTACACAAACTTTTTAATGACTTTGGCGTAAACAATTCAATTTTACTAGTGAGTGTAACACATTTATTAAATAACTACACATTCATATTTTTGTCTATAACTTTCACATATTTCAATTAAACTCAAGTTATCATAAACTCAATTTTACACCTATACACCTTAAATACAATTTATTCATTTTAACATATTTTTTCTCGCTCTTATTGATTCAACTTGTGCACCAAACGTCTTCTTGAAGTCTTATCAATAAGTTTAAGAACCTAAAGACTTGTCGAACATTTTTCTTATATTCAAATAAAATAAAGATTAATTTTTATGAATATAACAAAACACTACAATATTTACAATTCGTAATAACAAAATTAAAAAACCTACTAAGCTTGGTAGAAATTTTTCATAAACTCCAGTTTTGTCATTGATATTGTTAATGATTCGTCATTTCTCTTTCTTCTTTTTATTTGCAATTTATTTTTCTTCTCTTACTTATTTCTTTAGCTCCTCTTCAATATTTTCCTTCTTTTATTTTTATTCATCTACTTTTTCTTTCTTTCTTATAGCCCATCTCCCATAAATATTACGATCGTTTAAATATCTCTTTGATATGACCTAAACAATCGTTTACCTAGTCAGCATAATTGTTTAGTAATGTCAACATGATTGTTTAGATTTGAAGCGTTTTTCCATTGTTAGAAAGAACTACACGATTGCATATCATAATCATAGAAGAAGAATTATGTGAAGTATTTTTCCCATAATTAAGGGTTAATAAGAACTATGCGATTGTGTATCATTTTCTACACTATCGTGTATTATGACCATTTAGAAGAAGAACTACACGTATGTTGGTGGTCGATGTTGATACTACTTACATGATTATGTATCATTTTCTACATGATCGTATGTTGATTGAGATATTTTTTGTATTTTTCATTATGAGTTTGTGAACTTTTTATGTTTTCAAAATTGTTTTATATAGTGTAAATATTTTATCGATTTGTTATATTTTAAAAAGAATTCGTACAATAACAAGAAAGCTTAAAAGTTTAAAAGTTTAAGAACTTATTTCATCAATTTTTGTTTAAAGTCAAGGTGGGTTTGATGAATTAGAACTTTAGAAAGAAATTTGTATTAAAAAGAGTATAAAGGGTTGAAATGTGAGGAATAGTTGAACCAAATCAATCACTTTCCAATTGTTAATTGCTCATTAATCTAAGTCATAAAGACACACTGTTCAAAAAAGAAAAAAGTTGACATCTTTACACAAACAATCATCCAAATTATTATGGTTTGATTTTTTTAAGTTGACCCCTCTCCATGAAACTAACAACCAAATTGAAAATTTGAAACAACTTTGATAAACTGATGAAATAAGAATAAGATAAATGTTTAATTTATCATCAAATTGATATATTCCAATTTGAAAAAACAAATCATTATTTTTTCCCTTTTCCAATCTGCAAATTGGAAAAAAAATTCAAAAAAAAAGTCAAAAGTATGTACCGAATCGGTAGAATTTACAACAAATACATTACTGTTCCACCATTTTTGACCTTCAAAATTAGTCACAGACACCCTCTTTTTCCCTCCAATCTCTCTCCCTCTCTTCTCAGTTTTTCTTTTTGTTTTCTCAATGAAGTGCTCGGCGCCGTTCTTCGAACTCAGAATTCTCTCTCAGTAATCATCTCATACTCTTCACTAATGCAACCCCACCACCTATTTTCCACTTCCCAACTGTTTGATTACGCCCAATCTTCAACACATGTAATGGGGTTGCTCTAATTTCTTCTTCTTCAGATCTGCAGGTCACTTGGGTTGAGCTTAATTTCCTTGACCATTCCAAGATTACTCTCAGAGTGTGAATTTCTTCTGGCTTTTTCATTGTTTCCCAGATCTGTTTCTGTTCGAATTGAAGAGGAGCAATGGTTGCAGAGCCTTGGATTGTGAAAATGGGGAACCAGGTTAGTGCTAATCTCAAACACGCCCTCCTTGAACCTTCTAAGAACAAGAACTCTAGAAAACCAGATATCGGTGGCAGTCATAAGGAAAAAATCGGTATTCTCTCTTTTGAAGTTGCTAATGTAATGTCCAAAACGATTTACCTTCATAAATCCTTGTCTCATTCTGCCATTTCGAAGCTCAAGAACGAGATCTTGAGCTCCGATGGAGTTAAAAACCTTGTCTCCTCTGATGAGGTTCATCTTCTTGAGCTTGTGGTTGCTGAGAAGATTGAGGATTTAAATAGAGTGGCTAATGTGGTTTCTAGGCTTGGGAAGAAGTGTTCTCAACCTGCGCTTCAGGGGTTTCAACATGTGTATTTGGATATCATTAATGGAGTTATAAATGTGAAGGAATTGGGTTTTTTAGTGAAGGATATGGAGGGGATGATGAGAAAAATGGAGAGGTATGTGAATGCTACGGCAAATTTGTACACTGAAATGGAGGTTTTGAATGAATTGGAACAAGCTGCAAAGAAGTTTCAGAACAATCAGCATGAAGAGAGCAGAAAGGCTTACGAACAGAAACTTATATGGCAGAAACAAGATGTGGGGCATCTTAAGGATATTTCTCTTTGGAACCAAACGTATGATAAGGTTGTTGAACTGCTGGCGAGAACTGTTTGTACAGTTTATGCGAGGATTCATTTAGTATTTGGGGACCCTTTTCTGAAAAAGGATGTGAATGAGAATGGCTCAAGTAATGATGTGAATCATCATGTTCAGATTGGTGCAGAGTCGGTGCAGTCGAAACGTGTGTCTGTGGAGAGAGGCATTGGACCAAGACGAGGGTCAAGTTTTAAGTCCCAAATTAGCTCAAGAAGAGGAGAGGTTCCATTGTTTACACCTGACGACTTCAATTTCCCTTGTGGAACAAATCCCGGGAGGCTTCTCATGGATTGCCTTAGTTTAAGTAGTTCAGTTTCTAAGTTGGATGATGAGGATGAGGACAGTTATGTTGACCATGATGATCGAAGCTGCCAAATCTCCGGTCGTAGCATTAGGAACAGTGGCTCCAGCCAATTCAGTTCGTTCAGTCAGGTGCAGTTCTCTGTTCCATTTGGGGTGGATCAAAGACAAGCAAAAAGTGTGATGTCTAACAGTGGTGGAAACGTCGGCTTCAAGAGCAGGTTATCTGTCTATGCACCAGTTTCAACCATTGGAGGCTCTGCACTTGCTTTGCATTATGCAAATATCATCATTGTCATAGAAAAGTTACTTCGTTATCCTCATTTAGTTGGCGAAGAAGCTCGAGACGATTTGTATCAGATGCTACCAACAAGTTTAAGATCATCCCTGAAAACACATTTGAAGTCTTATGTCAAGAACCTGGCCATATATGATGCTCCTCTTGCCCATGATTGGAAAGAGACTCTTGATGGGATCTTGAGCTGGCTCGCCCCATTGGCACACAACATGATTAGATGGCAAAGTGAGCGTAATTTCGAACAACATCAGATTGTGACTCGGACAAATGTATTGCTGATCCAAACTCTGTATTTTGCTGATCGAAAGAAGACGGAGGAAGCCATCTGTGAGCTTCTTGTTGGGTTGAATTATATTTGCCGCTACGAGCATCAGCAAAATGCATTGCTGGATTGTGCAAGTAGTTTCGACTTTGAAGATTGTATGGAGTGGCAGTTGCAATGTAAAGATTCGTATCTTACTTGAAGACTATGGTACAGCCTTCAGGCGTAGACATTTTCTTTCGTTTATTACACAGTGCATTTAGAGGAATGATAGTTCAATAGAATTGTGAATACTGAGCAGCTTTACCACACTGAAAGACATGATTGATGGGGACTTCAATTCGTCATTGTTTGCTGTTGAGAGGTATGAATGTTCAATCCAAATTACTCAATTGCATCCTTAACCAAATGAAACATGTCCTACCTCTGGAATCTCTATATACTTTGTTGGATTGAGTACTTTAGTTTCAAAACATTGCGATTTTTCATCTTTCTTCTTGACATACATCCGATCGTCCATGTTGTTTAAAGCTTGACACAGGTTATATATTAGCAACTTATAGCCGGTCGTTGATATATTCATGCATGCTCATTTTCTCCATGGAGAACCCAATCTCCGTAGGGAATCCCCACCCCAATATCTTCAAGATTGAGAATAAATGAGGGGTGGGGTAGGGATGAGGAAGCTATCACCACCCACCAGCCTGTTCCATGGACATGCCTTGATATATCCGATGTCTTATTGATCACTTCCAAATTTAAACACATAACCATTGCATTTCATGGTTATAAGCAATGTAGCAAAAACATCAGTTCATCTTGCTGTTATTTCAGTCTACAAACTGTCTATATGTTGCACTTCCAAGTCTGTTACATTGATTATTGTTCCTGGGACTGTTTTTTGTTTGGTCATGAACTTATAGAAACTTAAGTATCTGTTGAAAAGCTACAGCTTTTTGCTTTTCAGGTGGAAAATGTCTGTTTTTCTCCATTAAGTAACGAGGCTGAATCTTTCAAATGAAGATGGAAAAAGGGAATTTGGTGCTCAAAACTCCTGATCCCCAACTCCAGCATCTTGCTTATACATCATACAGTTAGTAGCTATTTCTCCCCAACTTTGCCCCATCCCACAATTTGTTTTTTGTTTTCTGGTGGTTGTAATTTAAATATAAAACAGTAGCTTGATGTATTTAAATCACAACCATGTCAACATCATATGCCAAATCAAATGGATGAAATGAAATATACTTCTTACAGGACATTGTTGCACTATATTAGCTACTGAAATATCTTGGTAGTTCATGTTAGAGATAATAAATCTATTTACATTCAGCATGTTTATATATTCAATCAGATTTCATTTTGTGAATGAAGAGTAAGGAAATAAAAAATGGTCCAAAGTTTCCTTAAAGTTGGAAGTAATGAATGTGGTGGCTTCACAGATCTGTGCAGCCATAATGGGATGGTTAGGTTATGAAGTTGCATTCATTGTGGCCTTAAATATCATTTGCCCATGTAGTTGGGTGCTCATAATGTGTTGCCATGTGCAACTTTAATTCATCAAATTTGTTGTCACATTACAAATTTGTCTTCAATACCACACTATATCAAAAAGAAAAAAAAATCTATTCCATTTCATGTAGGTTTAGTTAGGAGATCTCTTTTGTTTTTTTTTTGTCAAAAGCTTATTTGTGGTTTTATTTGTAAAGATTTAGATTGTATTTGGAATACATTTTTAAGTGTTTAGTTTAAACAATTAAAGTATTTGGTAATCACTCAAATAGTTGTTGATGTGTAGTTTAAACGATTTTCATCAAAAGAGATTTAATAAAAGAAAGAGTAATTTTTTTACAAATCAATTAAAACGGACCTCTTAATCTCCATCGGAGTGTGACCATTCAATAAATAATTATACAATTTTAGGAATAATAATTAAGTAAATATTTAAAAAATTTGTAAATATAACTATAAACTTTTATTGTTGGTAGATTACTATGGTCTATCATAGTATAAGGATTACATTCACAACTATTTCCATTAAATTCTTGCGACAAAATATATCAATTTTTTAAAACAATTACAAAATGAAACACTAATGATCTCTATTTATACAGAAAGCAGTCAATCTTGGTCCATCATGGTATATAGATTATATGATATTTTTCAATATTTTATAAACTTAAAAGTAAGTGTCCATTATTAATACTAATAAATGACATGTTGGGCCAGTTCATATATTGGGCTACATCTCACACTGGGCCCATAAAAAATGGGCTAAAATGGGTAACTCAAACATATAGGCATAGAGGCATAGCTATTCAGTGGTCTTGGAAAGGGCAGTAAAGATTTCTGATATTTGACCAAAGGGAACAGAGTTTGGTTAATGGTTTGTTTGAGTTACAAATCCACATATTATATCCTTTTCTTGAACACTACAAAATTAAAAAACAAAGTTAAGTTTGATTGGATGAATATCCAAATTTATTGAATCCCTAATAATGAAAGCCTCAGTTTTTGTAATAGTAATTATTGCACTCAAAATTAAGTAACAATGGCTGGGTTAAGAAGAGTACAACTCTTTTCTTCAATTTTAATATATCATTTTTCTTTTCATCCCATTTTGATATTTTATTCTTTTTCAATTTAAGTATTTTGCTTTCCCAATTTTTATGTTCATTTTATTTTGGTCTCAAATTTATGCTTTCAAGGGTTTTTTTTTTCTTTCTTTTTAAATATATATAAGCAAAATATTTAAACAATTTTGAAAATAAAAAAACTACAACCCCACAACAAAAAAATATTTGCTTGCACCATTAATTTATCACTCGCCTAATTTGAGCTTTAATAATCTTTTTTAACATCTTTTATATTTGTTACCCGAGTTTGAACCAAATAATACTAGATTTATAGATTAAAAAAAATCATTATTTCAAAAATACAAAATAAAAATGGCAGAAAAAGAGAAAAAAGATGATAAAAATGAAGTATAAACATGAAATATTTAAAAAAGAATAGTCAAACTTTTTTATTTGGTTACACGAGTTGTAAATATTTATATTTTCTCGATCTACAAGATTACGACGTCTGAAGATGTGTGTTGGATGTTCTGACGCTTAATCTTATCGGAAGTTCTTATTTTTTTTTTTAAAAAAAATACCTTCCATTATTAAATGGAATGCATTATATATCCATAAAGAGCCTTACCAAAAAAATTAAATCAATATTACTTTTAAAAAAATTCATTTAAAGTTTAAAATTGCAAAACTGTCTTAGAAGACCATTTTATATGAACCAAAATGCAGATTCATCACAAAATCATAAAATAAAGAACAAACAATACAAAGTTAAATGAAAAAAAAAATGTACCACCTGGTTTGCCATGACCTGTGATCCCTACAACATTCGTAACGATAGCATGCGGTGTCCTCTTTCCATTCTTTTCAGATTATTTTCAGATTTGTGAATAAAGAGAGATCAAAACAAAAAAAACAAGGATAAAAAGGAAAAGGAGAAGGAAGAAGAGAATAGAAAAAGAAGAGAAAAGAAGAAGGAGAAGCAAGAAGAGAAGAAAAGAAGAGAAGAAGAAGGGAGAGAGACGTTTGAGGAAAACATAGAAGAAAAGAAAGAAGAAAAGAAAGAAGAGAAAATATTGGATGGAATTAGAATTTTAAAGGATAATTTCCCACGGTGCTAAAATTTGAGTCGGGAGTTATATCCAACCAGTGTCGATGCTTTAATAAAGCGTCGAAAGTTCTCCACTATCATTTGATGCATTAAGTAATGAGTTGAGAGTTTTCTCACATTTGCCCTCTTCAAATGGGTGCGTCGGAGATGCATCTCCAACGTGATCTCTCCCAACTTTGTAAATCAATGTAGAGATCAAATCCATATTTTTACACCATATATTAAATATTGAAGATTTAAATGTCGGTTGAGTTTTAAATATGAAAATTTGGATGAATATAACAAAACTTCCAATTTCTTCTATTTTTTTAAATATTCCATTTTTGTAAAATATTTCAATTTTGCCCTTCTTTTCATTTTCTTCCTTCTATTGTTTTTCTTTTTCTTTTCTTGTCCTTTTCTCTATTTTGCAATTTTTCTTTTATTTTTTTTCAAACTGTTATTTGTTTGTTCAAGATCATTTACCAAATATAAAAGATTTTGAAAACAAAATTGTTGGAATTTGAATAGTTAAATCTAAATGCGTATACAACTTTTTTAAAAAACATAGTGTATCAAATTAACTATCATGTATCAAATATAAATGATCGTGTATAAAAAAAATAGCCAAATCAAAACGATTGTATACCAAAAATATTTTTGAAAAATTTGAAAACGATCATGTTCTAACAAATAGCTAAATCTAAACGATTGTGTAGCAAAGAAATCTTGAAGAAAAAAGATCTTGGTACAAGATCGTGTATCAAATATATTATGTGCAAGAACGGCAAATTAATCACTTGTCGATAAGGACATTTTTGGTATTTTTTACCGTGGATTTGTGTCCTTTTTTTTTGTTTTCCTGCTGTGTATATTTTTTAGAAAACTCTTTTTAAATATATAAAATAATTAATGTATCAATTTTATATATGACAACACAAATTAAGTAAGGTAAGAGTTTGAATTGAATTTTGTATTATTTCATTGATTAATTAATATTTGATCACTTATTTCTCAAAAAAAAAAAAAAAAAAAAAGAATCTATCACTTTACGTTGATCAAAGTAAGTTTAATTGAAAAAATGGTACAAAATGAGATATATTAACTGTAAATAATATATTTATATAATTAAAAAAATAGTAATAATGAATTGTTATGAATTAATTAGATGATATGAAACAAAAAACTAACCTTGAGGAATGAGGATTGTCTCACTCTCACCAAAATAATTGTTCAACCCAAAATTCCTCAAAATATGTTTAAAACTTATCACACTTCCAAATCAAACTTCCGATTGCCGTACACTATTTTGTGTATAAATAACCTCATTTTTTCTTTCCCAATTAATACTTTTTTCATTATTAATTACAATTATTTTCTCTCTCCCTCCCTCAATTTTTGTGAAAAATTAATCCTCCATTTATTTGTACAATTAGGCTCCCTTTCTCAATTTTCGCTAATCTGGCTAATTCTAATCCGTGGTGGGTCAGTCCGGTGGGGTTTCCGACCACCGCCCCGATATCAACCACCGTCGACGGCAGTGGAAGAGATAAAGATGAGGAAGAAGATGAGGCAAAGGGTGGGGGTGTGGAGGTCGGAAACCGCAGATCGAGAGGGCGGCCACCGGGATCAAAAAACAAACGAAAATCTCCAATCATCGTCACCCGCGACAGCCCTCACACGCTTAGCACCCACGTGATAGAGATCGTGGGAGGAGCCGACGTCGCGGACAGCATAAACCAATTCTGCTGCCGACGGCAACGTGGAGTTTGTGTTCTCAGTGGCAGCGGTACGGTTGTGGACGTAACAGTCAGGCAATCGGCGGGTTCCGGCGCAGTGATCCAACTTCGTGGCCGGTTCGAGATTTTGTCTGTGAGTGGGTCTTTTCTTCCCGGTCGAGACCCTCCCTGTTCAACCGGGCTGACCGTATACTTGGCTGGCGGCCAGGGGCAGGTGATTGGAGGGACGGTAGTGGGTCCACTATTGGCCGGTGGGCCTGTAATATTGATTGCTGCTACCTTTGCTAATGCAACTTATGAGAGACTTCCCTTACAACACCATCATAATTATGAAGAAAGAGAGGTTTCTCCCGCCACCACGAGTGCCGGAGAACTGGAGGAGCCCCTGCCTTATCCTCGGATCGAAACTTCAATTTACGACTTGATTCCACCGAATAATAATAATAATCATGCACTCGATGGCTATGCTTGGACTCATGACAGACCATCTCTTGTTTAATTTCACTCTACTGTATTTTGAAATTTCTCTTATGAATTTTCATGCTCTTTTTTTTTTCTTTATTTTTTTTTTAAATTTTACAAAATGTTTAGTTCTATTATCTCTATTTCAATACATTCATATCATTAATACATCTTGTATGAGTTCCACGTTGACATAATAAAGTAAATAGATATTATATTATATTATATGATAAAAAATTCATGTAAAAATGTGAAAAGAAGACAACTAATGAGAATATTAAAATAGGAAATAGTTTGACTAACTATTTTTTTCAACAAAGAGTTATTTATTTCTTTTCAAATTAATAATCCAGGAATGAAAAATTTGGATTGAGAATTTTTTGGATGAGTTAGATGAGGGAATTGGGGGTATGAGAAAGATGAAGTGTTTAGATGGGGGAGAGGTAGGCACCTGTTAGTTGTTCCACACATTAGAAGATAGTGAGTATGAATATAAGATCTGTTTACGGAACCTTCAAAAAAGTCAATAGTCAATAGAGTGGTAAGTTAAGTCTCTCCTCCCACATGCCCCCACTACCGCTGTTGTGTATCTACACCGCTCTGTATTTCAATTTTAAAACTTCATTTTTATAACTAGTTACCTTTCCCCCTTCTTTTCCATTCTAACCACTAATCCTCACTCTTCCTTATAATTTATAATTTGTCTCCATCTAACCACTACATGTTTAAGGTGAGTACTATGTTAATTATACTTATGACCTCATTCATATTAAACTCAAATTGTATTTAACACCGTCTCAGGTTCAATCACATAACTAATGATATTGTCCGTGAATAATATAATATTTTAATTATATTTTCTTTTTGTACAATTAACATCCTTATGTTAAAGTATAGATATATTATCAATGCCTTTTTTTGGTATTCTATTATGAAATATTGATATGACTAAGTATTATCAGTGATGAGCTGGATAGGAGAATTAGATTATCAAAGAATAGGGTAGTGGAACCAAAAAGTCTCAAACTCATTAGACAACAAGTATTATTTTGAATATATAAAATATGAACAATAAACTTCCTTGGTTACGTTTATGACCTAACTTTTACATACAATCACGGTGTATTTAGAGTTCAAGAAAATTTATTGAATATTATTTGATGAGAAATTTTGGACCAATCACATATTGTCACGTCATTTCTCAAATTAATGACAAAATTCTAAATGTTTAAATTTAGAACTAATTAAAAGTTGATAAGAGTTCCAAATTAAATTGAAGACATAAATTTGACAAATTCTGATGACATGACATGTTCTCATTGGATCAAATTTACTATTTTGGTCAAATTAAATATTATTATTTGGGCTAAAGTTTAATGGAGCAAACAAAAAAAAAAGGCTTAAATTAGCCAAAATGCTAAATAATACCCAAATACATATAGTTAGGCCTAACGGGCCAGATTCATGGATGAACGAAGCCTAAGCTCACAAGTCCCACTTGAGAACTCTATAAATAAATGAGTTCTATTTTATTCGTGGGGTTAAAAAAATTTCCCTACTGAAAACTTAATCACTCGTTTAAAGCTCAAGTTCTTTTGAGATAAAAATATTCATTTAAAGCTCAAATTTATTCGCACAATATCTACAAATTTCTTTAATTTTTCCTTTTACAATTTTAACAAAATCTGAAAGTTCTCTATATTCTGTAAATATTTTATTATTTTTAATAAATTTTCTTCATAAATATTTCAAGCTAAAAATTTATTATAATTTTAAAATTAAAACAGGTATAAAATGACATGTTATAGACTATAATAAGATTTTTCTAAATAATAAAAAAACAACCTATTTACAATTCACATAAAAAAACTACCAATTGTGTTTGATTTTTTATTTTTGTGAAAAATATTTTGTCCATTTTGTTATTTTTTATAATTTTTTAAATAAAAAAATGTAAATTAATAAAAACATGTTTATCTATAAGTTACATTAAATTTTATAGTTGAAATGATTCTTACTACAATTATTCTTGCTATTTATTACTCTCACACACAATTTGAATCTTATATTATTTTAGTGTAAAACATTGAAAATATGTAGAAAAAAAAAATTTATAAATAGAAAATGACAAACTATTTACCAAAATAAATAAATAAAAAATATCGATAAACTTGTATCCACCTTTATCAATAATAGATATGTATCAATTTCTATTCCTAATAGTATTGTGATATTATTTATATCAATTTCTATCATCGATACGCTTTTATTAGATTCATATCATTGATAGATTATTATCAGCTTTTATAATAATAGATTTGTATTTGTTTTATTCGCGACAGAAAGTCGATACATTAAAAATCACATTAAGGAAAAGCAGAAAAGTGTGAACATTAAAATAGTTAGCATTTTTCTGTATATAAAAAGGCACAAAAAAATGATTACTTTCATACACTATTTTATTTTTAAATTTATGCTTTCTAGTTAAAACCACTGTATTAGGTTTTTGTGTAATTAGCAAAACTGAGAATAGGTTTATTCCACACATTCACCTATTTCCACCTTTTTGGCTCTCTCAACTTTCTTTTGTTGTCATTCTCTCCAAATATATCATTACATTACAAACAAACTTGCCTAAGTAACATATATATTATATATACTTCTTAAACTTGTCTAAGTGATTCTTCATTTTTTTTAATGAAACAATTCACTACTCAACAAGTAAAATAACACAAATGTTTGAGAAATAACTGAGAATAGTTGTCCCATTAGGTCAATTAAACACAACAAAACCACTCCAACAAATTCCGATTGACAAGATCAATATATATATACAATCATATTCTACCAATAAAGGATGGGGGAGAGAATCACTATATATGTTTTCTTTACCAAGAAAATAAATAAATAACTAAAGATGTATTTGATATTTTTTTTTCATTTAAATTTAGCATATAATTATATTTCTTTTAATTTAATTTAATCTTTGATCATATATACCTTATGTTTTTTTAGAAGGAAAAGCAAAATCAACCTTGTGTCATATTTCAAAATGCCTATTCATTCTATTCTAATTATTACACAAAAAAGAAAGTCTCTATTAAGTACTACTTAGGGTTTTCCCATCATGCATGCAAACAAAGCATAATTAATCAATGTATTACAAAGGAAATGACATTGATTAAATTAAAAGGGGGTGTCTCTTCTTATCCCTAGTTGCAGCCCTCCATAATTATATTAGTTACTATTGAAACAATTTCACATCTTTTCTTGATCAAGTTGTTTTGAAGTGCCTTCAAACTACACTACAAAAGATCATCATCATTAATAATGAAACTAAAAACTATTGGCTTTGTGAATGTACTGGTCTGATAAAAAAATGTATCAATCATTTAAACACCGTCTGTTTCTATACCCCAATATTATATTATGCTTTCTATAGGTCATTTGATGTGTATATATCACATTCACAAGTCACAATCAAGAGTGTAGAAATATTGATATAATTAAATCTACAAAAAATTATCTTTTCGATCCTTAAGTTTGGAAGAATATGTACGTTTGATTCTTGAGTTTAAAAATATATCTTATTAATTCCTAGCTTTATAACTTATAAGAACATACCTACTTGATCATCGAATTTTCAAAACGCAGTTTCCAAGTTTTCTAAAATAGGTTTAAAAAATGCTCAAATAACTTTAAACTTTTATTTTAAATAATTATATAACATTTTAAATTAGAAGAAGAATTTCTAAAAATCACATCGTGACATTTAAAACCATTTTTCTTCTAATTTTAAATATAATAATATAATTATTTTTTAAAAATCAAACAAAAAATACTTGAGGGATCTTTTAAACACATTTTAAAGAAGTTGGAGATAAAATGTGCACATTTTGAAAATTTAGAAACCAAATGGATTTATTGTTAAAAACATATTAGGTAGACTAAAAATGACACATATTGAGACTAAAGAGGTAAAAACTTTTGCATATAATGTATGTAGTGAGTTAAAAGTTGATTAGATAATAGGTGATCTAACACCCAAAACTGTTTTAAGTTAATTGGATTGAGAAAAAAAGTATTAATGTTGAATTTCAGATGCAATGGATTAATAGGTTAAATACCTAAAAGAGCCTCAATGAAAAGTTATGGGGATTTTGTCTTACTGAAAAAAGAAAGAGTTTCTTGTCCCCCTTCATTATCAAAATTATAGACAAATAGAAGCTCAAGTTGAAAGTCATGTTATGGAGTGGAGCCACATATTCGAGGTGTCTTTGTGACAACAGAATGGACAAAACAACCCTTAATTTCTGATACAAAAGAGGAAAAACGACACAAGCAAGAGATGAAAGGTCTTGCATACTTTTAGGCCAAATTGATAGATAAATTGACTTCCATCTCCATAAAAGAAAATAATTAATTGAGATTTCCAACACTCTCTAACTAATCCATAAAATTGATTCTAAAATTGAGAGAAGTTCATAATATCCATTGTTTTATGTTACTAGCTGCACAAAATGGTACTACTATATCCCTCCAAACTTAAAAAATTCATTTTTATTAAATCATTCATCAATATCAAACCTTAAATCTTTCTTAATATAACTTAGCTGAGTCATAATTGATTTTATTTTTCTTAAAGATTGAAGATTCGAGCCCTTATCGTTATAGTTGTTATACTAAAAGAAAATATATTCTTATTTCATATCAAACATAATCTATCAACTATCGTTTTAAAGGTTAATTATTTAATTTTCAACCAACCAAAATCTCTTGATTATAAAGGAAATGAGAGAAGAAGAATGACATTTAGCACGTGTATTTAGCTAAATTAAAAAAAATACATTCAACTTCGTGTTTTGTAATTTTTTTTTTTTTAAAAAAAGTCACCATATCCTCCTAACAAAATTTTATTGCAATAGGTGTTTTTAAAACCTTGACCAAAGTGAATATTAATTAATAATTATAAGCCAAGTTCTAGGGTATCTTTTATAGTTTTAGTCTACATATACTTAACACAAGTAAAGTTCTAATTTTATGATTATTATTCTTGTTTGACAACATAAATGGAAAAAAAGGGCCCTCAATAAGATTGATGGAGAAGCCATTATATGAATTATATTATTCGTTTGTTTAATCAATCTACATAAACCCACAGTTTAAGTACTAGTTGCATTTGGATTCTTCTTCTTCTTCTTCTTCTTCTTCTTCTTCTCTCTTCTTCCTATTTCCCTATTTGGTGTATGAAAAAAGCCATTAATTTTCACTTTGAATGATGAATTAAGTTGGGAAAGAAAAAGAATCCAACCAAATCCGCCCATTGCCCATTTTTGTTGTTGAAAGCACCACTCACAATTTTTAACTCTTTGAATTAATTAATTCATTCAAGTGGGGAATTAGAAAGGAGCTTTTGTCCATTGATGGGACACCATATGGAACTAACAACGCCAACTTGAGGAAGAAGATAAAGAAAGAACTATGGAAGATTGAGTTAATTAAAAGTAAACCCTAGAATGTGGTTTGATGTCCCAACTCCAAGTGCAATGTATATCAAAATTTCTCTTTAATCATTAACCCTAAAAACTATTCCCAAAATACCATTCTAATCTATGATTAGGTGTATTGTTTATTTGAATTAACAATCTCTCTCTCTCTCTCTCTGCATACTTTTACAACACAAGTTGTTATTTAAGAGAGTTGAGTTAAAATTAATTCTTTAAGTTATTATTACTTTTTAATACATATTTTCCGACTATCTAATAATTGTGTGTTGATTATCTATCCTATGATATTAAATATTTTGAAAAGTATAAATGGATCAATTTCGTAGAAAATGGCATACAATTCAATAGGATTATATATATAAATTTACTTTAATAATAATCATATGTTATCTTTTTTATTAATTTGTTTAATTAATTGAAATAAAAGGATGAAAAAGTTGAAATGTGTAATTGAAAAATGAATCAGAATATGGAGGAATTTAAGAAAAAGAGAAAGAAGAAGGAGAATGGAGGTGGGAAAATCAACTTAAAATTTGCCGACATAGAAACCGACACGTGTCTTGGAAATGGTATCCCTACTACTTTGTCGTTTCTTAGTTACTCCGTCAAACACGTCTTCTTCATCTTCTTTTATATTAAGAAAGAAGATACAATAATTAAAAAAGGTTTGCACCAGCCGGGAATCGAACCCGGGTCTGTACCGTGGCAGGGTACTATTCTACCACTAGACCACTGGTGCTTCTTATTACACAAATCAAATATATTTGTATAATAAAATAAAAGAAACGAGCGCTCAAACTCGTGCAAAGTTTGTTAATATCTCTTTGTCTAAAGTACCTCATTAATTGGTATAAAAATGGTTTTGCTTCCTTTTATTAATCGAATATCTCAAAATTTATATACAAAGGAGAGAAAATAAAAAACGAAATACCCTAATAGTTTTGTTGAAGCAATGATTTCTTTTTTTCTTTTAACGTACAATTGAATATTTGTGTAACTTAGGGGACGATTAATAAACCAAAATCAACTTTGAATGGTGTATTAATTTTTCATACAACAAATGTAATGTGATTTATGAAATCAATTTATTACCACTTTGGATAGTTTGGTATTGGTAGAATCAATTATATTAGTAAAAGAATTTGTATCCATCTATTTTTCTCCCAAACTTAATTTAATTGTTAGATTAATTTTTTAAAATTGATTTTGGTTAGCGAAGGTTTCGTGTCATTTTGAGAGATAGGCCAAATGTGGTATTATTTTAAATTTAAAAAATCTTCGATTTGAATTTTTAGACATTTGAAGAATAAGCAACTCATTATAAATAATCTCTCGCTCTTTATCAACTCCGTGAGAGGACAAAACACAAACTAAAAAACCACACAAAAAATCTCTTCACAATCTCGAAGTCCCCCTTTCTTCAACCAAACCTCTCGCCTCCGTAGCACTATTTATAAGCCTTCACTTCTTAGAAACGACTATGAGATCTACAACATCAATTTTGTATTCTCTTCTTAGCAACTTCGTAAATCTCCATCTTTCTCACAAAAACTCTCTACAATGCCAAAAATCTAGAATATAGAAAAAACTCTACTTTAATTGGAGATGTCTCGTAGAACTTTAGTCTTAATGATCTACACTTTAAATAACAAGTGAGTTTATTAGGGGTTTGCTTTTTTTTTTTTTTTTTTTTATCTTCTTCTTATTTTATTTATTTTTCTTCAAACATCCATAACAAAAATGAAACTTAAAAAGTACTAAAATGATTAAACATTTTCTTATGGTTTTTGTTGTTATGTCTCTACTTTTCTTTCTTTTATAATCATTTCTTTATTAACTTGAGAGCTTCCCTTTTATATATTTATTTATTTATATACATAGCTGCGCATCTATTGTTTATTGTTATTATTGTCTTTCCTTCGTTAATTAATTATTCTTAAACTTTATTCTTTATATAATTTTATCATTAGCAACTTTATTTAATTCTTTTTTTCCTTATTTTCATAACATCGATTATTGTTTCCGGAGTTTTTCTCATCTTTTTATGCGTTATTTAATACTATATATATATTTTTTATCCATTTATTATGTTATTATTAATACTGTTTAAATTGGTTAACATTTTAAATTATTTTTTTATAAAAGAACACTGATGAAACCTAAAAAATCACCTAGAAATTTTGAGAGTTCGATTTTCTAGAATCTTTAGGACTAGAAGTTGATTCTCGAGTTGTTTGAGATCGATCACCAATAATTTTTCTCTAAATTGTTAATTTGTTTTCTTATGTTTATTGATCTATCTTTATACTTCTATCAATATTGAATCTTTATATAATATTTTAGTTTGATTTTCAATATTGATTCTTTATATAATATTTTAGTTTGATTTTCAATTCAATATTTGTTTGCTCGTTAAATTTCTTCTTAAAATATTTGAAAGTTCTATATATTTTATAATTATTAATAAAAAACTAATTATCAATTCAAAACTTTTAAATTCTTTTTTATCAAGCCTATTATTTTTATAAAATTTCCGACTACAAAATCAAAAAAATTTAAGAGTTCGATTTTCTAGGATTTGAAGAAATCGATTATTTAAAAATCTAATTTTCTAGAATTTTTGAGGTGAAGAAATCGATTCTTTACCAGTCTTTCTTTAGTTCTGTTTTTACTTATCTAGTTTTTTTACTAATTCTCATTTTGATTTTATTTAAAATTTATAAAATTAAGTTTCCAATGTTTTAAAATTCTTCTAATTTAAATTTTTCTATGCTTTAAAATTTTCACACTAACTCTTTTCTTTTTAAATCATTTAGAATTTTTTTTATTTAAAGTCATAATTTTTTTTATATTTTTTCAAACATTCAAAATTTAATCTATGAATTGTTATGATTTTATAGGACATTTGGAAGCTCGATTTTCTAAAATTTTGAGGTAAATGATCGCATGTTTGAGAGTACGAGATTTGATTGTGAAAAAATTATTTTAATTAATATTTTTTTAAAAAAATCTCTTTATTAAAAAAAGTTCTTTAATTGTGGAGTTTACAAAAAGTACAAAAATGTATGATAAAAAGCTCATGTTATTTACATTTTCAAAATTTTAAAAATAACAAATTTAAAATCAGATTTACCGTTATATTTGTCAAATTTGCAATATCGATCCCTCCAGGTTGTCTCAAACACGTGGCGATGGTTTGTGGATGATATGTCCAAAATTTTCATTTTATTTTGTATAGCTTAAATAATACTAAATTGATAATGACTTCTTGGATCGAATAAGAGTTATTGGAGATTATTTTTCAAATTGGGCCTAATTTTCTCAATCTTTAAACGGGGAGCTCAACCCAATAACAAAATGTGCATTCTTTGAATAATGTTAGAGATGAAAAATTATATAGATCATGTTCAACCATTTAATCTTTAAGTTGAAGAGAATTTTTATAATAAATAATTTTAATGTTCCATCTAATAATATAAAATAAGAGTGGTTTTTTAATTTTCTTTCATTTTAAATATCATATTTTAGTTAATTACGCATTGAATTTTGTTATGAATATCTAATTTTCCCCATATTTGCACTAAATATACACAACTCAATTTTGAGTAGTTTTCTCCCTTTTTATGCTTTAGTTTTATTCAAATTTAAAAGATAAATGTCCTACATAGTGGATGCTTATGAATTGGTTTGAGATTGTAATACGATGTTTACGTCTTCTTATCTTTCTTACACTTTAAATCGCATTTGAGTTTAAATGAGTTCATGAAAAAGAAAAAAAAAAAAGAAAAAAAACTCTTACAATAGTTCATAGACTGAGAATTATTATGGTTCGAGTCATAGTAGTAAATATTTATAAGGATTAAATCCTATTTTAGTAACTTTTATATATCAGTTTGTTTTAGTTTGTGAATTTTTTTAAAATACTTATTTTGTCATTAAGATTTTGTTAACTTCTTAACGAAATGAAAATGTAAAATGTAGCTTTCATATTTAAATGACTAAATTATAGATTTATCATATTAATTAAATTCATTTTGTGAAAATATTTAACTCCAACTTACTGGTTGTTATTCTTAATTTTTTTTTTTTTAGTTTTATCTCACTTTGTCATATGAATGTTAACACCAATATATGCAAGTTCAATTTTTTTTTTTTAAATTCTACTGAATATTCATAACATATGCTTCAAGGTTTCAATTTAAAAATAAAAATAGAAATGTGTCAGTGAGACAGTTAAGGTTTGGAGAAAAAAAAAAAAGAACAAAATGAGTTTTTAGCTTTTGATTCAAATGGATTAACTATGTTTTGGTTTTACAGAATAAATTAACAAACTCTCTTCTTGGTTATTTGTCAATTTAATTAATAGGATAAATATAGAGTTTAGTTATCTAGATAATCAAGTTTATAAAATCCTAATTACAAGAATCAAGAGATTAAAGACGACTAAATTATACGTTTTTAAAAGTTTATTAGGGATCAAAATAAAATCACAAAACACAGAATTTAGGAACCAAAAGACATTAAAAAAAAAAGAAGAATAATTTGAAATACTAATATTATAGTTAATTAATGATAAATAATAATAATTGTAAAATGTGAACAATTAGAGTCATGCAAAAGTTGAATATATTATAAGATTAGCGGACTGTATTCATTTGAAGTTGGGCTAAACATATCATCATTCAGAAACACATAACATTTCAATTTAAATGTGTATTTAATATCTTGAAATGAATAAGTAATTAACATACCGCAGAACTAATGTGTATCGATTAGAAATTATTCTAAACAAAATGTATGTGAATCTAATGCCTATTTATTTTACAACTTTTTTTAAACAGATTTGGGTTCATAAACTCTCACCACTCTCATATTACAATCATTCATTATCTTCTCGTTTGATAAACAATGCAGAACAAATAATAAAACAAAATTATATGATAGTTAATTATTGTCTTCAAAATTCAGGGAGATATATGGACAATTATTTTGTATATAACTTTGTTCACAATCAATTCATTCACATATTCCTTATACATGTTTGTACCCGAAAATTTAACTTTTATGACTGTGAACATCCATCTAACATATGCTCAATCAATAATATTTTTCTAATTATTTCTTGAATTTTTTATGCATAAATAACTTAGACTGGTCCTTGAACTCACCAGCTTAGATGTCAAATTTTCAAAATTAAAGTTTCTAAAACTTTAAGAGGGTTTAATATAGATATTTTAACTTTCTATGTCTTGCAAGTTTTTGAAAACTTCAAAAATGTTTATTAGTCCATGGAATTAAATTATCTAGATAAAGTAATTACTAAAAGTAAAGTTGAAAATTCTTTTGATACAAAATCAAGAGTTTAAATACTTATTAGACTTTTTTTTTTAACGAATGAGTTAGTGTGTACAAAAATTTGAAAGTTCATCAATCCTATTTTATACACTCTTCAAACTAATTAAGGTTTAAAGGATAAAATGATAATCACCAGGGGAAAAAGTATTTTAGTTCTCAGGTTGATTTTGTAGCTTGAATTCACTGTGAGGACCAACATGTATATATAAATTAATTCACAGTATATATAAATTAATGTTCATATTTGAAAAACTAATGTTGAATCTAATTGTTTCAATCTATGTTTGAAAGTGATTTTGAAATAATTAAGACTACTTCAGTTATATTCAAAATCTGGACAGAAACACATTTTTATTCCCTCACAATGATTTTAGGTTATACTTTTAAATAGTTTTTCATGCCATCATAATTGATTCTGAATTACTAAACTCAGATTTCACGAGACACTTTTGAACATAAGAAAAGTGAGGATCTTGATACTTTTACATAATTACTTCCAAGCATATCATTCGAGTTATACATATGTACTAGTTATACATCATTTCTAAGAATAATTTAAATATTTCATACACAATTTTTTACAATCTATTTATTTTACAAGTTAGAACTATTCTTGTGTGAGCTCGATAGTACTATCTTAGATATGAACTCAGTTCTTTGCTTGAACTCATTTCTTTGAGGTTTGAAGTCGGAGGTCATGTAACTATAAGTATAAATCAACCCTACATTCTCAAATTTCTTTCCATTTCCCAATCTAATAAAGAAAAAAAGAAAAACAAATTATCAAACTCCATTCGGTAGAAATTAATCCATCCCTATTGGAAGAAGTGTGAGTAAATGAAATCTCATTTTTTCCCTATATCACAATTTCTTGATCAAAAGCAATAATAAATTATGGATTTTTTTGGTGAAAAAAAAAAACAAAAAGATAATGGAAGGAAACAGAATTTTTTTAATAACTATGGATTTGTTAGAACTAACCAAATTATGATGCATTAATGTTATAAAGAATCACTAAAAAATAAATATTAATTCTGTATTAGTTAACTGTCCAAAAAAAAAAAAAACTACGAAATACAAAGAACACATCCAAAGCAATGAAATATGATCTATATCATCATAACCTGCTACTCAATTATTAAAGAGATCTTAATGAAGAAACTCAAATTACCCTAAACCAAAAAAGTCAGCTATGAATCCATATAAAGATTAAAGAGAAAATCGATACTCGAAAGACATATTTTAGAGTTTGATTATTCAATAACATTCATATAAGAATAGAGATTCAAACCTTTGATATATGTTAGGCCGTCAAGAACATACGCTTAATAAGTAGTTGAGCTTGAGTCGGGATTACAGATGATGATGACCAAGTCGAAGCTCCAAATCAACACCATCACCATTATTCCAAAGTCGCCTCCTCCCGTTGGTCGATCCAATCTGTAAGCTCAAATCTGACCCCCAAAGGTTCATATTAAAATGATCTCCATGTAGGTTAGAAGTTGATGCTTGATAATTCACTTGAGACTCACCCAAAAGAGGCCCAAAGTAGGGGATATTGTTGAAAGTGGATGGACCAATTATTTGATTATTGCTTTGAAGTGATGAAGAGGAAGAAGAAGAAGAAAAAGAAAAAGAGGTTTTTGGAGGTTTATTTGGTCTATCTTTTCTATGAATATTCATATGACCTCCAAGAGCTTGAGCGTTGGTAAATCCACGTTTGCAAAAAATACACTCATATGAACGTTTGATAATAATATCGTTGAAATTATCTGAATAATTATGATGATCATGATCATGATCTTCCTTTGTTGTTGCTTCTAATTGTTCTAATTGATCATCACTTGAACTCTGTGAGCAATTGCTGATTTCTAGTTTTTGATCTGAATCCATCAAGAAATGAAAGTGTGAGGGTGGTTAATTAAAGAGAGTTCCGTTATTTGAAGAGAGAAAGAGATGGGTCATGGAAATGGATATTTGGGAATTGAAAGAAACTAGGGTTTTTATGGAGATGAAGGGGAAAATGAAATTAAAGGGAAAGGAAGTTGCTAAGAAAGTGTGTTATTCAAACATATATTATATTAAATATATATCATAATCTATCTGGTCAACATTGGTATCTAATTTATCATTTTAAATTTTCATGAGACATTTTTTACATTTTTAAATGATTAAATACTTATATATATAGTCTGTAAAATTTAATATTTTTAATTGTTTATTTAAAAATTGTCAAAAATAGAAAAATGGTTAGTGTTTTTTTTTATGGAAGGTAAATAATTTTTTTTTATTTAAAAAATCCTTGTTGATATTTATGTAAATGAAAAATACTTTGGTGTATTGATTTAGACAACACCTACATTTTATGCAATGGTTATCATATTATTGTTTGTAACTTGAGAAACTCTTCTTACTTCTTTATAAAAAGAATTATTTCTTTTTTTATTGTAATTAAAATATGATATTCAAAGATGATCTAAAAATGCATCCAAATGTTAGTCTTCTAATTTTTTAGAAATATCTATCAATATATATATATAGGCCTTTTATTGATATTCTATAGCAGAAATTTAAACATTTCCATTAAATTTAGACTTCAAAACTTTCACCCAACATGATCAAGATTCTATGTTTAATTTCATTGTTTGAGATGACTACAAGAAACTAATGACTACAAGAAACTAATTAATAAGGAAGGTTAGAATTTTGGAGATGTGCCCTTGAAAAATACTAAAATATCATCCTATATTAATATTATTTTGGAATTTCTCTTATTTGATACAAGAAAAAATGACTTAAGTATGCACGCCTCAAGTGACATTAAAGTGAATTTAGTTTGATAGTGTTAACATGACCTTCATCGTTAGAGGTCGAAGATTATGAAGGTGGTTTTTGAATATGTATGATAACTTGAAAGTTAGAGATTGAAGGATGGGTGTTACATATTTAAAATAATAATAGGGAAGAAAATGAGGAGTGGTTTTTGGGAGTTAGTGAATAGGTGTTTAGTGAAAGCCGGCTTTAGAATGATGTGTATGGAAAGGACATGTGTGTGTTTGTGATGTGAATTCAACTGCTCAAGTTGCTTTCGGCTGTGTCATTTGGATTGCTCTCTCAATCTTTCCTTTCTTTTCTCAATACCAAATATTCATTATTTTCTATTTCTAAACCCACCTTATTCTAAACAATATATAAAACTATCTCTCACAAAAGTATTTAAAATGATAAACGTTGTTTTCCTAAATAGTTTCAATTTTTTTTCTATCGAAGAGAAATTTTCAATTTAAACACAAAATGTGTTTGGTAGATAGGATTCTTGAATAATTCTGAATTATAAAAAATTATTAATCAGAATACACTTTGAAAATATTAATTAATTTAATTGTTATTTTTGGGAGTCAAACTCTCAACCGTCCTCTTTGAAACATAAATTTTGAAGTAATAAAAATGGTAAATAAGCTTCACAAAAATATGAATATGCACTTTTCAATTTTTGGTTTTGGTTTTGGTTGTATCAATTTAAATTCTAAACTAATAATTGTATTAATTTAAATCTTAAATTTTGAGAGTTGTATAAATATAAATCTTAGCTTTCATAAATGCATCCATCTAAACTCTGAATTTTCGTACATGTATTAATTTAAACCTTTAAATTTTATAAGTATATCTAGTAAAGAATAATAATAAATGGTTAGATGATTTAAATGGATAAATTTGTATAAGTTTAGAGTTTAAATTGATAGAACTTTCAAAGTTCAAAGTTTAAATTGATATAATTATTAATTTATAGTTTAAATTGATACAAAAGCCTCTGGAAAAGTTTCCTAAATTTTAGAAAACTTACTTTTGTTTATGTAAAATTACTCAATAAGCTAACCTTAAATTATTCTATAGGTACTTAAATATAAATTGATTTCAATAATAATAAAAATTAGTTATTTCAAACCATAAGAACCCCTCACTAATAAGAGGAGCATTGGAAGGCGTAGATAACCAAAGATTGAATGAAAATGAAACTGTAAATCGAAAAAACAACGAGAAAAAAAAATTGAATTGAAAACTGTCGGAACAAAAATGAATTTTATATATTATAATACAGCCTGATCCAAAATGTGCTCGATCCAAATATGTGGGTTATGTTTTATATTATTATTAGATATCAAATAATACAAACGTGAATGTGCAGTAGTTAACCATGTATACCTTTTTGTTCTTGTTTTGTTAGGATTTAGTATAATAAAGAGGTGCAGTTCTTAAAAATGTATATATTTGAATGGCATTGGTGTGTGGTGGTTGTAATTTAATTGTTGACAAAGTCAATGTGTTTATAAAATATAAAGGAGAAGTGATCTCATTCTTCATTGTCCATGCAAAAACCTCCAACAACAACAGTACAATACACTTCTTCAATTCTTATATTCTCTTCTGACAAATGGAGCCATTCCCTTTTTATTTGCAAATGTCTTATTTTATCAATCTTGTTTTAATTACACTCAAATTTCAAACTTAATTGTTTGATGTCATTCTGTTCCTTGTTTTTTTATTTTGTAAATATCAGAAACAAAGATATGTTTGATAACTTGAAAAAAGATAACAAAAACAAAGAAAATAAACTATTTCTTGTTTTTACTATTTTTTTTCTTTTTTCTTTTATATTTATTTTATACGTAAATAATAATGTAATTATTATGTAAAATTAAAAAAATATATATGCAACATGAATTAAAATATTTAAAAAATTATAAATATTTTACATTACTGAATATAGAATAGTTTATGATGAAAAAACTAAATGCAAAAGGTAAAAAGATAATATAATTGTTATTTCTCCCTAAAATTCATTTAAATGAAGTCAACTCAGTTACAGTATAGGAGGTAAATATCATAGTTGTAAATTCAAATATTAAAGTGAAGCTAGTGAACGTTTTAGTGAATAAAATTTATATATAGTAAAATTTTGACTTGATTCAAATTTACAAAAGATTAATAATAAAATTTAAAAAATATGTTTAGTTGAAAATTTTTAAAATTTAAAATTTGATTATTTTGATTTATACAAGATGATGAAGAGAGATGTAATATTGCATGATGATGACCTTGGCTAGCTAGTATTGTATGGGAAAGGTTGAGTCTTGGGACTTGACCTAAAGTAGAGGACAAGTCAATTTTATTAGTCACATGTGAAGGAAAATACATACGTTTCAAACAATATGTTGCGGAATTTAGTTCCGTTAGAAGTAAAACTTTAAAAAGTAGACCAAAATATGAGATGAAAAGTTAACAAGGTTTTTTTTTCTTTATGAGAAAGAAATGCATAGAATTGAAGGTTCTCACCTATTTTGTGTTTGGATCATATCATAATGCCTAAAATTAAAGTGGATGTGCTTAACATTGATAAATTTATGTTTTTTGTGCCGAATGACTTTCGAGATATCATGTAGGTTTTGACGGTCTACAAAAAGTACTTATTCGTTCAAAATTGGGAGATAGTGACTTATGATACTTTTCAAACTGATAGTAATTTTAGGAGTTCAAAACCCATTGGTTTCATATCCCTAAATTGCTGGCCAAATATTTAAAAGGGTGTATTGAAAGAAATTAGGTTAAAATTAAAATGGTAGTACACTACTTATTTTGGTATATATCATGATTTCTATATGACATAATTTTGAATGCAATGTAGTATTTGTGGAGCCTAAATTAGAGGTGATTTGAAATAAGCATGGACTTGGTATACGTTTTCTTTTTAAAAACATTACAACCATAATAATGTGGTTTGAAAATCAAAATTGAAAAGTCTTCTAAGAAGAAAAGGAATTCTAATTTCATATAATTTCCTTTAAACCAATTTAAACAAATCTAAAAGCGTTGGTAAATGACAAATTCATCATCTCACAGCAAAGGGCCAACAGTTTGAGTAAACAACTTTCTCAAATGCAACTATTTCTTGATTTTGTCATATTGCCGAATGTAAGTATGTATATATATACATATTTGCAGCTGATTTTTCAACCCATAGGATAATGATATTATAGGTTATTGCAGATTTAAGCTACATTGATTACATCCTAACGTATTAAAATTACACATACATATATATAAAGAATTATATGGTAGCATATATATGAACTGCTATATGGTTGTCAATAACTTTTGGGATATTCTAATTTTAAAAAAGTATATATTTATTTAAACTCTAAATTAAACTTTTTGCAAGTGGTCGTAAAACAGTTCATTTTTCTCTCAAATCACTTTTTATATTACTAAAATTAAACACTTGAAAAATTAATCTAAACACGGTTAATGTATGTTAAAAAATATTTTATTACAATTTAGTCTCTCAATTTGATTGAGCAACAATTTAGTCTATATATTTTATAATTTACAACAATTCAACATTCAAAAAATAATTATTAATTAATTAAATTTATGCTAAACATAGAATTGGTAAATTACTGGAAAATTAAATTTATTTATAGATAGTCTATAAAGAGAAGTTATTAAGTAACAAAATTAACACTTAATTTTAGTGAAAACTATATTGATAAGGGCTATAGATATTTACAAACTATAAAAGTATTGGAACTAAAATTGTTACTAACTAAAGTTCTTACTCTAATGTTTGATTTTACATCTCATGAACTAACAAAATAAACACACCAGTTACGTACATATGGCACAATCCAAACACAATCGAAAGAATATATAGAATAATGTAGGAAATTAAATTTATGAAGCAGAGGGCATGGAGAGGGGAAATAGGAAAAGAAAGGGTAGTAGTTGGTGTGATTTGGAGTGAGAAGTTGGTTATAAATATTGAGCATAAAAAACCCAAAGCCATAAAAAAGCAAAGAAGGGAAAGAATGATGCTTAATTGAAAGCCAATATCATTGGGAAGATGCAAAAACATGGGATTTTGGTTAAGAAACACATAGGTAATGAGGCTGCCTTTGTATGTCATTTTCAAATGCCAATGTCTTGTCTCTCTTATCATGCATTACAATTAACACAAATGGATATCAAATAGTGGCGTCCAATACAAACCCTAAGTACTTCTTCCCACAAATTCTCTCTCACCATATATATATATATATATATATATAACAGTTTATCCCTTTCATTTCTAATCTTCATAGTTCAAGTTAACTCTAGTTAAATAATTCTTTTTATATTCTTTAGTTTGACAGTCCCGTTAAATAGTATGGATATATATATATAAACTTTTGAGAAGAGTGCTTCTTTAATTAAAATTAGAGAAAAGAGAATTATTTTCTCGGTGATGATGGTAATTACATACAGTGAATTTCTTTTGGACGAGTCGTGATTTTTCTTCAAGTCTTGTATTTTTCGTGTAAATTCTTGTGTTTTTTAGTTTAATGATTTCTTTTTAATTTTATTTTCTCATATGTGTAAAACGTGTAAATAGATTTAAACTAGGGATAACGATAGAAAATAATATAGTTACAATATATACTCCATTTAAGTCATCTTCTTTTTAGTTTTTTCTTAAGCAAATTTTTGAGATCTCTAGTTGTCCTTTTTTTATAAATCTTGAAAAAATATGTTTAGATCCTATTTTTTCAAAAAATTTAATTATAAATTTAAATATTTAGAATAATATTGTAATAGATAGCACTTTTAGACTAATAATTAATTACTAAACATTTTTAAAAATTTGCAAATATACTAAAGTTATCTTTGATGATATCGACAAATTCTATATATTTACCAACACTCTCTACCATGGAACTGATACAATATAATTAGAACATTAGAACCTTTATTAGAGGAAAACATTAAGCAAAATTACCATAGCGTTAACAACAAAATATATTATAACACTCATTTAGGGAAAATGATCATAAGTTCATAAATATATAGTTAGAGCCAAAATGTTAGGTAAATTAAAACCCTAATCTGAGTTCCAAATCTATGTCATTTGAAGTAGCAAGCAAAGCAGTCTCCTTCTTCACAAACTTATTGACCTTCTTCCAGATCTGACACCCACCATCTGATTGATCATCAGCTTGTTCGCCATGAAAGCTTGAAAAATCATACAGTTTAAGAAACTTAATGGGCTGAGATGAGGATCCATGAAAATCATGATGATGATCATCATTAGTGGCCGAATCCAACGGCAGAGATCTTCGGAGCTTTGCTCGGTCTCGTCGATGAACATTCATGTGGCCACCAAGGGCTTGTGCAGATTGAAATTGCCTTTTGCAAAAGCCACATGTATAAGAAGCTCTTGAAGAAGCCCATGGAAATTCAACAATAATCTCTTTTTCCTCTTCTTCTTCTTGATTTCCTTCTCTTTTGTTGTTATGTTTTCTTGAGGCTTTAGCTTTAAGTTGTGGCTTCATTTTGGGTTTGGTTATAATTCTAAGCTCTTGAACGCCTTGTGAGCTGCTGCTCATGGTGATGCCCAAACAATTATTACTCTCCATTTTGGAAAGAGATGGAAAAAATTTACTTAAAAGATAGGAGATAAGTATTGAGATTCTTATACTGAGCAAAGTTATAACTTTGGAGTGGATGCATATATAATGTTAAGCTTTGGAGATATATAAATAGAGAAAAGGGTGCAAGAAAAGTATGCATATATATTTGTTAGATATAAATTATTTTCTTCATAAAATCTGAAGTGATAGGCTAAGGTTACGCTTTTTATGTGTCCAAATATAGAATATATTCAAATGGTGTTATTAATATACTTGGACCCTAGTTTCTAGCCAAATAACTTCTGTAAATGTTTCTTTCAACATCTTAACTTAATTAATTGATCTTTTTTTTTATTTTTTTTATTTTAAGAAAGAGGATATTGTGTGAGGAAAAATAACTATATAGGTACATTATCTTGGAGACAAAAATACATATATCTGAGCATTTCTTATCAAATTGTATCTAATCTTAACTTGTCACATTGGACATTCTTCGTACTTCTTTTTCTAAAAATATGTTGATTCAAGTATAATAAAAGTAAGATGTATAAAGGTGAGTACATCAATATATATTACTCTATCCACATCTGAGGACATGGACCGGACGCTTTTAGTTGGAGTCATTCACTTTCACAACTACTTCAATCTCACTTGCAATAAGGGTCTAATGAGAGTCATGAGAATGGTAAAGATGCTCTCTTAATCTTCAGGTTTCAGCTATTCAACTATTATGGCTCTAAATTGGTTTGCTCTCTTTTATAAATAATATTGTTGTTTGTCACATACACACATTTTTTAGGGAAGTATTTTTTAAAACATTAGAAATATACATTTACAAAAATGTAATCAACTCTAACACAGGATGTATTGATGATCAGATTGGAACAAACATTTAGCTTAGGTTAAAATAGTAACCTACACTCACAAACAAAGTATAAAACAAACGAAAAGCCAAATGATAGTTTAAAACCCCAGAAAGTAGAAAATAATTAGGTCACAATAGGATCTCAGAAAAGAAATGAAATAATGATATAATTGGTTTAGTATTTAAAAATCAAAAACAAAAACAATTGAAGCTATGAGAATATATAGATCATATAGACAAGATTGAGAAAGGAAAAAAGAAGAAGATCATGTCATTAATTAATGTACTGAAGAAGGAAAAAATCCATCAGAGAAGAACAACACACAAAAGATTATTGTGTTCATTAAATTTAGAGGTATAATTAAGATTTGTAGCCAATTAGCTGACTCTATATATTACTAAATAGAGCTCTCATTTTTTTAAGGTTCTATTTCCTAAATTCTAGTGACACCTTTAATTACCATCTCACCTTTCACTTCACTTCTCTCACATCCCAACAAAGTTATTCAATGAAACCCTTACACCGTAACTCCTCCTTTCTTTCTCTTCATCGACCGTTAAAGTAGTTCGAGATAAATACAGTTTTAAGGAGAAAATTAATCACTAACCACTTTAAATCAATTCCCTAACAAAAACATTTTAAATCAAAATATGTACGAAGAAGAGAAGGGAGAGTTGCGTAACATTTGTATTTCTTTTATTTGTATTTAGTATATGCTAAGACAAACACAAGTATAGACTAAAACACAGTCTCACTATATACCAAGTAAAATGCTAAATCATTATACAATGTTTCTTTGTTCACTCTAGTACAATGCTAAATCTTCACACAATGCATTTCATTTTACCAAGTTCAATGTTAGTCAGATTAGTCAACATTTCTATGTTTCGATGCAACAACAAGATGTTATTTGTAACAAGTAGTTTTGTTGGTTAGTTAATTGGTATTCATGAAATCGGTTGGATTGATATTAGTATGGATACAACAAAATAATTCTCTTATATCTAAAAAGTACATTAGATCTAATAAATACCTTGTGTCAGAATTGAAAAATTCTATAGCTCCAATCTTTAGTATTATCTTATGAGTCCTTGATACTCGAAGAAGTGTGAAACTCGTGAATCCATATTCTATGAAGAAATTGAAAAATGGACTCAACTCTTTAAATTTTTTCCTATTTCTAAAAGTAACTTCACTCTCAAACTATTTGTTTATACAGTAGTAATATTCTTTGTTTCTCTCTTCATTTTCGGATTCCTATCTAATGACCCGGGACGTAATCCGGGGCGTGAAGAATAAAAAAATCAGATTTTTTTTCCTTGCTTGATTTTGAAATGTTCTTAACATTTTATCTATTCCACACCTTTCCTCAACTATAAAAAAATACCAAGTAATTGACAGAAACGGAAAGAGAGGGATTCGAACCCTCGGTACAAAAAAATCGTACAACGGATTAGCAATCCGACGCTTTAGTCCACTCAGCCATCTCTCCCCAAATGGAAAACGGATAATTACTATGATACATTGTATAAAAAATAGAAAATAAAGGCTTGAAAAAAGCCCTTCTTTATCTCCCCCCTTTATTATATAGATATATAATTATATTGATATAGATAATTATTTAAATATATCGATGAAAATCAATAAAAACTTTTTTGTGATAAAAACTCCCCAGTGATTTGCATAACACACATTTGAAGAATGAAAATAGTCTAAAGTATGTGATCCAAGACATTTCAAACCAATGACCTAGAGGTTCGTCAATCAGCATTTTCAATGAAAATTCTGAAGCCTTTAGGAATAAGATTCATTTTTTATTATGGTAAAGCACAAAATTTTCAGTCGTTTAATTACAAAGCAATAATAATAATACCGGAGCTGATGGAATTACAAAGTAGGTTTCATCTTTTTTATCTATCTATCTCCTCATCAGTTACTAGACGGTGGACACTATACTTCATTGATTGGCAAAAAAATTGAAAGAGAAACGATGAAGTCCTATAAACCAATTAACTACTGAAAGCAGAACCATCTTTATATACATAGGTTAGAGGCTAGAGGTATGTCCACACTTGTTCTCAAACATTAATCCTTTAGGAAAGAAATCCAACCTAAGCTTACAGAGTGTGCAAAAACAAAATCCGAAAACTTGTCAATATGTATAACTGAATACAACTTTACCCATACAACAACCCAATTTTCAGTGCTTGTTTTACTCTATAAACATACCATGTACATGTTGTTAAGTCGCATAGATATTATTTAACATTCTAGAGCTTCAATAATTAGCCTTTCCAAGTGAAAATATGATTCTACCTTACATCGGAACCAAGCACCCCGATAACCAATGAGAAAGCAACGGTATTCTATCAGATGCCCAACTTCAAAAGATAACTTTCTTTCCATATCATTTGACAAAATAGCATGCATCTGTAGGAAAAAACTTGCAACTTGAAAAACTAGATAATACATAACTTAAGCCAAAACAAAAACTAGATAATACATAACTCAAAACAAAACAAAACAGACGAACAATTGAAAGCATAACTTTCATCTAGCTCATCACTTGCATTCATGATACCAAGGAAGTAGGGAGCCATAGCCATGTAAAGCAAGCAACCTAGCTATAGATATGCTTTAAAATCCGATATAAAATATTGCACTGGATTACAAGTATTAAACAGCCATAACCTAGGTTTTTTTGTTTTAAAATTTTAAATAACTATCTCTGTTTGTATTTGTTCAAACGTTTTATGGCTAGTTCTATGAGACAATCAAATAATCCTACAAGATTCCCATGAAATTAAACTGATGAACTAATATTTTAAATAGGTGGTCACCAACGTTAGAACCCTTAGCTTCGCGCATTTTCTTTTCTTCCTGTTAGATATGAGAAAAAGAATATTGACACTGTCGAAATGGGGTGAGTACGTGACGAACTATTCCACCTGAAACCCAAATCAGATTACACAAGAAGAACACTCCAGTTGGTTGCAGATAAGGAGAGGGAACAATTACAGAAATAGTTGGTTACGGTTCAAGACAACCAATTAAGAAAATCAATTCACATCCACCACCAAATCTATGTTTCTTTTATCGGTTTTACCTCCTCAACGAACACAGTGATCGAAACACAGCTAATTCGCAAATATGTTTCTAATGACTATTACACTCCAGCACAAATAATTCAAAACCTACCGCAAATGAAGACTGTATTAAGGCTTAAGCTTCCAATTTCCCTAATAATCACGTTGAAGAATCATTGGTACAAACTGAAAGTCGCTCATCCATTTGCAAAGGCTAGGACTACTCAAATTAACCAAAACAAGTTTCCTACTCTTCCTATCTCCATAATTGCTTCACTCTAAGTAGTAACGAAAGCAAATGTAAAGTGCAATACAAGGCATCTAGTTAAGATGAAGAAATGTGAAGGTTGAATTCAGAAGGTTACCTGAGTTCATTCATGCAAATCAGACTCCTCCTTCTTCACCTGTGCTGAGGAACTTGGAAGTTTAAAACAAGTGCTCATCTAAGCGCGCTAGTGGATTTTCCATATTTGTTTCGTTTTACATTCTCATATCTTATAGTTGATTTCGATAGCCATGAAAATCTTTTATCTTCACTTTAGGTCAAATTACTTATCTAATTTGAGACATCCTAATTAATTATGTCAAATTTGCATTACTAAGAAAAAGCAAGAGAAGAAATGAAGTTGGGTGGCAAATTAAAGGATTAGTACCAAAGTACTGTGTTTATAGTTAAAAGGCTAAATTACATTTTTAGTCCATAAAATTTGGATAATAACACGGTTGTCCAATTG
The DNA here is from genome assembly GCF_000004075.3 of Cucumis sativus. NCBI lineage: Eukaryota > Viridiplantae > Streptophyta > Magnoliopsida > Cucurbitales > Cucurbitaceae > Cucumis > Cucumis sativus. The sequence continues at coordinate 10,569,374 of NC_026656.2, forward strand.
TACCTTTATGGCTGGTATATGTAAGTTGGACTATAAGGCATTCTCAACTCAATCTATATTTTTGGGTTGGTTCGGTTGACAACCTAAATAACTCATATTAATTTTCAAACCCAACTCGAAAAATATGGATCGAGTTGTCAGATTGTATTGTTTTTTCTTTTTCATTTCTAACTTGACTACTGTTTAGCTTTCTACCTTCAAACGATTGTCTACTCCTTCAACCATTGGCTAACTTTCCATACGATCAATTAACTTCCTACACGAACCTATAACAAAATACTTCTAACTTTACTTTTATTAATTAAATAATATATGTCGCCACGTGCCCGAGACGATGCGGAGTGGCCGACGTCCTCAAAAGAGCTAATTTTAAAATAAAACAGGAGTCGCCACCAATCTTTTTTACGGTGTGATTGGACACTGAAATAAAGTAAACAAAAAAAATGGTCTGCGAAAAAATTGAGTTGAGTTCGGGAGTCATTTGAGTGTGGGAAAGGTATTAGCACCTCACAACACCCATTTAAAAAACGGTGGCCAAATTTCAAATCTTAAATTGAAAATACTTTTTAATTTATTTTTAAACTAATGTTTTATTCTACCCCTCGTTACTCCAATGTTTGATGTTTATTCAACCTTGGTAACATTTGAAACCAAAATAGTTTGCTTAAATGTTGTTAATACTAATGGAGATGCTAGTATCAATTATGTTTATAGCCGGCAAACCAGAAATGTTAAGAATGAGCAATAACGTCGTTTTCCAGGATATAACTCTCGAAATCAGAGTAACAACCCTACCTTTCACAACAATCAATCTCAAGGAAGAGGTAAGAGTGTTAATGGTGGCACATTTCAAAATCGACGAGGCATATGTAGGTTCAATAATAGTCATAGAAGTAATAATTATAAACCCACTTGTCAGATCTGTGGAAAATTTGGTCATGAGCTATTGTTTGTTACCATCATTTTAAAGAGGAATTTAACAATTCAAGAGCAAACAATAGTCAAGTGAACAATAATACAACAACCTTTATTACTACTCGTGAAATTGTGAAAGATCCAAATTGTCATTTCTGTATAAAAATGAATATCAATATTATCACTAAGACATCCTATATTAGGTCTTGCTTGTCTATTACACAATCTATGTTTTAAAAATGACAAGATTGGTCTTGAATGACAAGATATTTGGATGTTCAAATTTGAATAAAAAAAGTAGGAAATCACTACAATCACTACATTATTCTTAACCTTAGCTTGTGGATCTTGATTGACAACAACAGTTCCTAAACAGTAAAGAAAATTTTATTCAATTAATAAAATTGATAATGACTAACTTCCAAAAATTCTCCCAAGTTAACTTACCCAAAATGGGAGTTGAAACGAATTCAACCTTGATTGGAAAAAAAAAATTCACAGGATATGTCCTTCAAATTACCCAACTGAAACTTCAAGGAAAAACTTCAAGTTCGATTCATAATAAATTTAATTTTTAGCCCAAAAGATTCCCATTTGATGGCTATACACAAACACAAATGTTTGTTTTTATATCCCCGCCCCATGTTATGAAGGACATATGTTGTTTACATTCCAGCCTTGATCGCCTTTTGTGCCTTGTACTCCCATCATTTTGGTATTGGCCACTGTAATTCCGCATCGCACGTAGGAGTTAGGCAGTAAAGTGGAGTCATTTTTGGTCTATTTTTCATCCCGTATTGGAGGACTTGTGTACCAATGAACAAATATACCCTTAGCTTTGTTTAATAATGAAGTTTTATTATTTCTCTCATGTTTTGCTTTCACGATTAAAATTGTAATCTATGAAGTTGTTGTGCTTACTAGGTGTTCACAATGTCATTTCACGAGGAGACGCATGATGAGCGACTAGGCGGCAGGCACGCCTCCACTTGGTCGCATGGAGTGATCTTTGGGGCGGGGTGGGACATGAATAACAACTTTTCATTTATACATTAGATAAGCTCTACTCCTTTTAACAAATTTCTCTCTTCTTACTAAAAATGTAAGGTATTGTTTATAGATTTATATTTAACTCATGACAACAAATTATGATTGTGTGGTTCATATTTTTATATAACATTTTGACATCAAGACAACTCACAAAAAGTACCTACCTAACCATCTACCTATTATAGGTCCCCACTTTCCTGCATCATTCTATGTGTTCTCAACCATAATGGAACTTATAAATGTCAGAGAAAACTAATAGAGAAATCATCTAATGAATATACAAAACAATCGCAAGAACATCTCGTGCCGACAATAAAAAAAGCATGAAATCGTGGTTGATATGTTTGGCCTTAATAAGCATGTTGGTCGTGGGCCAAGAGGTAGCAGCAGAGACAAAACACCTTAAATTTATCGATCCTTGCAATCAACCTTCTCCACCTCCAACTTGTCCTAAAAGGGATAAAGTGGAGGAGGCAAACCCCTACAATAGAGGTTGCTCTGCAATCAATCGATGTCGTGGAGGAGGATAAAGTATAGACATTTTAAAAAACGTTATTCGACTATAGATGTGTAAACGGGGAGACTTGTTTATTGATGGAATGTTACTAATAAGATATGCTAATTATGAAAACATTTTAAAGAAATATAAGGATAAGTTTTAAAAATAAAGCTTCATTACGTCTCACACAAATCTGTATCAATTTTCCATTATCCATGTCGTGAAAAGGTACGAAGTCATATATAAGGCGCTAACTTACAACTGAAACTTTGTATTTGTTCTTTATTGATTGAGCAAGGTCCTCATGTATAAACGTTTGATAATTAACCTCTTGTGATATGAAATTGATTGAGTTTATAAATACTATTTTGTTAACTATAAATATTACTTGGAAAAAGTAAGAGAACGACAAACTCATTTGGTTAATGATAAGTACTATTTGGATATTTCATTGAACATATGCCAAACTTCTTTGTTCTTAATATGTTAAGTTCGATAACACTAGTGTACTCGAGGTGCTTTATTTAGTTAGAAATTGGTACGAAAAATAATCCATTCAGGACCAATGTTGTCATATTTAAAACATAGATTGTGTAATAGACAAGCAAGACCTAATATAGGATATCTTAGTGATAATATTGATATTCGTTTTTATACAGAAATGACAGAGTTTCATACAAGCTATTTGGATGTTCAAATTTGAGTAAAAAGAAGTAGGCAATCACTACATTATTCTTAACCTTAGCTTGTGGATCTTGATTGACAACAACAGTTCCTAAACAGTAAAGAAAATTTTATTAACTCAATTAATAAAATTGATAATGACTAACTTCCAAATATTCTCCCAAGTTAACTTACCCAAAATGGGGGTTGAAACGAATTCAACCTTGATTGGAAAAAAAAAAAATCACAGGATATGTCCTTCAAATTACCCAACTGAAACTTCAAGGAAAAACTCCAAGTTCAATTCATAATAAATTTAATTTTTGCCCAAAAAATCACCATTTGATTTGATGGCTATACACAAACACAAATGTTTGTTTTTATATCCCCGCCCCATGTAATGAAGGACATCTGCTGTTTACATTCCAACCTTGATCGCCTTTTGTGCCTTGTACTCTCATCATTTTGGTAGTGGCCACTGTAATTCTGCATCGCATGTAGGAGTTAGGCAGTAAAGTGGAGTCATTTTTTGGTCTGTTTTTCATCCCATATTGGAGGACTTGTGTACCAATGAAAAAATATACCCTTATCTTTTTTTAATAATGAAGTTTTATTATTTCTCTCATGTTTGGCTTTCACGATTAAAATTGTAATCTATGAAGTTGTTGTGCTTACTAGGTGTTCACAATGTCATTTCACAAGGGAACGCACGATGAGCGACTAGGCGGCACGCCTCCACTTGGTCGTATGAAGTGACCTTTGGGGCGGGGCGTGACGTGAATAACTTTTCATTTATACATTAGATAAACTCTACTCTTTTAACAAATTTCTCTCTTCTTACTAAAAATGTAAGGTATCTTTTATAGATTTATATTTAACTTATGACAACAAATTATGATTGTGTGGTTCTTATTTTTATACAACATTTTGACATCAAGATAACTCACAAAAGTACCTACCTAACCATCTACCTCTCAGGAAGTGGTAAATCTAGAACCTCGTATAGCTTCATGTGAAACTGTTAATGTTTTCACATTGTTTCCTCCTGATAGTTTGCTCTTTGATGAACTTCCTCAAGCATCCCAATCTCACACGATCCAAAAGTGGCGTTTTTAAGCCTAACCCCAAATATGTCTATCATGTTTCTCCTGAGGGTGCATCTCTACTTAATGTTGAACCACGTTCTACCTCTCAAGCTCTTCAATATAGCCATTGTCGTGCTGCTATGAATGAAGAAATGAGTGTCATATCCAAAATTGACACTTGGATTCTTGTTCCTTCTTTTGCCAAATACAATCTGATTGGAAATAAATGGGTGTTTAAGGTGAAACGTCATCATGATGGAACTGTCCATAAATGCAAGGCACAACTAGTTACCAAGGGTTTTCATCAACAACTATTCATCTCAGTTTGGCTCTTGCTGCCTCAAAACAATGGGATATTCGTCAACTTGAGATCAATAATACCTTTCTTAATGGGCATCTTGAAAAAACTGTGTTTATGAAACAACCAAGAGGTTTTGTGGATCCAAATTGACAAAATTATGTCTACAAATTAAATCGTGATTTGTATGGTCTTAAACAAGCTCTACGTGCCTGGTTTGATAAGCTTCGATCAACATTTTTTCAGTGGGGTTTTCCAAATTCAAGAGCATATAACTCTTGTTTTTTCTCACTACCTTTCTTGTGACATATTCCAATAACACTCTAATTAATAAATTTATAGTTAAGCTCAGTCACACATTTGTCCTCAAAGACATGGGAGACTTGCACTACTACCTTGGTGTTGAAGTTCACCTAACAGAGCAATGCATCCATCTCACCCAAACCAAGTACATCCTTGATCTTCTTGAACATGTTGACCTTGCTCATATTAAACCATGCCCCACACCAACTATTACTGGTAAGCAGTTATCACTATATAATGGAACTCCTATGGAAAATTTGACAATTTATCGCACTGTTTTAGGTTCCCTTCAGTATTTGACCCATTCTCGACCTGACATTGCATATATTGTTAACAAGCTAAGTCAATTTCTTCAAAATCTCACTTATGTACATTGGCAAGCCATTTAACGAGTTCTTCGTTATCTTAAGGGTACTTTATATTATGGCATGTTTTTACAAAAATCAGATAATTTATCTCTTATTGCCTACACTGATGTTGATTGGGCATGCAGTCCTAATGATCATAAGTCTATTGTTGCACATTGTATTTTTCTTGGCTCGTCTCTTATCTCTTAGTCTAATAAACAACATATTGTTGCTCGTTCTTGTATTGAATTTTAGTACTGGTCCCTTGCTCATAAGTTAAGTTGGGTCATGTCTCTTTTATCTGAAATTGGTTTTAGTCCATCCAAAACTCCTATCATCTGGTGTGATAGTGTAAGTGTCCTTTCTCTTGCTGCCAATCCTGTGTTTCACTCTAGAAGTAAACATGTTGAATTGGATATTCCTTTTATTCAAGATAAAGTTCTCGCTAAGGAGTTGGATGTACGTATGTGCCTTCTCTACACCAGCTTGCCGACAACCTCACTAAGCCTTTAGCTGAGACACAGTTTTATGACATTCGATCCAAACTTCGTGTGATCTTTCATCACCCTCTTGTTTGAGGAAGGATGTTAGAACATAAAACTTTTGGCATTCTCCACTTGTTTTATTTTTGATATTTGTAAAAATATAGAAACTCATTTATTTTGGTCTTCCTTTTTCCGTAGATATTAGATCTATAATGATTTCCTTTTCTCTTCCCTTTTGTATTTTTATTTCCTTTCTTGTCAAAGTTTGTGATGCCTGTATATGTTGTTTGGTTAATACATAGCGAAGAATATTGCCTTGTGCCCTATGTCTTCATCTCCTTTTCTTTTCAACTTTCCTTTATATTTTTCTCTCGTGGCATTATTAGAATATTGTTTGCACTCCGAGTAGGGCCGTGAAACGTTGAAAAGAAAGTGTGATTCACGACTCAACCTTATTCCTAATATGTTTTTGTTTACAATTTTAGGTCGCATAACTTAAGCATCCAAACTCAGACGACAAGATCTATGTGTTTCATCACCAATCATTCACTTATAAACGTATTCCTACTCCAAACATTGAAGTTAACAACATAAATTTCCACCAGGCAACAAAATTTCAAGCGTTTTATCCAATCGTTCAACTTGTCCAGACATTTGGTCCTAGGCGTCCAGATTCAAACACTTAATCTATGTTTCAACGAATTATTCGTAGTACCCGTTCCAATAAAAGATTTTCGTTGGGTCTTTTATTCAAGTAGTGTAAAGACCAACCATCAATTTTATTTATTTATTATTATTAAAAACCTAAAGCAGCCAACTAGTGTATAATTTAAAAGAAAAGAAGCCCATTTCATACGGATTGAATTCCCATATCGTATGGTAGTGTTTTTCAACATTATTTGTAGGTCAATTTGTAGTTTGATGAAGCTAAAATGTTATTGTTTACAATGATCTTCAATCTAATAAGTATATATTTCTTTTAGAGTTGCCTTAGTTAGATATCTATATTGTTGTCATTTGCTGACAAGATTATTTACATATAGTATATATATACACACTTATTTGGGTGAGATTTTTACTTTGATTTGTGGACTTTTACTCATCTCACCTCGTTTAAGTTTTTCAATCTTATTTTTTTTCGTATCATGTGCTTGAATATTAGTATTGTTTATAGTTGATTCAAATAAGAGGGAATAACATGCTATCAATTGCTATCTATGATAGATAACGCATGCATTGAAAGGTAAACTCGTAATTTAAAAAGTTTTACCAATTGAGTGATTAATATTTGCTCTATTTGTAAATATTTTAAAATTATGCTCGAAATATTAAATTTCACATATATATTTGAGTAACAAATAAAGTGTTATATGTTGACAAACTTTAATGATAGTTTAGTAATCTATTATAACTGTACTGGGTATATTTTCAAAATAAAAAAACCAGTGTATTAAAAGGAAACTCCTAACAGGAATGTGACATCGTTTTCTACAAAATTATTGGGCACCATCCTAAAGTATATAACTATTTTTAATATATTATTATTCATAATGCTCCAAACTTCGTACATATTCACCATATCACAACTTTTAAAAAATAATTAAAAAAAGGAAAGAAACAAAATTCCTTCATCTAGGAGGAACCATTATTGTTCTTTGGTCTAAAGCCACAAAAGTTAAGAATGACAATTCATTCAATCTTTAGACCCATAACAAACCTTATTTTATTTCTAAAATCAAAATTATATATATATATATATATTCAAACTTAAAAAGGGAGGTTAGGGGGTTTGGTGCCCTAATAGGATAAACATAATTATTAAAACAAATATATTTTAAACAATTCAAACAACCCTTCAAAGTTCTGAATAATAATAATAATAATAATAATAATGATAATAATAAATATATATATAATAAACAAGGCTTGAAAAAGAAAAGAAAAACCCAGCTATTACCAATGGATAAATCCAAATGATCACCTACAATCCACATACTGCCATTTAATCATCAGAATTGAAACGTCCGTGGGGATTTTGTGTCAAAATTAATGCACAATAAATAATATGTTAAATTATTTCTCTCTCCCTTTTTTTTTAATTTAAAATGATAAAACTATTCAATACATTTTTCTAAAAATTTCATGATAAATGATGTTACACATCCATTAATAGAATTTAAAATTTTCCTATATTTTATAATTATTTTAACATATTTAAAAATGTCTCTTTTAACTAAATTTAAAATTTTAAGATTTATTAGAAAAATTATTAAACTTTTTTCTATTTAAAACAATATTTACAGATATATGAGAATTTTACTTTATATCAATTATAGATTCAGATAAATATTTATTAATATATATATTACAAAAATGATAGATGTCTGTTTGAGTATAAGTTGAAAACATTAAAAAATAATAATAAATAAACTAGGTAAGATAATGGTTTAATTTAAAAACTTTCACTCAAAACTATTTTAAAGTGAATTTTAAAACTCTTGATATTTAAACAAAAATGATTTTTTTTAAAAGAAAATTTGAAATTTGAAATTTGAAATTTATTAAAGATATATATAGAGTTGTGGTTAAAGACAATTAAAAGTTGAAATATTGAAATAAGAGTATGGAAATTGGAAGGATCAAACTCATTTGTAGAGTCTTTTAGCATCAAATAGTGTGGTTCCACAATGGCCCACTTTGCCTTTAATGCGACTCTATTTCAACTCATTCCTTCAACCAAACCAAACCAATCGCATCCATAATAATAATTTAACTATTTTTAAAATTAATTTATTTTTGTTTCTATTTACTACTTCAACTTTATAGTGTGTCTAATAAATTAATAAGCATCTTTTATGTAACACAAACTTTAATTTCCTAACTAATTAAATCTTAAATCTTCTATACTTCATCAATTTCAACTAGGGTTAAAATTAATCATTGCAATATATATCTCTTTACTTCTCTTTAATCCGGAGCAGTGCGGTGGTTGGCTTTTCCTTTTGAACCTTCCGCTTGCGGTTGAGCCACCGTCCGCCGCCTCCACCCTCCTTCTTTCCAATAACAAACATTTGTTATTTTTATTTTATCTCAATTAAGTATCGGATCCTAATTCCTAAATATGTCATCCCATTTAAGATAAGACATAAGAGTTGGCATCAAATTATATACTTCAATCATATGTGTCAATTCTTTTTTATTGTCCTCACCTAATTAAACATTATATTATTTTATATATAATATGGTATAATCATTCCCAACCTTTTTTATTTGCTTTCTCTCCTGGATTTGCTTTCATTGTTATTATTATATGGGAGCATAACAATTCCTTTTCAAAGAAAGAGAAAATCAAATGCATTCTTTTTAATTATTAATGTGGGTAGGACTAGTTTTATTTTAACTTTCAATAATCAATTTCTTGATATTCCAACCTTTTTTCTTCTTTCTTCTTTAGGTTGCAGTAGTCACTTTAAAGCTTCATTTGATAAAAAAAAAAAAAAAAGGAAGTTTGTAAACATTTTCTTTTGTTTCGTTATCTAATCTTTTTATTAAAATTTTAAAAATTTATGCCAAAATTTAAAATTAAGAAAAGAAAAATTGTCTTAAACAACAAAAATGTTTAAAATATTTATAAATATAGTAATATTTAGTATCGATTTACTGTATTTTGTAAATATTTTGATTTATATTGGATAACGTTTGGAAGATTAGAATTTAACTAAAAAGATAGAAGAAAAAATATGTGCATAATTTTTAAAAACGATGATTTATAAGGGACAGACTCCAAACAATAAAGCTGAGCAATTGAAGTCAACAAAGAACTTATTTCCAACATTAAAAAAAGAATGAATATAAAAAGCAATGAAATTACTCATATAATATATTCCATATATATAACTATTAGTTACATAACTTTTAATAGTTTGTTTTTCCATTTTAATTTATTTTAATGAGAGAGATAAATAGATAATTATAAATGTGGTATAAGGTAGGGAAGTGGGTTTGAAAAAAAATTAATTAATTTGGAGGTTGATGAGACATTATCAAAAGGGTTAAGAAGCAATAATCAAATATGGGGCCTAATCAATTATTTTAGATGCAACATCTTTCTCTTTCTTTACTTTTTAGTTAAGACATGGACCTCTTTTTACACACACATGCCCCTTTCTCATCTACTAATTTAACCCTAACCCTCTTTATTTTTCCATTTAAATGACTCATAATTCAACTAATCCTTCAATTATTTTTAGAAATTCATCCATAATACTATATTCATTTAGAGATTTTATATAATATTATTCTTCACTACCAAATTTCTCTTTAGGGAATATTTCTACTTAAATTATGTTGCATTACATTTATATTATTGTGTTTTAGGTGTAACAATTGAATAATATTGTTTGGATACCTTCTATATCTTATTTAATGACATGTTTTGTTCATAACCAATATAAAATATTGTGTTAATTAGTGTTTTCTTTCATTGGTTGGTGTACAAACTAGCTTAATGAAAGGTTGGGAATTTTACATATAAATAATTAAAATGATGTGATTTGTTTGTAATCTTACATACTAGTTGTTCATATGCATTGTTGACAATACATCTCAATAATTATTGATCACTAGCTCCAATGTAATTAATAATTTAATAAAATTTGTTAGTGAGAATAGAAGATTCTAGTCTTTTATTTATTTAAGGTTAAGGCAAACAAAAAACACAAACGCTAACAAAAACAATTCACTAAAAAGAAATTCCAATAAGAGAACCCACAAAGAACTCACTAGGGCAGGTGGAACGCATATCAAAGCTAATGACTTGAAAAATAACTTGACATGGCTGCTAATTAAAGTAGGTGATTGTACACACCAAGCTAGTCATTCTCCAAAACTTTCTTACTGGCAGATAAGATGAATGTTTCAGTTTGAATTCATGACATGTTAAAAACTCCAAGGAAAACAATCCTGATCTATACTAGAGCACTTTTTTCCTAAATATCATCCGATTAGTTGAATAATCCAAAGAATAAATAGTTACAAGACTAGTCATCTATAAAGAACACAAAACAATATAACAACAATATACAAATGGTATATATGTGGTTGCACCTGTAACTTGTCCCATGCTACCAACCATACTATAAAAATATCTACAAATAATAACTCTAAATTAAAGAAGACCCAACGAAGATACCATTCATTTCTTAAGATACAAAATTCAATGGGTATTATGACAAAAAAGACTTCCCAACAGTTTTTTTTTCGATCTCTACAATCACATAATACGCCAATCTAGATAGTTTTTTTTAGATTCCTAAAAGACAAATGGCCATAATCAAAGAACCATTTGAAGGAGAAAAACAAGCATTTTAGAACATAAAAAGTCATCTACATCTAAGATAACTATTGTACTAAATTGTTAACAATATGATATTGACAATTAAGAATCAAACCATATAGTATTCATAATTAAGAATCATATATACCATATTGATAAGTTGCAAGGCCCTTCCTCAATAAAGAATCAAACAAATTAAAAGATTACAAACTATCATGAACATAAAAAAAAAAAAAAAAGAGCCTACCAGCACCAAGACAATGAACTAGAAAGTCCAATTCTCTTAGTACTTTAAGTTTCTTGTCTCTTAATTGAAGACATATGATTTAATAATTTAAATTATGTTTAGCACCTACCTTTCATATTTTTTACATGGATTTGGGGATGGTGTTCACATTTTCTTAGAAACTAATTGGTTTACAATTAGACAAAAGAAAAAAGAAAAAAAAAATTAGTACAATAAAATCTTCTTTATTTATGGTTCGTGAGCTAAGCTTTAGATGTTTTCAAACAAAACTTCTACATATTTTTTATTTAATTCTGTCTTCAATTAGATAAAAAATTCATTAGTTTTACCATTTATTTAAATTCAATACTAATTATTTCTTAAAAAGTATGTTTAGTGAAATTAAATAACCCTAATAGAAAAAAAAATATTTTAAATGAGTTTATCATATAACAAAATATTACAATTTATTAAGCTAAGATAGATATTATTTGTGTATTTCATTATACAAATAGACATAGTAGTTTATCATAGTTTATTATAGATAATCAACTATATTTTGTTATATTGTGCTATATTTAAAAAGAGTTAAACTAAGTAAGTTTGTTTGGAGAATAGTACTATCTTGAAAGGCTTCAACAATTTAAAATGTTAATTTTCAAATTTTCACATTGATTGCAAAGTGAAAGTTTCACTTTAATCTTTCCCATAGGATTCAAATTTAGATGGTCTATTTTAAAACAATGGAAATATTAAATTATATAGTTTTTTTTTTTTCGCTTTTCGTTTTTTTTAAAGTACAATTTAAATAAGTATAAGTTTTTAAAAATTTCATCCTTTTCCTTTCTAAATGAGATAAATAATAATTATGAAAAAAAAACGGGTAATGGCGCCGTTAAAAAACGAGAGTCGGCACCGACGCGGCAATGGGTTTATATAAACAAGGAACAGAAACAGGACGCACTTCGACACCGTTCTTGGAATCGCGACTTCACTCTGATGCTTTAGTACAATCCCAAGCAATCCACAGGTATCGTTTCCATTCTTCTTCTACATTTTGCACAATGGTTCTTTCTATTGATGTAATAGTTAGATCTGGTTGCTGTCTCTCGATCCACTTTTTTTACTATCACAATGTGTTGATGTTCTCTTGATTTCTTGTCGCTACATTTTGTTGCTTAATCTGCTGCTAAATATTCAAAATGATTTGTTGATACGGGAGACATATATGATTTCTTTATGATTGAGAGGTTGTGTTGTCGATCATCATAATCTATATATATGTATATATTTAGTTCATTCATAAAGACTGCTTTCGTTTGGGAAGTTGTATATATGGTTACGGTATTGGTTAGATAAATGTTAATTAAGGTAATGCCCACTACCTATTTGTGCATTTTATGAAGCTAAATATATTTTTATGGCATGATGAGATATTTGATAATTATAGTTACTATAGAAAATAATCTAGTGACTTGCTATCATAGGTTTAAATCTGTTTAAGCTTTCGAGTTGAATGGTGATATAAGATGGTATTGGTGTGGGAGAGCGGGAGGGTAATGCCATTTCCACCCTAATCAATATTGATTTGTAGTTGTTTGGTCTTTTACGAATTTTCAATCCCAGTAGTGAGTAGTGAGGGAGAGTATTAAAATATTGATAATTTATCGGTACCTATCCATTTAAATTTTTGGGGGGAGTAGTGATTTAACATCATATAGTTCATTTTTATACAACTGACAAATTAGTGTAGCTCCAATTTTCCTTCCCTCTCTCTCAAAATATTGTTTTCGATAAGAACAACCTTGGATTTTCTCATATATGCAGTAGGGATGTGCATTGATGTGTTTAATTTTATTGTAGTTTGTGTACTAATTCAAATTGTGATCCTATAGAATCCATAGTCACAAATTTCATCATTGCAGTATTATGGAGATGGATGGTACAGATGTTTGCATGGACAAAGAGCCAGATCTTGTAATAACATATTCCACTGGAGGAGTTTCTCATGTTTCATCTTGTGAGGACAGCCTCAGTCATCAAGATGTCATGGAGTCGTTTGGGGAAATAAATGGAGATCATGATATCAACAATTCAGAAGAGGGAAGCGAAGCAAAGGAATATGAAGTGAAGGAATGCACAAATGAAAAATCAATCAAGATTCCTGAACTGCACCTTTCAGAGAAACCTGACCAACAACAAAATGTGGTCAGCTCGAAGAATGAGAAAGAGAGACTGGAGGAGAAGGTACTACAAGAAGGAAAGAATGATGAAAAATCTCTTTTAACTGTGAACTCATCGAAATCTTCTGCTGGAAATGTTCGTACAAGACACACTGTTCCGCAGCCCTTTGCCTTAGCAACAGAAAAGCGTGCTTCATGTGGTACTCGATCTCCCAATGCTATCACCACTGAAAAATCTACCAAAAACAATGTTCGGCCTGCAAAGACCAAATCAAATCAGGTGCCTTCTAATGGAACATAATTCTACTAGTGTTCAACGTAGTTCCCAGGATGTGTTTAATTCAACTCCTCATGGTCAAAAAGCTTCTTACTTTATCCACTGCCTTCACTTTAAGGGATGGTTATTAATTATAATCCTAAATAACTATTTTGGTTTGTATAAATTAGAGTGTAGTGCCTTGTGGCTCAGGAAATACTGGTTTTAGTTGTACGCCTATATATGGCTCAAAGAATTTGCTTTTACTTCCTGCAGCCCGCATCACCCCGGGTGCTGAGGAAACCACTGCAACCTACTAACAAGAAGCATGCTGATGAGGAAGATTCCTGCTCGGTAGTTTCCATGTATCTTTCTTATCTTTATACTTTTTTATTTGCTAATAGATATAATCTTCTCCATTTGCTCTAAAATTGATTTTTGCTTATTGATTGGTAGCAGTGCAGCATCATCTCGGGCTATCAAGACCAGAATTACTGTTGCATCAGCTCCTTCATTTAGATGCACAGAGCGTGCAGAGAAAAGGAAGGAGGTATGACCATTCCCAGTTTATCCTATCGTTCTTTGTACTCAACTATTTCCATACTAATCTTTATCCTGCATTCTTACTACATTTTTTTTCTCATTTATCTAGTTTAATTCGAAATTGGAGGAAAAACTCCAGGCTCTGGTGGCTGAGAAGACAGAGTGTGAGACGAGGTCCAAGGTAAAATATGTTCTCTCTCTGGTGGAGGAGGATGTTTGTTGCTACCTCATTTTCTTTTTCTTTTTCAAATATTTTCTTTTCTTTCTGAATATAATTTTGAAGTTGTCATCTTTCCTTCTTTTACATCTTCACCAATCTTCCCAAATTTTAAGGAAGAGACTGAGGCGGCTATCAAACAACTGAGAAAGAGTTTATTATTCAAAGCAAATCCAATGCCAAGCTTCTACCACGACGGGCCTCCTCCCAAGGCTGAGCTGAAAAAGGTACTTGTCACAAATTTATGTGGCCCCTACAGTATCTTGACAAACAGAGAACATATTATTGGGAATATATGAATTCATTGTCTGCTTAAGTTATCATTAATAATACTCTGTTTGAGTGCCAGCTCCCACCAACTCGTGCAAAGTCACCTAAACTTGGCCGACGTAAGAGTTGCAACAATGTTGTTCATTCATCGTACGGAGACAAGATAAAAGTCAGTTGTGGCAAGGGAACTGGTCGCCGTATAGAGAGTTGCAACAAAGATATCATTGCATTGAATGTTATTGGGGACCAGAGCGATGTCTTTCGCTTTGTAGAAAACAAGCTGAAGCAAGGCGGAGCCTTTTCCGAGGTGATTCCTACTGATGTAAATGGTCCAAAGAATATGAATATTTCTGTCCAGTCTTGAGTTTGTGACAAACTTCCAAGTCTCTTTTATCATGCTTACTATATCTAGCATTTTTCAAGAGTTCATTGCGGTGGTTTATGTAATTTATGATGTAAATTTCTGTAATTTATATCGTTTGATTAAGCGGAAGTATCTTACTTCCAGATGAAATATTTATCTTATAAGGGCCCTCCCTCTGAAAGGAAAAATGGAAAACAGAGAGAAGGAGATCTACTAAGATGTGGTTCGGTCTATTGTTTCCTTTGTTACTTCCTCTTGTACGTAAATTATACATTGACCATTCTTGTTTCTCTAGACTTCAATTTGAGAATAAAAGTGGATAATGTTCCTGTGGATTTATTGCTTTATGTTACATGACTTCCATTGTTTGTTAATCTAATTTTTGCTTTCTATTAGAAGAGATAGGAGTATCGACTTCAGTTATTGACATGCATGGTTGACGAAGCAAAACGAGGTGCGTTGCATAGAAGTCCTGGTTCCCTGTCTGGAAAATATTTTTGCTTCAGCTAATTAAGAGAGAATAGCTAAAAGGGCTAGAACAAAAAATGTTTGAAATTTAGGTGTTGGATCCTCAAAATGCAAAGTACTTGAGAAGTATTGGGCGTTTTAGTTCATGAGTTGGGTTTGTTAACTTCCGAGTAATTCAAGATTAAGAAGGAACTTATTGTTGACATGTAAGTGTAAACATTTTTGCCTTCTTTGTTGCTTTTCTTTTCCTAATAATAATTTTGACAGGGAATACATATAAATGCAAAACGTTGAAACAAACTTGAAGTAATCTCACTTTGACACAAACATCAGAAGCTGAGAAACCAGTTTCTCACGGGTCTTCTTTCCCACAGCCAAGAAAAACATTTAGTCTATCGTCTGGACTCTCAACTGTCTTTGACGATGCAGCCAGCTGAAGAGTTGCTTGGCTCCCTTTTCTAAGGTAAAAGAGAATCCTTTTGCCCTTGCTTCTATAGCGTATAACATGCTTAAGATCTTGGGCAACCATTAAGATGTCTGAATCTCTCTCAAAATGTGTTATTTATAGGTTGAAGGCTTATCTTTTCTCCACTAGTGGGGGACTCGCATTAATCTGAATTGTGAACTCAATGTCTGTCCTTACAGCTAAAGTTTCTATAGTTAAAAAAAGAAGAGGGGCCTCATAAAGAAAAAGATGCAGCTGTCGTGATCATCCTTCTACAATGCCAAAATTTGCGACGACTTCAAGGTAACCTTTTCCACTTGGATTTGATGCTGTTTATGCGTTTGATTTAAGAATATCAGGACTAGATCTTTTTTACCACCCTGACGTTTAGAATTGTAAGGATCTAAATTTACAAATCACAAAACCTGCAAACTTTAATACATTACATAAGTTTTTTATTTTTTATTACTCATTTTTAAAAAAAATTCAAATATAGATCAAGCAAACCCAAATTTCTTGGGCTGTGCTTTCCTGTTCGTCCATATGTTTGTATTTGAACTGTTACTCGTTTTCTCCTAAATAAATATTCCGTTCCTTGGCTTTTGGGTGTTTAGCCTTCCAGAAGTGTATTGTCTTGATTGCATGCAGCCAAATTGCGACTGATATCTTTCCCAAATTCTTATGATTGACAATTCTCCATTCGTTCTTTATGCCCTGACATGAGAAATGAGCGGCATCAAGAGATTATGTTAATAGGCCTGAGTTTACATATAAATACGCACACAAATTGTAAATACTTCTTAGTAAATAGTAGTACGCAAATTTCAACTTATACTAAATAATTTCCAGTCTACACTTCTGTATTAGAACATGTTCTTTTTTTTTCCTTTGCTCCACATATTTTCTGTTTTGCTTTCTTCTTTTACTGTATCTATCTTGCTGTTTTAATAACATTTATCTAAAGTTTGTTTACGTGTTTGGATCACAACTAGGTACGTTTAATTACTAAACAATCTTCTTGTTAGTTATAGCTATCTATGTTAGCCCACCCTTCTAAGCTTTTTGTTGAACTACCACAGCCTCTCCCTTGCAATTTCAACAAACACGGTCTTACTATTTCTGTCGTTTTGTTTTGATTGTCTTTTTAGTTAAAAATTGAAGATCTTGATTTGGTAGATGTGGAAAAAGTACAACCCCTTGGAGTGTACAACTGAATCATTGACCTTCAAATTTGTAAGTTTGAATCTCTCGATATATATATAACTGCACGAAGAACCATTGGCATGCTCTCATTTATTTATTTCTCTAGATTTGTTGAGGAGAATGGAAACTGGTTCGAGAACGTTTGTATGAATGAGCTTAAAAAGAGAATCTTTCATCCGAATGATCTCGGACCAGGCTTCATTCTCGCCAGCTCTTCAGTTATCTAGTGCATGACGACTAAGGAGTAAGTTTACATCTCCCTCTCCATTTTAAAGTTTTTTCTGGTGATTGTGTCGGAGGGAATGATGTATAGGCCGAAGAAGGCAAAGTCATACTTTGTTTCATGGAGTTTACTTCAAAGTACTATTCTATGCATTATAATTTTCTGCTACTTTTGTTTAACTTTTTAGGTTGAGGTGGGGTTTTCTTTTCTCATACTTTGAGTTTCAAACTTTAATATAGTTAATAATTAAATTAACTAATTGATATTAATTCTAAAAACATTAATATAATTATGATTAGGGGAAATTATTTGACTTAGTTTGCTGTATTTAGATAACCTTATAATTATATGTTTTTATAAATTGACTAATTTATTAAAATATTTACCTGACTTGTTTTGTCCAATAAAAATTTATTAAGTAAATGTAATTATTATTTACACAAATTTAGCTAATGATATCTTGAATATATTTAATTAGTTAAATTAAGTTAGTACCATATTTTTCAATGTGGATAAAATTGCACAAACCATTGCTAGACTATGGAGTTTGTTACAATTATACACATAAGGACGGATTGTGTATGTGTAATATACTTTTCTTTTATTATTATTATTAAATATGCAATAAGATGTACTTATATTTAAATATAAAACATACGTGCCTGACTGCCCGTTTAGAATAAACCTTAGCACTTGGTTCATTGGTCATATATCTTGGTCTCAAGGTTCGAAACTTTACTAGTGCAACGCTCTTTCTTATTTAACAAAATTTTATTGGTTTTATATACAGAATCATCACCTTGACCAACAAACTATATATAATTTTATACCTTTGTGATGGGTTTGAAGACTCAATTTCAATTTTATTTTTGTGTACACGTTTGGACATGTTTGGTAATTATTTAAACCTTGTTAGGTTACTAATTTGTTTTTTTTTTTATATATATTTTTTAAATTTAAAATTAAATACAATACTTCTGCATCCAAACTTTTTTTTTGTTGTTATTTATTTTTTTATTGATGATTTAAGTGATCAAGTCAAATTTGAATGCTAAACAAATTGACTTTGTCTAATCACTTACTTTTTTTTTTTTTCAATAAAGTTTATTTCTTTTCTATAATTTTCAATGATTTGCAACTTTTGTTTTGGAAACACTTATTAATAAACAAGCCGTCGGTAGAAATAGTGGTTATAGGCATGATTTTCAAAAACGAAAATAAAAGGGTCATCAAATGGGATTTTAGTTTCTAAAAACTTGTTTTTACTTTTGAAATTTGGTTAAGGTTTATCGAAAGAAAATTAGATTAGACTCAATTTTCAAAAATAAAAAAAATGGCTACCAAACATAGTTTTAATTATTAGTTTTTAGTTGTTGAAAATTAAAACATAAACTTTATTTTCATATATAAGTTTTTCCGTTTGATATTTACTTGGAATTTGGTATTTCTGACTATGAATTCTAGGTATTTAACTTATAATTGAACCTTTATTTGTCACTTTAATGACAACAAATTTGATTGGAATGCATTAATATGTAATCATATGTACAAAATAGTATCTATACTATATGCGCTATAAATTAATCAATCTCTTCTAACTCATAATAAAATAGATGAAGAAATATAGTTCAATTTTCTTACGTGATATTCAAACATAATAGTGGTACATAGTAGCACATTTATGAAACGAATTTTCAATTGGACGTGACTTGTAGTTCTTTCTTAGATTTTTATACAAATGAAATACATGTAAACCATGTTCTGCTGAATGATACATGGAGCTAAACCTGAATCAACAATTGCAAAAGCCAAAGAGAGTTTTGAATTACCATCAAGCGAGCAAACATTAAGTAAAGTACTAAAATGTTTATTTTTTATGGAAGCACCATTAGTTGATATTATAGGTAAACAAGAAGCAGTAGGAGCCACAAAATAATACTTAAACCTGTCTTCTTCATCAACTTCTTCTCATGTATATGTTTCTCACATGAATAAAGTTAAAATTAAACATCTTATCAATTTAAAATGTATCACAGATAAATTACAGCGCATTTGTCAAACTAAGGTACCTGAGTTTTTTTTTCAATAAGTGTATGTGAAAATGCGCTGACAGAAGAGCATAGGATGACTCAGGAGTACCTCTAATAGAATTCAAACCAATCTTATGGCCTCTCGACGCCCTGTTGTAACTTACATTCATACTGTGATGCCTTTTCATATAGCTAATAGCATCACGTGGATGTAATAGAACCTTGTCATTCAATTTAAAAAGGAACTTTGTACACCCAACAATCATCCAAGATGTTGCTTGCCTATAGTAAACCTTGACAATGTCAACAACACATTGGTGGGTTCACGAATGACACACACCACTTTTCTTGTAGACCAATGCACGTAAACACCAACCACAAGATAAATCCTTACCACAAATATCAAACGAAGTACGATTTAACCTAATCATAGTAAGTTCAAAACTATTATTGAGAGTAAGCAAATAAATAGCTTTTTGAAAAAATAGATTTGCTCCTAAAAGTGCACCTTTTTTAACGAGGATATCATATTATGGGATTTAAAAACTTCAAATAAATTATTTTGGAATCCAAATCTGTTTGTTGGACACAATGTTCTTTTCCTATTAATCCACAATTCAAATACACTTGTATTTTTCAAAATGCTACATCACAATGTCAACAACAACACAAATCATTTTGAGTGAATTTTGATAAAACCAACATAAGCCACGAAACATCATTTTCTTCAACAATTCAAATTAGATTAAAACTGCTGGAGTCAACCCGGTAAAGAGGAGGGAAAAAGTTTACCTTTAATACAATTGATAAATTGTTGAATTAAACCAAGAATCAAATAGAATGTAAATCTCAGCAGCATGATACCTGTGATGGTGTGAACTTTCAATTCATTTATCATAAAAAAAAAAAAAACTATCATTATTTGTCGTATAGCTATAGCAAACAAGAAAATTTTGAAAAAGCAAATAATATCTTAAGTTTGTAAAAATGGGGAAGTATACACTTGTTCTGCTACTAGTTTGAACTTTAGTGAAGAAAGATGTTTTTCATAAAAAAAAGAAATGAAAAATTTAGATTAATGAAAAAGTTATTTTAATTTTTTTTAGATAAATTAAACTAAATCTAATAAAACGATTTAAAAAAGAAACAAAATATGATTAATGAAATATTTTGATATTTTCGGAAAACAACTAAATAGTAAAACAAAGGAAACAAATTAAATCTTCTATTTGGTAAAACTAATTTTTTAGGTTAATGGAAAAAAAGTTTTGGTAAAACAAAATAAACGGAAATGTGGAAAACCAAATCCACACTTTTTTTTTTGCAATGTTGAAAATACCAAATTTATAATTTTTCTTAATAAAAGCTTGTAAACGAGATATTTTTATATTTTTCTCTTAAAAAAAAAAAAGTTCAAATTGGTTAATGGAATATTTTTGTTTAAATCAAATGAAATTAATGTTCACTCAATAAACAAATATATTTGGAGTTCATCAAAATAAATTAAAATAGACCAAAATATTTTTTGTATGTTTGTTAGGTTAAATCAAATCTAAACTAATAAAAGACAAATTCAAAATCACACAAGTTTGTTGGATTGGAAAAACGTTATCAATGTTTTCTTCATGAAATTCATTCATGATCTCAGTTTGGGAACAACAGCATAAAAATAGAATGCAAAGTATTGTGGAAGTGATTTGTGGTATAAAGAAATACCAAATAGGCCATATAAGATGAGAGCTCTCTACATTATAAACTTTTTGTTTAGTAGAGTTACGAATCGACAAGTTTGACTTTTTTTAATTGAATATCAAGTGAGATAAGAGTGTGATTGCATCAAATGGAGTGTAATATTAAACTAACATCTAATAAGATAAAAGATCCTATCATTCATCTAAAGTATTGATATAGGTGATAATATTAAAAAAACTAAAATCATGTTGGCGTTGCAATAAAATCGAGGTGTGTAATTACAATTTTGACGTCCATCTCAATTAATGAAATTTTTAGTACTTTGAGATTGTAATTCTCCTATTATTTCGTGTCGTCAAATTCTAGAACGACAAGTTATGAATCTCTATTATTCATAGATTTCTATCATTGATCGAGTTTATCATCTACTTATCAACTTCAAAAGTGAAAATTTTTGTCCCTCCAAACAATTTTCATGTCTTTAATGGTGGGCTCTTTGGACATTGTTTGTGATGAATTGACAGTAAATTTTGTTAGATTTACAATGAATTTTATGTTTTGCTATTTTAAATACAATATTTTAGTCTAATTGGACCAAATATACAAATAACCCTCATAATAGTTGGAAAAATGTCAAAATAGGTCAATTTTGGAGGGGCGTTGATAACTTTTAGGATTAGGTTTGAAAAAAGGTTGAATTTTAGGACAAATTGAGACCGAAAGGTTAATTTTTCCCTTAATGAAAAATTTTCCCCTCTCCTTAACCTAAAACACAATGTAAAAAAAAAAAACCAAAATCATTTTATTCTTGCTCTCCCGTCCGCGAACCCTTGTCCTTCAACACATCTACAACATCAATAGTGAGGCAACGACAATGATGAAAACGTCGATAATATTGAGAAAATTTTCTATTTTACACATTTTAATTAATTTATCCTTTGTTCACTTTCTTCTTGTCGTTTTCTCCATCTCCAACGACCTCCATTTCAAATTTTTACATACAAAAACCCATCATTTTCACCTACCATTTTCTCCACCTTCTCATTCCCTTTCCTCTAAACATTGGTGAATGAGGATGTGTTTATTATGAAGTTTTGAAGCTATGTTGATCGGTTGTGGTGGTGCTATCGAACGATAGAATAATTTGTTGTAAACACCATATGTTCGTTAAAAGTCTTGAAAGAAACAGTTGTTTGGCATTTGTAGATTTTTCATTTCTGGCTTATGTGGTTTAGGCAACAGTCATAATGTGTTTGTTAAATATTGGTGAATGACTTCAATAATTTGTTGTGGACACCATGTGTTTGTTTAAAGTGTTGTCACTCATTTGGAACACTTTTGGACTACAATCATGCTATTGTCACTTTTAGGTACTTATGTTTTATCTCGCACACATCTTGCACATTTCAAATTTTCACTATGGGTTTTGAAATCAAAATTATGCCTCTTACATCCTTTGAAGTGCTTTTTTGCATGTTTGAAAAGCCTTTTAGGTACTCATGTATTATCTCGCACATGTCTCGCACATTTCAAACCTTTACTGTGTGTTCCAAAATCGAATTTAAGTTTCTTTTAAGTCCTTTGGAGTGCTTTTACGCATGCCTAGGAAGTCTTTTAAGTGCAAATGTACTATCTCACACACATCTCGCACATTCCAAACATTAATTATGCATTCCAAAATCGAATTTCTACCTCTCTTAAGTTCTTTAGAATGCTTTTACGCATGTTTAAAAAGCCTTTTAGATACATATATGCATTATCTAGCACACATATCACACATTCCAAATTTCACTATACGTTTCCAAATCAAATTTCTACCTCTCTTAAGTCCTTTGAAGTGCTTTTATGATGTTTAGGAAGCCTTTTAGGTACTTATGTTTTATCTCACACATTCCAAACTTTAATTACACAATCCCATATGACTTAGGGTGATTTAAAGTGTTTTCCCACATGACATAGAGACCTTTGTATGTTTTTCATTTGTAATTTCTTCTTGTTTTCCATATTGGTCACATTTGTTCCTTTTGGTGCAACTTTCTAATTAAATCATATTTATTTCTTTTTTGTTTCAGTCCTATTAGGAAGAGATGGGAGAACTAAAGTGGACCACGATTTTTTTTAAATTGCTCATGATTACATGATACATTTGATAATTATGATTGAGGTGAGATTGTTCGAATGCACTCTTAGTGGCATATTCACCCTTAAGTATTTTGAATATGTAGCTTTTAGTTCTGATTTAGTTTCAATATGTCAGGAAAACATGTCATGCTTTAGAAAACAATTGGCATTCCAATTATGGACCAACACTCGATTTATGTATTGATTTTGTAATGAATATCATGGAATGAATATCATTGTAATTTTTGGGCTTATGAATTTGGAGAACATATTATGCATTTATGTATTTGGAATACATGTTTCGAATTTGTGAACAAGTTCCAATTTATGTTTCTATGGAATGCATGTTCCAATTTATGTACACAGATTCAATATTAATTGAGGCTATAATTTTTGAAAGAAGACCACAAGTTATATGTGTATTTTTTTTTTATCTACATCCATTCCAGTTTCATGAAAATTTGAAAAGATAGCCAAACATTTTTTCTTGTACTATCGCAAAACCTTTTTTACAACAAAATTTAGAAAAACATATTTTCACCCCATGTAAAACCTTAAACTTTAAGGACTCTTAGGACTTATAAGAACTAAGTAAAGGAAAGAAAAATGTTAACGAGGAGATTGAAAGATTGAGAAGGGAAGACATAATGGAGTTGAGTAAGGAAATCTTGGGCAATTTTGAGAGTTTTCGGTTTAAATCATGTAGTCTTGAGTCTAATCCCAGTGATGACTAGCTGAGATCAAGGACAAGTGTAACAACCTAGGTTTAGGATTCAGATCCCCGACATTCTTCTGCATCCTTGCAACCTGGCAACATCATCCTTACTATTCTAACACGCCACAGGTTTAGGATTCGGATCTCCGACATTCTCCCGCATCCTTGCAACCTGGCAACATCATCCTTACTATTTTTAAAGATTTATTAGAGTGAAAGTTCTCCCCACAAACCAACACGAGTCCTTTCAACATGCTTTGTCCTCACTAACATGCATCCTAGGAATATTTTTTCCAATAGGTCAACTGACATAGGATTGGTCCAAGCTCAAGCACGCTTAACTTCAGAGTTCCTATGATCGAGCTACCGAAAAGGAAGGTACACCTTGTTGGTATATGTATTAACTTTTAATTTTTTTAAGTATTTCTTAACATTACTTTCATGTCCTTAGGATTCCTCTAATTCAAATGTGATACTGATTCATTCATGTCTCCCTCTTAATCTCAAGCGTTACAACAGGAAAGCTTAAGGAGATCGATCTCGGAGAACACCTTTGAGCTTTCTTGGCCGAGTTGAAGGACAAAGTGATTTTTGAGATGAAACTCGAGCCAAGCGAGACTGAAATAGAGAAGAATCTTGACTGGACTCGACCTCAGGATTGCCCGAGATCCTTCAATACTTTCTTTTTTTCTTCCAATCTCAACTAGATTAGGTCCCGTGATTGCCCGAAAATTTCTTTTTAAGGGATTAAAGCTCTTCACAGTGGTAAATTTAATAGAGACCTCAAACTCAAATTAATTTGGAAACAATTTCTATAACCTAAAGGCTAAGCATGCTTTGTACAAATTATACAAAATTACAGAGAAGAAGAACTTACACCGTTCTCGACTCTGAATATGTCAAACACCAAATTGTAGCACCACCACTTGAATACATTCTTACTCTCAGATGAGATAGGTTTGTAGGAACCAAAATTGGGAAAGACAAATTCTTTGAGAGGGAGAATTTGTTTCTTGAGAGAATATCAGTACGCAGAAAAAAATCTTCTAGTACTGTTCTATTTTTCATAACGCATACGTAAAACTCACTATTCTTCGGTCTAAACAAGAGGAAAGTTGAAAGAATAATGGTAGCATGGAAAACCACATTCCCTATTAATTTAAAATTAAATTAAATTAATAAAAATATTTAATTAATTAATCATTAATATAATATTTCATTTAAATTATATTTAATTGAATATCTCTCGTATAACCTATAGTTTTAATTAAATTAAACTATTAATTAATTGGAGAATTTTGAAAAATAGTAGATTTTACAAAATATTTTACAACTTATAGCAAATTCTATCACTGATGGTCATTGATATGCTACAGTGATATAAGACTAAGTGATAGAATCCAAAATTTTGCTATAGTTTGTAAATATTTTAATTTATTTTGCTATTTTTAAAAATGCCACTAATTAACTCTCTAATTAATTAATTGTTAAATTATATATTATATATTTAATTTAATCCAAATTTGAATCATATTCAAATATAAATTTATCTCATGACATATAGTTTTAATGTGTATCATATACGCATTAAATTTTAACCTATAGTCCTAATATGAATTTAATTCACATTAAATTAATATTTGAACTCATTCAAATATTTTACCTCTTATAAATTAATTTTGAATCATATCCAAAATTAAATTTATATGATAAATTTCAACTAAATTTATATTATAATGTATTATCATACATTACATCAATTCCCAAAGTAAATTTAAAATTTTCAAATTAGAACCAATATAAATAGATCGCATTACCCTTTACGAGCTAGGAAGGGGATCTAATGAACCTATAGATCAAAAACTACAATGGTATAAGCTTAATTAGCTAAACTCATTAACCACATTAATTAATATTTGTTAACTATGTGCACACTCCACTAAAGACTCACAACTCAACTTTTCTCATTGGATATAGACCAATAACAGTAAATTAGTCATTTGCAAGTGTTCCTAACACCAATTGGGTCAAATTACCATTTTACCCATGAGTTACTTCTAGTTCTTAAATATCAGTGCTCCTCTAATGAACAATCTGTTTATGGTCTCACCTATAAACAGAAACATCTCTCATGTCATAGAGAGGGTAGGACTCTTTATTCAAGCTAGTCGCGGAGCACCATTTAAGGAACACTCATCTACTTTATCTTGTGTTTCCAGCTCCCACTTTATCTTGTCCCCAAAATGATAAACATATTGAGTTGACAATCTGACCACTCTCACCCATACGAATCAAAGGATAATCTTTTGCAAACAGGAGTTTCATAATACACTCAGGATTAAGACTAAGTTACCTAAGTCATCATAATGAAATAGAAACTCAACTAGCTAACAGAGTTACATTTAGTGGTTACTATTTCGTGGTCCAGTCTTATGAAAACTCATTGTATAGGATACTCTCACTTGCATATCATCTACACGCGTTGAATTATTACGTTTGTATCAAATACAAAATGAGGTGTATTCATAATGTTACCAGGATAAGGTACCCAACTTTTATTCCTATACTATAGACCTTTTAAGTTGTATCTCGAACATTGATCCTTGCATGTCTCTACATACTATTCAAGACTCATCAAACAACTTAGGATGTTAGTTTATTAGATTTAGGTTACTAAGACAAAACTAATTATATAATCAATAACATCTATTGAAATGATAACACTTTATTAATAACAGTCAATGAATTATATTTACTATCTACGAGTTTTATAACATAAAACCCAACAATCTTCCAATATTTAATGATTCTCGGGCAATCTCGGGACATAGTCTAACAAAAAAGAAGTATCGAGGGATCTCGAACAATCCCAAAGCCGAGTTCGATCGAGATTGAAGGCATAGAAGAAAAGTAAAAAGTTCTCGAGGCTATCTTGGGTTGTGTTCGACCGAGACTGAAGACAGGAGATATTTTTTTAAGTACATAATTGACTTTTCACCGTCAATTTATCCTAAATCTCAACTTTTTTTTTTCAAACTCAATTTTGAAAGTCATCAACCCCACCAAAATTGGCTTATTTTTGACAATTTTCATTTATGAAAGTTATAGATGGATAATCTATTTTAGATGTAAATAATGATTTAACCAACTAACTTCTGTTCACTAAAATAAATGAAGGGGTACTTATTTAAGTATAGCTATAAAATTCTTCTATTTTGAAACACTCAAAAGAAAATTCTTGTTTTTTGTTTTTTATAATCTTCTGGGGAAAATGCCAATAAAAGCCATCAAATCATATC
Organism: Cucumis sativus; assembly: GCF_000004075.3. Taxonomy (NCBI): domain Eukaryota; kingdom Viridiplantae; phylum Streptophyta; class Magnoliopsida; order Cucurbitales; family Cucurbitaceae; genus Cucumis; species Cucumis sativus. Next base: position 10,596,609 of record NC_026656.2, read on the forward strand.
CAACTGAAACAAATTAGAAACACATGTATGAATGATAAAATGTTTTTCTTTAAATAGCAAAAAGAAATTGTAGGAGAATTGGTTTGATAAATGCATCATAATAACATGTCAATCTACCAATTGGATTCTGTAGGGTCCTCTAAATATCTCCTCCTTTCTCGACCTCGACTTCGACCTTGACCTCGAGTCCTCAATCTTTATGAAAGAAGGAATTAAGAAAAATGTCTCTAACAATAAATTTTATAAAAAACACATATCTAATTGATACTATCCATCACTTTTATCGCATTTCTAAAATAAAATTAAATTGCTATAGACTTTAAAAGAGTTATTTACAGCTCACCAAAATTGATTTTAACTTAACAAATAGTTTATTAAAGACTCCATTTATTTAGTTATTTATTATTATTATAGATAGAGACAGATCAAATAATGGGAAGAGAAACCCACAAATAATAAAACAGAAGAAAAGAAAAATAGAAAACGTGGGATTGTGTAATTATATCTTTCAACGACAATAATGAATAGATGGACGGGGAAATAGGTGATGTACAATAATTTGTCCAAACCTTTTTCCTTTTTCTCACTACCATTATCAATATTAATAATCACAACAACAATAATTTATACTAATAAGTTAATAACATATTAATTAATTTCATAAATATAACAAATCAACAAAATATTTACGTCGGGTAACAAAATATATAAGATCTATTTTCTTTTATGTCTGGAGATACGTTGGCAGAGTCCTATGCTCAACGTCACATGCTGACGTTGGAGTATAGTTTTCCTAACGTGATTCCATCGTTGACAAAATAGGCATCGGGGGACGAGAATTCGCGACGCTTTCATCTTTGCTCATCAGGAATGGGTCTCCATATGTGGGTTTCGATGTGCAGGATAACGTCATAAGAACTTTAACTAACACCATTCTTTACCTTCACTGACGCCCTCCTGAGTTGAGAAAATCCTGACTTGTTGTAGTGTTCCACTTCCACCGAGTCATAATGTAGTGGGATGCAAGTGGCTCTATAAAGTAAAATATAAAGTCGATGAGGCTGTGGAACGTTACAAAGCCTTCTTATTTGCCAAAGGCTATAGCAAACAAGAAGGGATAAATTTTGTTGATACCTTCTCAAATAGTGGCCAACATTGCATCTGTGAAGGTCCTTCTTTTCCTTGTTGCATCATTTGCATGGTCCTTATACCAAATGGATGCCAATAACACATTCTTCAATAAAGATTTATTCGAGGAAGTATACATCATTTTAAATTTACAAAAAGAAAGCTCATTTAGTTCCTTTCATGTGTAAGATTTATAAACCAATATATGGTCTCAAACAAGCCTCAAGGCAATGCTTCTTCGAGTTTACTTCCATGTTGTAGTTCTCTAAGTCTACGTTACGTTGATGATATCTTGTTTATTGGCCCCTCTTATGACATTCATGTACTAAGCTCTCCTTCAACCCAAGTTCAAATTAAATTAAGGACCTTGGAAATGCTAAATATTTCCTTGTACTTGAACTTTCTCATTCAAAGTTCGGTATATACATATCTCAATGAAGATATCTTACAAATTGTTGATGATTGTGGCTTTATGGCAACAAATTAAAACCAACACACTGTCCAACGAATCAGCTCAATCTCAGATTAACAGCTTCCTCTGAGAAACTTCTATCTATTGAAGATGCAGTTTATAGCAGAAGATGTGTTGACAGGCTATTATTTTTACAAATCTCTCTACCAGACATTTGATTTATATATAGTGCATAAACTAAGTCACTATGTTGCTTGATCACAATTTGAATATCCCGATGTTGTGCACACTATCTCATTAGATATCAAAAAGCACTATTGGACAAAGTGTTTTACTCAAATCAACAAATAACTTTCAGTTGAAAGTCTTTGTTGATTCAGATTGAGGTTCATGTTCAGACACACTAGAAAGTTGGTAACAGACTTTGATAACTATATGGGAGACTTATTCATCACATGGAAGACTAGAAAACAAGATATTGTATCACGATCATCCTCTGAAGTCGATATGGAGCTCTTGTCATGGTGTCGAGTGAGGTCTTATAGTTGTATCGACTTATGCATGATTTACAAATCAAATCTCATGCATGCTCGAGCTGTAGTTTTGACAACCCAAGCTACTATCACCATTGCTTCTAATCCCACCGACCATGAAAGGACAAAACATACAACAATTGACTAACACTTTGTATAAGAGACAAGCCCTAAACCCTAGACTTTTGCCAATAAATAAAGTCTCAATTTCAGTCAGTTGATATGTTTACAAAGGATTTACCTGCTTCAATTCTTCATGGTTGTTTACATGCTTCAATTCTTCATGGTTGTTTCTTGGTCAAGATGGGCTTTTTAAATTTACATTGTACATCTGTTATATCAAATAGCAGTTAAAAAGTTAATTAAATTGTAATTAGTTAGAATGGTTTATATTTGGTTATTACAACATATATCATCATGTGACTCCTTGATGTATTCAAAGAGATAGATTTCCTCTTATTCATAATAAGGCAAATTATATTTCTACTCATTTGATGTGAAAGTATTGTTATTTTGAAAAATTTTTATGTATATAATTATATAAAAAAAAATAAAGTTGAAAATAAATATAGGAAAAGGACACATATTATATTTAAAACAAAGTATATACACAAACACTGGATCAACTCCACAGAAACTAGTGGTCACAGCCTCCCTTTTATGTTAGGTCATTATATTTGTCAATTCTAGGAGATCAAAGGAAAAAAGAAGACACCTAAGAAAGAACAATGAATTAAGGTGAGTCCAACACCAAATAAATAAATGCACCACATGCTCCATCACACAAATCTTGATATTTTGCCAATGTGTCTATAAGTTTCTTTTTTTCTTTTTTCTTTTTCTTTTTAAAAATTTAACTTTACATATAATTGGTGGTCACATGTATCTTATTCCTAGATAAACCTTTTTAATCTAGAGAAGATTTACGTAAACGTAACAAAAATTTAAAATATTTACGGTTGATTACGACAAAATAAGAAAATTTCATGACACGCGATTATTTTTTCATAAATTTCATATAAGTCCTTGCGATTATTATTCTCATACCATTTCGATGCAATTAAGGCTCGAAATCAAATAATTAAAGACAAAAAATCTTTCATATTGAGACATCTTGGAACAATGTATGCCTGAGATCAAATAAAATAAAAGTAGAATTTTTCATCCCATCTCATCTCGGTGTCACTAAGGCTCGAGATCGTGTATCGTGATACACAATCATTTAAATTTGAAAGTCGTTGTTTAAAATGAAGTACAAGATCATGTAGATCTACACTTGTGTCTTTCATCTCGAGCCATCCTGGTGCATTGTGTGCCTAATATCAAATGAATTAAAGGCAAAATTATTTCATCTCAGGACATGGTATGCCCGATGTTGTGTATCAAAATCTACATGATCGTGTATCGAGTGTGTGCGGTCAATTATCGCGTGTTGACTGAGGTAATTTTTGTATTTTACATTGTGGGTCCGTGAGCTTTTTTTGTTTTAAAAATTGTTTTATGCCGTGTAAATATTTGGTCGATTTGTTGTATTTTTTTAAAACTCTTTACAAACCTATATCACATTTGTTTTTCAAATTTTAATGACTTAACTATAAAATTTAAATACTTAAGAATTTATTAAGTGCAGAAGATTTTTTAGATATAAAAATTGAAATTTGAAAACCAAATATATACTCAGTTTCAAAATTCATGAATTCTAATATTTTTTTTATAAAAAATAAAAAGAATCAAACATGTCAAAATTCATTACATGGAAAATGAAAAGAAAACCAACAATTAATTTAAGCTCTAGTTAGTTAAAGGCTCTGTTAGATGCAAATCTAAAAAAGAAAACTGAAAATTATCAAATATATTTGTATTAGAACTTTTTTTTGTTGGGAGAGAATTTCACCCTTTTGGGAGTGTTTTTGTTTGAGGAAGATTCTCACACGTGAACAAAGTCTAAATGATCATTCACATCTAAGTTTAACTATTTGTTTGTCACGGTAATAGTCATTTATTTATAAATAAATTCAACTTTGTAACCATTTAACTGTAATTATCTTCTCTAAATATATTGTTCCTTAGACGTAGGTGTTATTGTACCAAATCGGACTACCACCAAACTCCTGTATTTTTATTTGTGTCTTATTATTTGTTCCTTGGAATTTTATAACATTGTATATCAAATATTATTCTCTTTCCAATTTTAAAATTTAATGACCTATTGAAGAATTTGAAAAGTTAAAAAGAAGAGTTAAAATTTAATGTTTTTAGTACAATAAAAGACAGAGGAATTTAAACCACACACCCTCTAGCTACATAATTAATACAAGTTTTACTTTAGGCGAATTATCCTTACTTTTTTTATTAATTAGATTTAAGATTGAAAAATCAAACATCTAAGTTTAAATTAGAGATGAAAACCTTTAAACTTTTCATAAAAAAATCATAATAGAGAAAGAAAACAAAGGATAAGTATAAAGCTGACAGTCTAGTCCATTTGTTTGGAAAAATTAAAATTAGCTGTTTTTCCTACTCAGACCCATCTCCTCGCTTGCAGTTTTCTTCTCCCAATCCTTCTTCTTACACTCCAACACTCGCCGTCGCCCGAGATTTCTCTCCGACATGAAGCTCCCCGGTAATTTTCTTCTTTTCCTCTCTGCCCTGAGCTGAAATGCTTTTTTTTGTCCCTCCAGTGTGGGTTTATGATTAATAGTGTTTTTCTTTTTCTTTTTTGAGTTCAGATCTCGGCGGAAATGGTGGAGGAATCGTGAACCAGGCACGGATGATCGCCGTGTCGTTGGCCGGTGTTGTGGCCGCTGCTGGAACACATTATCACTGGGGCTGGAAGTCAAGGTCTTCTTCGCCTAGCTTCATTGAGGATCAAAAAATCGTACCGGTCATGGGACGGACAGAATCCGGCCGTGCCGCCACCTTTGAGGCGTTCCCCGACTATGTTGGTAAGTTCCCAATATCTTTATTTAATTTATTTTTATTTTTCTGGATTCTTTCAATTATTTGAAATTAATCCACATTAGAAAAATAACCTCTTTTTTTTTTTTTTTAAATATACCCAAATGAATTTTTATAATAAAATTTTATACTTTATCCATGTTTATATAGAAGAAATCTAAAATTTTGATGTATTTTTACCTTTGCAATAATTAAAATCTAAAACTTTCGATGACAACTGAAAAAAAGGGTGAAAAAACTTGTATCAAGACAGAGAGTTGACTATCAAATTAAAATTTCCCTTTTTTATTTTTATAGAGACAAATTTCATTTGGTATTGCAAAGTGATCAGAAAGACTATGGTGCACTAGTTGTAGACAATTTTTTCCTTTAAAATTTTTATTCGTTTATCACATATAAATATAGTTAAAGGTGGGCTTTGCTTAATTATTTTTCTTGCAAAATAAGTACCACAAATAATTTTCTAAATCAAATTGTCATATGGTCAAATTTTGTGGAGAGAGATGGAGGAACGAAGAAGAAGGCACACAATTATGTGCCAATAAAAACAATAGAATTATTCAACATTTTAAAATTTTTTTATTATATATTATATTATTTTCTATTACTATTAATTAAAATCGTAACAGGTCTGTAGGTTAGGTATGGAACTTTATTATGTTTTAATTTCCACCTACGAACGAAATTATGAATGTAGGACGGGAGAGAGAAAAAAAATAGTGATTTAATTTCTTTTTCATTACACATTTTAAAAAAAAAAAGATAAAAAGAAAATATCTAATAATGAATTAAATATATTAGGGATTTATAATTTGAAAAAGCGTAAGTCAGTAGAAACAAAAATACAAGATATTTGTGGTTGGAATATGGAGGAGCTAAAAAAGGAGTTAATTTGTGTTTGGGAGTGCAGCAAGGCAATTGGGATTTAAGGATGCGGGAGAGTGTCCAAAGTTGGGGAAGCTGATAAATGATTATTTGAAGAAGAAGAAAGGCTGTGAAGAATGGATATATGACTATTTGGTTGATCGTGAAAAGGATAATGCAGATTCATTATATGTGAAGCTCATTCAAGAGTTGGAGACTTGTATTTTGACCTATTTTGCTTTTCATTGGGATAAAGCTCCTCAAATGGTTTCTCAGGTACACACCCTCCCACAATACAACTTTTTTATCCCCAAAATTCAAAATTTGTGAAAATATTTACACAATAATATAGTTAAAACTCCAAAATAACAGAAACAGATCTGTATTGCAATAAATAAGGTTTGTCCATATTCTTTTTCTGTGCTAGCGGGTCCCGTGGGATGCCCAATTTTGTCTGATGGGACGAGGAACCTTGTTTTGATAGGGAATAGAGTGAGTGGGAGGAGTAGTCTTTTCTTTTCTTTTTTTCTTCAACCCAAACAGGTATATATATCTTTTTATATATTTTTAACGGAAATTGTTTTAAATGTCAATAAACATTTACACAAATTAAATAAATTTACATCCTATATGGATTTTAAAAAAATTATATTTAAAATTATCTCTTATTTCAATGGAATAAATTTATTATTGTTGTAATTGATATTGTGATTATATAAACATATTTTTTATTTTTTTATTTTATTATTTAATGAGTTGGATATAATCTTATAATATGTTTATATAATTAAATAGCTTAAGAAGTTGACTCTTTTGTTTATATTATAAGACTTAAAACAAATTTTGCCCCAGTCCATAAATTTTAGAAAAAAGTAATAAAATATATGTTATAAAAATACAAAATATATATTATATAAAATTCAAAAATAAGTATAAAACTAAAAAGTTCATGTCAAACTATTATTTCAAATGTTTCTTATCGGTTTCTTAAACTATCACTGATAACATCTATCTTTGATATCTGCTATTATTTATTAATGTGATCACCATAACTTTTAATTTGAGAAATGTACCAAGTTACTGTCATTAATAGTGACTATAGATGATAACTTCTATCATTGATAGTTACATTGAAGGATATATTTGATTTTTTTTTTAAATTTACTAGCTTACTAACCAACACTTTGTTTTTTTTTTTTATATATATTTTATTATTGTACTATATTTTAAATTTATTTTCTAAATTGAGTTAATTGTTATGATTTTTTTATATAAATAATAAACACTATAGTTTATATTAAAAAAAGTCAGAATAATCATTTTAAAAAGATTTAAAAAGCACAATGTAAATATTGGTATATATCTTTAAATTTTGGGAGTGATTGATTTAAACTCTAAATAGATTGTATGAATTTAATTAAATGTCAGATTAATAATTATATTAATTTAAAACTCTAAACTTTTAAAGTTAAATTTTATAAAAATTCAAATCCTTTATTATATTTTATTTGAAAATACCAGATATTCTTTTGTAAAATTTTGAGATTAAAACGATAAAATTGATACAAATTTCAAATAAGAAGTTTAAATTGATACACTCAAACGAATTTAAATTAACATCATTATTGGTTTATGAGTTAAATTAGATAAATCTCAAAATGAAGAGATAATGATTTGATATTTGCCCCAAAAACATTTATAAGAAAAACTCCACTTTTGAACATGAGAATGAGATGAATAGGTAGTAGTTTATTGAAGTGGTTGAGTGACATTATTCTTTTAAATTAGTATTAATAATAAAATAATGTGTTACATTTCCTCACGTTATCCACACACAAAAGAAAAAGTATGAAATAATATTAGTATATGGCCAACCATGATATTAATCATATTCTTTCTTTTCTTTAATATTTTATGCCAAAACATTATTCTATATTTATATTTTCTATTTATTTACTATTATTTGATCAATGATACAAAGTGTAGGTTAGGTAAGGTAGCTAATTGAAGAGCATGAAATAGTATTATAGTAGCGAAAGGTAGATTATCATAACTTTTGGATAGTCCTTCTCTTAAACGTTTTACAAATCAAACTTATAAAAATTTCTTTCATTCATATATAGATTTCTTTGGTATATTATCTTCCTTTGACAAGTAATTTCAAAAGTCAAACCTTCAAACAAAACAAAAAAAAAAAATTAACTTTTAAAAATCTACTTTCCAATTTAGAATTTAGTAAAAAAATTCTCCTTTTACTTATAAAAAATAAAAAGTAAGATTAAACTAATGGAGAGAAACACCCATACAATTTCAAAAAACTAAAAATTTATAGGTGTTATTTTATATGTTTTTTTAGTACAGTAACTATGGGATGATAACTAATCTTTCAAATAGACAAAAATATCATGTTAATTATTGTTGAGTTATATTTAATATGAAATAGTGAAAGTCCCTTACGGGCATGTTTAAAAAAAATGTCATGTTAAATTAAATCCAATTGGGTTGATGTAATTATTTTACTTTCTTAGGGGCATGTTTAAAATGATTTAAGATTTTTTTTTTCAAAAATTCATTTTTATTTAAACAAACTTTTTAAAAGACAAACATTTTTTGTCAAAGAGTATTTTAGGTAAAATTTCGTTGGATTTGTTAGAGGAGAATTTAGGGAGAAGATAGAAACTATTTACATCCTATAGCAAAAAAAGATGGATAAGCATGAGTTAAAATTTGAGTTATTCATTTTCGGCTTGGATTAAATTTTGCTATAGGCATAGTTTGTAAATTTTTCTATTTTTAAAAATTCCCTTTTATTATATATATACTAAAAGTTTTTTTTTATAAATATATAATTTCAAATTATAATAAAAGAATTTGTCTATAGAGACTTTGATAGGAGTTCGGTAACGGTCATCAAAGATGGTGATCGAAGGTGGTCGGGGACATTCATTGTAAAAAGATAATCAAAAGTTGGTAACAACGATCGTCGACAAAAGTAAGTTGACGACATTCAACTGAAAAATGATCAACAAAAGTTAACAAACAACTACTAAGAAAAATGATCAACAAAAGTCAACAGGCAACGATCAAGAAAAATGGTCAACAAAAGTTGGCCGACAATGGTTACCAAACAACATTCGACAAAAATTGATCGGCAGTGGTCACCGAAAAACTATCGTTCGTAGTTGGCCAACAATCATTATTGAAAAATGATCGATGAAAGTTGGTTGACAACGATCACAAAAATGGTCAACGAAAGTTGACCGTCAACAATCACTGAAATTAGGCGATGAAAGTTGGTCGACAATGGTCACTGAATAACAATCAATGAAAGTTGGCCAACAACGATCACCAAAATACGGTTGACGAAAGTTGACTAATAATTTTCATTGAAAAATGACCAATGAAAGTTGACCAACAATGGTCGTCGAACAATGATCTAAAAAAGTTGGCTAGCAACAGTCACTGAAAAATGATCGATGATGTCGAAGGTTGGCTAACAGCGGTTGCAAGAAAAATGATACAAGAAAGTTAATTGCTAGTGAATGAAAATAGTTGCCATAAAAAAGTTCTTCGAAAGTTGATTGACGATGGTTGTCACGAAAAATTGTTGAAGGTAGATCGATAATGGTTACCCAAGGTTTGCCGACAACCATTAATAGTGGTTGATAGTTTTCCTATAGATGTCGCTAGCTAGAAAACGATCATCCAAAGTTTGACCAATCATAATTGTCAAAAAGCAGTGGTCGAAAGTTGGTCAGAAGCAGTAATAGGGAAAACGATCGACAAACATTGGTTGTCAACAATCGAGTAAAATACAATGGTCAAAGGTTCACCAACGACCGTCATTAAAAACAGTAGTCGAATGTTGGTCGACGACAGTCAGTAGAGAATTGTTGAAAATTGGTTAGTATAGATAGTCGAAGGTGTTGGATGGAGTATTTCATATAAATTAGGAAGATTAAGAATTAAACACTCAAAATTCATTTTTTAAAAAGTTGGTTTTAAATGTTATACTAACCGATGTTGATAGCTTGTTGGCTAAGTGGGCGGAGATGCATTGGTTTTGTGCTATTCACTGGTCACAAGTTTGATACATTTCCATAGAGAAAAGGAAGGGATAGAAAAAGAATCATAAACAACTTTATTTTATAAACTCATTTTTTTTCCAAATCTATTATAGGTCACACAATTTTTCCAAAACTAACTTAATCATCTGCAACCTAAACATACCTTTAACTAAGCAACAAATAGGTTTTAAACATATAAGCAAATATTAATTAATTATCTTTAATTTGTTGGGTTAATGCAGGCGTTGACGGATGAATCGGAGCACAAAACTAAGCTCAAAAGCTTTATTATGGCCGCCACAAGGTTATTCATTTTCCTATTCTTCCCTTTTATGATCAATAAATGTTGGAATTAAATTAGAGTGCTAATAAATTTGTTTAATTAATGAGTAACAAAATAGGAAATTTGTTTTAAATGAGTTTGAAAATATTTATACATATTGATAAATTTTACCTTCTATAATAAATCATGATGTAAATTCCCCTAAATAATTTTACTATATACTTATAAATAATATGTTTTTAATATTAATTCGATTGGATTTTTTTTAAAAGCACATCAAAACATAGTTATCAAAGAGTTGTTTTCTTGTATGATTAAAGTTAATTTGACATATTTCAATGAGAAGGAAGTTTAAAGTCACATTGAACAATAAAGGAAAACCTCATAATTTCAAACAATGAATCGTCCCAACACATCAATTAGCACATCAATCAGACTCTAAGGCTATATATTGGTGACTAATTAAATAGTTAGAGAGTATGATATAAAAAGTAATTTTAACCTAAAAAGTTGTAATGTAGGTATATTAAAATTTGTACAGTACTTGAGGTTAGGTTAAGTTAATGAAGGATTATTATTTATTATTGGTGTAGGAAACGGAGGTTCGAAAGGGTAACGAAGGACTTGAAAGTGACGAGGGTTATATCGACTCTAGTGGAAGAAATAAAAGCAATCGGCGGCAGCAGCAACGGAGTGGAAGCTGACTCTAAATGCACCGACGTTATGGCGCCGGTGGCCCTCAACAAGAGGAGCCCCGTTCTCCTTCTCATGGGCGGCGGAATGGGAGCCGGCAAAAGCACCGTCACCAAAGACATCCTCAAAGAGTACGTTCAAACATTTCATATCTAGATACCATTTTTAACCCCACCTTTCATAACCAATTCTTTTTTGGGATATTTGTAAATTTAGCAATTAAAATCAAAATAATTAAGTATATAGCAATATTTTAAAAAAAATTACAAATATAGTAAAATTTGTCAAATTCTATAAATGATATAGTCTATGACTGATAGATCATATTATAAAAATTGGTCTATCACCGATAGATCATACGAGTCTATTAGTGATACAAGTCTATCAACGATAGTTTTGCTATATTTGTAATTTTTTTAAAATGTTACTATATACTTAATTATTATTCCTCAAATAACCATCCATTACAATTACAATTACCTTCTTTTTTTCTTTTTAAGATTAAGTCTATTTTCATTTGCATATCTTTTAAATACAATTGTTGAACATTTGTTAAATTCTAAAAACAAAAACAAAATTTTAAAGTTTGGTTTGATTTTTTTTAAAACCATTATTGTCGAAACATAAATAACAAAAGAAGAAAATTTGAGTTGAAAGTATCGATTACAAACTTAATTAAATTGAATAAAACTTTACAAAAATCAACTTTATACTAATTTTTTAGACCATTCTGGTTGGACGCGGAACCAAATGCCGTGGTGGTAGAGGCAGACGCTTTCAAAGAAAGCGACGTTGTTTATAAAGCAATTAACTCCATGGGCTGCCCTGATGACATGCTTCAGACATCGGAACTCGTATGTATCAAACTCTACATCTTCATTATATTAAATTTGTCTTCATCCATTAGTTTAAGATTTTTGATCAATGAGTAATTTAAGATGGTATTAAGTAGGTTGGTTCACTTGCTCAAACCCTTGTATTTGTTGTTTCCCTTCGATTAATATTAATCTCTATTTAAGAGTATTAAATTTTTCTTCACCCAAAACCTTAAACTAGTAGATGAAAGTAAATTTAATTATGTATCATCCAACACATTAAATATTTTATTTTCATTATTTTTTCTTTCTTTACTAATTAATTTTTTTCACATCACAATTATTTTATATTAATAAATTGAAGATTAACGTCAAAACCAAAATTGAGCATTATAGTATAATTGTCTCAAGATAAACCAGTGTAAAATATTGAAATTGAGAGATGTAATGAAAACAAAACTAAATTTTGTTAAGGGTTGATAAATTTTGTCAAAAATATTCAAGAATCAATATATTATTAGAACGTTTTAAGAAGTTGGTAAATTTAACTTAATACTTCAACTACATCAATCACAGGTACACCAATCATCGACGGACGCAGCATCGTCATTGTTGGTGACTGCACTAAATGAAGGTAGAGACGTGATCATGGACGGTACTCTTGCATGGGAGCCATATGTGAACCAAACGATTGAGATGGCTAGAAATGTTCATAAACACCGGTATCGTATGGGGGTTGGCTACAAAGTCAACGAAGACGGGACCGTCATTGAAAATTACTGGGAACAAGTAAGTCCAGAAGAAGAAGAACAATATGATTTCGACGGGATTGTCGAGAAAGATCGAAAGCCTTATAGAATCGAATTGGTTGGTGTTGTTTGTGACGCACATTTGGCTGTTATTAGAGGCATAAGGTACGATACCACACTATATAATAAACATAAATTTACCGATCGTCTGTCGCCGTTTTTTTCACTCTCTCTCTGAATTTTATTTTATTTATTTTTCATTTTTTGTAATGGTAAAAAGGAGGGCAGTTATGGTTGGGAGGGCTGTGAGGGTGAACTCACAATTGAAGTCCCACAAAAGATTTTCAGAGGCTTTTCCCAGATATTGTGACCTTGTTGATAATGCCAGGCTCTATTCCACCAATGTATTGGGGATATCACCGAAGGTAAATAGATTATTATTAAATCTCTCCCACCTCCTGTTACAACAAAAAAAAAAAATTGATTACATATATATATATATTTATTGAACATGGACAAGAATCTTCTATATGCAAAGTTTAATCTCAATTTAATTATGTATTAGTTATAGTGTTTAAAGTGATGGAATTAAAAATTGATTGGATGCAGTTGATTGGGTGGAAAGATGGAGATAACAAGTTATTGGTAGATCCAGAAGAAATCAAATGTGTTTCAGTGACAAGTAAGTTGAATGAGAACGCAAATTCAGTATATGAGCTTTACCAAGATGCAACCAATGTTTTAAATGAAAAGAGTTCTATATGGAAAGAAACTGTTTTGTCATCTTCAAGGCCCTCTGTTCAGATGGAGTTGAAGGCTTCTATACAAAGCATTGAATCAAAATAGCAATGGAAATGCTACATTTCTCTTTGATTATATTTCACAGAGGGTTTAGATGAACGTACGTACTTTTCAATCGTTGATGCTGCGCCGTGCATGTATTTAGTTTAAAGTTATTGTCTCGTGTGTTGATGTGTGAAGATGATCTAAGAGTTTGAGTGCATGCAAAAAGAGAAGATGGAGTTGTAAATTGTCGTACTTTGAATTTCAAATATAATCTTGAGCTTAGAACGTAGTTGTAAGAAACTGTGGAAGTACTATTATCATTGTTGAATGCTTATCGATGTACAACTTAAATTAAAACTATATGATGTCCTTAGTACAACAACTCTCCTTAGTTGTGGAGTTCTGATGAAATTTTGAGTATTAGTACCTATGTCTAACTCATTAAAAACAACGCATTTTTGTTCTTTTGGTTTTGAGGCTTTGAGGATGTTTTTCTTTTTCTTTTTTATTGTTATGTTTTAAAATCCCACAAGTTTACGATTTTGAATTTAATTTCTATTATACTTTATGTTTAAAACTTGGAATAGCGGTAAATATAAAAATTAAATTAAAAATAATTAAGCATATAGCAACATTTAAAAAAAGTTGTAAATATAACAAAATCTATCAAAGTCTATCAATGATAGAAGTCTAAAAAAATTTGAAAATATAACAAAATCTATCAAAGTCTATCAATGATAGACTATGTTCCAAATATTGATCTACTAACAGATCATAAAATTTTAGATTTTACTATATTTGTAATATGTTTAAAATGTTACTAATAGATCATTATCAATTTTATTAATTGAGTTAATAAAATTTTCTTTACTGTTTACGAACTGTTGTTGTCAATTAAGATCCACAAGCTAAGGTTAAGAATAATGTAGTGATTGTAGTGATTGCCTACTTTCTTTTACTCAAATTTGAACATCCAAATAGCTTGTATGAAACTCTGTCATTTCTGTATAAAAACGAATATCAATATTATCACTGAGATATCCTATAATAGGTCTTGCTTGTCTATTACACAATCTATGTTTTAAATATGACAAGATTGGTCCTAAATGGATTATTTTTCATATCATTTTCTAACTAAATAAAGCACCTCGAGTACACTAGTGTTATCGAACTTAACATATTAAGAACAAAGAAGTTTGGCCTATGTTAAATGAAATGTCCGAATAGTACTTATCGTTAACCAAATGAGTTTGTCGTTCTCTTACTTTTTCCAAGTAATACTTATAGTTAACAAAATAGTATTTATAAACTCAATCACTTTCATATCACAAGAGGTTAATTATCAAACGTTTATACATGGAGACCTTGCTCAATCAACAAAGAACGAATACAAAGTTGCAGTTGTAAGTTAGTGCCTTATGTATGACTTCGTACCTTTTCACGACATGGGTAATGAAAAATTGATACAGATTTGTGTGAGACGTATTGAGGCTTTATTTTTAAAACTTATCCTTATATTTCTTTGAAATGCTTTCATAATTAGCATATCTTATTAGTAACATTCCATCAATAAACAAGTCTCCCCGTTTACACATCTATAGTCGAATAACGTTTTTTAAAATGTCTATACTTTATCCTCCTCCACGACATCGATTGATTGCAGAGCAATCTCTATTGTAGGGGTTTGCCTCCTCCACTTTGTCCCTATTAGGACAAGTTGGAGGTGGAGAAGGTTGATTGCAAGGATCGATAAATTTAAGGTGTTTTGTCTCTGCTGCTACCTCTTGGCCCACGACCAACATGCCTATTAAGGCCAAACATATCAACCACGACTTCATGCTTTTTTTATTGTCGGCACGAGATCTTCTTGCGATTGTTTTGTATATTCGTTAGATGATTTCTCTATTAGTTTTCTCTGACATTTATAAGTTCCATTATGGTTGAGAACACATACAATGATGCAGGAAAGTGGGGAACTACAATAGGTAGATGGTTAGGTAGGTACTTTTTGTGAGTTGTCTTGATGTCAAAAAGTTATATAAAAATATGAGCCACACAATCATAATTTGTTGTCATTAGTTAAATATAAATCTATAAACGATACCTTATATTTTTAGTAAGAAGAGAGAAATTTGTTAAAAGAGTAGAGCTTATCTAATGTATAAATGAAAAGTTGTTATTCATGTCACGCCCCGCCCCAAAGATCACTCCATGCGACCAAGTGGATGCGTGCCTGCCGCCTAGTCGCTCATCGCGCGTCTCCTCGTGAAATGACATTTTGAACACCTAGTAAGCACAACAACTTCATAGATTACAATTTTAATCGCGAAAGCCAAACATGAGAGAAATAATAATGCTTCATTATTAAACAAAGATAAGGGTATATTTGTTCATTGGTACACAAGTTCTCCAATACAGGACGAAAAACAGACCAAAAAATGGCTCCACTTTACTGCCTCACTCCTACGTGCGATGAAAAATTACGGTGGTCACTACCAAAATGATGCGAGTACAAGGCACAAAAGGCGATCAAGGCTGCAATGTAAACAACAGATGTTCTTCATTACATGGGGCGGGGATATAAAAACGAACATTTGTGTTTGTGTATTGCCATCAAATGGTGACTTTTTGGGCTAAAAATTAAATTTATTATGAATAGAACCTGGAGTTTTTCCTTGAAGTTTCAGTTGGGTAATTTAAAGGACATATCCTGTGAATTTTGTTTTTCCAATCAAGGTTGAATTTGTTTCAACCCCCATTTTGGGTAAGTTAACTTGGGAGAATTTTTGGAAGTTAGTCATTATCAATTTTGTTAATTGAGTTAATAAAATTTTCTTTACTGTTTACGAACTGTTGTTGTCAATCAAGATCCACAAGCTAAGGTTAAGAATAATGTAGTGATGGTAGTGATTGCCTACTTTCTTTTACTCAAATTTGAACATCCAAATAGCTTGTATGAAACTCTGTCATTTCTGTATAAAAACGAATATCAATATTATCACTGAGATATCCTATATTAGGTCTTGCTTGTCTATTACACAATCTATGTTTTAAATATGACAAGATTGGTCCTGAATGGATTATTTTTCATACCATTTTCTAACTAAATAAAGCACCTCCAGTACACTACTGTTATCGAACTTAACATATTAAGAACAAAGAAGTTTGGCCTATGTTAAATGAAATGTCCGAATAGTACTTATCGTTAACCAAATGAGTTTGTCGTTCTCTTACTTTTTCCAAGTAATACTTATAGTTAACAAAATAGTATTTATAAACTCAATCAATTTCATATCACAAGAGGTTAATTATCAAACGTTTATACATGGAGACCTTGCTCAATCAACAAAGAACGAATACAAAGTTGCAGTTGTAAGTTAGTGCCTTATGTATGACTTCGTACCTTTTCACGACATGGGTAGTGAAAAATTGATACAGATTTGTGTGAGACGTATTGAGGCTTTATTTTTAAAACTTATCCTTATATTTCTTTGAAATGCTTTCATAATTAGCATATCTTATTAGTAACATTCCATCAATAAACAAGTCTCCCCGTTTACACATCTATAGTCGAATAACGTTTTTTAAAATGTCTATACTTTATCCTCCTCCACGACATCGATTGATTGCAGAGCAACCTCTATTGTAGGGGTTTGCCTCCTCCACTTTGTCCCTATTAGGACAAGTTGGAGGTGGAGAAGGTTGATTGCAAGGATCGATAAATTTAAGGTATTTTGTCTCTGCTGCTACCTCTTGGCCCACGACCAACATGCCTATTAAGGCCAAACATATCAACCACGACTTCATGCTTTTTTTATTGTCTGCACGAGATCTTCTTGCGATTGTTTTGTATATTCGTTAGATGATTTCTCTATTAGTTTTCTCTGACATTTATATGTTCCATTATGGTTGAGAACACATACAATGATGCAGGAAAGTGGGGACCTACAATAGGTAGATGGTTAGGTAGGTACTTTTTGTGAGTTGTCTTGATGTCAAAAAGTTATATAAAAATATGAACCACACAATCATAATTTGTTGTCATTAGTTAAATATAAATCTATAAACGATACCTTATATTTTTAGTAAGAAGAGAGAAATTTGTTAAAAGAGTAGAGCTTATCTAATGTATAAGTGAAAAGTTGTATATTTGTTAGATGATTTCTTTATTAGTTTTCTCTGGCATTTATAAGTGTCATTATGGTTGGGAACTAGGGGTGTAACGATCTGAGTTGAACCTGAATAACCTGGACTACCCAATTTATATTATAAGTGTTAGGTTGGGTTGGAAACTAAATTCGGTTGTCTTCTCTTCCAACCCAACCCAACTCAACCCGGTTACACCCCTAATAGCAAGCATTCCGTCAAGTTAAAGTTAACTCAGTGACCATTTAGAAGTATTTACCAAATGTGGGAGAACAAAGTATTTGTTTGGAAACTTCAAGGACTGAATAGATATGAGTTTCAAACCTTAGGGACCAAAAGTGCATTTTAGCCTCAAAATGATCATATCTAAATAGGAAAAACTCATTTTCTCTCACACCATTAACAAACCCTAATCTCTTACCTTATTTTTGCCGACCCCATTGTCTTCCTCTCTAAACTCATATTTCGATGGAAAAGTCTGTATTGCAGAATGAATATTTCTACAACAGTAAGAGATGGGTTTATGCCAATGAGTTTCTCAAGGAATATAGGGTTTATGTTGGTTTGGTTTGGTCCTAATTTCAATTTCTACTCGTGAAACAAAGAGGAATCAATGATAGGCTTGCAAAATGTGCAAATTGCAAACAAATATTTTAGTTTAAAATTTTAATTTTGATTTCTTATTTTTGTTTTACTTTTTTTTTCTTCTTATTTTTGTTTTACTTTTTTTTTCTTCTTATTTTTGTATACTAAATTGTTGGTGTGGAGATTCAAAATTAAATCTGCTGTAGAAAATACAATATGTACAAGGGTACATATTTGTTGGTATTATTGCTCTATTATATGTATGAGTTTTATATCTAAAGGCTCTTTTCAAATTTCAAATAAACATTAGTTAGTTTATTTAAAACAATGTGAGTTTTCTCTATGTTTAAATACATCGGCATATATAATAGATTATGTAGAATATTTATCTCAATTTCTAATATATACATGCATGTAAATATATGACAAACTGTAACACCTTGAAATCTAAGGTAATTAATTTTAATCAGATTGCTCTATTGTTTTAGAACTTTTATTTTTTTGTTGGGTGTTACTTTATTGCTTTTGGCTTGGAAAAGAAATCTATTTATTGAGAAAGAAAAGAAGTGAAAGTGGAAAAGTTAATAATAATAATAATAATAATAATATATTATTATTATTAAGTATTATTTATATTGATAAAAAAAAAAGAAATTAGAATTTCTTTTCTTCTTCTTCCTCCAGCGCGCCGTGTCACAGTTGTAGCGTTTCAACCTCGAGATGGACGATTGTGCGGCACTTGTTCTAACTCAATGAACAAGTCAGCCGATCAAAATCCAAGAGTTGTGGGTAACGTCGATGTATGTCGTAACCTTCCTTTGCGTTTTAGGGAAATTTTATTTATATAACGCGGGAAAGAAAGAAATACATTGAAATAGACGTTACAATAAGCATTAAAAAAGGTCAATTGCAAGGAAAACGGGTTGCTTGCAAAGAGTACAACTAATGCTTGGGCGAGGATTCAACTGGTATGCCTTCCCTATAGTACATTTTGAACATTTTCTTCTCTGGCAGGCTTACATATGAAAATGCCGAAACGTCACACCCAAGCTTTATGACCTAGAATGAAAATCAAACACCTAAACTAGTTATGGAAACTAAAGATGAGATAAACTCGGGGTAATCAGAGCATATAACCAAAGGTAAACACACTTTGGAAAAATATGTTTGTGACACACTCCCCCACTTAAACAATTGACGTCCCCGTCGACTGGCAAAGCTGGAATCCTTCGATCTTCTGCCTCCACGCTTCACGGTCTTGGTACGTCTTTCACAAGCTTCTTCCATGAGGAGGCTCTTATGCTTCACCATGAACTTGTGTATCCTCCCCATGGGTCTTCTTCTTCAACTTCTGTTGATTCCTCGTGTGCTCCCACGAGGTGGAGATCTTTGTATCTTCAGAAACCGCATTCGTTCAGGTCGCGACGTCACGATATCCTGACCTTCCACATGAAGGTCTAAGGGGAGATGCTTCCCATCTGCCCATTTACTCAGCTGCTTCGAGACTCTCTCTAGATTGGCTCGAACAGTGTCTGATCTTCGCTTCCACTTCTTTCCAATGTTACGAGTCTGAGGCTCCTTCTTCATACATGGAAAATCAACAGGACGCGACAATACATGTTGTCCATCACCAACACTCTTTGTTGGACTTCTGTCAGTAGATGATTTCTTCACAACTGTAACACCAGGTTGTGTTGCCTCCAACGGTCGACCCCCATTCTTTTGCACTGACTTGCCGGCCTTCGTCAAACTCATGCCATCATGAGTGGCAGATTTTTCTTTCATTGATTCTTTTGACGCCTCTCGCATTGAGCCATCAGCTTGACAGGCCTGAATACGAGCCGACACATGTGGAACCCCATGACTGCTCTTGCTACGTTCTGACTCGAAATCAAGTTTGAGCACGAGTCTTCGTCTCCTTGCTTGATTCAAAGTCAAAATCGGCCGAGTACCGAAATGGTGGGCAACATCGTTGTTCATCTCTCTGACAAACGTTGATTTATGGGGACTCTGTCTCCCATCCCTCAGACTGTGTGCTATGGCCAGAATTTCTTCTTCAATCATTGTATGATTGCCCTCGGTGGCACTCTTCCTTCGACTCTCAAATGCGATAGGGTGTCCATTCTGTAGTGGGACCCCACTCAACGCATGACTACGCGCCTCAACGTCAGCTTCAACAGGTTGGGTCACGCTCATGGACCCAAGAGTTGGCCCTCTCCTCAGGGCTTGCTTCAGGACACGGTTGTTGACACACAACCGTCCATTCTCTTCCTCATGCAAAAAGCCTTGTGCTTTATACGGAGCTCCTACAGGTCTAGCGAATCTTGCACTCGACAATCTCCTTGATTGTCTCCAGGGTCCAGATGACACTAACTGTGCCATACGATGACTTTTCTCTGTAGGCGATCCTAACATGGGCAAACTATCACGTTTTCCATCTCCATATTTCTCTGCGACACACCTTGTGTCTTCTCGAACACGGTCCTCTCTCAGTTGCATGGCTGAGATTACTCTCAATCCTTTAGGTTGTCGAAGGGTTGTCTGCACAATGGTGGGGGTAGAGCCCGTGATCACTAGACATTTAGCTGCAGGCATCATGATCACTTGATGTTCGAGGAGGAACTCCATTCCGAGTACCACATCAAAGTCATCCATGCCTACAACCACAAAGTCAACGAAATCGCTCCATCCTCCCAACTGTATCACTGCCCGTTTTACTACTCCAACGACGGGTAAAGCTGTAGAATTCACAGCTTTCATTTGTCCCGTATCCTTCTTCCAATGAAGGTTTAGTCTCTGGCTTCTGCCACCGTTATGAAATTATGGGTTGCACCAGAATCAACCATAGTGCTTCTTGCATGGTTTCGATTTATCCAGGTGTCCACATACATTAGGTCCCCTTTCGTGCACCCACTTGTCTCCCCTGCTCTCTTTTGAAGGGAGGACAAGAGTCTTATGGCTCCCACTCTAACATTTTGAACTCCTTCTACTTGCCCAACTTCATCCTCTGGTTGACCCGACGTGTCATTTGAGTCTGCAGCTGACGAGGCTTGAAAGGCATAGAAGGTAGCTATATCTGGACATTCCCTCGCCCGATGTGGTCCATTACATATATAGCAACTAAGAGGACGATTCGACGTGTTTGGATTATCACGTCTTCTCCAGGTGTTCCCTGTATTGGACTTAGAAGGCTTGCGGTCTCTATCGGGACTTCTACTTCCACTGACAGCTTTGGAAGAATTTGGTCGGCTGTTTCGGTCTCTTCCAGGTGAAGAGCTTTGATGACGTCTCGTCTCTTGAGCGTCACTAGATAGATCAAACAAATGCTCAACTGTTGCATAGGCCGACTCAAGGTCTTCAACTCTCTGTTCGTACAGCTTAGTCCTTGCCCACGGCTTTAACCCTTCAACAAAACTGAAGAATTTGTTCTTCTCGGTCATATCAGATATGTCTAACATCAGCCCCGCAATTTGCTTCACATATTCCCGAATGGTTCCAGTGTGCTTTAGTTCCCGCAGTTTTTGTCGAGCCAGAATCTCGACATTCTCAGGGAAAAACTGCGAGCGGAGTTCTTTCTTCAAACTGTCCCATGTGTCTATTACACAACACCCTTCCTGAATGTCAATGTATCGGGACCTCCACCATAACTTTGCATCCTCAGATAGATGCATGGTTGCCAATGTCACCTTGGCTTCCTCTGCCACGGTGTTTGTGGCTTTAAAGTACTGCTCAATATCGAAGATAAAGTTTTCCAATGCCTTTGCATCCCTTGCCCCACAGAAGGGCTTGGGTTCTGGGATCTTTATCTTGCCAACTGCCATCGCTCCTCCAGCTGGAGCTTGATTGGCCAATGCTCGCATCGTAAGGTTCATTTCTACGATTTCATTTCTAACGACATCCAGGGTGGCTCAAAAGTCCTCTGACATGCCATTTATCATTTCTATTATATTCTTTTGGGAGTTATCTAGCTCCATAACTCGCTCCTCCATCCAGGCAATAGAGTCCGATGAACTGTCCCCACGATCGTAGGGAACATTTCCAATTCTCTCGATTTGTGACTCTAACATGTCAACTCTAGCCAGCAAATCCTGTATGGGTAATCCGTCCAGGCGACCGGACACCGCATCAACAGCAGCGACTCTCTCGGCAACTTCCTCAAGTCGTTCTTCCATAAATCGGATGGAATCATGAACTTCCATCAGGTGGAGCATCTGCTCTTCGATCCCCACCAATCGTTCTTCATGGGTCTTGCTCGCTCGTTTTGCAGTCGACATTTTATTTTTGTCCAAACTGTCAGCCAACCTTGGCTCTGATACCACTTGTCACAATCGTAGCGTTTCAACCTCGAGACGGACGATTGTGCGGCACTTGTTCTAACTCAACGAACAAGTCAGCCGATCAAAATCCAAGAGTTGTGGGTAACGTCGATGTATGTCGTAACCTTCCTTCGCGTTTTAGGGAAATTTTATTTATAAAACGCGGGAAAGAAAGAAATACATTGAAATAGACGTTACAATAAGCATTAAAGACTGTCAGTTGCAAGGAAAAAGGGTTGCTTGCAAAGAGTACAACTAATGCTTGGACGGGGATTCAACTGGTATGCCTCCCCTATAGTACATTTTGAACATTCTCTTCTCTGCCAGGCTTGCATATGAAAATGTCGAAACGTCACACCCAAGCTTTATGACCTAGAATGGAAATCAAACACCTAAACTAGTTATAGAAACTAAAGATGAGATAAACTGGGGGTAATCAGAGCATATAACCAAAGGTAAACACACTTTGGAAAAATATGTATGTGACACACCGCACCCCCCCCCCCCCCCCCCCGTTTTTTTTTTCTCCTTCTTCTTCCGTTTCTCTTCTCTTCTTTTTGCCCTAGCACCAGCCACCCACCATCTTCTTCCTCTTTCCTTTTCGTTGAAGCCGCCGCCACCCCCTTCCTCTCTTCTTCTCCATTCGTCCACTACAGCCACCGCACACCCTCACTACTTTCGACGAAGCCAAAATCCAATCAAGCCCAACAGTCCGTTTGCGCCTGCCTTCGTCCGACTTTGTCCGCCCACAACCGTCGTGTCTCTCTACCCACAACCGTCACGCCTCCATCTGAAATCAAGTCGTTGTCTAGATCTGTGAAGTTGCCTCACCTTCGTCCGCGCCGGTCTTCGTGGTGAAACTAGCCATTCTATTCTACCTTGCACGCTGTTGCTTGGGTCGACTGGTGCACTAACGTTTCTGCCCTGCCACGAAGAATACTGGGTTTTTGTGCTGTCAATTGTGGACAGTGTTTGAATTTTTGGGTTCACGAAAGTTGCTTCGAGTTCAATTCTCCATTTAATTTGAGTAAGTTTTGGAATTTACATTAGAGTGAATGATTGAATGGATGAAATTGCTTGTGGAAGTAATGGATTTCTGTTCGATTTTGTTTAGGTTCGTTCGTTACATTGTAGTTTGAAAAAGGAGCTTAAGTAAGGTTAAGGTAAGGGACTTTCTACTGGACCCATATGTGAATTTCAATGATTAAAACGATTTGACTGTTATGTATGGACTTGAGTAACTTAAAGGGTATGACTGCTAAGTGTAAGTCGATGTGGTTTAAGGGACTTAATGGCTTTAGATAGTTTTATGTGTGTTGATGGAATGACTAAATTAAAAATGTTTGTTGATTGAACCGAGGATGGTTGACTGTTATCTTAAAGAATGGATGATATATGTTTGACTGGATTGACTGAACTGAGATGAGTGACACTTATGTATGAGTATACCTAATCGAGAAATCGTTACGCTAAGGTCAGATTATGTATTAGAAAGGGATTCTCTACTACTGGAGTCAACCACTGATATATTTATGTATGGATGTTTGAATGCGTACTGTGAATGACTGAATTTATATATGTACATAAAATTGATGTAGACTTGATGTTGAACGCATATGGTGTTTGTTTGGAATTATATATGTAGATGTGGTTGTAGACATGATGATATATATAGATGTGGATGTAGACAGGACGATAATAGTAGAATGTGTTGTATAAAAACGTGGATGTAAATTTGTGATTGTGATATGATTGGGTGTAGGTTATATTAAAGTGTGGTTTCGTATTGGTGAACTGAGTGGTGTTATGACCTTGTAGTTTGATTGATTGTGTATTAAAATGTTACCCACGGTCTTTGGACTAAAGTGAGATAGGTTGACTGTTAGAACGTTAAGTGAAAGGACTATATATATTGAAGTAGTTGAACGATGTTATAAATGACCGTTAAGATGTTTAGAATGGACTGAGGGGAAAATTGTTAGTTTTTTTTTTTTTTTGGGATGTGTCCCTTGTAGGTGTCCTATGGGATCACCAATTATTATGCATCCTTCAGGAGCATTAGACTGATATGTGTTTCTGCAGAACACTGGACTGAAATGTACGTCCCTCGGGGCTTTAGACTAATATGTGTATCCTACGGGATCACAAGACAGTGACTGTGCAGGGTATCCCAATAGGACGTTAACCGTTTATTTTTCCCCAACGGAACCAGTAGTGGGGTCTCTTATTGAGTATATTTATACTCACCTTTTTATGTTTATTTTTTTTCAGGCAAAGGTAACAAGGGTGGCAAACCGGCGAGGGGCAGGAAGGAAGCGTGATTGCCATAGGGAATATATTTTTATTTTGCATCCGCTTTATGTTTTTGATGTTTAAAACATTGTGATGTAACTGAGCTTACGAACTATTTTTTTTTTTTTTTATAAACAGTACTTTTAAAGTTTTGAATATTTGAAATCGGACCTGACTTAAATTTGTTTTTCCTCGATTGTATGTTTTTCAAATGTCTTATATTTCATTTTGTATCAATAAAAGTCTTTTGTCAAAAGTTAATGACCTCGACTTAGTTAGAAAAGTTGGGTCGTTACACAAACTATGTGAAGTATATATCTCATTGAAAGATTAAAATATGGAGTATATATTAAATATGTATATTTGATTTAAATACATAACACATATTATTTGAAATAAACCTCATATACACAAAGATTTACAACCATAAGTCAACGTTAAGTGAAATCGACCGAAATTTACATATGAATTTTTAGTGAAAATTTGCTATATGTAAACAAGAAAATGAAAATTTATCTTGAAATATACTTACTTGTACATTTAACCTCCTTGAAGACAATAGAGAACCAAATATGAAAATAATGCAAAATGTTTTATTAACAAAAAAATGTCCATGGACCCACAGTACGAAATAACAAAAAGACTATGTGATTAATGAGTCAGACACTCAGAAAAACTAAATACACAATTGTTCAGATCTTGCTAAACAATATTAGTACGTGATCTTATACTAATTCTAAACAATCTTGGTAAATGATATTGGAATATGATCGTTTACCAAGATCTAAACAATCACGTACCATATCTAAATGATTTTGATTCACGATCGTGTATCAATATCATCTATACTTAGTACAAGATCGTATACCAATATCGTTTAGATTTCATATACCAAGATCTAAACGATTTTTGTTCAAGATCATCTACCAAGATTTAATATGGAAGAGGAAATATATGAGAGATGAAGATTGTTTCCCAATTAGAAATGTAAAGAAATGAAAAATGAGAGATGATGAAAAAGGAAGAAATTTCGAAAGAGAAAATAAAGAAATCATGAATAAGAACAGGTGAAAATATGAATATGAAGAAGTGAGATAAATAAATCGTAAAGAAGAAGAAAAAGAAGTGAAAAATCGTTTGCAATATTCAAAGATAAGCTTAAAATTTATGAAAATACCATTGACTTTTTTATTTGTGATACGAGCCGTAAATATTTTAGTATTTTGTTATATTTATAAAAATTAATAATTATTTTAATAAAAGAAAAATAAGGAGTCAACAAAGGAAAGTAAATAATATACCAAAATTTCTAAAAATACAATGAAAAGGTTAATTTTGTCTCAAATAATAGCTAAAAATTTTGAAGGACATTTATGAAATATTATGTTTAAAAAGGACTCAATGGGTAAAAATGTCTTAAATTATGTAGAGATATGCAAAGGTATTGTTGGGTTAGACATTTTTAGTTGTAAATTTTTTTACTTAAATATTGGGCCTATAATGGGCTTGTGTAGGCCCAATTTTAAAGACCGTATTGTCAATACTGGTTCCACCTAGGGTTTCCGCCATTGGAGTTGCTGATTGTAACCAATATATAAATATCGCCGAAAAACGAAGGCGAAAATCCTTGCAGATTCTGAAGCATCCTCGCGCCGATTAGGTCTACACCTTCTCATCCCGGAGATCCGAAGACGTTAACCATGGTATGTTTCAACTATTTCTTCTCTTCCATTTGTTGTTCCTTTTTCCAGGTTCTTTAATGGTGCTGCCTCGGTTTCGTTTCAGGCGGATGTGGAAGCCGATGTTCCAGTTGCTGGACAACAGCCAAAGAAAAGGACGTTCAAAAAATTTAGCTTCCGTGGTGTCGATTTGGATGCTTTGCTCGACATGTCCACCGATGAGCTTGTTAAGCTCTTCACTGCCCGTGCCCGCAGAAGGTTGCTACACTTGAATGTGTACTGAAATGATTTAGAATTCATTCGTTTCTTATCGTCCTTATCCTTTGTAGTTTACTTTGTTTTCTATGATTTTGGTACAGGTTTCGTAGGGGTTTGACAAGGAAGCCAATGGCCCTTATCAAGAAGCTCCGCAAAGCGGTAAGTATCTTTTAAATCCTTTTCTGCCAATTCAATGTTGGAATGTTCAACTTAGTATTGGTTTTTTATTTGCATTGACGACGATGTTTTCTTAATCTTGGCATGGTTTAGATTAAGCGTTTCTTCAATGTTCTTGATGAGTAGCTAGGTGCAAAGAAAATTTATTTATTTAGGGCACGATATATTCGGTATATAGTTCTATTATATGAGATTTCCAAGAATAAGTTTCGACCGTAAACTCAGTCCTATTAGTTGCTAAGCCTCATTGCATTTTGCTAGTCTTTTAGTGAATATCAATAAACTAAAGTTTGTGAAATTTCCATTGTCAGTGAGCTTTTGCACTATATCTTCTAATGGATAATTGTGCTCTTGTTCTCGTGGGTCAAATGCGTCTAAGTTATTACAGGAAATTATATACCATTGGATTAGTTTAGGTTAAGAATGTAATCAACGGTTTGTTATCAGTTTCAAAACAAATGAATGGACTATCTCTATTTCTCTGAGAACAGCTATGCTGGCGTCCTGATAACTTGGGTCTAACTTGAAAGCTAATTTGTTTCACCCAGCTATGGTATCCCCCGTTTTTGCTATTTGATTTCTCATAATCTGACATGGGAACCTACCTAATGGTGGATGTGTTCATTAATGTACCTTGAGTCGTTGAATCTTGTTAGTATGCTAGTGTTTTTTTTTTTTTTTTTGCACTTGCCTTTATTTTGCTATTAGATTTGTCAAATCACATCACGAGATTCCAAGATCATCTCTCAGTGGTAGATTTGGAATTTCATATGCCTTTGGGAAGTGAATGTACTGCCGATCTCTGAAATTCATCACTGTGCTCCTGCTGTTATTTACTTTTCCCATCTGCGTCTTCTATTTTATATGTTCTCTACACTGATGAAGTGATTGTGAACTTGAATTCCATTCTGGATCTCTCTTCTTTCTATTTAAGAACCGAACTGTTCGGTTATTCTTTTCTTTCTCACCTGATTTACTCTTCTCTAATGTATAGAAAAGGGAAGCACCTCCAGGTGAGAAGCCAGAGCCCGTCCGAACTCACCTTAGGAATATGATCATCGTCCCAGAGATGATAGGAAGCATTATTGGTGTTTACAACGGGAAAACCTTCAACCAAGTTGAAATCAAGCCAGAGATGATTGGCCATTACCTAGCAGAGTTCTCCATTTCATACAAGCCAGTCAAGCACGGTAGGCCAGGTATTGGTGCTACCCACTCTTCAAGGTTCATTCCTCTCAAGTGAAAATCAGAGTCTTCAAGGTCTTGCTTGCTTAGTTTTGTTATATTTCTACAAGAAACTTGGATGTTGATCAGATTTTGTTCTTAGTTTTTGCACCCCAATTTTCTATATGTTTGATATCTGATTAGTATTATGGAGGCTGGAGGTATTTAGTTTTTCGAAGCTGTTACTGTTAAAAAATTTATTCTACTTGTTTCAACTAAATGTAGACTTTGGCTGCTTCGTAATTTTGTTTTCAGTTTACAAAAATGTTATGCATTATCATTTTTCTATATTTACTTTTTAAAGTCAGGATGGATTCTATGTTCTATCAAAATGATAACTACGTTTGGAAGTTGGTTTTTCTACAACAATTTTGTTTTAGCATTTTTAACAATGTTTTTTAAAATTGAAAAACTAGAGAACTAGAAGCGAGTATTCTTGACACATATGTATGTGAGTTAATTTTGTATGAGGTTTTTTTGACACCTACATATAGAAATAAAAATGAAGTGTAGGTTGTTTCTTAGTATGGCTTGAACACCCACATATATATATTATATATATTATATATATTATAACAAGCATAAAACTGATAAGCAATTTAATAATGGACTAATTATCCTTCTAATGGTTTTATTATTTGAAAAACTAAATTGAGGGTTGTTGAAATTTTAGGGACATAAATGTTAGATCTTAAAACACTAAGTAGTAAGTTAATTCAAAATGTAGTGAGAGATCAAGAAGATATTTTTTCGAGAAAGATCAGAGGTTATATAGCTACAGTGATTTTCAAACACTTTCTAAAATACACTCTGCGGTTCGCTTATAATTGGATTGAATTTGAGCAATTTAAATTCCTTAAAAGAAACACAAAAGAGACTATATTTATTTTTAATTTTATTAAAACTTAATTCTTCATCGATTCTTCACATCATTAATTTTACCCAAAAAAATGAAATTGACATGAGTTTATTTCTCAGCATCCGAAACTTTCATTTCCAAGTAACAAAACTTGTGAGAATTCACATATATGTTTATTTTTGCAACTTTAAACCCTTAGC
This sequence comes from Cucumis sativus, assembly GCF_000004075.3. Classification (NCBI taxonomy): domain Eukaryota; kingdom Viridiplantae; phylum Streptophyta; class Magnoliopsida; order Cucurbitales; family Cucurbitaceae; genus Cucumis; species Cucumis sativus. Next base: position 10,625,633 of record NC_026656.2, read on the forward strand.
TTTGTAATTAATTGCCAATCTACAATAATAATTGTAATTATTTTTTCATTTCGTTTTTAAATTTCTATTCATGCATTGATATTTACACATACAAAATGCGGAGAAAAATAATGAAAGGTCGTACAATTAGAGCACGAGGCTGTTATTTGTATATAGAGACAATAAAAGCCTGCAGGTATTAGAAACCATAAGACAGAAATAACAAACCCAAAACTGGAAAAACAACCAACAGAATAATAGAAATAATAACTAGCAGAAAATATAAAAAATATAAATTTAACCTACATTACAGTACACAACTATTTTTTTTTTCTTATTTTACAGGAATGGTGATATTAAAAACAATCAATTATAGTCTAGTTGAAACACAAACAAAGTTTTTCTAATATTTTTCATAAAGTTTCTTAAAAAATTTATCGACTTTTCATATAATTTTGAAATCCCAATATTGACATTTGGGACCTTGTTAAATAGGAAAATTAATTTTCCTCAAATTTAGTTTACTTTATATAATTATTTATACATTGTTTCCGAAAACGAGTCTTTATATATTTTAAAACTATATTATAAGCGTGATGTCATCAATAATAATTTTCGTAAGTTGATTAACTTCCAAAGAAACGTGTTAATTTTTCTTTAAACAAGAACTTAACGTGTTAATTAAATGGAGTCTATTCAAATTAAAACCACATATATTAATTTTTTATAAGACACCATTCTTAATTCCACATGATTAGAAGTAGAAGTCAAATACACAAACAACACTAATAGCAAAAGAAAATAAAAATAATAAAATAAAACCTAATTTCCCACGTGCCCACGTGGCTATATAGATTTCAAATTTCTGGACCCACCTCTGGGCCCCGTTATTATTATTTTAAAGTTAAAAATAACTTTCTTTAATTTCTTTGGATCCTTCGCTGTGTTGCCTTTGAAATTTCCTCTCTGCTTCGTTTAGCGTCAGCTGTAATGCTCTTTCTACTTCGGCAACTCTCATCTACAAATCTCAACCAGACCAACATTAAAAATTATATAAAAAATGTATATTATTCGACCCGTATCCTTTAATGATGTCGGGTCGGTATCGGATAGTTATTAGGAAATGATATGCAGTAGACGTTTCGTTGTTCAAACTACGATAATTTTTGTTTCGTTAAGTTAATTTAAGGGATGGTGAATTTGAGAAGGAGGGTAAGTATTCATTCTTACATGGGTATCAATGGCTAATTGCGCTGAGAATTGAGAGTTGAAGAAAGTGGCATGAATGGCATTGGAATTTACTCCAACAGTTTTCAGCACATTGAGAACAGTTAACATTGAGTTTATCCCACAAGAAGTATTGGCCAATGCTACATTTATTATTCCTTCTTTCTTTTCTTTTTTCTTCATTGCTATTGCTATTTCCATTTCCAACTCTGAGTTTCTCCTCTTCAATGTCTTCTCTAAGCCTTTCATCTCTTGTATTGTTCTCGCCGCGCTTTGAACGATCGAATTCTTATCGTTCTATGAAAAAATATAATAAGTTAAAATCATAATTTTATGACATATAATTTTGAATGTTCTACACGCACATGCATGGTTTTATCAATATATTATACCTTAGTATTTCTGGGGAGCATAGAGTGGAGTGCCAAATAACATTGTTTCTGTTTCTCCCTCCTCATTCTCTCATTCAACATGTGTCGATGACATTTCTCTCTCTCTAAATCCCCTGCGGAAACAGGTAATTCTTTCTTCTCATGCCAATGCTTCCTCCAGTACTCAATCATCCTCTTGTTCACATTTCTAGAATCATAGCTTGTGGAGGCGGAGGCGGAGGCGGAGGCGATGACGGTGGCAGCAGTAGTTGTGGCAATATTATTGTCTTGTCCCAATAATCCGGTAGGTGGTGGAGAGAGATCATATGGTAGGAAAGCACTTATCTGTTTCGCAGGAGGAGGAGAAGTAGGGGCAGAGACGGGAACGGAAATGGGAGCGTCGAGCCAAAAGTGATCGTTATGCCAGAATTCAACAGGAAAAGTATCATCCATCAGGTGGGGTGGGGTGATCAAGTTGTTGAGATTTTGGAAGGTTTGGTGTGGAAGAGAGGAAAGGAGAAGAAAAGAGTAGAGAGGGAAATTAAATTGAGAATAACTGTGGGATTGGAATGAATCTGTGTATATATATATGTTTTGGTTAATAATCATAATAATAAATGAGGTAATTAAACACGTGGTCAGTGAGATTAATATGGTTATTTATTTAATTTTGGAATATTGGTTAGTTTTATTCGGTGGACTAAACATTATGTTTGGTCAAATTTTTCGTGTGGCTCGTTTTGGAAGACTTGAAGAGAAGGGGAATAGTCAAATGATATTAATCTTCACTGATCACACTATGACTCTGGGATCCCACTCCTAAATGGCTTCAATTTTTCTAAGCTTAGTACACCACATAACTATATCCACTACATACCATAAAAAATATGAGATATTGATCAAAGAAAAAAAAAAACTTCATTCTTACCCTATGCTTTCATTTAATACTTTTTATTCGCTAATTATAAAAACCTTTCAACAATTTTCTTAATCTTCATTAAAAAAAACAAATAATCTTTAGTTTAGTTTTGAGTGAAAGTTGTTAAAGTTTGTTTGGAAAAAACACTCTTCAACCTTTAGAGGTAAAAGAAAATAAACTTAACTTAACAAACATTAAAAAAAGAAAACATTAAGGGTTAGTATTTGAATAGAAACGGTTAATTCCTTGTGGTAAAAATAATTTTATAAATTAAAAAACAAAAAGTTAAAAAAGTGTTCTGGTCACTAATATTGGAATAAATTTGTTTGAAACTTTTTTTAGTTTGCAAAAAAACCAATTCTTGAATAAATTATATAGAAGTTGTCACGCTTCGTTCTGCACGTGTCCTTACTAGTCATACTCACAATCATAAATTGACGTTTTAATTATGTACCTTAATTAAAGTGTTTATTTTTATTTATTTAATTTAGATAAATAAGTGTGAAATAATTAACAAAAATTCAATATTTATTTAGTTTAGGTAAACAGGTGTTAAATAATTAACAAACAAAAAAAATGGAAGAAATAAGGTATTGAAGAGGGAGAGGAAAGATGAAAATTAGAGAAATTAAATAAGATGGTATTAATGGTTTTTGTTCCCACAATAGTGAAAAACATTTTTAACTTTTTGTTTTCTTTAGTTTAATTGTAATTTTGAAATTTTAAAAAAATTAGAGGTATTTTTCCTAATAGTTTGATTGCCCTAATTAGGTGTGTAAGTAAATGTTTTAGTTTATATACATTTATCTATGTGATGTTTCTTAAACTATCAATGATATATTCTATCATTAATAGACTTGGAATATATTTATGGATGTTAATAGATACTTTAGTTTAACGTACGTGTATATATATATATATATATATATTATGTTGCTTAAAGGTGTTTAAGTAATATTGATTTCTATCACTAATAGATTTGGAAGATCTTTAGATTGCTTGCATTATAATATATATTTATAAACTCGAATTCAGTATTATCATTTCAGGTTGTTCAAGAAAAAAAAAAATGAAAACTATGGAAATGGTGAAGGATTTTAAAAATGCTAAGTCGAAGAGACAACTTAACCGATCAAAGAAAATGTTGGAGAATGCAAAAGACTAGAAAATTGCAAGAGGCCAATTGATTTGTTGTCCCTGGTTTTAATTTGCAACTCTCTCATTGAGTAAATGAATATTGTACTATATTAGTTTTGTGGATATTTCATGATGGAAAAAATCAATGATAGACTTCACATTTTATTTGATTTTGTTCTATTGATATAGAAAAGTGTTGGATTACAAGTTGAATATTGTAAATTATGTCCCTTTATATTCTTAAATAGTCAAGATTATTTAATAGATGTTGAAGTCTATTATTAATAGACAATAATATAGTGAAAGACTTTAGAGTGACATCACCTCTTCATATTTAATTGATTTTACCATATTAATATAGAAAAATGTTGGATCACAGGTTAAATCATTATTGCAAGTTATCTGCCTTTGTGTTCCCATTCAGAAATTAGTATTATACATGTTGAATAATTGCAAATTACTATTATACATGTTGCAAATTAGTATTAATGGGTGCATTTTACTAATAATTTTTTTTGTTAATATACATGTTGAAGTCTATCATTGCTAGAAGCCATCAACAATAAACTTCATACTAAAGTCTATAACCGATAGAAACTATCTGCTATAAATTAGACTCCATTATGAAATTATTTATATAACTACTTTACAATAAAGTAACCTGTATGGTCTTAAAAGTGTATTGATAAGAAATGTAGCTTATTATCGAAAGGTTAGAGTCAAACAAATAGAAAGTATTTATGGCTAACAAAAAACACTCTCTATTTTTCAAGTAGAATGATTATTATCAACAACATAATGTCACATCATTGTAAAAATAGTGGAAGTGTGCACTTTCTACGACTGTGAACAACACAACAACAATGACTACATTTAGAGTGACTTTTCTTCTCATCAATCAATATTTTTTGTTTTGTTTTCGTGGTCCTTCCGCTCAACGCTTGCAAACTAGAAGTAGTGTTACACTCATAAATTGAGAAATCATATTTATATATATATATATATATTCAGTAATTATTCTAGTGTTACACTCATAGCATTAATAGAAGATAAAGTCTATCATTGATTGATTAATATTAGTGATGGACTAGGATACGAGTTTATGATTGATAGACTATTATCACTATGCTCATATTAACTAGTCTAATTAATAGTCTATCAGTGATAATTTGTATTTATCAATATTTATAGAGAAAAAAACTCAACTTCTTTTAACCTAAAAACATAAAATTGATAGAAAAATTCATAATAAAATTTTAGAAAGCCTCAAATAGATGAAGTCTAATATAAGTAAAATAAACGCACTTTTTAAATATAAAATATTAGTAAAATCATCCCATTGAATTGAGCAAAATTAACCTATAGTGATGAAGTTAAATGAAATTGTACAAATTGGATGAAGTAAAATGAAAAGTTTAGGAAAAAATCACTAAGATGATGAACCTAAATTGGATGAAAAATTGAGAAACAAATCATGGAGAAGGGATAAAATCACCGAGAATGTAGAAGTGAATATTAATATAGGAGAAAATGAGGAGAAGATAGAGGAGAGAGAAAATCGTGGAGAATATGGAGAAGGGAGAAAATCGTGGAGAAATCGAACGAGAGAAAATCATGTAGAAATTATAGTGAAAATGGGGAAGGGAGAAAATCACTACAATTTCCTTTAAAAAGAGGGCAATTTTGAAATATTAAAAAAAAAAGTAAAAAATGTACTATAATTCCAAATTGTTTAAGAAATTAACAAACAAAAGAAATCTCATTATTATTCTCATTCTGTACGAAGGCCTACCAATTCAAAACCAATGAAGTCCAAAAACAAATTAGGCCAAATGGGCTTTGTTAACGTAAAAATAATCAAAGGCCCAATTGAGATGAGGCCCGTTACGTTGTTAAGGAAGGTTGCGACATAGCGGGGAGGCCGTGAAACTCGGTGACTGGAAAGGGAAAGCTGCTGCTTCATTTTCTTCTTCATCCTCAGGTCTGCTCTACAACCCTAGCTTTTTAATCATTCTTTTGTTTGTATTTGATTCGTGTTCGATGGTTCACAATATCATTATTTGTATGCTCGTATTTATTGAACCATAACATTTTCTTGTCTTCTCTCTCGTTCGCTCTTACACACTAAAAAACCAATACTTCAGCGCCCAAATTAGTGCCATTGTCTAAATTTTCAAAGATCGTTTCTTAGTCTTTCTTTGACGTGAAGAGGGTTTCCTACTTTATTATTCTCCAATTTTATATGATTAGACTTTCATACTTCTTGGTACGATTATTTTGTTACTCGAATTTACTGAATAACGTCGTTACTGATCACGCATTGGTGAACGATAATGGTATAATGGGAAATGGAAGTGGTTTTGTTCGACCATTGTTTATAAAGTTCTTGATTATCCAGGGCATGCTTTGAAATGGTTAAAATTCACTTTTGTTTGTTTCCAAATCACTCCCAAACATTTTTTCAACCCTTCAAAATTAGTTTTGATTGCTTGAATGCTGTGTTTAGAAGTGATTAAATTGATTTTGAATGATTAGAAGCATGTTTGCTTGGAAGTGGTTTTGAAACGTAACAAAATTGATTTTAACTATTTCAAAATCATTCCCACGCTTCTTGATTGGGGACAGAATTTTTTGAGAACTTTGATTGCTGTGAAGGGGATTTTCTTTTTGAGGTGCAAGGAACGTATTGGAGGTTGAGATTTTCAGATATACTGAAGGATTCTATCTATTGTTGTTTGTCAGTTTTCTTTGGCTGTCACTTTTAATGTGGGTTTGGAGATGTTGGGGGTTCTCCTGCTGTTATCCCCTGCTTGATTCCCCTTTTACCTTAGAACCACGCTTTCTTAAATATGGTGGCAGAAAAAAATACAAGAATAGTGATAATCGGAGTAGAATGTGAGTTTTCTGTTCTAGGCTGGCCATAGATTTATGTTGAAGACGATGAAGAGAGTGAATCTGATACATTACTTGTCAAGTCTATTAAATCTTTAAACATGACTAAATCATATGGAAATTTGTTTCTAACGCAAAGGCACGTTGAGTCTTGGGAGAGGAGTGTCACAGTCACTGGCAGTCGTTGACATTGGCCTTTTGGTGCTATTTGTTCTTGGATTTGGAAGTAAATAATAAAATGTCTATTTCTCTACTTCATTTCTCTACTTCATTTCTCTACTTCATTTCTCTAAGTTTAGTATCCATATTGAAACGATGAGGGGAGCTTACAATCTTTATGAGATATATGAGGGACTTCCTACTTCCATTTAATTTTGGGATGAACCCTCATATGGGATAGAGATCTATTTTTTGAAGTGTTAGGTATGCATAGCTGGTAATGGTGGGCAACCCTACTAGAAGAGGCTCTTTTCGTAATAATTCTTATTCGAAGTTTGAAAAGTAAAACATTGTAATTCTGTCTCTGATATTGGGAATTATGATAAATTTAGTTCCGTATAATCTGATTTTAGATAAAATGCTGATAACTAGGAATGACCGAAACTGTCTTTTGGATATTTGAAATAAAAATACTAATTGTAAGTCTTGTTCTTCAAGATCTCTGATAGGTTGAACGTTGAAGGAAGTAGGAAAATGTTTCTCAAAGTGCAGTTACCATGGAATGTCATAATTCCTGCTGAAAACTTAGATGCAAAGGGCTTGATGCTCCAGAGGTCAATTATAATCCGTCTACTAGATGAATTTGCCACCAAAAAGGCCACCAAGGATCTCGGCTATTTCCTTGCAGTTACAACTCTAGAAAATATAGGAGAAGGGAAAGTTCGTCAAACAGGTGATGTCTTGTTTCCAGTTATTTTTAGTGGTATCACCTTCAAACTTTATAGGGGAGAGATCTTGGAAGGGGTTGTTCACAAGGTTCTCAAGCATGGTGTTTTCTTGAGATGTGGCCCCGTCGAGAACATTTATCTCTCTTACCTAAAAATGCCAGACTACCGCTATGTGCCGGGCGAGAATCCCGTTTTCCTGAACGACAAGCTCTCAAAGATTGAGAAAGATGTGGTAGTTCGTTTTATTGTGATTGGAACAAAGTGGCTTGAGGCCGAAAGAGAGTTTCAAGCACTTGTAAGTTTGGAAGGTGATTATCTAGGGCCTGTTTCTTAGTGATTTTTTTGGCACTGCAAGTATGTACTCTGTATATATAAACCCAAATCAAGTTTTCTTCAGGATGGAACAATGTGTAGGTGACATTATCAATTGAAGCTAAATGCTTGTAGGAAGTTTCTTTGACGATGAACAGTAGGCCTGTAATGCAATTATGCTATCCTGTTATTTTCTTCATCTTTGTTAGGCTTTAAGACTTGATTTTCATTAAATCTTATGTATCATGCATACAGATATATAATATCTTGGATATTTAATTTCCAAACATTCAACTCTTGTATATTTATTATACTCAGGCTCATCATATAAATGACGAAACCAATTATAAGTATGAATAAGAGAACATCATTATAGTATAGCCACATGGCTTTAGGGACTCTACAGCCAAATGGTATTATTTAGCAATAATAGAAGAAGAAGAATACGATGATCTAAAGAACATCATGGCCGGGCTGCCATGGCAGAATAAGATGGTGATCTAAAAAAGCACATCAGGGCCGCCATGGCAGCATGTGAATCTGATACCACTTCCCATGTAGCGACGACACATAGGACAGGTGATGAAAAGAGGAATCCACCCACTATATCCGATGAGATTTACATTCGTGCAGTGAAGACTCGTGGCAGTGAGCTCGTCGAAGTGCTCTTTGAAAGAACCAGAGAAGCCTAATCGACGCATATTTTTCTTCCATAAATTAAACTGGTCCATTGCTTTTAATATCAAATCACCACCAGCAACGAAGACAACTGTGGGACCTTTGGTTATGATTGCCCATCCATCTTCAGTTTCGTAAGATATCAATCGTGAAATATCTTCAGTTGCAGTCGATCCCTGTAATTGATGTTTGAGAATGAAATAACTCCGTTGCGCCATCCAGAAACGAAACGTGATGACTGGATCTTGTTCTCCTTTGTTCATTCCCACGGGTGCCAATTCAAATGTAATTCCTTCTTCTCTGGTTGTAGGATCTCTTTTCATGGTTTCTGCTGATTCTTCAAATTTTTTAATCCATCTGGGATTGTGCCCTCCATAGAATATGACGTTCCTTTCCTGGTTAATCTGTTTGGAAATGATGGTTATCAAAAATTTGAAGCAGATGGATTTCACACAACTCTTAAGTTTATTTGAAGAAAAACAAGATTGTTTTTTTTAATAGTAACATAATTCCCCATGATACTCCTTTTTCCAGGTAATTAATAGAAGACAAATGTGCTTTGGTACGTAAATAGTTTTTTTTTTTTTTTTTGCATGGAAACTAAATTCTTTGGAATATTATATTATGTCATAAATTTTAAATATTTATCATTTATTTCTAAGTAAAAAAAATAATCAAGAAACGAGAAATGAGAACATTACCACAACCAGACTCCTCAATCTAGGTTGATCAGTAAACTTGACAACAGTTGATTCAATCCAGTTCTTCTTCAACAAAGCTTTTGCTCTATCATAAGTAAAAGGAAGAGCTTCTTTTTCCCATATTCTTGTCAAGTGAATAGCATTTGAAAATTCAACCTTGGATTGTGTGTTTAGAACAACCATCAATATATCTTCTCTAAGCTCCCATCTTTCCTCCAAAAATCTCATACCTGCAATTTTTGTATTAAATGGCACTACATACCATTTCATTACAGATATCAAATATTCATACGCTTCCTCATCACCATCCATTGGAGGATCCGGTATCACCGGAATCCAAACCATCTCGAACTTATTTTCCTTCTTCACTTCATTGTAAATCGAATAAAGAATCTCTAGATCTTCCGTTGAAATATCCAAACGCTTTGAAACTATTAATATCAACTTCTTTTCCTTCAAAAAGTCTTCGATGTATTCCTACATTCAATGCCAAAAAAATCTAACTAATTAGAGTCCATTTGGAATACCTTCTAATTTATAAATACTCTTACCTCTTACATTTTAAAAATGTACTTTATAGAACAGATTATCTTATATGTTATATTAATTGAAAATATATTTTCTTTTTTCATTGCATATTCTTAGAATACTTGAATGAATATTTTCAATAAAGATGTTTTGTTGTATTATTCAAAAGTTCTGATTCCTACCAATTATAAATATATTTTTCATTCTTACCATGTGTATCTATATATCAACATTTTATGCTCCAAAATTAGTCAATAAACTGTTACACACAAATCTAGCAAATACATTTTGTTTTGATGTGTTTAAAAATATGTTAGTTTTACCATTTAAAAAGTACAATTACCGTTTTTTAGAAGAGTTGCTTGGAGAAAAATTGTTTTGGTTAATTATTTTTTTTCAATAAAAAAGCTAATCCAAACAAACCATTATATGGTTAGAAAAAAGATAATCAAAAGCTTTACTTTAGAATGTATAAATGGAATTAAAAGTGTATGAAGAAGAGAGACCTCCAATTGAGTAGAGCAGTTAATGAGAGGCCTGGCTTTGTGTTTGCCATCAATTAACTTGGAAAGAAACAATGTGATATCAGTTGGAAAATGATCAGTTTGATCCACCAACCATCTATAAAGTTCTACCTCTTCTGCATAAATTCAAATACACAAGCCATTTTTATCATCTCTTCCTTTAATTTCTTATTAAGTAAATGACTACAAAATAAAAAATCAAATTGACCTATTTGTTCCCTGATGAGTTGCAGATGATTCTCAAGTGTCAAAAGAATTGATTCACTTTTTTCAAACAACTCATTCAAATATTTATGTGCTTGACCTCTGAAATTACATCAGTAGCCATTAGTTTAGATTAAAACATAATTACCTTTCTAGAACATGTGAAGAGAGAGGGAAAAAAAGAAAAAAAAACTTACTGGACACCAGAAAGATAGCAATGAAGTTCAATGCTAGAAGCCACAAGAGTGTGAATAATCCAATAAGAAACCAAAGGGATCTGACGAAGTGCTGCCGATAACTCAGGCACATCTTTTGTGTCATATTTTGATAACGTCCTGAATTCATTTATGTATTTAATTGCCTTCATGCAATTATAGATCATACTATTTTGGTTGAAAAAAACCTGCCCATATTTCACACTATCCAACTCCTTTCTCAACAATGACACTCGCTTTATAGTCGCCAATGATTTTGCCAGCGTATCCGAGTGTGAGTAATTGTCGAGGTGCCACAAAACTCCATAGTTTGTCGCAAACGCTGTAAATATCAACACTGCCTTGGCATCCCAAGAATATCTCGTCAATTTTCGTAGAATGTTGAGAGTTGTTTGGTCTGCTGTTTCTACGCCTGGATCCTTACATGTCATCTGATGAAAGTTGTACATTTTACATAACATAATATAATTAGTTTCAATTCATCCAATACTAATACAAATTGGAAAAAATATATGCAAGGATTTCTTTTTGGCTAATAATTAAATACCTCTGTTGAGATCTGATGAAGGGTGCAAATTGGAGGATCAATTTGGGTGGGATATTTCAATGACTCATCTGCCAATACAAAATTCCCTTTGCTTCCTTTTGCCTGAAATATTGATCGTATAAACTTAATTAATATAATGTGAATCAAATAATCACGATTAAAATATCATTTTTGTATTTTAAGTTTTGTTTCATTTCAGTCCATCTCTAAGTTTTGTTTCATTGAATATATTTGGATACTTACAGAGGAATTGCTAATGGAAAACCATTTCCTTTTTTTTTTTTGTTTTTTCTTTAAAATGAATTGGAAAGGGTTGATTTTAAAATTTATTGAAAATACATATATACCAAAATGATATTTTAATCCACTACGAAACATAAGATCAATTAGGAAGGGGAGAGGAGGTGAAATCTAACCCAATGAGAAGCAACAGCAATCTTATCTGAAGATTTGATGACACTTTCAATGAACAAAATGTAGCTATCAATGTCAATTTTCATCGTCTCATCATCGCTGTTTATGGTGAATATCCGATTCGTGATAACGTCGTCGGACAAATGCTTTAGATTCTTCTCTTCTTCCTTGTTGATTTCCTGCGGTAAAGCGAGTGCCAAAGCAGTGGCCGAGGTTTTGGGACGAAACATCGACATGTTTGCAATGGCACTTGATTTCTACCAAAGATAAAAACTTAGTACACAGATAGAGAGAATATTTTTGGTTTTATGTTGATATTTTATTGTATATATATACATATTTGCTTTGATTTGCTTCTTATTTATATATATAGCCTTTCACATGGGTGTAAAATGAAGAGATAAAGCAAAGAATTTCCAATAATTATTTTTTTTTTCAAACAAAGAATGAATGTTAAGAGTGATACTAATTGTTGGAGCTTTGTAGAGAAGTTTATTTACACAAAGTTTCATTGAGTACTTAAAGAATATGCAACTTGGCTGCAGCTTTATATTGACTATTATATAGTATTTTGGACTTTAGTAATTAAGATACTTTGGGTAACAAGTTAACACAAAATTCTGTAAGTAAACATTACTCTAAAGGAAAATTAAAGTTTATGTTGTTTTGAAAATTTCTACATTTGCATCTACTTTGGCAAGATTCGAATGACGAGGGAGAGACCCATAACATAACCTATAGAAAATTGTAATATGTAATTGTGAAAAAAAATAAAATATAATACATTTTGACCAATATGAGAGAAGAGAGATTTATATGTTTATAAAACTATCCCAAAATAAAAAATGTTTTGACTTACCATTTTAAAAGACTTAATAAGGAATATAATAATTAATTGTATACTAATTAATATTTATAGAATTGGAAATATAGAAAATTAAAATTTGTCATTAATAGTCTCTAACCTTTATTATTAAAATATTTTTAGGCTTTTATATATTGAGTGGAAGTAATTGAAGATATGTACCAAAAAAGTCTCTTCAATCTTGAAGATGAAAGTTTATAATTATTAGGTAGAGACATGATGGTATATGAGACAAAATCAATTTTACTATTGCATTTTCTTTTTAGTGAAATGTGAAAAAAGCATTAAGACTACAAATAATTAATTTGAAGAATGACAAAAGTTAATTAAAGCTATGCAGTACAACATATATATCCATTAAGTTTCCACAGAATATAATCTATTGTTGAGAACCATATTGTTATATATTATTATAACAATTAATTTAATACTATATATTTTTAAAAATATTTAAAAACTCAATTCCAACAAAAAAAAATAATAATTAAGCTTCATGCATAAGAAGGTGAGAGTTTGAACCAACTCCAACCTCAATTTTCGAGATTAAATATTCAAACTTTTTTTTATGGTATTTTTATTTTTGAGTATTTTTATATGTATTTGTTAAGTTAATAGTTACATGGTACTTTTATCAAGGTAATTTTCATAAATATAATAAAATATTAAAATATTTATGATCTAGTTAATAAAATGAAAAAGTTTATGAAACCGCTATAAATTTTTCATAAATTTCAGATTTGTCGCAGACGATTCGTCACTTCTCTTTCTTCTTCTTCTTTGCGATTTATTCATCTTTTTTTCTAGATTTCTTCGACTCCTCAAATTTTCTTTGTTCTATTTTTATTCATCTTCTCTTTCTTTCTTTCTTTCTTCATATTCTCTTTCTTTCTTACAACTCATCTTCTAGAATATTGAGATCGTTTAAATATCACTTACTTAGGTCAACACGATCGTTTAGTATGATCAACACGATCGTTAAGATTTGAAGCATTTTTCCATTGTTAAAATGAATTATTACACAATCATATATCATTTTCTACACGCGCATCATGATCGTTTAGAAGAAAAATTACATGAGCATTTTTCCATCATTAAAAAGAACTACACAATCATGTATCAGTTTCTACACGATCGCTTATTATGATTGTTTAGAAGAAGAATTACAAGTTTGGGTGTGGCCGGTGTTGATACTATCTACACGATCGTGTATCATTTCCTACACAATCACGTATCATGATCGTTTAGAAGAAGAATTACACACACCTGTGGCTGATTATTGTAGGCCCATGAACTTTTTTCGTTTTCAAAAATGTTTTATATCGTGTAAATGTTTTTTCATTTTGTTACATCTTTTAAAAAATCATTTTTATTTATATTTACAGAAGAGAGAAATGAAAACAAAGTTTATTATAAAAATAAGTGAAATTATTTTAAATAATAAAATTGCTTAAAATATTTATAAAATATAACAAAATTTGATATTCTATCGATTCGATCAATGATAATATAGATATACTTCTATCAATTTTTATTATTGTCATCGATAGATTCATTGATAAAAGATTCGTTAATAAAAGTCTATCAATATCTACCAGTGTCTTGATTTATGAAAGTTGACAAAAATTAAAAGATATATGTCTTAGATTAATTGTTACCTTTAGAATTAATTTAAGTATGAGTTTCACATAAATTAAGCGTAGGATTTTAATTGTTTTGTGTGTTATACTCGTGCAATCCCATAAATAGGATGGACAATTACATTGTTGTTGAAGCAATGTTAGGTGTGAAATAAACTACACATAAAATATTTGAATTTTAAGAGTCTTCCACATAAGTCTTTTTTTATTTTTTTCTAAAAATATTCTATTTGGTAACTATTTATTTGAGGTTGTCCTATCACACGCTTCCCAACAAAGAGGTACTAAAGTTTGATTTTGGAGTTTAAAAAAATTGATTTTGCAAATTGCAAACAATAATTTAGTTCCCTTTCCAAGTGCCTCGACTTACGAAAGACAATGATAGCTAACAATTGGTGTTTTGAATGAAAACTCTACTTGGTTCACAAGATGTGTGAAAAATTAGTAACAATGGTTATGAAGAACCAAAAAGTGATGTGACTTTGAGTCAAGCTCAACGAGAAGCTTTGCAAAATATAAGATAAAGAAAGACCAAAAGGTGCTTACCATCATTCATCAAGCCATTGATGATTCAAATTTTGAGAAGATTTATGGAGCAATTAACTACTGCATATATATAAGCATGAAATTTTTTGAAGAAAAAGTATAAAGGAGTAGATTGAGTCAAAAGAAGGTTTGCCTAAAAAAATTGGAGGTGATTATGAATCTCTACACATGAAGGAGTCTGCATCAATTTTAGATCATACTTCAAGATTTCTAGGAGTAGTAAATAAAATGAAAAGATATGGTGAAACAAGAAGTGATGAACATGTAGTAGAATAGATACTTCGCTCATCGTAGTAGCTTTGAAGAATCAAAGGGATTTAAGTACGATAATGTCCATCGATCAACTTATGGAAGATAGCCTAGAAAAAGGAAATTGAAATCAAGGATGTGGTGGCAACTATAGACGGGTGATTTCAGAGGTCGAGATGAAGAAAATACGATCAAAGAAAATTTGATGAGAGTAATTCAAACTCAAATTCATCAAGAGGTCATTAAGCTGACAAAAGTTTTTGAAGTCAAATGGAAGAGGTATTTGCTTTAGATATTTAAGCTAATTAGGATAGATGCTGAAGTTTAGCATTGCATAAAATACAGATAAGAAATAGAACCACAAAGTTAATTAAGAACTACAATATGACACAATGTCATAAAAAGGTGTTTGGTCCATGAATTTTCCGTACGTATGAGACGATAGTTGGATGTCATCTCTTAACTACAGTTTCAAAAACGCCAATTTGAAACTGTAGTTTCACTCTCAAACTCTCAGTGAAACTCTAATATAATTACAATACTTAAACTCTCTCTCATAATTTGAAGACTTTCCTTACCTTGTTTCGTGTACATTTATACATATATTGATGAATTTTTTTAATACCTTGATTTATCTTTTGCAACTAAAGTATCAGTGCGATCACTTCTTTTAATTACTAATTTTGGAATGTTTCATAATAAGTGTTGGATGTAGGTTCTAAATGCCTTCCAGAGGTATAAACTCAATATATTTTCATCTCATAGATTCAACTTCCATCTCATTAGTAAAAAATTATAAATTATCGTATTGTGATAATCTCAACAAATAATTTTTTTTTGTTATAACTTCTAGTATGTTTACGAGTAATAACGAGTGTAAAAAATAAAAAAAAAACTATAATAAAAATAAACTAAAAGAGAAAGTAAAAGCAACAAGCTTTTATTAACATTGAGTAATTCATTATAGCCTAATAGGCTCGTAAGCTTGATGAAATAGTACAATAAGATGTAATAGGATGAACCTCATATTATTTAATTGTAGAGTAGTACATATATATAATACCTATAGTATATATATTATATACCAAACATCTGTGCGTTTGATATCATCACCATCATTCTTCATCTTCATGAGAGTTCATAGCGGCCATGGTTACACTTGAAGCTGATACCGGTCTCCATGAAACGAGGGCATTCAGGACAATTCACAATCATAGGAATCCATCCACTAAATCCAGGAAGTGTCATTCTTTCACAAATATGAAAATTGAGATTCAACTCATTGAAGTAATCTCTAAAAGCATCAGGGAAAGCTTTTATGTTCATATTTCTTTTCCATTTGTTGAAATCTTGTAACACTCCCATGATCAAATTTCCACGACCAACAAGCAATGGAGTTGATCCAACAGCTACGATCGCCCAACCATTTTCGTTTTCGTACGATATGAGTCGTAGGATGTCTTCAGTTGTTTCAGTTGCACTCGAACCTTTTAGTTGACTCTTGATTACAAAGTAACCCCATTGAGTTAACCAAAATTGAGGGGTAAGTGTAAAATCATTGCTATCTCCTTTGATGTTTTGTCCTACTCGTATGATTTCAAATGTGTTTCCTTTTTCCTTTAAGTAAGGATCGTTCTTAATCTCTACTATTCTATCTTCAAATTGTTGAATCCACTTTGGTTCTTTTCCACCATAAAATATGATGTTCCTCTCTTGATTTACCTAGCCAAGTCGAAATAGAAGACGTGTTATTGATATTAAATCACCATGATCTCCCTCTAATACTCATGTTAAATCATCGTCAACTAAACCCAACTAGTTAATGTTTTGTTTGATAACTTGTTTTGTTTTAGAACTTCACTCGAATACTCGAATTCTAGTGATTTCATTAAGAGGAGTGAAAATCATAATTGAAAATTTTGGTACAAAACAAATATAACCAAATAAAATGGAAGCATATGAATTATTATAAATTTAAGGAGTGCAGAGAGTTTAGTTTTCATTTGTACTCTCAATTCTAAATGTGGCCTTTTACTCTTGAATTCTGATTTTAAAGCTTTTCCATTTGGTCTAGATTTCTAGATTTTACATTTTTGTCTCTTTTACCTATTAGGTATGTTATACATTAGATAGTTAAATTGAAATATTATTTAACCAAAAAAAAAAAAATGAATATGAGTAAAACCCAAAAAATTTAGGAACTAGAAGAAAATTAAAGGAAAATTCAAATCTATATAAAAACAATATTTTAAAAGTTAAAAACTAGACTCAAAACCACACGAAAAAGAATATGTCTTCCTAACTTAAACGTTCAAAACATAAATTACGAATAAAAAGCATTAAAAATAATAATGATATGGGAATAAAAAAGAAAATGACTTACCCAATTCATCAATCTTGGTTGGTCAATAAATTTGAAAAGAGTGGATTCAGGCCAATTCTTTGCCAACAAAGCATTAGTTCTTCCATTGGTGAAAGGAATAGCATCAATTCCCCAAACTCTAATCAAATGTATTGCATTGTTGAACTCAACTCTTGATTTTGAGTTCATAACAACTATCAATGGATCTTGTCTAAGTTGCCAATTCTCTTCAAGATATCTCCACCCAGCAATTTTTCTAGTGTATGGCACAATATACCATTTCATTAAAGAACTTGCATATTCATATTTCTTTCTTGCTTCTTCTTCTTCATCTTCAGTTTCTACTGTAATTACAGGTATCCAAACAATCTTGTATTTATCTTCCCTTTTCACTTCATTGTAAATTGAATGAAGTGCTCTAATATCATCCTCAGAGATATCTAATCCAGATATCACCAATATCACATTCTTGTCTCTCAAACCATCTTCAACACTAACCTGTATATAGAAAATGTATAAAATCCCAAATTAATGTATATGTTAAATAGTTAGATAGATATCTATAAAACCAAAGCCCCAAAGACCTAAACCCTAATCCCTAATAAGCTTAGGAACATAAAGAATTGGAAAGGACCTGCAATTTTGTAGAACCATCAATGAAAGGCTTTGCATCAAACTTGCCTTCAATAAGCTTAGGCACAACTGCTGTTATCTCAGTGGGGAAATTATCAATGTGATCCACGAGCCATCTATAGAGATCAATTTCATCTGCAACATATTGTACACAAAACAATGATAATGTTCAAGTCAGCAAATTATTAGCATAGGTATGAAGTACAAACTAAGTTTTCTACTTGTCGTTTTGCACGAGGAAGTAGGCCGTTCATCATTTATATAGCTTGTTAGGCTAAATCACGAATCAACCAAAAAGGTTTAAGCATGGGTAAGGATAAATTTAAAACTTTATATAGACCTAACAAGGAGAAATAAACATCTAATTACTCGAGTGGAAATTACTTATAGGGTTTCAAACGTAGAACCTTCTTACTATGATACCACGTTAAATCACCACTAAATTAACCTAAAAACGTAATTTGATGACATGTTATGATAAATTAAAAACTTGTGAAAAATCCACCAAGTGAAGATTAATATTCATTTGAGATGAGCTTGAACATTAAAATCTCGTGCTTTGTTACCTTGTTCAATCACCAATGGATTATTCAAACAAATAAACGGATTGTTTATGGTAAATTATTGGAGGCAGGAGAAAAATTAAATTATTAACTAAAAGCTTAATTTGATATGTTACGGTTAAATTAGAAAATTTGTAAAAAATGAAACGAGCGAAAATAAGTGAAAATAGATGTTAATTTTAGTTGGAGAAGAAATAGCATTATGAGAGTTGGAACACAATATTTCATGCTTTGCTATCATGCATGTTAAGTTATCGATCCTTAATTTAAATACTTTAGTTGAGGAGTTATGGTAATAAATTTAATTTAGATAGTATAGCATAATAATCTATCTTTTTTATTTCTTAAAATTAGTGGATAGATATTTGGGCCTATCTTTATTTCATACAAATTAAACATGTCTAAAAATTGACCTTGTTGTTCTTTAATGATCTTGAGATGATTCTCAAGTGTATAGAGTATAGAGTTTATCTTTTCAGACAACTCATTCATATATTTTTGTGATTGACCCCTGCAAAATAATATTACCACCAAGTCAGTCTTATAAGTATGAAAATAAATATATTAAAATGATAAAACTAAGAATACCCCATTAAGACAACCATTTTCAGTTTTTTTAAAAACTTACTGTTCATCATTGTAATTTTCACTTTTATTAAAAAAAATTGAATTTTTAGTAAAATACCATAAAGTAAAAATAAATGTTTAAAAACTATTTTTTAAGATATTTCTTTTATTCATTTCTCAACTACCGTTTTAAAAAATATTCAAGCTAAAATTTAAAACAAATAATAATAGTTTTCAAAAAATAATTTTTGTTTATAGTATTTGATCAAGTATTCAAGCATGGTTTTAAAAAACACTATTAGAATACACATATAATTTAAGTATATAACAAAATAGTGAACGGACCAAATCTACAAGTTTATCACTTATCAAATAGTCTATTTTAATAGTTCTAAAATCTTGATTTTATTTTTGAAAACAGGATTAAAAAAAAAAAAAACAAAAAAAAACTAAATCTATAGATTTCGTAATTAGATGTATAAAATAAAAAATCGTTATCAAACAAAGTCTAAAACACTTACTCGGTCTCATTCAAATAACTTGAGATCTCAATTCGGGAAGCAACAATTATATGTATGATCCAATAAGCAACCAAAGGAATTTGGCGAAGGACAGAGGATAACTCAGAAAGCTCTTTAATATCATATTTAGAGAAATTCTTGAGTATGGAAATGTATTTCATAGCTTTCAAGCAGCTATAAATCAAACTGTTGGGAGTAAGAAGAAGTTGACGGTATTTGATTGAATCCAACTGTTTCTTCAACAAAGGAACTCGCTTGATCATAGCCAATGATTTAGCAAGTGGGTCTAAAAGTGAATAATGGTTGAGATGCCAAATGTCTCCATATTCAGTAGCAAAAGCAGTTAATGTCAAAACTGCTTTTGCTTCCCATGGGTAACTCACTAATATATCAAGAATTTCTAGGGTTGTTTCATGTGCCGTTTCTATTCCTGGTGCTTTGCAAGACAGCTGAGAGAGAAGAAACAAGTTACAGTAATAGGTATATAAATTAATGGTTCTTTTGATAACTAAGAATAAGAATGTTTTCAAACTGATCAATCTGTGTTTAATTAACAATAATATATATTTGTTTATAATGATCACCTGGCTTGAAACATGGTGAAGGGTACAAAGGGGTGGATCAACAGCATTGACGTTCAAGAACTCATCTGAGAATATCAAACGCCCTTCGGTACCCTAAAATTTTGTTAGGATCGGTATTTTAGTACATCCAACCCAAAAACAGATGAATAATGATAAATTTAATTAAAACGATATTTTAGCACTCTCCTAGATCACCTACAAGTTTGAAAGTTATGTAGAAGATCCGAACATGTATAAAAGTCAATTTTGGTTAGAGAGAAAAGCACATTAATATAATTATAAACAAGCAAAACCTTCATCTTTCAAACTTAACATGATAGATTATAATGATAGTTAAATTTGAATATATCTAAGAAAAGAAAAGAGACACGTACTTGGGCTACAGTTTCGGTGATTCGATCGGCAGTTGTGATGATACTTTCAACAAGTGCAATGTAATTATCAACGTCAATCTTAATTCTGTTGTCCTCCCGATGTTTAGTATAGATGTGACTTGTGACGATCTCATCGGAATAATGCCTTAGGCTCTGGTCGTCTTTGGTGGCGGAAAGTTTTGGAAGAACCGATGGAGCAAGGGGGTTGTTAGGAAGCGGTAAAGACATGGTTTGAGTAGAGAAGAGAAGAAAATGGAAAGGGGTTTTTAGATAGTTTTGTATGGAGAGAAAAGAAGAGAGAAATTTTGACGTGCCATTGGCTTTGATTTCCATTGTTATTTATAGCTCTTTTGAAAGTGAAGAAATTAAAAGAGGAGACAAAGTTGAAGGCCAAGGGTTAGGTAAAAGACAATACCTAGCTGGCTGTGGGAGAGCTTTATCTAGCAAGCCTTAAAAGTGGGCCCATATACTATATGAATTGCACTTTTAACATTTTTAGCTTTTGTTAATTTTATGCCAAACAAAGGGGCACATTATATCTTCCTGTGTCACGTTTGGAATAAATATAAACCCTCCAATAATTACTATACATATTATACATATTATTTTTTTCTTTACTTCAAACAATATTTTCACCTTTTGATCCAGATGTGTATATAAATAAATAATACAAAAAAAGAAGTAAAAGTAGATCAAGTTCCACAAATTATAGCAAATAACACAATTTAACAAATAAACTAAAAGTATAGCATATGAATACAATATTTACAAAAATAGTAAATATTGACCCGTCAGTTAGTAAAATCTTTTAAAATATCAAATTTGCTATTAAGTGGCTATCATTAATAGAGACTATTACTTTAATATCAAAGATAACAATCGATAGCACATGTATTTTTAAAATTGAAAACTTACTCAAAGCATCTATCAACGATAATAACAATTGTTAATGTTAATAGCTGCTATCAATGATATATAAGTTTCAATTTAAGAAATTTGAGAAGAAACACTCATGATGATGATAAATAGAAAGTTATCACTGATAGCAGCTATCGATGAATCGATAATAACAACTGATAGATAGCAATGATTAGTGATAACAACTAATAACATCTATCAATGCTAACATTTATCCATCATAGTTGTATTGTCATTGATAGTTGCTATCGGTGATAACTTTTAATTTGAGAAATTTGAAAAGAAGAGCTCAAAATGGTTGTTGAGCGTAGATTTTTTAGTATTTTACTAATTTTTGTGTATATAATGTAAAAAAATTAACAACAATTTTATGAAATTAACAAATATAATATATATATAGCAAAGTGATAAACATCCATCAAAGTTTATTAGTATCTATCTGTATCTTTCCTTCCTACATTTTAAAACTTTATATTATTTTGTAAAATGGTTTTAGGTTGGAAATATATATATATATTTTATATATAATAGATTTGGTTTCCATTTTCTAATATTCCACTAATGTGACGGTGGAAATGTGAATTCTGAATTGATATTATTGATACATACTGATACACCACCAATGTTGTAATTGACATATTCTATTATGGATGCATGGATGTCAAACTTGAAATGAACTTATAATGGGCATTATAATATATTATACCTTAAATGAAAGATTTCACGATATTGTTGACAATATCGTTGATGTACTTTTCTTTCTCACGATGGTACACCAATACACGAAATATGAAATACGTATATTACACAAATGAAATAATACATATTAAATATAATTTACATGTCATCAAAATCATATTAAAAATTTGAAAAAAAGAATAAATTAATTGATATATACACTCTATAATTATCATATTAGTTGACATTTCTCGTACAATTAAGATAGATTAAATTATAAAAAATACCTCTCAATTTTATATTTTATGTCAAAAATATATCTATACTTTCAAAAGTTTATAAAAATCCCTTAAAGGATTCAAAAATACGTTTATCGTTAGTTTTGGATAGAAACATTAAATATTGTTTTATTTGAAGAATATCATTAAATTTAAAAAAGCTTAAGAACTATTCCCACAATAAGTATATAGATTGAAACCGTTAATATTTCATTGTAAAAATAATTTTAAATATAAAACATCATCGTTAGTATAGTGATAAATGTATTTGAAGTTTTGTTGAGTTGAAAAAAGAATCAATTTAAAAACAAATTGTATTGGTCTCCTTAGTAATTAACAATTTGGTCTTTTAGTTTCTTTCTTTTTTAAAATTAGTTAGTTTACTATCTTCTACTTTAAGTTTCATCATTTTGTTATCTACACATTTACCAAAAGTAACTTTTAAATTCAACCTCTATACTTATAAGTAACGAGGAAAATACTCTAATTTTATAGGTTTAATTTCAAAAACAAATTTTAAAGCAAATAATGATAATAACTTAAAAAAACAAAATGATTCAGATGGTCATACAAATTTTCATTTTCTAATATTGAAACTCCAATTTTCTCTGATGTTTCCAAGTTTTACATGAATTTTTTTCATCATGATTTGCATTTTTATCACAATTTGTATCTTTATTAAATACAAAGATTAAATTGAAAAATTAAAGTTACTTTTGTTAAAAAGATATATATGTGAAGAAATTTGAAGGTGAAAATAGTATTTTATAGATTTAATTTTAAAAAACAAAAACTCTAAACCCAAATCCTTCCCAAATGTGATATATATATATGTGTTAAATTTATTCTTTTCAAACTAAAAGAAAACTTGCGAAAGATGAAGGTGTAGTCTATTGTGTTATAACTATGTCGCCTAAGATATCGTATACTTTAGCTATGAGACTAAAAATATATGATATTTTATGCGACATAGTTATAACTACGATGCTAGTATCATTTCTCTTAACTTTAGAGCTTTGTTAGACTAGGTTGATATAGACTTCACTCTAGCTTTTCAACCTCTTAACTAATCTCTTTGTTAATAGACGATAAAACCTCTCATTCTAGGATCACTCTTAGTTTGTCTGACTCGGTTTCTTCTTCTTCTTCAGGAAAAAAAATATTATACATTTATTTTTTTTAAAAGGATATATTGGGTCAGGAGGTGCATCCAGACATTTTTACTAGGTGGACACCTCTTAGCACTTTCAACATTCTCGCTTCATTAAAATAAAAGAGCAATTTTTAAATTTTTTTTCAAGTTCAATGGTATTTTTTAAACCTTTTAATAACTCTTTAATGACTTTCCTCTAAAGTTAATAGTAAAAGCATTTTTGAACTCTTATTGAAAGTTTGAGAGTATTTTTGAAACTTCCAAAGTATTTTTAACTCAAAATACAACATTGTTTATAATTTAGCCATTAAGATATACTATTAAAGGTAAGCTAGATTTTTATTTTATTTTATTTTATGAAAACACGGTAAAAGTCATGCGGAAACCTAAAGTAGACCATCAAAATAGAATTAATAGAGTGAAATATTAAAAACAAATATTTCATGTTTTTTCATTGTTTCTTATGTTCACTTTTTTTTTTTTTTTTTTTTAATAATGAAAGCAAAACTATAACATTGTATTCTAAAAAATGGTTATCAATGTGTGTATGCGAAGGGATTTGAAAATTAGAAACAATTGGAATTTGGGAACTATCGTGGAGAGGAAGTTGTCGAGTGTCATGTTACTTAAGATTAGTGGTCAAAGTATGAACTATGTGAACTTAGAATTTAAAAGTTTTAGCCAACCAAGGCTGTTTCATTAATTTTTCAAACAAACTATTATTTGCTATGCTTCAAATTACTCATAAAAGAAAAGTACAAAGAATAATTAAATAAAAAAAGTATTTTTCTTGTTTGATTCTACTCCAAACTTGTAGCATTCGAGTTTCTTATAGGGATAGTTTTTGTTTGGTTTAATTTTAAAAAATTTGTGAATTTTCATATAAATGATTAGTTTGTTTTTTTCTTTTCTTTTCTTTTCTACATCTGCAAAAGTTATATAAAATTAATTCTTTGGCCATTTTCATATTTTCCTCCTCTTGGCTTTCAATTTTTTTTCCCACTCTCCACCATCCTTCACCTAAATAATGGGGATTGTCCAATAGGCCATGTCTGCTACTTACATACGTGGTCATATAAGTTTGTTTTCTTGGATCACCAAAATACCTCACTTGTGATATATTGTTTCTTTATGGTTTGATTAGTTTAATTCACTTTAAAAAATGTTTAAATTACAAAAAGTAATTTTACAAAATGTTGGAGGGTAACCACAAAGAAGCAATCAAACTAAACAAGAATTGGTAATTCACTTAAGTGGAATACATACCTATACCTATATATATTTAGAGGGTAGTGTGCTCAATAAAGATAAGTCCACTAAATGCAAAACTAAAGTTATACAAAGTTGTACTTATTCTAAAGCTACTAACAGTTATATTGACAAAATTTAGAGGTTGAATTCTTGAAATAACATTTAGGCTTCCCTAAGGGATCATATATACATTAGCAGATGAGCACTTAGACTCATCCTCTCAATCCACTCTAAAGACTTTGATACAAACCCAAATCAAATATTATCCTCTAAATCAGAACTAGTGACTTATAAACATGTATGAGGTATTTGAGAGAAGGTTTAGATTATGGAGGGTTGAGTTATAACTCAACCAGCGTTTGGCCCTAGTTTTACCCCTATCCTCCTCCCACAACCTTTCCTTAACTCTTCCTCGTTTATATTTTATCCATTTAAGTTTAAATACTATTTATTTTTTTTTCTCATTTATAATTTCTATATTTATGAGTTTTGTTTTTTAATCTTTTTATTTTAAAAACACAACTTGTTTTTAAGTTATGGACTTAGTTCAATTACATTATTAAATTTTTTATTTCCTCCTTTACTTTTGAATCAGGTAATTTATCGTGGTTACACAATTAAAATTTTAATTTAATTACCTTCAATCAACTCTATGTTAGAATTTTATCAATATATTTGTGAAATTAAAATTTTGATATCAATCTCAACCTTATTATATTTTGTTAATTAGCTTAAATATCTAAGGAATGTAAATTCGATGCCGGTACAATTTTAACAAACTACCATAAATTAATTACAACAATTAGCAAACTATAAGGACTATTTGATTAAATTAAAAATTAGTGGGGTTGTAATTTCAACAAACCTATTATTTAAAGGTGGCTTGTCTATATTTTTCCACTTTCATAATGTTATTTTTGTTATTAAATTAAGTTTGGTTAAATTAACATAAAAAATCTTTTGTTACAGAGATGGTACGTTCATGAATTTTTTACCCAATAGTTGTTGCAGAAGGACTAAAATAAATGTTTTGAAAGTATATAAACCACCGTTAAAAAAATAAAAATTCAAGTTGATATTTTAAAAGTAGTCTAAAATAGATTGAAGAGAAACCTAAAACTAGATTCATGGTAATTTTCTACCTGAGAACAAAACTAGAGTTGGTAAAAGCCTTTGTTGTTATTTTCTGCTTTCGGGACTTAGTATTTTCAAGGGTTATTTGCACTTATTTACATGTTTTGGGTTGCATGTCACATTCATAAAAAATAATTTATTGAAACGTAACGCTTACTTACAAAATTTTAAAAATGAACGTCGTAGTTAAATAAATTAATGCAAATTATTCTACAAAAACTAGGACGCTTTGGTAAATTAAATATACGAAATTTATGTTATTGGATTTAGAATATGAATTTTTTTAAAAATTATTCGCACCTAACGACTACTTAAAAAAATATTGAAAATGAACGTCGTATTTAAAGAAATTTATGAATTTTTTTTTAACGAAAACTATGACAATTTGATAAATTAAATATACGAAATTCGTGTATTGAATTTACAATATGAATTTTTTTAAATAAAATAATTGCACAAAGTTTGAAAATGAACATTGTATTCAAATTAAGGCAAATTGTTTTACGAAAACTAGGACAATTTGGTAAATTTAATATACGAAATTCATGTATTGGATTTAGAATATGATTTTTTTTTAAAAAAAATAAAATTTATTTGCACGTAACTGCTAATAAAAAAAGGTTGAAAGTAAAGGCCGTATTTAAAGAAATTTAGGCAAATTATTTTTCGAAAACTAAGACAATTGGGTAAATTAAGTATAGAAATTTGTGTATTAGATTTATAATATGATTTTTTTTTAAATCTAATACACTACCTGCATAACCCCTTCTCTAAAAATATCTTATCATAACCCTATCACAACCTTACCCACATAACTTTTTCCCTAAACACATCTTATCATAACATTTCCTCCATAACCCTTCCCTCAAACACATAATATCATAATCCTAAGTTTTTCTAGAATGTCACACTGTTGCAATTTCAAATGACTCATGATATAGCAACAACAAAAATCTTATATCATACCACATTGTTAACCCTAGAAAATACAACCCTTAAATATGCAATGAAAATCGAAAAGAAAATCCTAATTTTTTTTTCTAATCTTTACAAAAGAAGGAAAAAACAATTGAATACAAGAATCTGCCAAATTTTTTTTCATAAGGAGACAGAAAAACAATAGGATCAACTTTTTGAAAACAACATTTTAGAAAACCACGCATGTTAAGACATTTCAAGCGACATTCATTTAGAGAGAACAAACTTGCCACCAAAGCTCTACAAAATATCCTTTAAACCAATACTTATCATACTAAGCCCTCTTCCCTTCCTTCGAACATTCAGTACTACAAATATCCACCTTAAAGGAACCAACCTTTTACCAATCATAAGTGAAGCATAGTTCCCTTATCGACTGACAAGAATATTGTTGGATGCCGGTGGATATACAAAATTAAACACAAAGCTGATGGCACTGTTGAACGCTATAAAGCGAGACTTGTTGCAAAAGATTTTACACAGCAAGAAGGTCTGGATTATTTTGAAACTTTTTCACCTGTACCCAAGATGGTTACTTTCAAGACCTTATTAACTATTGTTGTATCAAAGAACTGGCAACTGACTCAATTAGATGTGAATAATATCTTTCTCTGTGGAGACTTGTATGAAGAAGTGTACATGGACTTACCACTTGGTTATAAATTGAATCTCACCATTCAAGGGGAGAAAATGGTCTGCAAACTTCACAAGTCCATATATGGTCTAAATCAAGCTTCTCGTCAGTGGTTTGCCAAGTTCTCTTAGTTTCTTGTCTCAATAGGCTTTCAACAATCAAAGGCAGATTATTCACTCTTCATAAAAGGTTGAGGTAACAACTTCCTTGCTCTGCTTGTTTATGTTGACGACATTATTATCACAGGAGCAAATGTTGGCCTCAATCGTAATCTACAAGCTGAACTCAATCATAAGTTTTTACTTAAAGACTTGGGATCCCTTAAATTTTTTCTTGGCTTGAACTAGCCCGATCTTCAACCAACATTTTCTTGTCACAAAGACATTATGCCTTACGTTTATTGGAAGAAGCTAGCTTACTTGGTGCCAAACCAGCCTCAGTACCTATGGATCCTATTGTCAAGTTGAACAGTTCAGAAAAAGACCTTCTCCAAGACCCAACTGCTTATAGAAGATTAGTTAGGAAGCTCATGTACTTAACCATCTCAAGACCGGACATCACGTTTGTTGTTCATAAACTTAGCCAGTTCATGACAAAACCTAACAAGACACATATGGATGCATCGAATCATCTCTTGGGAAACATCAAAGGCTCACTTGGTCAAGGAATCTTCTTGTCCAAAACACATGATTTATCTAAAAAGCCTTTGTAGATGCAGATTGGGGATCATGTTCTGACATCCGTCGCTTAGTTACTGGATTTTGTATCTTCCTTGGTAAATCTTTAGTATCATGGAAGTCAAAGAAACATCAAACAGTTTCTCAATCATCGACTGAAGCAGAGTATTGAGCTTTGGCCACAGTTTCCTGTGAGGTTATATGGCTTAAAAGTCTCCTCAAAGAACTTTAAATTGAAGTAGATACACCAGCCGTTGTTTATGGTGATAATTAGGCTGTCATTTACATAACTAATAATCCTATGTTTCATGAGAGGACCAAACACATAGAGCTTAACTGCCACTTTGTCTGAGACAGGGTTATTGATGGATCCATCAAGTTACTTTTTGTTCACTTTGCTCATCAACTTACCGACACTCTTACTAAACCTCTCAATGCCACAACCTTATCTCTTCTCATGTGCAAGATAGGAGTCAAAGATATATTTTCTCCATCTTGAGGGAGAGTATTAGATAGTTAACCGTGTTTGTCTGTTAACTATTAGTTTCTTCAAGCTCCAATTTGTTGAAGTAGTTTCATTTCTATTACATCCTATTATCAACCTCCCATGTACACACTTGTATAAATTCTTCTACTTGTTCATAAATAAATTGAGCGAAAGTTTTTTCAAAACTCTTCAATAATCTAACAATCTTGAAATACAATAATAGAGTTTGAGAGAAGTAAAATTTACATCGATTCTAATAAAAAAAACTAGGAGCCAACACGATTCAACTATATTATCAATTTGAGTCTATCCAAAGCATACAAGTTCCTCTGCAAGTTCTAAATCCTTGTGTATCACCATACTTATTACCCATGGGGAGCAACGCCATATCACTCGTCGTGTCACTCCATGCCGATCCACATACTATTTGGCTAATGCTTGAACTATATCCTCTATCATATTCCCTAGACCACAAAATCACTCCCCCAAATTTTGAATTGCGTTTAAGCTCCGGTAACACTCGATTTCTCACCACATCAGGAGGAATATATCCCGAATGTGCCACTTCTGGAGCCGCTGGCAAAAAAACAAACACTTCACCTGCATTGATTTTTGTCCACTTACTCCAACTAGCCAGCAAATTATCAAGACTTCCGTCCGAGTAATCGCAGGAAGGATTGTTGAAAAACAGAACCCAAACGTAATCAAAGACTCCTGTGTTGATAGCAGGCTGAAGATTTGCATCAGGGAAGGGACATTCTGGAGCCGCGGATAAGTAAATTTTACCCTTACTCTGTTCCTTGTATTTCATTAACGCTCTTGCAAGCTTATCTCTATGCTTTGATGACGGATCCCATCCGGCAACAAAGTCAATGCCGTCCAGTACGGCGTCTCCTAAAGGACGGGAACTTGATTCGCCGCCGAGGAAATTGTTCCATAAGTATAAGGCGTCGTTGGTAGCATCATCATCGTTGGTGGAATTCAGAGTATAGCTACCGGCACCGCCGCCAATGGAGAGGAAAACCTTGATGCCCAAGGCTTGACATGACTTGATTTCTGTGCTCAATATAGTACAGCCGCCGGTGGTTGAATCACAGTGGCCGTATAAATTAAGCGATCCATTTTCAGTTGTATGAAATGAACTGAGATAGGCTATGTTGACAATTTGGTAATTGCCGGTGGCGCAAGTATCAATGAGGGTGGTTTCGTTCTGACCCTGTCCCCAGTAAACTCCGATCTGGAGGCCATGGCAGCTGGTGATGGTGGAGAGGATGAACAGAAAGAAACAGAGTAAATGTAACAACGCCATTTTTGGGGAGATTAATATGATTATAATAACAACATTGTATTTATTATTTAATATCCAAAACCAACACTAACACCGTTGAAATTTGGGAAATGTAGAGGAGACTGGAGAATTTGAGAGGAAGATTTGTTTTCTAATAACTTGACCGAGTTAGCAATCTAGAAGAATACACATTTTTATATGATGATGATGATGATGATGATGAATGATATTTGAATTTTATACTAAAATCTCATTTTGTAAGTGATTCACCTTCACATGACTAACTTCCAGCTCCAAAAAACTACCTTCGATAATAAGACCGATGATTGTTGAAGTAGGTTCTATACTTGTTAATTATATATATGCTTGTATTTTGTCTACATTAAATGGTGAAATGTTTATTTGTAAAATATATTTTAATTAATTGATTTCACATGCACCTCAAATAAGTGATGAATATTTGGAAAAGTATATATGTAGTTGAAAGTATGTAACAAATAACAAAAAACCAAAAACCAAAAATGAAAAATCTTTCCGAAAACATTTTTTGGAAAAAATGGGTGCAGAATGAAGATTTGTTCTCCCATGATTCTCCAAATTTGGAGGAATTGAAAGTAGAATTGTTGAAGAAAAGTTCAACTTTGGTGCTCCAAGGACTCAACATAAAAACATGACAAAGAAAAAAAGACGTAGCCACAAGAAGAAGGGAATAATGGTACAACAAATGAAAAATAGCCCCAAGTTCAATAACAAATGACCTTCGGCTTATTGTTATGCCATCATTTTATGAAATTACAATTTAGCCTTTTCTTTCTTCTTCCTTCTTCACTTTAGAGGCTTTTTCTTCGTTTTTTTTTTCTTCTGTTCTTGTCATTTTTTGTTTTTTTGCGCCTTCATTTTCTTCTTTCATTTTTATGCTTCCTTTCTTCCCTTCTTGCTTCCCTTCTTCTCCGTTACGTTTTTTTTTTGTTTTGCACATGGTAGAAAGAGAAAGAAGATTTCGAACAATAAAAAATAAAAATGAAATAAGAAATAGGTACCTGAAACAAGAAAGAGAAATGATCGATAAGTTATTTATGAACAAAAAGTAATATTAAGCACGAGAAATAAGTACTTGAAACGAGAAAATCATGTTCACTAGTGAGAAAAAGGCAAGTGTTGAAAACTTGGGCACTACGTTGGGTGAGAACGAGTAATGAAGGATGAAAATGAGAACTGAGAAATAGGAATGAGAAGAAGTCCATAGTCCAAGATGCTCATGTAGAAACGTGTTAGTGAAAACATCCTATGCAATAAAATTGTATAAGACTATCATAAAATAATAATCACTTTCATTTTATATCATCATTTATGGTTTAAAATTAACTATTTCTAGTTGACGAACACCTAATTATCAACCATCATTGTTCACATTTAGTTAATAAATAAATTTATTTCAAAATGCAATTCAATCACCCATAGCTTATTTTAAAATTCAATCACCATCACTCCATCATTCACTTTTAATTAATTAAGAATACTATTACTATTTTTAAATTCAAAATTCAAAATCCAATCATAATTAAAAGTCAAAACTTTTTTAAAACTAAAACTAAACAAATTCAAAATGAATTTAAATTTAAATTTTAGAATCAATTAAATCTCAATTCATATTTTAAAGCCAGTCAAAATTCACAAGTCACCATGTGTCATTCATCACAGGCTCCAAACATACCTTTCAATTGGCCCATATTAATGAAAAATAATAGGGCACGTCATCAACTTGAAATTGTTTTTTGTTAAGCTTGAACAATAGTTCTTCGTTTCAGCTCCAATTCAGGTGATTCAAATTGCATAAAAAATTCATTATCAAGAACTCTATACAATGAACATTAATTTAACAATTACTAGGCTTAAGAACTTGATTCAGGCGGTTGAAGATAAGGCAGAGTGGGTTTGGAAATATGAAAGACAGAATCGAATAGTGTAGTCGGCTGTTGAGGATGAGATTCATCATCCAAATTTGGGAGTTGGACATCGAAGAGTCTTTGGTCCTAAAGCTGAGTTTTGGAGTGCACAAACGGATAATATTTTGAAGCTTAATACTGATGCATCTTCCTGTGTTGAAGCAAATAAAACTGGGGGCGGAATGCACTTGAATTCTGAAAAATTACAAAAAAATGCCGCAGCTCTAACTTGTCTTAGACCGTTCTTGTTTGTTTTAGCTCTGTTTTGAGCATTTAGTTGGGTTAGGCTCGTTGGGATGTCTAGATGTTTGTTTTAGCTCTTTTTTGAGCAATTTTAGTTGGGTTAGGCTCATTGGGATGTCTGGATAAATATTTCCTATAAAATGGGAGAGATTCAGTGAATAAATGATGTTACGTGAGAAGAGTTAAAAGTATAAAATGTATGTCAAAAATAGTTCTGATAATGTCTAGCATGCAAAATATATAAAATTTAAAAGATTAAGACTATAGTACAAACTTATTTCCTTTTGCAAAAATGACAAAAAAATAAGTCTAACCCACGTGATACACCTGATAATATGTACTTAATGTACCTAATATACACTTGATATACCTAATATACACTTGATACACTTAACACACTCAACACACTATTAATAATATAGAGTTGATATACAACTAATATTCACTTTGATACATTTGATATACTTGATACATTTTTAATTGAGCACTTGATACACCTGAAGTGCTTAGGTTGATTTAGCTCGCATGCTCCTTCAAATGTGGTGGAAAAAGCTACACGATTGTATCTATTCAAATTTTGTTTCTACAAAGACGTTTTCATATTCTTAAATAAAGAAAAAAAAAACTGTAATTACTAGTAAATTAATTCAGGTTCGTTTTCATTAATTAATTTGTGATTAAAGAAAAAAATCAACTAGACAACTAAATTATATATATGTCAAACTCTGCTACACAACTTTCTTATTGAACTAAACCCCACCTAAACTTTAAATCAATAAAATATTTGCTTGTGGGATACGTAAATATGTAGTATCTATGTATACATACTTAATTATTATAAGGGACATTAAAAAATGTAAAAAATATCAAAATACATTAAATTAATTTCTGAATTGTTCATTTAAGTTTTGTATATGTTATATTTTGTAAAATGTTTCAATTTTTTTTTTAGCTATTCATGATAATTCTCCTAATTATATTTCCAAACCTAATTTGATATCAATGGAAGCTATTTAATTCTTTTAACCTCTAACTCCCAATAAATTCCATGCATTTCAACTTGTACACATACAACCATCATTGGTTCGTATCATGTCGACGAAGATCCCAATGACATGAAGAAAGAGCAAAAGAAGAACAAAACCAAAGTGCACTAATTGTAATCATATCTAGCGACTTGAAATAAACAATCATTTTTTTCTTAATGTAATTTTCTTTTATTGGTTTTTGCAAGGATTTTTGTTTGGTATCATGAATGAATTTCTTTTGCTTCCTTCTATCAGTTCTATAGATCATGATATCTTAACAAACAAAAAGTACACGCACGGAGTAAATGCATGCAGAATAAGAATTGTTACGTTTATAGGGTAAACCAAAACAAAATACTAATCAAATGTGGGGAACTTTTCATTATCGTTCAATATTTATTACGTTTTCCCATTTGCTGATATCTCCTTCATTTGTTGATAGTACCCTTGCGTAAGCGAATTCGATGCCGTCCAATACGGCGTAACCAAAAGGATGGGAACTTGATTCACCACCGATGAAATTGTTCCATAAATATAAGGTGTATTTTCTGGCATCAGCGGGGGAAATTCGTGAATAGCCACCGAAAAGGCCGCCTGTGGAGAGGAAAATCTTGATGCCCAATGCTTGACATGGCTTAATTTCTTTGTTCAATTTAGTACAGTCGTTTGTGGTTAGATTGCAGTGGGTGGCTAAATAAAGCTTCGGAGTTTATCTACACCAAATGAATCAAGGAAAGCTACGCTGATAATGTGTTAATTCCGGTAGAGCAAGCATCAATCAGGCTGCCTTCATAGACACCCTATCCCCAGTAAACTCCGACCTGGAGGTTGCTGATTGTGGAGACGACGAACAGAGAGAAGAAGAGTAAAAATAATAACGCCATTTTTGGGCAGATGATCAAACATCATAGTAATTTAATAATGAGAGCAAAATTGAAAGTGGAATTTGAAAAAAAGTTCTGTAATTAGTGGAAAATTTTCCAGCTTGCTTTTTAAAAAGTAAAATCAGTTCACTAATTTGCTTTCTTTAATTATCTGACCCACTGTGATGATGATGTTTGAATTTCAGTACACGTTTTGACTGGGGGATTTATTGGACCGTCTCGGACATCAAACATTTCTTTATTATTCATAATCGATCTCCACGATATTTAATTATATTATTATTCAAACACATTTATCTTCCTTCTGTGGTTTAATTTATACATCTACAAATTGGAGCCATAAATTAAGTTTACCAAAATTCTTTAATCCTTTCATACACTATTCCAAGCAAGAGTTAGAAATTTTTTAAAGTCTAAAAAAAGTGTTTTATGTTTGTTGTGGAATTGACCAACATGAAAAACATGATCATGACTAAATTCACATGGGTAATAGACAAAAGGATAATTAGTTCTTTTCATCCATTCTTGTTTTTTTCTTTCTCATTAATACTTGTAAATTAACATTTCTTCATATTTCAAACCTACAATTAACGAAAGTGTTAGATAGTATGGAGTTTCATCTAGAAAATAATTAGCAATGAGAGACAAATCTATATTGATCTATCTATCCTTACAAGGAGTGAAGCTTTTTCAATAAGTAATTGTAACTAATGGTCATTTTAAGAATAATAATTAAGAATATAACAACATTTAAAAAAATTGTAAATATAGCAAAACTATCGCTCATAGAGACTTGTATCGCTGATAGATTCGTATGGTCTATCGCACAACATGGTTTGGTCTATCGGTGGTATACTTCTATCATTTATAGAATTTGACAAATTTTGTTATATTTGTAAATTTTTTAAAATGTTTTATATACTCAATTAATTATTTTGAATCTAATTACTAAATTTGCAACATTTCTTTATTAGGTTAAGTTTTTTGTACCATGCACTTTTAACTATGAGTGCGACGAAAAAACACAATTAGAGACAATAGAAAAAGAATATTTCGTGTAGTTACGTTCTTCAGCCATTTGGGGATCGATTCGTTGTTCGACAGTCATGCTGAAATTTT
Organism: Cucumis sativus; assembly: GCF_000004075.3. NCBI lineage: Eukaryota > Viridiplantae > Streptophyta > Magnoliopsida > Cucurbitales > Cucurbitaceae > Cucumis > Cucumis sativus. The sequence continues at coordinate 10,660,765 of NC_026656.2, forward strand.
GATAGTGTATTCTTGGCACAAAGTTTTTCATTATGAATGGTGGAGACGTCTTTTGAAGCTATCTACACTCAGATTCTAATGGATAGTTGACTACCACATATTCCAGAATATGGTTTACCACCAAGAAGGACCCCAAGATAATTTTTGGGAAGAAATTGTTTTTAAATGCTCCAGATGTTTGCCACAACTTCAATTTTACAAGTCTTCACATTTATGGGAGAGATTGTAGAGTTTGATATGTTTATGTTGAGCCCCGAGGTAGCTTCAAAGAGGAAAATGACATTATTTAGATTTGTTATATATTCATCATTATCTTCCACAAATAAGAGAATATCATCAACAAAGAGTAGATGTGTGAGGTTACAACCATCTTTGAGAAAAGCACCTCTGATTTTGTCTTGTTGCTCCAAGTGTAAGATCAATCAACTGAAGTAGTCTACAACAAGAACAAATATGAAGTGGGAAAGAGGATCACCCTAGCGAATCCTCTTGAAGGTTTGATTCTCCCTCTAGGTTTGCCATTAATGAGAATAGAGTATTGAACACTTTCAGTGCATGTACGAATCCACTTTCTCCACATTGAGTAGTTTTTTTTTCATAAGAATATAGCCAATGAAGCTCTAGTCAATTTTATCAAAAGCTTTTCCAATACCCAACATTATGGCAAAAACAATGAGGATGTCATTTATAATTTGTCTGCCTTTCACAAAAGCCATTTGATAGTAAAAAAATGGTGTATGGAAGAGTTTCTTTCGGTCGTTCAGCCATGGTCTTTACCATGAGTTGGCGGAGAGCAGTGGTGAAGATAGGCCTATAATCTATTGCTTTGTTGGACTTGTCTTTCTTTGCTATAAGGGCTATGTAAGTTAAGTTCACAATCCAGTTGATAATACCTTTTCTGGAAGAAATCAGTAAAGATGGCCAAGACATTTTGTTTAAGAATCTTCCAACTATGTTTGAGGAACTCAATGGTATAACCATCAGGACTAGAGGCTTTATTTTTTGCAAAAGATTTGAGGATCATATGAATCTCTTTCTCTTCAAAATGGAGGTATTAACTGACTCTTGCAATTATCTTGAATGAGGAACCAATTAAGGTTATCAATTAGGCAAGTGTTAGTTCTGTTTCTTGAGTATATATTGGTAAAGTGGTCAATGAAGACTTTCTCAATGGTACTATTGTATTGCACATTTCCCCATTATCATTTTGTATGTTGGTTATGGTGCTTCTTCGCTTTATGACATTGCAAACTTTATGAAGGAAGGCTGAATTTTCATCAACATCGGCAAGCCATAATCTTTTACATCTTTAAGCTCAGAGTTGAGATTCTTTATGGATTTTATTGATAAGATCAGTTTTGAGGGAAATTGACGCGTACTATTAAAATCAGTCAATTTATTTTCTCTTTCCAGCTTATAAATATCAACAATTTCTTTAATCCTTAATTTTTCTTTGCCTCAAATTGGAATTCTTGCTCTTAGCCTAAGATTAAATATGTTTGTTGATCTGTTTAAGTCTTCTCATGAAAAAATAGCTAGGGTGGCCAAACTTACTCGTGTTTTTCCAGCATGTCTCAATGTTCTTGTTAAAATCATCATCATTTAGAAGATGGTTTGTAAAAAGAAATGGCATAGGACCCGAACTCAAATTAGTAGTCTCCAAAATCATAAGAAAGCGGTCTAACATAATTCTAGATATATGGTTTTGGAATAATGCATAGAGAAAGTGTTGTCCCAATTTTGTGTATAGAGGAATCTATCCAATCGAGATAGTGTGGGAGGATTTCTAAGATTAGACCAAGTGAATTTCACCTTGGTGAGAGGAGTGAGTGTCAATGAGTTTGCAATTTTCAATGAAGGAATTGAACTTCTTCATATTATGTCTTTATGGGTTGGTTGAGGAAGTTTCTTCGCCCATCTTATGACATTAAAACCGCCTTCTAACTACCAATTTGGAGTACACGGTTACTTTAATTGCTCAAGTTCGGACCAAAAGGCACTTCTGTTTCTCCTTTTTACAAGACCATAAATAGCTCTGATCCACTATAATGAATAATTTATAGAATTGATATTTGCAAATACAGAGAAATATCCTTCGATGGTTTATTCTACAGAATTTCTAAGATCATCCCACGTTAATCTAATGTCCTCTGAGTTATCATTCTCTTTTAAAACTCTAATTAATACTTATAAAGCTTCCTATAGATTTAATAATGGCTTTTGAAAAAAATTGGAGTTTGGTTTCAGTAAGAATAACCAAGTTAGGGGAATAACTAGAAATAAAGTTTTTTTATTATGACACTTTTAGAGGGTGAGCCAATCCCTCTTATATTCTAGGGGATGATTAGTTTTTTTATGGAGAAATACTAAAGTTCCTCTAGGTTGGTTTCATCAACAATATTAACATTCATTTAAACATTTTCATCAAGGTTGTTTCTGTCTACAAGTTCTAGATTAACGTAGTTATACTTTGGTGCCAATTTGAGATTATTATCTCTATGCCAAATCACCAACTTCTGTTTAAAATCATCTTCACTTTTGTTTGTTTTTGTTCATCTGCCTTCTGATTTTTCTCTTTAGCCTCTGTAATTTCTTGGTCACTGATCATCATTGGACCTACACCATCTTCCATTATTTTCGATTATGTTGGTTGGGGATAGGTGTGTAGGAGTAAAAAAAAATATAATTAGGGCTTGATACTTCAATGACCGACATTGGTAAGATGTGGCCTAAATCAATTGTGAATCTACATTTTGTTGTTTCTTCCATTTCCTTCATCTTGTTTATGCTTTCGGCTTTCTCCTTCAACGGATTTTGGTCAACTAGGCCTTTTATTCGATATATCAACTTGGTCTTTCTTTGTCTTTGCATTGTTGGTTTATCTTTTATAGATGGATCATATGTTGGGCTTTTTATTTGTAGGGGCTGAATGGAAGCACTATTCGGGTCAAAATAAAAAATTTGGCTTTTTGGGAAGGAAAAAGAAACCTTCATTTTTTAAAATTTATGAATTGTTAGATTGGTCATCATGGCAAATCATTTTACCTTTTTTCTTTTCCAACATCCTTCTTGTCCATTTACTGTCATCTGTCATCACTTGTAGACTGCTGTCACTATCACCATTATAATTCAAACTTTTCAACATATAATCGATTTTTTTAAGTAGATATTAGTAGTGTATCATTGTCACCGTCACCATTACTTGTTGAATGTTGTCACTGTCACCATTATAATTATTGTCATCACTTGCTGACTATTGTCACTCTTTGCCGAACTGGTTTTTTTGTCAGCTGTCTGTTCATAGTTTGTTCCTATTTTCTGCTGCCTTGTTCCATTCTTGTAGGGGAGACAACAATTATGTTATACCAATAAAGGTACATTGTTCAACTCTTGGGCTGTATTCATCAAAAGTTATAGCAGGTTATCTTGTGAACGTTCCATGGTATGCGAGGATTTCTTTCAATTAGTCATCTTCCTTCAATGGACTGAATCCAAGTTTTAAACAAGAGGCCCCACTCTCTCATGGGTCTGAGAGGGATTCGGTTTATAGGTTGTACCTAAAACCAATTGTTCAATAATTGATCAATAGGACTTAATGGGCAAGGATGTACTCTTGGGGTAAAACAATATTTTGACCCAACCGAGGTTACGAAAAATCTGTGAAGCATTATCTTACTAATCATGGTTATATCAGATGAACAAAAATATATCTATAGTGAGGGGAGTGTAATTATAAGATTTTAGTGGAATAACCCGTTAGTTAACAAATGTTAATTAACTTGATCACAAAGGATTTAACTAGTTAATCTCTGATTGTTGAAGTCCATGATCTATTGGTCCATTAGGTTCCTCTGCTAGCTCATATGGAATAAACTTAGGACAATATGACGAAACGATTCAAATTTTTTTAATTAAGCAAAGAGAGAGAAACTGACAAGTATATGCGATATAGTCATCGAGTATCAAATTAGAGATAGAGTTTTATGTTTAAATATGATTTAAATATAAAATAAATGAATACGAATTCATATTCGAAAGCTTGAAAATGATGGAAATAGCCAAAAATGAAAAAATCTTAAATGTTGACTTTTGACTTTAAGAAGTCAAACTTTGACCGGTCGATATATTCAAATATGCTTTGAATTTTAAGAAAATGAATGCAGATTCATGCTTGGAAGATCAAAATTAGTCAAGAAGGTCAAAATGTTAACTTTTGACTTTGACTAGAATGGTCAAATGACTATTTTACCCCTTGATTAAAGTTAGTGGAAAATACAACATTTTGTTGGATAATTCCACTAATTCTAATTAATGGACTATGTGGAGGCTCATGAAGATGATATCAACCTACTAACAGAATGCAATGGTGAATAATTCTATTATATTAATATAATAGTAAGTTAAAAGTGGGGGTTGAAATTGGGTGAACTAATTACCTACGATAGTCGCATGTAGTTAGGTTATTTAAGAAAGTTTTTTCAAATTATGAATGACTTTGATATTTTGTAAAAAAAATATATTTCCTTTTCAAAGTTATTCTCCACCAACATTAAAATTTCAATTTTCAAACCTTAGAATTTCTTGAACATCCAATTTCATCACTCTTTCTCTCTCTCGATTCCTAATTCATTAATGGGTCCTACAATTTGATTTTAAGTTTGGAAGATAATAGGTGACTACTAGTGGTGGTTCAATTTCGTGATCAAGAAGTAGACGATTAATTCAGAAACATTAAAGGTAATTTCTAATAAAACCCTAGGTTAATTTAGTTTAGGGTTGCATGTTAATGACGAGCATTTAGGGTAAAATTTGACTCGTACTTATGGTGTGCATGTTTAAATTTCTTCAGGGAGTTCTTGCCTAGGCTCCCAATGAGCCAATTGTTGCATCTGGAGATGTCCTATCTTCTAACGCACGTCTTTTCTCCCGATGGTATAATGCAACGTCAGGAAGATCCAAAAAACTCGAAAGTAACGTTTTTCCTACCAAATTTTCATATATTTTTTTATTTTTAATGAGACACTTTTCTCCATCCATATACATTTTTTTCTTGATTTCAAGTGTCATTGTATTCCAAAATTTGTAGTGATATATCAACGATCTTGCTATCATTGACATTCCAAATAACTATTATAAGTAATTTTTCTATATTGACATCAACGTAAAATGATATCACTAAGATTATCTACCAATGATTGCATTAGAAAGATATCACCAGTAGCAATTATAAGTGATATCATTAGAAGTATATTTTTTTATAAGATTTAATTAGACTATCAATTGATATTTTGACAGCTACTATCAATGATAATATTCTATTTCTATCACTTATAATACTTATTAATTAGTGAAAGCAATAGAAGGATATCACTGATACCACCTATAAGTAATATCTTTAATAGACTACTATATATCAATGTAATGCTACTCTAAAGTGATATTATGATTATTGTTTGTTTTTAGCATAAATAGACAAAGAAAAGAGATCAGATTAGCATGCTACCAGTAATAGCTTTAAATCACAAATATCATACTATATTCATATGATAGCTTCTATCACTGATAGTATAAATGTGATATAGTGGCAACTTTTGTTAAAATAAATTATTGATTTTAGGTTATGCTGTCAACATTTATATCATTTACAAAATTTAAAGTTCAAGTTATATGTGATAAATTTATAAAAAAACATATTGATACATTAGACATGATGTCTTCTATCTAGAAATTGAAGGACAAAATTGTCATTTTAAAAAACTTCACTTGTGGCATAGGTTATATTTATTTTTTAATTTATGCTGTATGGTTCAATTTTGCTCAGTTAAAAGATTACAATTCATTGGATTTCTGGATAATATTTATTAAATTCGCATCATCCAATAGGTTGGGGTTGTGCTTTGTTAGGAAACATCCTGTTCTTTACTCAAGAGTCCAGACACTTAAGGAATAATGGGAATAATGGGAATAATGAGAATCACTTTGACAACAAGAAGCATTTTCTACTTCCTATATATGGTGAAAAAAGGGAAGTTATCCCTGATTTAATTCATACAAAAATGAGATATTTGTCCCTTTCTAAAAAGCACAAGGAAACATCAGTTGTCTGTGTTTAAGGCAAGAATAGATTCCCAAGCAGCTGCTTTAGCCAATGTATGGTCATTCTTAAGCCAAAAACATAGCCAAGGGAAAATTGAAACTTGTAGTGGATCTTTGCTCTAGGGTTTCTCTGATCTCCCTAACTTAAAACAAAAGACGTGTCAAATTTTTATAAGTTGTCTTCGTTGGTAATTTAAAGATGTTCATGGAGTGTTTTTGGGAAGGACCAAAACTACTTTTTTACATGTGTAAAACCACTTTCCTTCAGGAAATCAATTTTGTTAAGAAGACTCAAGTTTCACTTAAACCCTCTGCCCTATCTTTAGTTATGAAGTATCTATTTTTTAAAATATTTTCAAATAAAACATTAACCAATACAATTATTATTAGTTTGATATTTGAATTAAGGCACTTGTACAAATTCAAATTTTAAATAGATAAGATCATTAGGTTAAGATTTAATTTAATTGATACAATCTAAAATAGGGGTATAAATTGATATTTATCCTATATTTTATTTTATTGAATTCTTCCCTAACTTAAACAGTGATGAGATTAGTAAAATTATGTGCAGAACAAACTATTTTTCTTAAAAAAAGCATAAAGTAGATTTATAGAGATTTAACCTTATGTATATTATAGACTAATTAAATTGGAGAGATTCTTTTTCTATCTCCCCTTTTACATAAACATAGCCTCATTCGTTATGATTTTCCAACTTAAAAAGAAACATCAAGAGCTTATCCTTAGCATATGATTTAAGGAGCTAGTCTGAGACATTTTTTTTATTATTATTGTTTGAGAAGAAAGGTGAGAGGATTTCGTTTGCTTTAGAGAATATTCTAATCATCCAGTCTTTTTCACCGAGTAATGAGAAAAAAATTAATTTTTCATAGATAGAAATTATCGTAAATGATAAAATTGCTAAAATTATTTATACAATATAGCAAAATTTTAAAATTTTATATTTTATCAGTGAATTTTATCAATGATAAACATTGATAGACATTAATAGAAAATCTCTATATTTTGTATATATTTTCAACATGTTTGACATTTACAAGGATCTTCCTATTTTTAATTAGTTGTTGAACACGACAAATTTGATTGCTAAAATGTATAATCTTTTTTTCTTGTTATGTTGACATAAAAAAAAACAAATTGAAAATGCATGTTCTCAAACTTTTTTATAAAAGTATCACCTATTAAAATCTAATTTTCCTTTTGACGAAGAAGATACGTAATTATATGGAAAAGTGAATGTGTCGGATCATCCCAACTAATTATCCCCAATCTTAACATCTTCATGATCATCTTTCACATATAATATTAGTACAGGGGAAGATGGCATATAGTTTTCCTTTTATACTTTAACCAAATTTGAATCATAGTCATACCAAATTCTATTCTTTGGACTGAAGCTGCAGATTTCCAGGGTTCTCTTTACTATTGTCTCTTCATTCACATCCTTTCTAAGACCTATAAATAGAAAACAAAAATCAAATACACAATCAAAAGTAACCCTTCTTTTTTCTCTCTACATTTGGTTTTCTTTTGTTCACCCATGTCTTTTCTACCGCCAAAGAAACCAACGACCTCACTTGTTCATCCCAAATTGCAAAACCTCAAGGAGGGGCTGAGCCTGGATCACTTCTCGGACGATGTCGTTACAAATCATATTTACACCAAACATCGTGAGGATGATAGAATCAGAATCGATATCGATAGTTATATCCTATTGGTTGAAAGCATCATTATAACAGCAGATCGAATCACTGATAGTGTTTCTCGAGTAATAAAAACAACCCTTTCTAGATACTTTTAATAGCGGTTTTGAAATTTGAAATGATTCTGTAAGTTCTTAAAATATAAGTGTGTGAGAAAGTCATTCCAAACCTGCCAAATAAAAAAAGATTCAATCAATTACTAACGAATTTAGTTACTTTTTTGTTGGAAAAGTTGATAAATTGTATTGTGTATGAAATAATTTGTTTAGATTGCAGGTAATTGAAGGGCGTATAGCATTTAGTGGTGACGCTTATTCTGCTTCACTCAATCTACCTCTTTGTACACTGCATCGTATCTCTACTGAGGTCATTCATTAAAACCCTTTCTTTTTTCTTTTTGACAAATTATAGAGAAGTAATTACAAAACCTCGATCTCATACCGATTATCTTTGGAATGTTTTCAAATATAGCAAATAAGTTAAAAGATATTTACCAGCATACCAAAATCTTACTCTCTATTAAATGACAATAACATTTTGCTACAATTATCAATCTTTTGAAAAGTTTTGTTAATTAAAATAATTACACTTACATAGTTACATTTTACTGTTTTTTGAACGGACTAATTTCACATTCATCTATAAGTTTCACTGGCTTTATCTAAATAATATGATAAAAAAAAAATCTATATCTTTCTTGAAAAATCAATGAAATTTCTCAATCTGCTTGCTTTGATAACGATCAATTTTATCAACCACCGAAATGGTCTTAAAAAAAAAAAGTTACTAAATAGAACATAATTTCCAAACGAAGTAATTGGATTGAATATAATAATAAACAGTTGGGATGCAAAGCAGCAGGAGTTGAAAAAGCACATGAGACAACAATGGAAATTCTCAACATACTAACAACCTATCCATGGGAAGCAAAAGCAATTCTTAGTCTAGCAGCATTTGCAATGGATTATGGAGATCTATGGCATCTCAACCATTACTTTAAAACAGATCCACTGGCTAAAACATTGGCCACAATCAAGCAAGTCCCTGAATTGAAAAAGCACTTGGACACACCTAAATATCGACAGCTGTTTCTTAGCCCCAAGTGCTTAATTTATGGCTGTATGAAAGCCATCAAATATATGAAAGAGATTAAGGATTTTTCCAAGTATGATATGAAGGAGATTACGGAGTTATCTTCTGCCATTCGCCAAATTCCTTTGTTTACTTATTGGGTTATACATATTATTGTTGCTGCAAGGACAGAAATTTCTTCGTGTTTGACACGGACTCAGTAAGTATTCTAACTTAAATGTTTCTTGAAAATGCCATAATTCTCTTATTTCATTAGATAATCATTTGGTTTGTTACTTGTTAGATTTTTGTTGTTGAAAAATATGTTGATTTTCTCTCTCTTTCTTATTTTGTTTGATGTTTTCTTTTAAGTAAAAAGTTAATTTCTGAACTAATTTCAAAAAGTAAAACTTGGCTTGATTTATGAAAAATATTGATACAGTAGACAACAAAATAAAACAATTTAGAGGTGTGAAATGAACATTTATGTGGTTGATATACTTTTCAAAACTAAAACCAAATAGGATCAAATGATTAGTAAATGGGTTCTTAATTTACCTAAGGTTATTCATTTGTGACCAATTAGGCCCTATTTGATAACTACTATTTTTTTCTTGTATTCTTACAACTTATTTGCTATGGTTTACATCAGATATAATATAAATAAACACTTGAATACTTTTTGCTAAATTGAAAAAGAAAAAAAACATTTTTATTATTTCTTTTCGAAACATGTTTTGGTTCTTTAAAATATTTCTAAAATTTAGATAACAAAAGCAAAAAAAATCAACCATTGAAAATAATAATGTTCATAACCTCCATGATATCCTTTATGCATTTATCAGCGAAGTTGTTTTAATATGAAATAACTAATTAAGATTGCAATATATATAATAACCACAGAGGCCAATCACAGAAGTACTTGAATGAGTTGACAGAGAAGATGAGTTCCATACTCTCCATACTTGAAACCAATCTTCAAACTATAAGACAACAACAAGGTCAATATTTTTTGTTTTGTATATATGATATAATTCCACAACTAATTTACTTTGTTGATATTTGGCTTCAATTTGATTGGGAAAAAATACTTTTCTTTTATTAACAATCATTTTGTTTTTTGGAATACAGAAGAAATTAACTTATATAAATGGTTGGTGGATCACATTGATAACTTTCCAACTGAATTACACTTGGTTGTGTCAAAGTTGCTTGAGGGAAAGAATGAAGCTACGCCTTTCATAGATGGCACAACTAAAAGAAAGGTCAACATTCCTTCTTAGGCCTCGCTCCTTTAATGACTGTTTTTTCACTTCTTAATATGATTTATCTACCATTTATATCAAACAAGTCTAAGATAATGTTTCTTTTTTTAAGAAATTGTATTAAATGACAAAAAAAAAAAAGTTTAGAAAAAAATGTCTCATAAAACCTTTTTTTAAATTTGACAAATATGTCGATAATCTGATAGTAATCTAACGAAAATTTATTTTTAAATTAAATGTAACGAACATCAGCCATTTGCTATTTTCACAAACTTTCCGTTTTTTCTTTGGTAAGATTATAGTATTTTGTTTCTAAAAATTTAGTTAATATAAATACTATTTACTTGATTTTTTAAAAAATTATTTTGTTTTCTATTTAATTTCTAAAAGTGTTTTCACAACCCCAATTAAATATCATTAAGTCCATATTTGACAACCACTTAATTTTTATATTTAGTTTTTTTTTTAAAATTAAAGATAAAAACTAAAGATTACTCCTATCTCTAGATTTTTTTAGTTTATATCTAACTATTTAGGAGGTTTATCAAAATTCAAACTCAGTATTAAAAATTAAAATAAATTATGTTCTTTAAAATTATGTTATTCCGCTGCACAAAGATGAACGTAGGCAAATTTAAAAAACAAGAAAATTGGCTACTAAAGCATGAATTAATGCTTGGAGGTAACAAAATCTTTCTAACTTTTCAACAAAGTAATTAAAAAAAAAACAAAGTTCTTTCTAAATTTTCAAAATTTTGATTCATACATCTCATAGCAGATTTGTTTAAATCATACAGGTAAATATTGAAAATGCTTTGAGGAGGAAGAAATTGGTATTAGTAATATCTGGATTAAACATTTCAGAAGAAGATATGAAAGCACTTCATTCGGTTTATGATGAATTGGGTAGAGAAGATAAATACAAAATTGTTTGGATTCCAATTATCAATCCAAATGAACCATATGAAGAAAATAGAAGAAGGTATGAGTATGTAATATCAAAAATGCCATGGTATATAGTGCAATTTACTACAAAAATTGCAGGATGGAGATTTTTAGAAGAAAATTGGCAACTAAGAGATGATCCATTAGTAGTTGTTCTCGATTCCACATCTAAAGTGGAATTCACAAATGCAATCCATTTAATTAGAGTTTGGGGATCTGAGGTTGTTCCCTTCTCCAATAGAAAAATTGACATTTTATTGGAAAAGACATGGCCAGAATCTACTATCCTCAAATTTACTGACCATCCAAGGGTGCATAATTGGGTAAGTAAATTTCATTTCTAGTCTTCAATTTAATTCGGCCCCTAAACTTGTTCCATTGCCTAACTTAGATATTAACTTTTAATTTCATCAAACTACACAATGTAGATCAAACTCATCAACTTATTAACTTGACAAGTTTAAGGGTTTTTTTGTTTTTGTTTTTTTTTTTTTTGTTTTATGGGTTTTAGGGAAAAAGTACTGATACTATTAAAATTAGCTTAAAACTTTAGTTTTTTAAAATTAAGTTTATAAATAAGACTACATTTTTAATTCATTAGTTTCTTTGTTTTGTTGTTTTGATTTGAGGAGTGATTTCAAAAACCAATCTAAAGTCTAAAAACTGTATATATAAATAGCTTAATTACTTAAATGTTTAAGTATAAAAGATGAAAGCAATAGTTTACAAATTAGGAGAAACGAAGCATAATTTTCAAAGTAATGTTCCCTTTGCCAACCAGTTTGGTTTTTAATTTTTAGTATTAGAAAGTTAAAGCCTATAACCAACTCTTTCACCTATCAATTTCTTGCTTTGGACTACCCTATTGACTCATGTATCTTTTTTTAATTAAAAAGATTAAAACTAAAGCAATGAGTTTTTAAAACATGTTTTCTTTTGGAGAATTTGACCAAGAACTCAGCTATTAAACTTGACAATACAAGTTAAAATAGGAAAATTATCTTAAATGTAAAAGTTGTAAAATATTTAAAAAATATAAAAAAAATTTATGATGGATTAATGATAGATACTTGTAGATGGTGCATTTCATCGATAGAATTTATGGTTATGTTATATTTTGTAAATTTTTTTATTCGTTTTTCTATTATTGTATTTTTCTTTTCTAATAAAAAAGGTGAGAGAATATATTGAATTTTAAAAAATTTCGAAGAATCAAAGGATTACAAACCAAGCCCTAGATAACCATTAAACAAGAACTAAATGACATTGGTCCAATTTTAAACAAAATCATAGGAAAATAACTATAAATCATTAATAAAGCGTATTCATGAATGATTAAAATTACAATTATGGTTTAACAAAGGATTACACATTGATTTTTTTTTTTTTTCATTTAGATCAACCAAGAAAAAAACATCATATTCTATGGAGGAAAAGACCCAAATTGGATCCAACAATTCGAAGAAAAAGTAATCGACATAAAAACCGATCCATGGATAAGAAGCAAAGGAATAACATTTGAGATTGTACGTATAATAAGAGACGATGACCCAAAACTCATGTCTCGTTTTTGGATAACACAATGGGGATTTTTCATAGTAAAAAGCCAAATAAAAGGTTCAAGTGCAAGTGAAACAACAGAAGATATATTGAGATTGATATCATATGAAAATGAAAATGGTTGGGGAATTTTAGCTGTTGGCTCTGAACCTGTTCTTGTTGGTCGTGGAAATTTGATACTTGCTGTCTTACAAGATTTCAATAAATGGAAACAAATATTAAACATAAAAAGTTTCCCTGATTCTTTCAGAGATTATTTCAATGAACTTGCCTTAAAGACTCATCAATGTGATCGAGTGGTTCTTCCTGGATTTAGTGGATGGATTCCGATGGTTGTTAATTGTCCCGAATGTCCTCGTTTCATGGATACTGGTATCAGCTTCAAATGTTGCCATGGCCGAGCTCGTATTTAAATCGATTATGATTTGACTACTCTAGTAATAAAATCTATTGCACCCTTAATAGTTGTTTTTGATGAATATATGTTGCATTTGGTGTATGGATCCTCATTTGTATTTTCTTTTTATTTACCCAACACATTAGCATATTATCAGTGTATTTGGTGTTAGAAATGCATGTTTATAAGTTTACATAAATAATAAATGCATTTTTCAATATTTTTTATATAGGTTCTCTTTTGTTATCTACCTTGGACTTTTATTTTTAGAGTTAGTTGCAAATTTAGCAATTAAATTCAAATTAATTAAGTATATAGCATAATTTTAAAAAATTTGTAAATATAGCAAAATTTGTCAAATTCTATCAATGATATAAGTCTATCACTGATAGACCATGTTGCAAATATTGGTTTATCATTAATATACCATATGAAGTCTATCAGCGATACAAGTCTATCAGTGATATAAGTCTATCACTGATAGACCATGTTGTAAATATTGGTTTATCATTAATATACCATATGAAGTCTATCAGTGATAGTTTTGCTATATTTGCAATTTTTTTAAAATGTTGCTATATCCTTAATTATTATTGCTAAAATAGTCATTCATTGCAATTTTTCTTATTTTTAATTAAGCATATTAAATGTCACTTCCAAATGCATTGCTTTTATGCTTCAGGAAAAAAAAAGTTATAGTGCTTAGGTTTTGGGATGTCGTGTTTTTAATTTAGTCCCTAAACTTCAAAATGTTACATTCTGTTTTTGAACCATTGGAATGATAAGGTCGAGACATCTGAATATCTCAACTAGCTAGGGTTGACACATTTCGATAGAGCCCTCGTAATTACTTCCTCATCTCAATAGAAATATTATTGCCTACGAAAATTTGACAAAAAGCGTGAAGAAGCACATGCCAATGAGAGTTGTGAAAAAATAAAGTGGATCTAATTCACGATACAAATGCCACACACACGAGCACACGCACACATGCACCTGATGATAAAACATGATTATTCACAAATCAAGTGACTTAATACAAAGCAATAACATCAAAGATTGATAAGTTAGTTTGTTGCAATATCATACCTATGTCTAGGTTGTGTCCTTAATGAAAAGACACTTCACTATCTAAAGTGTTTAACAATATATAACAACATATCTAATAGTACTCCTTTAACAACTCACATAAAACCTATAAACTGAATTTCCCTCGGGCCAATAAGAAGGTGGGTACTAATTAACCTTTTAATGGGTAGGAACGAGTGAATTTCATCTCGTACTCTATGTCCTCAGCTATTCACCTAGTCTTACCTCTGAAATGGAGGTTTATTGGGCCAGCATTGTTGGGCTTCCCTCACTTATGTAGACCTATATAAAGATAATCTCAATCATGTGAAAAAGAATTTATAGTTAGCTCAAGATTAAGATTAAATTAACCTAGGTTATCAATAACTGAAATAGTTAGTTTTATACAGTTAAGAATGTAATGTGATTGTTTCATAGTTCTAGTCTTATGCAAACTCTTTACATAAGATGCTTCTACTTTTATGTCTCCACATGAATGATTCAATATCACAATGTTTGTACTAACTACACAACAGAATTGCATCCATAATATCCCCAAAATAAGGCAACCAATCTTATTCATATACTGTAGACCGTTTAGGCAATATACTCGAACTTGATCCATGTTTCATGTCTCTACATAAAATTCAAGTTTACTCAAGATAGTCCTGGGACCTTAGTTTATTGAATTCAAGATTATAGCATTCAATTTCACTAATAATTTCTCAATAACAACTTCATTGAATAAAATATGGTTTTAAACTACAAACTACGAGTTTAAGGACATAAATTCTAACAAAATTGAGAAATCTGCTAAAATTGTCCAAGTGCTAGGGCGACGCATTGGAGCGTCATGGCGCTCCGAACTCTACACACGGGACACTTTTCATCGACGTCAGGTCGGGGCACTGTGCCTTTATTATAAATATGTAGCTAGTGCGCTGCTAGTCGAACCCTATTCTGCATTCCAATTGACTTCCACCTTTTTTTTCTTTCCATTTTCTACTTTCTTTCACTACAAGAAATAACGCATATGATAGCTAACGGAAAAGGCTATAATAGACTTTTATAGCCTTTTTCGAAAGTCCTGACAGCCCATGTTATTAAAAGTTTGAGACTTTTTATAGCGTTTTTTTGAATCTATAACAAGTACTATCGTAGAGTATGAAGATATAACTTGTATACATTGCTATAAAAATATTTGATAGCGTTTTTCATTAGAGTTATAATAAGTTATATAACTTAAATAATGTGCTATCTTTGACATATAATAGCATTTTTTCGACGCTATAATATAGTATTTACAGCTGTAATATTTAGCTATAATATAGTGTTTGCAGCTATAATATTAAGTTATAATAATGTTGTTTAATCGTTTTCAATTATTATAATAATTATAATACTCTTTTGCTATCATTTCATTTTTAGCTATATCAATCTTTCTATAACTTTAAGTTATGGCTACGAAAGAGGTAATCTTTTTTTTTCAAAAATAAATTTTCAATTAATTAACTTTTGATAAATTTTAGTTAAATAACACAAATTTAGTTAAATCTACGCACATAAATACTTCATAACACAATAAATATTAATAACTTACATTCATAATGTATTAAAATTACAAAATAAAGTATTTAATAATTTACTTAATTAAAGTTTCAGTCTAAGAAAAATACACAAACGTAAATAAAATATTTTGTAAATGTACCAACTGTAGCCACCTATTTTTATCGTGCACATATTTTTTTTTAAATACTAATATTAGTAATAATTACTAAATTGTTTATTTAATTATTTATTTTAAAAAGGTAAAAAATTATAGTAACATAATATTTTATAATATTTCATTTTTATTATTTTAGAAAACAAAAATTAATCAATTTATTTTTAAAAAATCTTTTAATATCACATTTGTACTATTTTAGGAAAAAAATGGATTTTTAAAAAATAAAATCTTATAATATCACTTTTATCATTTTAGGAAAACAAGAAATCCAATTTTCAATAAAAAATCTTTTAATTTTCATTTGATTTATTAATTTATTTTTCACAGAATCTCAAAATATCTAATTTAATTTATTTTAGAAAAATGAAAATTTGTTTTATTAACGTAGTATCAAATTTTGATTTTGATTTTTATTCTTATTATTTTTTTCTAATTTATGGTACTCCCCACGTCTATAAATAGGAGCTATTGTCGTTTGGAAAGAGGGGAAGGTTTTTTTGAAACAAAGAATTCTTTGTAGGAAAAGAATTCTTACTAAAAAATCTTTAGAGAAAAGTTAGAAATTATTTTTGAAGAATCTAGGCGAGTTGGAAAAATATAATCTATGATATAGTGGTAGATGTATCAAAGTAGAAAATGTTCCTAATTCTAAAAACATTATATTCATGTTAGAAATTATTCATGAGGTGCGGGTTGAAATAGACTATTTTAAATAAAAAGTTTATTAAAATCAGATTTTTTCCTAATTCTAAAAACATTAAGTAATTTATTTATTAAAATAAAACATCTCCAAAACTCTTTCTCTACCTCCTCCTCCTCTTCTTCTTCTTCTTCTTCTTCTCTTCTTCTTCTCTGTGGAAGATCCACACGTCGCCCCTCTTTGATTTTTCCTCCCTTCCGCTAACCATCTCTCATGCACGCCGAAAGCGACTAGACTTTTGGTCAACAACGTGCGAAATTCCTCTTTTTCTCTCCTTTAGCCGACGCAACCACCCAACACCCCTTGCACCGCTGAACTCACTGGTGAATCTGAACCATTATTTCTATTGTTTGTATTTATACAGTATATTAACTTCAAATGCTTTCCTTTTACCCACAATGTGATATATTGATGGTTCTTTTTATGAAAAACATCCCTCATAGTTTTGCTTTTATATGAGATATGTGTTTGTTTTGTCTACCATCCTATTCAATATTGTTGTTTACAATCATTTTTCTAATTTGAATCTACATTTTTTCTTTATGGTTGGCTATGTGATGAAACATTTTGGTAGCTTACAATGTGTTTGATGAAATGTCTCAATGAAGCATTTGATTGATTTTTGATTGATTTTTGTTCGTTCGAATTAGGAAATCAAGGCCAAGGGAGATGTCATGGCTATGGGCTGAAGCTTTGAGAAAAAGTGAATGAAAAATGAAATGTGAGATTTTAAACTTTGATGGTGTGCAGGGTCTTTTTGTTTGTCTATGCATTTTCCAAGTGAATTTTAGTAATTTTTTATTTTTCTATTGTTATTTTGTTTATGGTTGCTATTGAGTTGCTTTGATTGAAGGATAGAGAGAAGTGATTATTGATAATTATAGGTATGTTCTCTCCCCCTTTCTTACAATAAGGATAGTAGCAACAAAAATTACTACATGTTCTATATTGAAAGGAAAGACAAAAAAATGATGGTGAATTAAGATTTATTTTGTATGGTAGAATTTTATTTGCCACTTACCATGCTAGATCTTTCCAAGAGGAGTAAATTTGAAAATGTCGAAATACACCCTCTGCTTAAAACATAAACTGCGATGTATGTTATACACATTGGAAATGTATGAATGTGTATGTTGAAACTTAAGCCTATATATACACTTTTCAAGAGAATTTATGTATGTTATCTATTTGGTTTTTGGTTTTAAGTTTTTGAAACTTAAGCCTATACACTTTTTTTACCTCTACTTTTTATCAACATTTTTAAACTATATTTTCTTCCTATGACTACCTTATGACATTTTGAATAATTGATTGAATTGAGGATTAGCAGAAAGTTCTCTTACTTCAAGGACGTTGTCGTTATTTGTTCAAGTAAGTAGTGTCTACCTCCCTACCAAAATACATATTCAACTATTGTGGTTTAAAGTATATTTTGTATAATTCTAGTCTCGTTGAAAGTGTTTTAGTCTAATTAGTATGGTATATTAGTAGTATATCAACGTTTGCTTGAATTAATATCATCCAAAATCTCCATAGTAGTTCTTTCCTTACTTTGAAAGATCTTGTTGTTCCTTTCCAACAATAGTGTTGGAAATTGGGGGGAGGGGGGGACTAAGGGCTTTATGAGAGTTATCAACTTAACTTTGTCAAATTGTCATGTAAATGGAGTATGATTTAATCATTGAACATTTTTTCATACTTAGGGCTTGAAGAATCCTCGAGAGAGTGACAATGCTTGTTAAATTTTTATGAAAATGCAACATTAAAAAGGTATTACTTATGAGTATTTATGTTCAATCTTATTTTGTTGTGATCAATTGAGATGCATAATATGCACTAGAAATTTGTTAAAGTGCTAGACTTATATGTTTTTTTGATAGGGTTGGAAGGGCTCCAAGGTACGTTTTTAACTATTGAATTACAATGAAAATTGTTTGGACTTGTTAGTTCAAAGTTTAAATTGAGTTTAGCTTGTGAAACTCAAAGATTTCATTTGTATACTGATTATATATGTTGGTGTGGAATAGTTTATCTTGCATGTACCTAACAAAATGATTATGTTTGCTTGATTATATTTCTATTTGTCCATTTTCTTAAAGGTTTTGAGTGAACTCAAGTTTATGGTAGATTGGGGTACATTAAAGTTTATTGAACTTATTTTTCATTGTCCCATTACATAATGTCCTATATAAGGTGTGTATATATATATCTTGTTATATTTTTTTAATCTTTCTTAAAGTTTATAAACCATGGAAAATAAGTTGAATAGTAGTTTCTCGTTAGCTTTTCTTTCTAGAGAGTACATGTCTTTTATGTACATAGTTCTCTTTAGGGTTTGTTGTGAATATCTATGGATTTTATGAGAGTCACCACAAAAAAAAAAAAAAAAAACACAATGGTTTGTTTATCCCACATTGTTCTTGTAGTGTACCCTTTTGATCAATTATGTTAATAACATGTTTTGAAATTGGAGCTTCTGCGTTTTGTTGTGTCGTTTGTTTATTGATTAATGGTAACTTGTAGTATCAAGTCTACCCTAATCTTTTGGCATATTTGAGGAGATTGTTGATTTTTTTTCCCCTGTATTTTACTTCTTCAAGTTAAACTAAGTGAATAATGAATCCCATTTCATTCATTTTTGCTATTTGGTATCTCATCGTACTTTTTTTTTATTAAAATGAAGTTTGTTTAATGATCAACAATAGATTAAGATATTATAAACTCTTTGTATTAGTAAAGAAGAGTGAAGGGAATGAATTTGAAAAGAATCAGAATAGCCCTCATTATAACCATATCGTTTTTAGTTTGGGGCATTTAATTTAGGTTAGGTTCATCATCATTTCTTTAGTATTGTCTTCACCTTCAAGAAGAAAGGGTTGAATTAACAAGTTTTTACAAAGGCGAGCATATAAATTCTAACCACCAAGTTTTTGTCTTATCATTCTTTCATTGTCCAGCAGCTTTTTTGTTGTGTTTTATTTTTTTAAGTCAAAATGTGCACTACTTCTGTGTATCTTAACTTCTGCCTTCTCCTCAATTTGGTGGTTCAGTTATGTGTTGGGAGCTATTGAAACATTTTTTAATGTTGTACCAGCTGCAGGGATATTCAGAGGTAATGATGAGTATTTGTTGGTTTAGAGTTAGACTACAGACAGAACTTATTTGTATCTAGTTAAGCCTTTTTATATTGTTATTAGTTGTGGATTTCATTAGTTTTCATTTATAACTTGGATTTAAACAACTTTTTTTAGTTTCTAATTTCTATTTCTATCAAGGATATATTTGTCTGGTATGTGAGGTTTTGATATAATTTTACATGAGGCACTGGTACTCTAGTTTATTCTCATGAAGACACCATGTCCTTTTGTTTACAACATAGTAATGTCATTTGATTTTGAAGTAATAAGCATGAGTTTTCTAGGTGGAATTGTAAGGAAGGATTGGATAGCATTCCAATTTAAAGCAATTGTTCTATAACATAAGCGTATATAGTTGTATAATATTGGTTTAGACAGTATTGATACCTAAAATTTATTATCAGAATTTCACCACCATCTCCTTTAGATTAAAAACTTTTCACATGTAGTTTGTGCTATTGTCCATTACACAAGCAGTTATTTGTCCATTAAAATTTGGTGTTGTATGCTATGGGATTCTAGATATTTTCCATATTTATATTACTGTATTACCAAGACATGCTTAATTAAATTATATCAGAGATACTTGCTGCACTATGTTGATAATTTTGCTATTGCTATTGTATTGCAGAGAATATAGTTTTCGTGTTTTAAATTTAGCTACAAATTCGAATCTTATTTAGCTGTATGCTCTACTAGACTTTCTAGATAAGTATTGGTGGTAGAATTTATATGCTCACCCTTGTAAGTTTTATGAAAATGCAATATTGAAAAGGTATTACTTATGGGTATTTATGTTCTTTGTTGTGATCAATTGAGATGCATAATATGCACTAGAAATTTGTTAAAGTGTTGACTTATCTGTTTTTTTTTTTTTTTTAATCGGGTTGGAAGGACTTCGACGTATGTTTTGTTAAAGCAAATTTGATCTTTATATGGCTAGGTTGATGAGTTTCCAATTTCAAAAGTCTACCTAAAGCTCTATTGTTTGTTTAACTCAAAGGTAAAAAAAAGTAAAGTATGTGGACTTGCACCGAATAGAGCCATGATAAGTTTCCAATTTCAAAAGTTTACCTAAAGCTCTATTGTTTATTTATGAGTTTCCATAGAATTTTGAAGGTTTGAGAAGAGTTGTGGAAATTTAGGATAATACCACCCTTCTTACTTGTATTTATTCTCATTCTTATTAAGTTTTTCTAACTACGTTTCTTTGGTCCCTCAAGGATATGTCAAACTGTTCAACTTTAAGGACTACAAATTGTTATACATGTATTGTCGTAGCGTTTTTGTTGTAAGGACTAGAGAACGACCCAACTTTAAGGACTACAAATGGTTATTTTGCTCTACTTTAAACATTGTGAACTTTTCATTGATGAAATTTGCATACCTTGGACATTTTCTTTTTGAAGTACCTTTCTTACCATGGACAACAGTGCAGTAAGCCTAGGGAGGAGGAAACTTCTTCTTTGGTCGGTCTCACATTTTTCAATGTAATAGGTTTTAACTTAAGAGTAGAGTATGTACAGATTCTCAGAGCTAGTATTTACAATGGGATAATAAACTAAATTTCATCGCGAGAAGAGTTAACCAAAGAATAGCTAATGTTAATGTTACTTACTAATTTAATTTTTAGAGTTTTATTGCAAGAAACAAGGGTGAGAGAGTGCTTTGCATTCTTATACTTGAAGCTTCAATCTCATCTCACTTCTTGCTTTTCTGCTTGTCATGCTAATCTTCGATCTCATCTCACTTCTTCCATCGTGTACATGTCTGAAGAAACCTCAACCCAAGTAACTAGGAAAAATTAGTTTGTGGGAATTACTTGTGAGAACAGGATTATATATTTCATGGTTGACATTTTGCACGTACAAATGAACACCATCATTTCTATTCATGAAAAATATTCAAGAGTGGTTGTATATATATATGATGTTTGATGTGCCCTAAACCTCAACCCTATCTAGTGCCTTATGCACACATACACACACTTGAACTCTCTGTATTTGTCTCTTTTTGTCTCCATGAATAATGAGAAGCCAATACAAACAGATGAATTCTCTGTTTGGTTCTCTTTCTCTATCTCGATGTTGGGGAAAAGCTAAATATATGAGGCATTGATTTCAGGAATTGGTGCGAGGGTTTGATCAAGAGGCTGCTGCAGTTGTTGTGGCAAAGATTAACTTCATAAAAAATGGAGATGGAGGTATTCTTAAATGCTTATATCCCTAAAAATGCTTATATCACTTATATTTATTCGTTTACGTCATCAATAATTCTCTTCAAACATTTTAAACTGCATTGTTTTGGCTTCGGAAACTTAAAAAAGAAATTGGGAGACGACTCCAAGGTTTAGGGAATTTTATATAGGATTCCTACCTTCAAAAAGTTTACTTTGTCATGTGTGTTGAAATTCATGCGTTCCTCTATTATATTTATTCTAAGGTGTTCTTTTACAACATAAGCTCGCTCTATCTTGAATTAGTTTATAGATTTTGGTTGCTGATATTAAATTCTACAAACGCTCATCAAGTACATGGGTAGGAAATAAGTTCTTGATTAGAAACAAGATTCATAATATATATAATGTTTCTTTTACATTCACATTACTACATGGTAGTCCTCCATTTTCTTCTTTGTTATGGTAATGTTGGTTCACAAATGTATGTGTTATGGATGCTTATATTCATGTTGTCTTTGTAGGTTCAACCAGAGCCAACAACTTCATGAGTTTTCTTTCAAAGAACATTTTCAGAGGCGAACATTCTCGGTTAGTCGTTTATGCTTCTGCAGAAAAATCTTATTAGATGTATTTGAATGCTATTTAAAATATTTTTTGATTAAGGGTTGGGATTCCGTACTTGTAAATTGTTGACACTTGATTGGAAATGTACGAATATTATAAATTAGATTATATCGTATATATATTAAAGTGTTGGCAACTTTTTTCTATATGGGTGTCAATATTATAAATTCAAAATTGTCATTCTCAACTACATTATTGTCATTCAAATGGTTCGTGTAATGGTGGAGCGGCAAGGAGAACAGGAAAAAACTGTAGTAAATTGAGAAATTTGCAACAGAAAATAAATGACGTAATAAATGAATTTGTGACAGTTATTAATTGTTGTCAATCCGAAAACGATGACAGTTGTTTAATAAAATAAATTGTCACGATTGCCCTATATGTGACAGAAAAAAAATGTTGTCAATAGCAAAACAATGACATTTTTATACAAAAAAACTGTTGCGATTAACATATTCATGACAATTAAAAAATGTCACAATAAATGAATTCACGACATTTATTTAACCGTCCTTAATACACAAATGTTGATAGTTATTTGTTGTCATAAAATAAAATATGACAGTTATTTGACGTTGTTGAATTCTGATTAACGACGTTTTAAAACTGTCATCGAAGGACTTTCCATGACTCCCGCTTCTATGACTGAAAATAACTGTCGCGAATTTCGTTTACGACAGTAAATAACTGTCGTCGTAGACCACTTTTTTATGCATAGGTACAAAATCTATAATTTCATGATTGAGCGATCGTGGCCTGCCAAAGAAGAATCGACTTTTAGGAATAAGATACACACATTATGAGCCCTAACGTTTTCTTCTTCACATCAAAATAACATTAGGATCAGAATCACAAGTCCTAATATCATAAAATTTCATTTCTCTTGTGATTAGAAACTTAACATACCAAGCACTTCATGGATGGTTCAAATTAGAAACATAAAAGAACACAAAAATGGGATTCCTAAGTCCTAAAAACTACTTCAAGCGACGGGATGAAGAAACAAAAAATCTAGTTTTTTTGCTAAAAATTTCCTCTATTTAATCACAAACTAGTGACCTAAGCCATTTATATACAAAATCCATCTACACATAACTTAACCCAAAAAATCAACAAGCCATTTCAGCATAACCAATAAGAAAATCACACCCTTTCAAATTTCCAATAATACTTCTTATTAGAAAAACAACAATCATCAAATAATAAAAATGACAACAAATACATATAGCAACAACAAGTTCAAAAGCAATGAGATCAAAGATAAATACCACAATCAAAACCAGCATACCCATGATTCAAAGACCCAGCAACCTAAAGAAAATCTTATACAAATAGAATAAATTCCTGTAATTACAACAAGAAACACAAGAACGAAAACAACAAGAAAAACTTTGAAATCGTCGAACAAACAAAAACTTCAAAATTCAGAGAGAGAGAGAAAACTTACATTGTTCTGTACTTGGCTTGATCTCACACAAATCTATTGGTGTGGTCGTCTGCAAGAAAACATAAGGGGTTTGTCGGTGTGGTCGTGATCGTTTGCAACAAAAGAAAATTGAGAAGGGGGTTATTGCCAAAAAAAATATCAAGTGGGGAAGGGGGTTTCAAAAACAAAATCGACAATGGTGAGTTAATAGAGACAAGGAGCAGAGAGATCAAAATTGCAAAAAAAAAAAATATGTTCAACCTTAACCACGTCATCATCCTTGAATACCAAATCGCTCTCCTCGTCATTTGAGATGAGAAATCATCGTTGTAATTCCAATATCGCCGTCGTAATCGTTTGAACAGATTTCAGAGATGGGTTTGGTCGCGTGATGGATTTGCTCGTGAGAGGCCGTCGCGTGAGATGAGTTACGGTACTTGTTTTGTAGCTTGGATTTCTTGGATTCTCCCTTTGTCCTAAAGAATGGATGAAAATTTAAATTCATTTCTATCGTAATATTTGATTCAAATCTTTGAGATAATTTAACTAGCCGCACAATTTTCAATTCAATTTGTTAGGTAAAGATTACATATTGCTAAATAATGATAGTTCGATAAATAAATTCTTTGGATAAGAGAGAAATTATAATTATAACCCAAACTAGATTCTTTAACATAGAATCTTTACAATTATCTTTTTGTTTCTTGCAATTTGTTCACCTGCACAATTTCAAATCAAACTGCTCCTCGGTTACTTGGTTGAAAATTGGTTTGTTGGAGAATCAGCCTGCTCTTTATGATCAACCTAGAATTTTCACTAAAAATCTAGTGCTTGGTAAGTGAATTTAGGTGATTAATATTTGACACGTGCTTCGACGACGAAACTTGTGAGTCACTGAGTCAGAGATTACTTTGAAGGATCTTACTGCTTTTGCCTTTACCCAACAACCACTCTACATTACCTGTCATTTTCCTGTTCTAAAACGGTAAGTAAATTTTAAACTTAAAACGAGACTAATTAACTTATTATCTATTTTTCATGGCCTTACAGGTGAGGACCCGCACAAATACACAGATCAAGAAATTCCATGGTAGTGAGTTGTGACATGAATTCACATGTAGAGTGACTAAGGAGTAGCTACCCAAAGCCCTCTCCTTTTTTCTCAAGGACGATACTAAGGACTCATTGTACAATCTCCTTGCACGATCTATAGTCATATGAGCCTTAGATGAAATAGCTTTTCTTGGAAATGTTTTTTTTTTCTACTTCTCGCGTCGTCGGGATTAGAAAGAAAATTTTATGGTATCACACCGGCAAACAGAGAGACGATGTGCTACGCCCCAAAAAAAATTAAAGTTATATTGAATTTAATTATCTTAATTTTATTTAATTATGTTGGAACTATTGGACATTAAGTTGAAATATTTGAGTAAGAATGGATGGTCTTGTGGAATTGGAATTAATTAGATATTTGTTCGATGAATATTTAATTAGTTAGAGAATTTGAGCGTTTGTTGAGAATTTGATTTAATGGTATGTTATGATGTTTAAGTAAAATTGTGAAAATTGTTTGGTTTTATGAAAATTAAAATTTATTAAATAATTTGATGTTATTTATTTAAGGAGAATTTTTAAAAATAGTAGATTTTACAAAATATTTACAACTTATAGCAAATTCTATCACTAATAGTTATTGATATGTTATAGTGATAGAAGACTATCAGTAATACAATTCAAAATTTTGCTATAAGTTGTAAATATTTTAATTTATTTTACTATTTTTAAAAATGCTCCCTTAATTAAATTGAAGAGTGGAAATTTTGTTGAAGATTTGATATGGATATATATATATATATATATATATATATATATATATATATATATATATATATAATTATGTAAAAGGAAAAGATGATTATATTTGTTAAAATATAATTATTTAAGAAAGAGATATTGTATTTTGTAGAGAAACATAAATTATTTGTGGGAAGATAATTATTTGGACAGAGGATATTTGTTTAGAAAGAAAAAAAATACTGAGAAAATAATTATATTTTGAAAAAGTATAATTATTTGTAAAAGTATAATTATTTTGATAAAAAAAAAATAAAATTGATTGGATTTGATGAAATTTAATGGAAAGACAGAATATTTGATATATATTTGAAAAAGATAATTATTTTTGGAAGATAAAAGTTGATTTGATAGGAAATTTATTTGAGGAAGAACTGGATTTTATTTAGTTGGAAAATATAATCTATGTAGAGAGAGATGATTTGTTTGATTGGACAAGAAAATATTATATATTTAATTAAAAGAGAATAATAGTTTAAATAAATATATATATTTATTATATAAAAAAGAATTATTATTGTTATTAATGATGCTTAAGATTTTGTGCATTTAAGATATTTATTTAGAAACGATAATGAGAATATATATATATATTAGTATTATATATATATCCTAAAGAAAAAAGAAAATAATAATGATAAATATTATTATTTGGGAATAGCATTCGAATGCTTAACATGAAAAGAAAAGGAAAAAAGAAAGTTATTCATTTTCCTCGCATAACCCTTTACTACATGCCTTTGGGAAATCTAAATGATGAATTTTTTCCATTTAAATTGAAGAATTTTTACTGTCAACAAATGAATATTGTTATAACTTAGGTGGATAATGTGACATATAAGGATTGAAATAGATAGTTACCATAGATGACCGATACATTATGACTCAAATATGTTATAACTACGATGACTATGTTATGATGCACATGATTTATTAATCACATGATAAGGACATTATGATTGATATAAATGTCAAGTTATGGGCTGCCGTGCTCTGTTAACTTTGTCTATTAGGGTCGTACCTATATAGATGTCTCTCGAATAACTACCTTTTAATGACTAAGTGGTTCGACGGGGTCATTTATAGTCCAATTCTCTTAGGCATTCCTTTGGGTCGCCGAACACTAGTTTCTTTTAGGTGTTCCTTCGAGTTCAAGATGTGTTCCTACGGGATCACTAGATAGCATGTGTTTGGGAGCATGATGGTTATGGAGTACTTCCTTGCGGAACCTTAATGGAAAGCTAACAGACACCTAGCGGGACTAATAGTGGGTCCCTTACTGAGTATATGTTTATATTTATTCTTTTTTATGTTTAATATTTCAGATAAAGATAAAAGTAAAGAAAAGTTGACAAGCTACAAGAAGGATCCGTGATATGGGGACACAGTTCTGCTTTCGCATTTATGTATCATTTTTTTTTTCAGTATTTTTTTTTAGACATATTTATTTAAGTTTATTTTATTTAAACAAATTGTTATTGTGCGGGTTATGTTTTCATAGTATTTTACTGAATTTGCAAATTTTATGTCTTTGGAACATTTATATTTAATATAAGTTTTGTTAAAATTTTAGTTTTCCTCTTTTCAAAAAAGCTTCTTTTGCTAATGGTCTTTTGAATAGTGACTTTAACTTAGTATAAAGAGTTGGATTCGTTAGTATTGGGAGCGGTTCAAATGCCCCTATAGTAGTTTTCTGCATCATTAGATATCGAATACACTCCTAATTCAATACTCTATGAGGTGCTTGTCTTTAATAATAGTACACAATTGATGCAACTGTAGAAACCCACACAGAGGCTAAAACTTTTGTCTCCATCATGGTTGCTATTAGTTAATATATAGTTTGGGACTAGGGATTGAGTCCTTCTGTTCTTCACATCTTCACAAAAGGTAAGTAGATTTAGATTTGAACTTGCTAGACTGACCACTCTTTTGAAATATGGTATATTATTTCTTGCATATGGACAACAACCTTAAGGGTCTGTAATCAAGGTGAGAACTATATGCTTGAAATAAGTAGGGTTATAGGCCTTCCAATTATCGTAATCATTGGGGAGTCAGGGTCAAGGTGGACAAGGGTATGATAATTCTAGCATAACTTTAGAGGACATGGTAAAGAGCCTAGTTGATGCACAACTCTACAGCTAAAGCAGAATTAGGAGACAACCATCTACCATATCCAAAGTTTGTTTATGGTTTCATATCGTTAGATTTGATGTCATTTGGTAGTGAATTGCCGGACTTAAAAGCACATTAAAAACTAGATTTGGTGGTATAATTATAGATTGAAAACAAATGAATATTATTAAATAAAGTTAACAAGAGGCTAAATCTCAAAAAGTAGATACGAAAGAAAAGAAGTCAATGTGGTGGCGCTCTACAACGCTACTCTCGACAGTCTGAGAAGAACACAAGCATACGCGTCAAATCATGATATAGTTAAAAAGAACTTGGCCAAGTTCGTCTTTAGGGAACCAGTTTAATCTTAATCTTTTAGCAATTTAGAAATTGTGCTCGTTTTATGTAGGAGACTGACTTACAATGCAAATAAAGTAATTAATTAAGCTAATAAAACAATAAAAGATTAACAAACCTCGACTAAAGTAGGTAAGTCTATTATAATTTGACGTGTGCAGTAGCAGAATATCAAAGAAAGGCTAGAGACAAATACTCCTATTCAGCAAAATAGTAGACACTTCATAAATACAAAAACATGATGATTTGGTACGCACCACAAAGCAGCAAAAAAACCATATTTTCCCACCACGAGATTTCTAGAATTTTGGTACAATTTTTTAATGTTGGTTGTCATTCGTTTTTCTCTTCTTTTTAAACTGAAAGACTGGCTACTCATTATGATCTGTGTTTTGAGTGATACTTCGCAACTTTTGTTTATATATGTTTTAGTAATCGATTTTTTTCTTTTAAACTTACCAAAATGCCAAACTTACTCTCCACTTTAACTCTTTTTAATTTGTTCAGTATAGTATATATGCTTCTATAAAGGGCAAAGATAAGTACATTTGTGTTCATTATGCTTTTTGGAAAGCAGATGGTCTGTCTACCAAAAATCTCTCCTAAACTTATGGTTTCTTTTTTCATACTTTAATAGTAGCCTTTATAAACGTAGCAACAATCAATATAATTAAACATAAAATCTAATACATATAAAGGGAGTATATATAGTATTTTTTATATGACAAATTGCATAAATAGCTCGTAAAGTGTGAAGTATGATGGTGGTAGTTTTTTTTGGAATAACGAGGGACTTCCAAGAAGGAGATAATTCCTTATCATTCCCAAAAGTAAGCGAACCCAATGACTTATTAACATGAAACCATGAATGGGTAGTAGAAATCTCAGCTAACAAAGGCATGGGTGCTCATTCAGGCGAAATCAACCACCGGAATTCAGGAAACCAGGTAAGGAAGTAGCATTAGAGTGGAGTGGGGAAGGTTAGTGTGAGTTTGTTGGAAGATGGGGAACGTCGTTGAAAGGAAAGGGATTAGAGGAGCAGAGACGAAGGCAGAGTGAGACCGATAGCCTGAGCCACACAAGGAAGGAACCACCCCGTATGATGGTGGTAGTTATAATTTATACTATCAAGATTTCAACGGTACTCAAACTTAAACCAATGATAAAATTGGACCCTTGTACTTATATTCCATGTGAAGATTGTACCAATTATACAGGTAAGAGGGTTTCAATTTTTATCCTTTTAGAAGTTCAACTTTTACCGATACACGTTATTATTAACAAATGATAAAATGCTTACACTATATAAACTATAAGTGCTTATCATAGCTCTAATATCAAGCATTTGATTAGGGGAGTATATGGTTGGGTTGGGTTGGATTTGGTTGGAAGACATTTCCAACCCAACTCATATTTTCATATGGTTGGTTTGGCAACCCGAATAGCATTCCTAACCTAACCCAACCCAACCCATAAAATATAGGTTGGGTTATCGAGTTGAGAAGAAGATGGTGAACATTGGAGACTAAAACGGAGACGGTGTACACCGGAGATGAGAGATTGAGACGAGTGAGAGAGGGTAAGTCAGAAATATGAGGCACGAAGTGAAGACTGACGTTGAACAAAGTGAGGAGAGACGGTCGGAGACAGTGAACGCCAAAGAAAGAGGGAGATGGTGAGTTGGAGAGATGAGACACAACGTGAAGACTGAAGTTGCACAAAGTGAGGATGAGACATGAGTTTGTGACCTACCTCTTTTTTCATTTACTAAATTATTATTAATAATAAATTAATAATATAAATATTATTATTATAAATATAAATAAGTATATATATATATATATATATATATATATATATTAATTCAGGTTTGGTTGGATTGAACTGAATTTTTAACCTAGTATGAAAAAGAAAATCAACTCAACCCAAATTTTAAACTAACCCAACATAATCTTTATAATATATATAGATTGAGTAGTCTTGATTAATTTGGATGGTCGGATTACTCTTATAGCTTTACATTTGACAAACTTAAATAAGTTAATTAACACGAATACGAAATTGGGGCCTATGATAACTTTGGCTTTAATTTAAAAAAAATCAAACGCATATGAGCTATAGGTTTAGTTGATCATTGGGTTTATATATATTAGTAAAAGTTAATGATTATGTTAGATTCTCTCATTCGTAATCCTTGTCATAATATACTTAATTGAAGATTTGATTGATTATTTTTCAAAAACAGAATCAAATTCAATTCAAGCAATATTATTTATTAATAAAGTCAATTCTGGTTTTCATTTATTAATAAACTTTATATTAGTATTTAAAAGTAAATTATAATCATCTATAATGCAATCATTTCTATCAACTCATTTTTATAAAAAATACTTCAAACCAACCAATAATAAAAACATTTTAAAAAATAGCAAAATATTAAAATTTTTTACGTGCTGTATACAAAATTTGAAGCATATTATGTCACACCTTCACCACAAATGTGTCTTCTACGTATCGAGTATGGACATGACTTTGGTCGAACCAATGTTCTAAAGTGAAATGTTAAAACATCTAGGGTACTTCTTTAGTCTTAAACTTAAACTTTAAGTGTGATCACACCGGTGAAAGCTTCTACTAAGCAGTCGAACAATGGACTATATAAAAATTAACAATTCTTTTATTAACAATCTTGTTACAAAACAAGCGTACGGTTTAATTGCAACTTAAAGGATTACAAAATTTAAGCTAACTACTACTGTTACTACGCGGCGCATCAAGTACTTAGCAGCGACCGACCTCCTCTCGCCTCACTTGATGACACTTCTTTGCTTAACCCAAAGAGAAAAAACTTAAAACGTAAGTGAAAAAGCTTAATGTGGGTGACAATAATTAGAAATACACATTTTGAAAAATACAATTTCATACAATAAAAGCTTCTTATATTCACGACATCTTAACACGCTTTTCTATGCATTAAATAGCACAAAAATCACATTAGCTTCAGCACATCAAGGTTCACTTTGTAATAGATCAAATTGCTCGTGGAGCCCTTAAGGCTCGCTACGTGCGTTCTGCTAATAAACTTAACCAACTTGCGGAATGTCTTACAAAATCTCTCACACATTCTCAATTTCAAAGCCTTTGGTCCAAACTCTTGAGTAGCTTAACTACCCTCTCGTTTGAGGGATATATTAGAGAGAAATACCATGTTGGCACCACGATGGCATCCATTCAACAAATCAGAGCACCACCTCACACAAATCCAGAAGCTTATATCAACCAATCAGTTAGTACCACATGTACAAAATTGTGTCAATATATTTTATTTTTTCCACCCAAATTATTGGGCAATTTCCAGTATAAATAAGGCATCTCAGCCTTTATTCTATTCATCGAAATACAGAACTAATAAATATCTCAAAACCCTCTTTCCTTCCTGGTGGTACATCTCAAACGCACATCTGCCTATTAACTCCATAAACTGAACTATTGGAAAAAATAAGGGAAAAAAAAAAAAAAGTGTATAACATTTGACTTTGTAGAGTTTCTTTTCAGAATTTGATTTGTAGGTATTCGTGTGATGGAAGGCATGATGGCCCCGCTAAGGCAATTTATTAAAGCTCAATCTTCAAATATATTATTCCTTGGACAAAAACAGTAGTTTTCCTGTTCTCTCTACCTTTTATGTTATTTCCATTTTTAATGTTTATAAATAGAGCTCTTCATGTTAAGAACACAAAACACACACACAAAATAACATTATCCCCCTTGCCTTCACAAGACAAAGATCTCCAATCTTTTAGCCTTCCACAACACCATGGCTATCCTAGCTCCAAAAAAACCATCCACCCCAATCACCCATCCTAGGCTACAAACTCACAAGGAAGATTTGAGTTTGAAAAACTTGTCCGACGAAGCTGTCGCAGGTCATATTTATTCAAAGCATCGTGATGATGATACAATCAAGATTGATGTCGATAACTACATTTCATTTCTTCAAAGTCTGTTTTCCAATG
Source organism: Cucumis sativus (assembly GCF_000004075.3). Classification (NCBI taxonomy): domain Eukaryota; kingdom Viridiplantae; phylum Streptophyta; class Magnoliopsida; order Cucurbitales; family Cucurbitaceae; genus Cucumis; species Cucumis sativus. The sequence continues at coordinate 10,693,031 of NC_026656.2, forward strand.
TTCAGCAAATCAATGAAGCTTCTTCTCAAGTAATATACAATTTGTTTGTAGTAAAGAAAATACAATTCTTTTTGTTTATATATTTGATTTGTTTTGTATTTAAAATTATTCAAATGACAAATTATTTATATACGTTTATTTTGTTGTTTATTGTAGGGACATGAAGGACGTGTGATATATTCAGAAAATTCATATAAATCTAATGTGACGACAATTGATCCACCAGCTGATATCCTTAAGAAAGTTTCTATCAAGGTTACTTATATTAAACATTATCACAAACTCATATGACCCACGCATTACTTAACCCTAATGTTACTAAATAGTTTTAAATAATTTTACACATGGTTTACATGTACGTAGTAATGTCCAAACCTCAATTTTATAAAAAAATCAATGATAACAACAATAAAAGGTTGATGTGTGGATGAATATATTTTAAAAATCATAAATACAAAAAAATAAAAATATATTTTACATAATATAAGGTAACTATTTTAAATGACAAAACGGGTGAGAATATATACAAATAACATAAAATGTCATAATCTATCAGTGATAGACCAGAATAGACTCTAATAGAACGTAAATCCTATCATCGTTCTAGTAGTTGTCTATTATATAGTTTATCACTAATAGATAAAAATATTTTATTGTATTTTAAAATATTTTATATAGTTTATAGTCTACTCTATTTGACAACAATTGATGATATAATGAACAAATTACTTACGTTTCTTATTTTTAAAAGATTGCTTTTTCCTTAAAACATTGAAAGTAAAAGAAGTTGAAAAAACACTCAGAATGTTATTTTCAAAAAGCTAATTATTGAAGTGAAACTTTCAAGAACAAACACTGCAATAATGTTTTCTTTTTCTTTTTCTTTGCAAAGATGCAAAACAAACATGGATGAAATGATTACATGTAATGATTTCCCCCCCCCCCCCCCCTCAATTTTGGTCTCTTTTGGTCTCTTTTTGTCTCTTGCCTTTATGTATGTTTTTTTTTTTTTTTTGGGAAATATATACCAAATAAAATACCTTACCAAAATAGTATAATATATTAACTAATCAATTGGTAAAATTCTTCATGGATATCGTTATTATAAAAGCTATCGTTAAATATCGCTAACTGATAGTACATTTCTCAAATTGAAAGTTGTTATCGAAGTTATCTTTATCAATGATAGGAACTTATTTATAACAACTATTAACTGCAATCACTAATAGTTGCAATCAATCAATTTAAAAAAATTAAAAAAATCTCTTAGACTGGTGATAAATAGAAAGTTATCACTGTACAGTGTTAGCAACGAATAGCAATTATCAGTGATATTCACTGACTTAATTTTAGCTATCATAGATAGCTTTTAAGATGAGAAAATCACGAAGTGTGAGAGACAGTGTCATTTTTTTCAAATTAAAAACTATTAATGATAGAAGTTATTGCACATCTATCAGACACAACCGTTATTACCAAAGCTAGTATATAAATGATCGCCCCTCATTTGAGAAATTCATAAAGAAGCACTTAAAATTGTAGTTATAAATGAGTTCTTTACTCTTTTCTTACTAATTTTTACATGCAATTATTTTATTCTTATGTTATATATTCTATTATCCTTTGCTTAAATGTGAGTTATGCAAGTGATTCTTTATTCTTCGGAATGTAAAAATATATAACACTTTAGTCTAAAGCTAATTCCACATATCATATAATGAAAAAGAGTTGGGATATATTGAAAAACTTTAGATTAAGTAATAGAAGTCTTGTCGACAATATCTTATAATAATAAATATCTTATTATTAATAAATTATTTTGTTATAGTTATAATTATTTAAATTAAAAATGTTGCTATGGAGTTTATTATTATTTTGCTTAATATGATGACTCTTTATTTTGGTATATCAAACTTTCAAATTTCTAAATTTCGTGGTCATATGTTTGATAAATGTTTAAAAATAATAATAATTCTAATTATTTTACCAGTTTCAATATAAAGTAATGAATAAAAATAAATTCAAAAACTAATTTTAACATTAAATAAAAGAGATCATAATTGGTTCGTAAATTTTAGAAATAATAATTAAGTATATATAGCAATATTTTTTTAAAATAAAGTTGTAAATATAACAAAATTTATTTATGATAAACTTTCATCGCTTATGAATTATTATAGTTTATGAATTATAAATTAATATTTACAACATTGTCTATTAGTGATAGATTTTGACCGATTTTGTTATATTTGTAAATTTTTTAAAGTCTTGCTATATACTTAATTATTTTAAATCTAATTTTATATTTTCAACTACCCTCGAATAATATGTATATATAAACTAAAATGAAGCAATATCCAACATACTTTTGAGTAAATGAAGAGCTACTATCTATATGAAATCACATTAGTCCCTATAATTATCGACCTGTCACATGCATATTTTTAGTAACTAAAATATTTTAGCAACATCTCCCACTTTTCTATTAATTACGATAAGATCAATAAAAAAATATACTACTAGTAACAAGACCCAACTTTTAAGCAAGAAATTTTGTTAGTTCAATCATTATGCATGGTTCACTGGACAACAAATAACAAAACCTCCCATGTTTGTTTATCTCAACCCAATATCTTTTAGTGATCATTAACATATGTACATGTCAATCGAGCTTTTATATATATATATGCTACAATGATAATTTACATCTTAACTATTGAATAAATTTACGTTGTTATCTCAGTTAGCATTCAAGTCTCCTGGGATAGAGAAAGCTCACCAGACAACACTTGAGATTCTTGACATACTGGTTAGCTATCCATGGGAAGCGAAGGCAATTTTATGTCTTGCAGCATTTGGTAGTGACTATGGACTTCTATGGCACTTAAACCATCACTCTCTTTTTGACCCACTTGCTAAATCCTTAGCAAATATTCACCACTCAACATCATTGAAAAAGCACTTGGACTCATTCAGTTATAGACAAGTGATTTTCAGCTCAAGGAGTCTAATTTACTTGTGCTTTGAAATCATCAAACTCATGAATCAAATAAGACTTTTCTCCAAATATGATTCCAAAGAAATTCCTGAATTGGCTTCTGCCCTTCGTCAAATCCCACTCTTTTCTTATTGGGTTATACACACTATTGTTGCTTCTTCCACTGAAATCTCCAGCTATCTCGCTAATACTGAGTAAGTTCTTTCTATAAAAGCTTCATCTTATTGTTTTTCTTCAGGGTTGAGTTTAACTTTGGAGTTGTATTTAGTTGAAATCTCAAATCCTACTGATAACTATTTTGATTAATTACTTAAAAAGCTACAGGTGTGTTTGAGATAAAGAATAGTGGAGAGAAGAGTTATATATTCTCTAGGAAGCTGTGAACTTTGGAAGTTGTCAATGTATAAATTTGACGTTTTATAATGCTTAGACCCACAAACTTATTAAGCTAAGCCAAATAAGGAGTCAACTTCATAACTTCTACTTTAATTCCTCCCGTCAACATAACACACTCTAAATTTTCACGAGTGAGTTAATTTAGGACCTTTTATATATTTCTGGTTTAGAATAGTTGCTTTTACAGTTGCAGGTTTTATTTTAAAATTAATTTGATTGTTATTTAGTTTTTGCCTTAAGTTTTTGCTAATTTTTAATTTTGTGGTTAGTCACTCCCCTTTTTTTAAAAAAAACTGTGGTGTGTGGGTAGTGTGGTTTATGATTTACATATTTGTTTAATTTACTATGATGCATATTTAATCATATTTTATAAGACTTATATAATGATTATATTTGAATTCTAATTAAAATTTCTTCAAATTTTAAAATCTTTCTAATTAAAAATTTCTACAATTTTTTCTTTAAAATTACACTTCTCATTTTATTTGAACAATTCAAAATAATTAATTTATTATTTTAGAACGTTTTATAATAATCAATTTTTTTAATAATTAAAATTATTTTACTTCATAAATAAAATTCTAGTATGAAATCTAAAAATATTGGAATTTTGATATTCTAGAATTATTGAGATAATAGATAAATATTTGGAAGTGGTCTAACAAAGTCCGGTAATATTACTAGTAATACTTCTCGATGAATGTGGATTTTACTCACAAGCTATGAATACTACCACTTTTTCATTATATATAAAAGTGATTTTTCATTATCTCACATTCTTTTATTTTTCATTAAAATTCTTTTGGAAGGATTACACCGTAAATATTTTGCAACTATGGACTATAGGTTTGAAAGAACAATAAATTTATTTAGGTCATTTTAAGTTGGTTTTATAGAAATAAGTGAAAATAGTAATAGATCCTTACTAGGGTTCATACTATACAATTTTACTATTTTGTATTTAATTTTAATTGATACAACTTTTAAATAGCCTAGTATAAATTGATTTTCTTAAATATACATGACTAAGATTATTTCGTTGAATATTTCAGGAGTCAATCACCAACATACTTGAATGAATTGAATGAGAGGCTCAATGCCATCCTAAACACACTTGGAGATTTGTTGAATATTTTTCAAGAACAACTAGGTCAATTATATTATTAATTAGAAATAATATAACGTTAATTTTCCTTAAGCTTTGCATTCCTTAATTGTTATTCAATCTTGAAAAATGCTTGGTTTTCTGTGATGCAGAAGAAATCAATCTATACAGGTGGCTTATTGATCACATTGACCAGTTTCCTACTGAAATAACATTAGTCGTGTCTAAGCTGCTTGAAGGCAAGCCTAATGCTAAGCCTCTAATAAATTGTTCAACTTTCAACGAGGTTAGTTATACATATAAATTTTCCAATCCTTGTTTTTTTGTAAGGGTAATTAATTACACTATTTATAATGATATTTTTGAAAAATTATAAATATATTAAAATCTATCGCTAATAATAGACTCGTAGTAGCAATATTATTAACTCCAAATCAAGGTTACATGGTCTATCAACTTTGAGAGAGTTGGATCAATTATATATATATATATATATATATATACAAATTCGTATGATGTATTTGCTAATAACTAATTTGGAGCTAATTGTTATATTTTCAATTACCACACATTTTTTTTATGGGCTTATTGCAGATTTGGTAAAATGAGTTTTAAAAATTAGACCTATAGTCTAGATGGATTACTTTTGTATAAATGACAAAAAAATCAAGCTCGTCTCATAAAATGTTAAATAAGTATGGATGTACCTAATAGACTTAGTATATACTTGATAGACACATCATACATGATAACATTTGATATCTCATACACTAAAAGGTGTCATATCTGTAAAATATGAAAAATGTGTGACTGACTTTAATTAAACATCTCATTCCTTTTCCCTTTCTCTAAGGTTTGACAGTGATTTGAATTTTGATTTCTTGGTTATATATACGTTTTATAAATATCCATTTCAATTGTGAATTTTTTTTTAATAGGAAAGAATTGAAGATGCCTTGAGAGAAAAGAATGTGATATTACTGATTTCTTCTGGATTGAACATTTCAAATGATGATATTAGAGCTCTGAAATTAGTGTATGAAGAGTTGAAAAGAGAGGATAATTACAAGATAGTATGGATTCCTGTCATGAATTCTGAAGCTTTTAATGAAGAAAGTCATAAAAGATATGAGAATTTGAGGTCAACAATGAAATGGTATGCAGTGCAATATGGGACAAAAATTGCTGGATTAAGGTTTTTGGAAGAGATTTGGCAACTTAGAGATGATGCTCTAATGGTTGTTCTTGACTCAAAATCAAAACTCAAATTTTCAAATGCAATTCATTTGCTTCGTGTTTGGGGAAATAATGCCATTCCTTTTACCCTTGAGAGGGCAAATGCTTTATTGAGAAAGAATTGGCCAGAATCAACCATTGTCAAATTCACCAACCAACCAAGATTACAAAGTTGGGTATGTAATTTTTACTTTTCTTCGTGTGGATATTTATATGTTCTTTTCTACACTTTTCATGTCTATTTTTTCTATGTTAATTAAATTTAGTAGTACTTGAACAATTTTTAAGTGTCTAATATATATGTCACTCAATTTTAAATTTGTCTATTGGATCTTTTAATTTCTTATAAAAAAGTTTAACAAATCTTTCAACTCTCAATTTTATATGTCTAATAAGGTTTATGAAATTCAAAATTTTAAAAAGGTTAAAAAATTACTTGATTTTATAGTCAATTTAATATTTAGTTTTATATGTTTAAAATTTATACTTGTAATTCTTGTTTTAAAATATATAGAAAAATGAACCAAAATATTTACAAATATAGAAAAATAAAATAGTCTATCTATGATAGATTATGAAAAATCAACATCTATATTTGTCATGGCTATAATATTTTGTTATATTTGTAAATATTTTCAAAAGTTTTGCCATTTAAAATATTTTTTTCTCAAATTTTCTATTATAATCTTTTTAACCAAAAATCAGCAGGTGCATCCGAACATCTCAACACTAGTTAAAAAATAAAATTTCTAGTCAATTTTTTTTAAAAATCATAACTACTTTTTAAGATTTTTAATTTTGGTTAAAATTTGAAAACTTAAATAGAAAGTTGATAGCATACCATAGAATTAATCGCGGTTCTAGTGTTTATAAGCTTAATTTTAGAAGAAAAAACAACAAACAATGACCAAATGTATCTGACAATTTTAAAATCAAATTTTACTTTCAACTTTGATTAAAACATGTCTATAAATTTTTTTAAAAAAAATATGTCAAATAGGTGGTAGTTTATTGGACAAAAAATCTAAAAATATACAAAAACACATGAGACCAAAATTGAAATTCTATGAACGTATTATGTTTGATATGATATATATGTGACTAAAATCAGTACTTTTGATTTTATTTAGATTGATCAAGAAAAGACAATTATATTCTATGGAGGAAAAGACATTGATTGGATCCAAAAATTTGAAGAAAAAGTAGTGGACATCAAGAACGACAGATCAATGAGAGACAATGGCATTACATTCGAGATTGTACATATAGGAATAAACAAAAACACAACAAAAGGAGAAGACGACAACAACAGTAATATGGCTCGTTTTTGGATATCACAATGGGGATTTTTCATAATAAAAAGTCAACTGACAGGATCAAGTGCAAGTGAAACAACAGAAGACATCCTACGACTAATTTCATATGAAAATGAGAATGGTTGGGCCATTCTTACTGTTGGGTCAGCTCCATTGGTCGTGGCTCGTGGGAACTTGGTTTTGGGAGTGTTTGAAGATTTAAATGCATGGAAAAAGAATTTGAATTTGAAGGGTTTTCCTAATAGTTTCAAAGATTATTTTGAGCAGTTGGCTTTGAGGACTCATCAATGTGAGAAAGTAATTCTTCCTGGATTTAGCGGATGGATTCCTATGATTGTGAATTGTCCTGAATGTCCTCGTTTCATGGAGACTGGTATTAATTTCAATTGCTGCCATGGTCGAGATCAACTTAACAAATGAGAAGGTAAAAGTTTTTATAAGCTTGAGAGAAGCTCTCGCAACTGTCCTAATATGTTATGTATTATTCTACTAATGATTAAATAATGAGGTGGTTGGTGTTCTCTTTGTTGTATCTCATATATATATGTATGTATGCCTATCTATTATTAGGCAACGTGAGTTTTACCATATTAAAATCTTGTAATTTTCTATACTACTATATATATATATAATACTATAATTACTACTATTGTTTCTATTATTTTGTACTTGATAGTGTCCGGATTTGGCTTCTTTTTCATTAATTGCCTGATGAAAATCTCATGAAGTGTTAGTTATAATGGGCATGCATGCATGATCATTTGTACTTTTTAGGACAGCTTGCGCGGAATGAACTTTTCTTTATACATATATACATGTGTTTTTGGAATGAACTTCTAATATCTTAATTAACAATTTATGATGGGGTGTTAGGTTCGTGTCAAACTAAAATGTTTCAATGTGTTTCTTGGCCTTGTTTTTTTTTCAATTTTGTCTTTAAAATACATCTTAAACACTCTACTTATAAATTTTTGTATTAATTTTGTAGATTGATTCAATTCGAAATGTTGTCATTGATCAAACGGATTGTACCGTCCAAATCTGAATCGAAACAAGTAAATTTATTGAGCCTACCAAAATGAGCTAGTTTTAGTGGTAAGACGAAATCAAACTTTGGAAGCACGTGAATTTCTCGATTGAACAATTTAAAGTCTTAGGGTCATGGATAAAGAGTTTGTTGTTGAATTATTGGAAGAAAATAAGTTGCATAAAAACTTAAATGAAATTTAATTCAAATGATTTAATGGTCTAGTCCGAGCTTTAATTGAGTTAATTTTCAAACGCATCAAATTAATTCTACCATATCTAATTAACTAATTCAGTTAGATGAAAGCATTATAATCAAGTTAAGGTAAAAGCATTCAAAACTGAGATAACACTAAATGTGAAGGTCGTTAACTAGGAACAACCTAAGTTAATATTCATCATGGCGTTCTTTTTAAGTTCATTAGAACATACTAGCTAATCCAACCATTTGTCACTTGGGTTAAATCAAAATTATATGTTATATATTGTGATTAGATACCTAGCTAATAGTCATGCAACTACCAACAATATGTATAATTATCATATCAGATAAAAAAACTCCAAGACAATTCATATAATTAATTAAAAGATACAAATCTCACAATTTACAATATTGGATAAGTCTTTTAACGCCTAAGCTAGAATGAGTACTTTAGCTCCTCATCGACATACCTATCGAGGAGGATGAGTTCTTCCACATTATTTGCTCAAAAAAAGGGGGGGGGGGGGGGGGGGGGGGATAAACACCAAAGAGAGGAAATCAATGGATGATGACCTAAAATTGATAACTTTCTACCTATAAAATTGTTAAAGCACTGCGGCGCTAAGGAGTGATGCCTTGGCATTGCATGTCTTCCATGTGCGATGAAGATTATATTGTTGTTGCACTCTACAGTTTGTTCGAAAAGGGTATCTAGTACCTTGTAGCGTCGAGTAGAGCACCCAGCTAGGCAGTTACTCTCTATTCAAGAAAAATTTAGTAATCTTAGTCGTCTCTTATCTAGTTGATGCAAGATATTAAGCTCCACTTTTATAAACCCTTGACCTAATGACCCCTAAGACTTACAAGAACTTAGTAAAGGAAGAGGAAGTTGAGTTAGTGGAAAAGATGAAAGGAAATTCTATTGAAAGGTTGGGTTGTTATACAAGTGCTATGGTTTATAAGTGTCATTGTAGCTAAGGTGGACTTAACGAAGTCCAAAATTTGGCTCAGTGCTGGCTAGAAGTTTGGCATACTCTAGGCGGCCAAATAGAGTCATAGGAACCTTTATAGATACAACTTAGGTAGAGGTGTTAAGGAGATTCTCTAAATAATAAGGTTAAGTGCGCCTATGTTTGTTGCTAGTCGATATGCAAGGATTGGAAGCCCAAGGCTTGTAAGGCATCAAAGTTGGTAGATTTGGCTAGGTAAGGAGTATCTGTTAGGTGAGTTGCACCCATGTGACCAAGGAAGGCACTTGGACAAGGACCAGGTGAGAAGTGGTTAGGTGACCAAGGGTTTGTATGTTGCGAGCCCAAGTGTAATAATAATCTATAGGCTGGTTTGTTGAAGGTTTTGTGAGGTGAGGCTGGATGCCATGCAATCAAGTGATGCTTAGGCGTTCTGATAGTGTTCTTTGAGGTGGATTTCCAAGTGTCTAGACATGCAAGGGTTTAAAAAACGACAAGTTGGAGGTGACTTAAGATTTTTATGCAAGAGTCAGTGTTTAAGGGATAACTTTAAAGAGAAAGTTACGTTCTCTCAATTCACTTGTGTGTTTTGACTAATTTCAATTGCAAATTCTTCGTATATGAGTCTAGTTTGAGAGGTTAGACTGCCGAACTTAGGGGATGCACAAGGAAGATCTTCAACCATTGAAGAAAGGCCTTGAGGGGCTGTTGATGCACATGTTCGGAATCAAATGCATAGGAATTAAATGCCTTTAGGCTTATCTGATGGGGATTTTATGCCTAAAATTACAAATGCCTATATTTGGACTCCAAGATTTGGAAATCTGGATTTTTTATGCCTGTGTTTAGGATGCTGGTTTTTCTTTCCTAGATTTAGCTAGTCTATTTAGCTTTTTTTTTCTTTTTCTTTTTTTTTTGTGAATTATACACTTTTTTTAATTTTACCATGTATCAATTTATTGAATTGAAATGTTTTTTTTTTTTTTAATTTTGTACCTCTAATACAATTTCTTTACTCTAATGATTTTCATGACAATACTATAAAACGAGAAATTTAACAGTCAATAACAATAATTTTGATTTAAGTTGCATTAAAGTGAATATTACAAACCATCCAAAAAATATAACAAGTCATTGAATCTGATGAGACTTATAAAAGTTCTAGTTAAGCAACATTTGAAAAGGTCTAGTATGTTTCAAAAGTAAGCATAACCAAAAGGTGGTGGTGTGTTATTGAAGTGTTGTTTCTCTTCAACAATTGAGACTTAGTATTTGTAAATGGTGAGAATGGAAATTATTGTAAAGACCCAACTTTTTATACTAAGTTAAAGTCATTACTACTAAAACAAAGAAAGACTTTTTTTTTTATTAAAAATAAAGAAGATACTAAATTTTAAAGGAAAAACTTCAAATGTTCATTTATAAATTATAAATAAAGTATGCAGAGATAGAGATAATAGATTATAAAATACTAGTTCGAGCCCAATTTGTTTTTTAAAGAAAATAACATAAAAGTAAAATATAGGTTCGATAAATCTAAAATAAAATGCCTAAAGTCAAAATACTATAAAAAATAAAGCGGAAGCAACATAAACTTTTACCTACGGCGGACCACGGTCACTTCTTGTCATTTACTAGCTTTCCTCTACCTCTGTCTGAAAAAAAATTAAACATAGAAAATAGTGAGTATAAACATATACTCTGTAATGGACCCACTACTAGTCCCGCTAGGTGTCTGTTAACTTTCCATTAGGGTTCCGTAACGAAGTACCCCATAACTATTGTGCTTTCGAACACACGTTATATAGTGATTTTGTAGGAACATATCTGGTCTTTGGTGAACCAGAAGGAACACATCAGATAATGGGACTCTAAGTGACTCCGCTGAATCACTCATAAAAGTTATAAAAGTTATCCTGACAGACTAGTGGTTCTGTCAAACACACACAGTCACAAAAAGGTGGTGATCATGAGGAACACCCATATGGTAGATCCTAACAGACAAAGTTAACAGAACACTCATCCATAACATGTAACATATCATAAACATCATAATATGTCATGAATATCAATCATAATGTTATTATCATGTGATTAATATATTGTGCATCGTAACATATCAGTCGTATCAGTCATAACTTATCAGTCATAACACATCAATCATCACACAACAGTCATCCATAACGATCATCTATAATTTTAACATTTGAAGGCCTAATAGTAAAATATGTTACCTAAGATTAACTTAACAAGAATTGTTCCTAACAATCACGTTCAAAGCTTCCCAAACAGACAAAATCCTAAACATCAATAGAACTGAAATTAATAGTTTGACAACAACATTAAACAATTAATTACTTACGCTTACAACTTACCCATGAATGAGGTTAAAACCAATTCAACCTTTGAGTTAAAACTCCAAAGATCAGAACTCCAATAGGTTTTAGCCAATTGAACCTAAAGAAAATTAATTTACTTTAGGATAATTAAATCTCTCCCAAAATTTATTTTCTTAAACCAATAATCGAACTTGGGTGTACCAACTTACCAAAAGTGGCCCAAAATGGCTTAAATGGCTAAAGGAAAAGGAAAAAAACTCACGACTTGGCTAAAGATTGCTATGGCTCGAGCTTAACTTGTCTATGGGTGCGACTCGAAGGATCGACTTTGGTTTTAAATGTCGGCTACACGTAGCCGTAGGCTTCGTTGATGACAAGGAGATCCACGTCCACGTGTGGCAGAGTGCGGTGGAAACATGGCTGAAACGCGAAAGAAGACCAGCGTGTAGCGAAGCAGAAGCTCCCTTGCGGCTCGGTTTTCTGTTGTAGATACCGTATTTTGTCTTATATTTATTTATTATAAAAGAAAAAGAAAAAGAAATTAAATTTGAATTTGAATTTGAATTTGAATTTGAATTTGAATTTGATTTTAAAAACAATAATAATAATAAATACATTTAAAAATAAATAATAAAAATAAAAATAAAAGGTTTGTTTCCTTCATATTTTTTCTCAACCATCCCTTTTTCTTCGTCATCACTCTCCCACTTTCTCCCACTCTCCCACTTTCTTCCTATTTCTGTGTAGTTTGCACTCCATCTCATGATCTAAAAAAAACAATGGACCTTGTCCTATAAAAAGGAAAGAGGAAAAAAGAAAGGGGGGAATTTTTTTATTATTATTGGAGGATTTAAAAAGAGGTGAAGAGTGAAAGAAGATCAAAAGGAATAACCTTTGGCATTTAAGGACAGACCTGCTGGTAAGTTTTTTTTTTTTTCCCTCTTTTTATTGCTTTTAATTATGAACTATCGTGTTCATCATTGTTCATCATTTTACCGTCATTTGACATGTGAATTTAATTATTTGTATTTTTTTTTAATACTGAGCATTTTACCTTCCATTCTATATTAAATTATTTATTTATTTATTTTTTTTTAAATATTGAGCATTCTGTTCTGTGTTAATTTCTTTTTAATTGTCGGGTATCCATCGTGTTAATTTCCTTTTATTATTGGGCATCCACTCTGTGTTAATTTCCTTTTATTTATTGGGCATCCACTCTGTGTTAATTTCCTTTTATTTATTGGGCATCCATTCTGTGGTGATTTCCTTTTATTATTGGACATCCATTCTGTGTTAATTTCTTTTTAATTAATTAGCATCATGTATTTGTATTTGGATACTCATTCTTCATTGACACCCATTTTACAGTTAATTACTTATATCCATATGACATGCCTTAATAATTATGCATAATTAATCAATTAGCATTCTGTATTTGGTAATACTCATTCTTTATTGGCATCTATTTTACAGTCTTTGTTAATTACTTTATCCATATATTCATATGGCAGTACTGCGTTAATAATTACTAATTATTGCTATCCATATATTATCCATGATATAATTAATATTTGGCAACACCAATTTTTCATTTGGCCTATTAATTAATTAGCAACTTGTATGTGACATTTTCACTCACTCATTCTAATTATTTGCATGATGTATTAATTAATTAGCATGCATCTGGCTATAATTATTTGATATTCATTTTGGTGTGATTATTTATTTGCAATATTATTTATTTGCATATCGGGTCAAACCTACTTTGGCATTCAACTGTTAACTATTATTTGATATCCATTTGGCCCTCGTTTAATTATGCATTAATCAATTATTTTGCATCATGAATTAATCAATTATTTTGCATCATTTTGAATTAATTAATTATCTTGCATGTGTTGTATTAATTAATTATCTTGCATCCTACATTAATATCTTTTACATTTTGCATATATTATCAATGTATTTATTTTATCTCAGCATATTACACTTAATATTTTTCAAATTTCATAATGTTTTGTCATTATTATTATTCATTTTTTAATTTAAATATAATAATGTAAATTGGAGAAAAAGTATTGTTTTTTTATGGATTTTATAATTTAAAATCCATGAATACATGAAATTTTTCTGTTTGAAATTTAATTAATAGATTGTTTTTAAATTAACACATTTCATATTTTAAATGATACTGAGTAGTATTTTCTATGAATTTATTAATTCTAGATATATGAAATTTTTCATTAAACACCTATGATAGAAATTAAAATATCAAGTTTTGGTATCTTAATATTCTTAAGGTGAATAAAAATATTTTAAAACAAAAGTAAACTTCATTTTCTAATGGCTCTTATGCCACCCATAATTATCAATTCATGCTTAGGTTTTACTTTCTTCGATATGAATTGATAAACATGAGACATTTAAACAAAACCTAAATAAAAACTTTGTTATGTGAACCCCTATATTTAATTTAAAAGATAAGATTGGGTAACCACTTTGTGGGTGTTCTAGGGTGCTAACACCTTCCCTACACACAACTGACTCCCGAACTTAAACCTCTCAATTTACGTAGACCTTTTTTTTTTTTGTTGGTGACCAATCACACCTTAATATGATTGGTGGCGACTCCAAAATTATTTATTAAAATAAAATAAACGGGGAGGTCGGCCGCTCCGCGTAGCGATCACGTCGCGACAGCTTGGCGACTCTGCTGGGGATTTTGGAGAATCGAGCCATATATTTTATCTTTTATTATTATTATATTATAATATGTTGGTTCACTTAATTATTTGTTTTTATTTGATTCAGATGTAATATTTTGAACTATGTTATTGGTATTATTTTTTTTATTATTATTTTTTATTTTTATGTAATCATGCATTTACACACACTCACAAGCCCTCTACCCGGGCTACAACCTTATAGGACTAGAATTGAGGACTAAGTAGTGTTGACTTTCGAGGGGTTACGACTCCCGTGCAGGCACATGAAAAATCATCGCTCAGATTAATTCTTCTGTTATTAGTTAAATAACATTAGAATAAATTTGAGGGCCTTTTTTCTTTTAAGAGTTTTGATACCAACACCATGTCATTTTTCTATCTAGCTTATTTTATCCAAAGTCTTATTATTATTATTATTTAAAAAAAAGAAAACAAAGTTTCACATTTTTATAAAATTTGACATATTTCCTTTTTATTTATTTATTTATTTTTAAAATGGGGTTTAATCATAGTACTTTAAATTTATCTTTCTTTCTTTAAATTTGGTCTTTGATTTCAACCATAAGGAAAGTAATGCTTACAAGTGCATGAAAACCTTATTTAATTATTATTATTATTATTTTTTTACATCTTTTACATTTTTTTAATTTTATGTTATTAATTATTTATTTATTCATTATTATTATTATTATTATTCTACATTTTTTTACATTTTTTTAATTTTCTATTATTAATTATTATTATTAATTTTTTATTTTTTTTAAATTTTATTTTATTTTATTTATTTATTTTTTCTCTTTCTCATGTTTTGTTACTTTGTTATTATTTATTGTGCAAAGTGATTTGACTGAATCTTTTTGTTATAATTGTGCAAAAAAATAAACAGTTGTTTAAAATACCAGGATGTCCAATATGTCAATGCATTCATCTTATGAATCCAAGTTTGATGAGCCAAGTGATGTTCTTAAATGGGCTGAAGAGACACAACAAAAATTTGGGGATAGCATAAATAATTCTTCTTAAATATCAGTACTATCCAAGTGTCAGCTCTCTTTTACACAAAATGATTTAGCAAAACTAAAAATGATTTGGAAGGCATTGACACCTCAACGGAGATTCATTTTTTCGAAGAAATATGGACATATAGCAGAGTTGATGTACATACCGGTGAATCATTTTGCTTTAAGAGCCATAATTAATTTTTGGGATCCAGCATATAATTGTTTTACACTTGGGTCATGTGATTTACTGCCAACCATAGAAGAATATCAAGCTATGCTTAGCATGCCTGGAAAGGAAAGAGAAATTGTTTATTTCTTTAACCCTAAGCAAACAACAAAAAGGACTTTGTCAAAATTTTTAGAAACCGTCCATGCCACTGAAATTCAGAAACATATAAAAGTTAAGAGTGGAGAAGAGAATGTGTCATTTGACTATCTATTAATGATGACACAAACTTACATTGATGAAGACAAAGGTCTTGCTCTCTTGGCATTATACATTTATGGAGCAGTGATTTTTCCTAAAGCAGAAGGTTATGTCGATGGGAAAGTGATCAGATTATTCTTTGAAATAGAACGAGGAATCGATCCTATTATACCTATATTGGCTGAAACTTTTCGATCCCTTAACTTCTGTAGAAATAAAGGTGCAGGAAAATTGAATTGTTGTGTTCCTTTATTATATATTTGGATACACAGCCATATCAAATTTCCGGCAGAGTTTAGGTGTCCAAAGTTAGAATTCAGTAGCCCATGGAATTTAATGCGAAACACAATTAGTGAGTTTGGTATGGCAGTTTGAAACCCAACATATCCAAAGAAGGAGACTTGGGTGTCTTTCTTTTCAACGTTGAGTTCTGAAGATGTCATATGGAAAGCCCAATGGATGCCTTTGAAAGGAGTAATTTACAGATGTGGAGATTTCCATAGTGTGCCTTTGTTGGGACCGTGGGGAGGTGTTAACTATACACCATTGTTAGTTTTGCGTCAAGTTTGGCTCAAACAGTTTATACCACCAACTCATAATTTACAAGACTCTGACTTTGCATACGATCATGAAGATTGTCAAAGGAAAAAACATCGAGCAGTATGTGCATGGAAGTCTGTGAGGAAGATAAAAGACAAAGGACACTATGAAGGGGTTACTAGTGGATATGAGGCGTGGCAGACAAATAGAAGGAAGAATGTAATATATACCTTAAGGGAGGTAGTTGAAAGGGTAGAGGAGGCAAGCTCTGAACAACCAGACCAGTGGGTTGAGAAGATCACTAAATTAGAGGAGAAAAATCGACTGTTAGAGCAAGAGAATGAGAAACTTCAAAAGGAGACGAGCCAATGGATAGATCATGCGACTTTTTTGCAGAAAGAGCTTGAAAAGACCAAGAGTTTCTTAAAAAACCAAGATAAATTAGAAAAGAATCTTGAGGTGTTAGATGAAGAGATGAGGCGAATGAATAAGTCGAATAGAAGTTTGAAAAATGAAAAGACAATATTACACGCACAGTAGAATCACAAGATGAATATATTAAAGACTTAGAAAGCATGAAAGAATATTCTCTCGAGCTTGTCAATGATTTGAAATCGTCATTTGGTAAACGGGAAGCACAAATAGTAGATTTGGAAGTACACAATTGGATAATGAATGAATAAAGGTTATAGACGTTTTTGGTATAAACATAGAGTGGAACTGGTGGGCTGTTATTTGTCTGAATATATGATATGTGGTTATGGTTGTGTTTATTTGAATCGAGGAAAGGTCGTGGTAGTGTTCTTGTAGACTGAAATGAATGTTATGATTGCCTAGTTGTTGACTGATACACTGATATGCTTTTGACTGGCTTTGGGCTAAGATAGAATAGATTGACTATTGGGTATTTAGTTAAGAGTTTAAGCGATGAGGACATTTAATTGAATTGAGATTGACTGTTAAGATGTTTAGACTGAATTGAGGGGAAAATGATTAGTTTCCTATTGGACAGTTACCTTGTTGGTGTCCTACGGGATCACCACCTTTATGTGCATCCTTCGGGATCACAAGACTGATGTATATCCTTCGGGATTACTAGACTGATATGTGTTTCTGCAGAACACTAGACTGATTATGCGTCCTATAGGGCGTTAGACTGATAGTGTGAATCCTTCAGGATCACAAGACTGTGACTGTGCAGGGTTTTCCATAGGGAGCTAATAGTTTATTTTCCCCTAACGGGACCAGTTGTGGGTCCCTTACTGAGTATTCTAATATTCACCCCTTTATGTTTAATTTTTCAGGCAAAAGTAACAAGGGCGGCAAACCGGCGAGGGGAAGGAAGGAAGCGTGATCGCCATAGGGGACATTTTAAATTCGCTTCCGCTTGATGATTTATCTTTTTGTTTTTTTTGTTTTTATTTTTTTGTACTTGAGACTGATTAGAAAATTTGAGGTTTAACCGTATCCAAAAAGTTGAAAATTATAAGTTTTTCCTTGAAAGTTTTGGTTATTTTAAACAGGACTCAAACATAAATTTTGTATTTTTAAGTTTTTTTTAATTTAGTACTTTGTGTAAACTCAAGTCTTTGGGTTAATTTAACGACTTTGGCTTAGTTAGAAAAGTCGGGTCTTTACAATTTTATCCCTCATTACTCCTATATTTGAGGTAATGATCTCATAAAATAAGTGAATAATATTCCATTAATCAGACTATATAGTAAAGGAAATTTCTCACATTAAAAAAATGAAAAATTATTACAATTTCACAAAATCTATCATAGACTAGTTTTCGAATAAAGATTTTTTTTTAAAACATTGATTAAATTTATTTTTTCTTGGGATCACATATTGGACTTCCAATGTGATCCCTCATCTCAATAATTCTAGAAAATCGGATTCTCAAATTTCCTAAATTCCATCATAGGATTTTATTTAAAGAAAAATGTTAATTTATTAGAAAAGATTCGGGAAACCTTATGAAATCATAGATAAAATTTTGAAAGTTTTGAAAAGCATAAAAAAATTTATAACATTATAGACAAATTTGCTAAATGATTAAAATAATTTTTATTTTAAAACAAAAAAATTTAAATTGAAAGAATTTTAAAACGTTAAAAAAATTTAATACAAAGAGTTAGATTTAATTGCATATAACAAAAATTATGATAGTTACGTGAATAAGTATTAAATGCATATAACAATAATTATGATAGCTACGTGAATAAGTAAAAGAAAGGAAACATAATAACAATAAATAAAAGGAAAAAAGGAAAAAATAAGGAATGAATAAAGAAAGAAAAATAATAATTATAATAAAAAAAATAACAATTGTAATTATAATTAATAATAATAATAACAACAACAATATAACAAATAATGTTAGGATGATCATAATCATAATAATCATCCTAATCATCATAATAATAATGATCATCATCATGATCATTATGATGATAATCATAATAATAATAATAGAATTTTATCTATCCTCGTTCATTTCCTCTATATTTTAGAGAAAAAGAAAATAAAAGTTAAGAGTTGGGATTTAAGAAAAGAAAAAAAATGAAATACCGATAAATAAATAAAAAATGAACATTTTTCTGATGTAATTTTATTTCTCCCTATTTTTTAGAGAGAAGAAAAAGGCTAAAAGATTTTTTTTTAAAAAAATGATGATAAAAGAAAGAAAAAAGTAGTAAAAAATACTAAATTCTTTCTACATTTTCTTACATTTCTCTCTATCTTTTAGGAAGAGAAGAAAAATATGGATTCGAATCCGAAAGAAATTATTTGTTGTATGAGATGCGGATCCTTGGGATTAAATCCCTACCAAATGCAACCTCCAACTAAGTTTATTTCAACATGAGATTTGATTTGCTTAAGATAAAGTAAAAAAAAAGAGTAAAGACAATAAGGTAATGAAAAGAATAAGAAAAACCTACATTTTGCAGATTTTTTTTTTTTTTTTTTTTGCAAAGATTCACTCTAAAAGTTTTATTTCTACAAACTCACTCTAACGAACTTTTTATCTAAGCAATTTTCTTTTTCTTTTCCAAATGACAAAGGTCTCTATTTATATACTGGAGTGTACCACAAATTAGAAAAAAATAATCAAAATAAAATCAAAATTGGATATTATATGAATAAAATAAATTTTCATTTTCCTAAAATAAATGAGGTAAATTATATAAAATATTTTGAGATTGTGTAAAATTAAATTAATAAATTAAATGGATATTAAAATATTTTTGTTTAAAATTGATTTTCTTTTTCTTTTCCCTAAAAGGATATAAATAAGTCAAAAGTGATATTTAGAAGATCTTATTTCCTAAAATTGTACAAATGAGATAAATGTGATATTAAAATATATTTTTTGAAAAATAAATTGATTTTTTTATTTCCTAAAATGATAAAAATGAGATATTATGTTATTACTAATTTTTTACCTTTTTAAAAATAAGTAAATAAAAGTTTAACCATTATTACTAATACTATTATTATTTTTTTAAAAAAATATGTGTAAGATAAAAATAGGTGGCTGCAGCGTGTCACGGACATATTTTTTCAAAGTGTGTTTACCTTTGGTTATATGCTCTGATTACCCCCAGTTTATCTCATCTTTAATTCCTATAACTAGTTTAGGTGTTTGCTTTTCATTCTAGGTCATAAAGCTTGGGTGTGAAGTTTCGACATTTTCATATGCAAGCTTATCAGAGCTGAAAATGTTCAAAATGTACTATAGGGGAGACATATCAGTTGAATCCCCACTCGAGTATTAGTTGTACTATTTGCAAGCAACCCTTTTTTCTTGTAATTGACAGTCTTTACTGCTTATCATAACGTCTATTTCAATGTATTTCTTTCTTTCCCGCGTTTTATAAATAAAATTTCTCTAAAACGCCAAGGAAGGTTACGACATACGTCGACTTTACCCACAACTCTTGAATTTTTATCGATTGACTTGTTCATTGAGCTAGAACAAGTACCGCACAATCGTCCGTCTCGAGGTTGAAACGCTACGATTGTGACACAGCGCATGTTAGTCATGTCCTTGCTTGCTACCTACCCTCTCAGATAGTTGACAACTTACATTGGCCAAGCAATGAGATTAGCTCAACTAACGAGATAAAAATTATAAGTTAAATATCTTATCAAAAACTTATTACAAATCTAACTACTAATAACATATTAATAAGTGAAAAGCCAAGAAATGATGGACGATTGAAGTGGTATAAGCATGTAATATATATATTAAAGAATGTGGGTCTTCAGCCATTATACAGTATGAACAATATATATTACAAAGAAATATCTAAAATATCCACTTTGTTTAACTCATTGAAACGTGCTTCCCTTGATGAAGAAGGAGTTCTTTCATAGCTACTTTCAGCGAAAAATAATTCTATTCCTCTGAGCATGTCAACACCAATTGCAATCTTTTCACGTTACACCAGCTTCAACTACCATCCTTGTCATTCAGTGAATCTTCCTCACGTGATGATGTGGTTCCTCGCCTAGAGGTGTTAGTCGCCAAATGAGTTTCTATCGCGTAGCCTTTGCACGAGATGTCTCTGCGATTCACTAGTTTCTTCCTTTCTAATAATTTCGCGTTAAAGACATGAAAATTGCATAAAATATGCATGATGCTTATGTATGATGTATTTCTAAATATTCATGAATTTACAATATAAGTTGTGCGTTTTGGTCAGGTCCTCTGTTATGCGTTTTGGCCTCATTATTCTAATAAAATAGGCTATAATAAAGGATGTTTATACACATTATCCAAAGGGTGAAGAATTGGGATCGAGTTTTTGGGAGGGGTCATTGTGAAGAGGTGGAGAGAAAGGGGGAAAGATAAAAAAATATATATATATTTAATAAATTGTTTAATGAAAAGTGGGAGAGAAATTGAAATTGGGGAAATTTTGCTAAAGTTTTAGCAACAAACTAATTTTGTTGTAAAACTATTTCACTTTTTAGTGACATTATTGTTGTGTTACTAATTCTTGTAGTGATGCGGATTAAAAATTTGTCGCTAATAATAATCCCTTGGGACATTTTTTTTGCATCACTATAAATGTATGTTTAGTGACAAAAATTACTTGTGTTACTAAAATTTTGTTACTGAATAATAAATTTCTTGTAGTGGTAAAAGGCTTTTTATTCGTCATTTCATACAAGTACATAATTATTGTAAAGTAATTGGGTTGGTTGATTATATACTTGAAACTATTGCCACTTCTCGTACGAATATGAATGGGTCATTAGATTTCATGGAGTCTAAGAACTGCATTAAGAACAATGTTGAAGTGTCTCGACAATGTCTCATCGGACCTTGCAAAATGTCGACAAGCTGTCCTATATTCTTAACATTGTGTGCTACAAGATGCAAGAAAGTTGCAACTATCTCTTCGACATCTACGTATTGAGTGGCTTCCAAGCCTTATTCTTAACATAGTACACATCATAGAAAAACATCTCAAGCTATATCGTTTGACATGAATTAGACAAAAAAAAAAGTTAAGTTCAAGTAGACGAAAATTTTCTTAATTTAGTTTCGCTTTTAGAAAACACAATAGTGCCTTTTATTTTTTTTAAAAAACTCGTGAGATTTACTTGATTTTAACTTAGCATTGCTTTTTTAAAAAATACAAGATTATCTTCTTCTATAATTTTTTTCTTGATAACAAAAGTTCTAATATATTACTTTGTAACAAATTTACCAATGTTTCAATTTGCAGTTAATAATTTAGCTTTCATTTTAAAAACGAAAGTAACAAAAATCCTTGTAACAAATTTGCTTTTAATTTCTTCTTTAATCTTTTTTTGTCATTTTTATGACATATTTGTTTTCTGATTTATAAGTTTTAATTTTATATGAAATTGAAATTTTATAATTCAATTTTATACAAATTTTATGTAGTTACTAAAACTTATTCTTTTGTATAACAACCAAATACCACATCAATTAATCACATTGTTATTTTTTAGGCAAATATTTTTAAAGAAAAAAGTTACAAACTTTTACAACATACAAATATTTCTTCTTCTGTAATTCTCCTTTTAATTTATTTTTGGTATTTAACAAAATATAGGATCTCATTTAATTTCTTCCTTCTTTGGTCTTCCTTTTTTCCTTAGCTGTCAAATATGTAATCGTTCCTTTTTGTTTACCTTTTGTATATCCATCTTCTATTGGCTATTATACAGTGAAGAACATTGTCCAATTCTTTCTTTGTGTTCTCTGTCTTCGCTCTTTTTCTTTTTAGCTTTCCCTTATTTTTATCTCAAAAAAAAAAAAAAAACTCATTCCATTTGTTTCTAAAACAAGTCAATATCATTCTTCTTCTCAAACTAGGCATTTCAAGGAAAATTTTTGTTTATAAAAAACATGTGCAATCCTTTTGTTTTATTGTAACAAGTGAACAATATAAATTAACTTGATAAGAAAAAAAATAATATTACAACTATATTTCAAATAAAGGATTCTCAAAGGTTAAAATAAATAATATAACAAATATTAGAAAATCATAATATACAAAACATGAATGTACTAACAAATTAAAGAAATTAAAAACGCAAAAATTCACATACAAATGTGGGAAGAAAAAGAACACAATACGTAGTGGTGAGTATCTAAGATTAACAGAGTGTGCGAGGCAAGACAAGATAGAACTACAAAAAAAAAAAAGTAAAATAAAACAGTCAACGAGATGGGATAAGCGAAACTAATAATGTATAAAATATTGTTAAAAGTTACATTACCATGTATATAATATAAGCTCATTTCATGATAGTTGAATGTGACCCATGTATGTATTAACAAAGAAAAGTCCACATATCCCCAAACAAAATATCAAAGAAGAGGAAAGTAATAATATTAGAAAAAAAATAAAGTAATAATATAGATCAAAATCTCTATACAAAGATAGATTGAAAATAATTTACCTCTCAACGATAATCGATCGGGAATGTTATGACCTCAATCTCAATAGAGTAAATTTTAGATACAAAATAAAGAGGTGGTGTGTTCAAGGAGGAGAAGTGATATAGTTATATTAAAAAAAATGTTCAAATGGTAGTGTTAACCAATAAATTGTAGTTTCAAATTAGTTGACCACCATTAATAAATAATGAAATGATTACTATATATATTAAATATAAATTTAAAATATGATTTCAAATTTAAATTACTCTCAACTATACCACATATATTATAGGTGGAAGTAAATATGAAAAATATCCACAGTCAAATCCATGAAATCCCATATGATTCGTTCAATTTAAAATTTTCAACTACCACGTAATTGAAAAAAATAATTAATAAATAATAGAGAAAAAATAATTTATAAAAGAACAAACTAAATACCAATCAAAACAAAATTGTAAAAGTAATGTGAGTAAATTTATCATAGATGCATAAATAGTTTAAAAAGTTAGAATAATAATATATCAACCAGATTTGTCCAACAAATAAAAAAGAAGAAAAAACATTAACAAAGAATATAACTAAATTAACGTAGACCTCCGATATGATTTGTAGTTATTGAGAAGATGAAATCCTACAAGAAATTACTCTTCATCTGCCTTAATAATTAAGAAGTTTGAAAGTAACCTGTGCAGTGTACACATCAAAAGAACCTCACCCACCAAAACCTCAATCATGCGAAACCCAAACTTCTACCATGTCTCTAAGATTATGGTAATTTAATGTTGTATCACATTCGTAAAGTAAATAAGAACAAAGGATACACAACTTCTAAAAGACAACAAAACTTGGATTCTGTCATTGGAAGGTAATTTCTAAGAGAATGATATAAACAAAGATAATAGATTCAGACCCAAATGAGGAGAATCTAAACCACTTCAACTGAAAAGAAAATTATTTTGATTATTGAACATTAAATCAAAGAAGAAGTACAACAAAATGTTCTAAAACTTGAATCACTAAACACCATACACTGTAAATGAAACCCTAAACCTTGCTTTAAAAAAGTCATAAAAAGAAATTAAAAATCGTTAATCGATTGGTATAAAAAAAAGCAGAATCTTGCAAGTAGAGTGAAATGGAAAATGGTTTCAGAAGTAGATCGGAAGAGCCAAAAAACACACACAAAAAAAAGGATTACGTACCTATGAGGAAGCATTGGTAGACATGCAAGGCAACAAGCGGGGAAGGGATGAAGGATATGAAAGAATTGATGGAGCACTCACTTTGTGATTTAGAAAAAATCGCAAGTGAAAATCCATTTTCCTTAATCGAGACCATCGTGGAAAGGAAAATGTCACCAAGCAACTTTCGCAAATGTTGTCTTCACAAAAATCGTTGATTTCCCCTCCTTGTCTCCAATGGTGCCCATGTGCCGGATATTGAGCACATTGTTCGTTCCTCGCGCTTAGCTCCTACTTTTGACTCTGAGTCTGTTGGTTTCTCTGTCACTGCGGTTACTTTGTCTGCTACTGCTGCTTTTCGGATCAAAAACTGTCTTATGGTGGAGTCTCGTGCTCCTGGCACATCTATTGTGTTACTCACTGATCATCATGTTGAGATAAACAATCTTCTTCGTTATTTGAAGTCTGTCTTGTCTGCTTCTGGTGATCCTGGTCTTTCTACATCTTGATTCTCTTTATGCTCAAGGGGGAGTATTATGTTGGATGTGCTGTTTGTGTTTTGGGTTGTTCTTGTTTGGCGCTACTATTATTTTGATTATTGGTTGATGATCCAAATACTGTGCTCCCTTGTTTTTTCTTTTTTTTCTTTTTTTTGTGAAAAGTATACAAGAGTGTTGCTATATATGTAGCTCAATATTTAGCCATTAGCTTCGCACTTAGCTTTTGAAAGAACTAAATGGATTTTGTATATTCCCAGTTATGACTGATCTTCTATGTGTGAACATGTGTTGTTCGTCCAGCAAGCACAAACTATGTTTGTTCAAAAAAAGAAGATGTGTGTGTTTGGCAAAAAGGGAGAGTTTGTTGAAATATTTTGTCAAACGAAATTCAACATATTTTTAAGTGTTCCTATATTTAAGGAATATTGGTAGATCTTGAGGAGCATGCAATATCTGGAAGATTTTATAAAAGATATTTATATATTAATTTACAAGATATATATAGTGTTGTTCTACATATTTTGGGTGTGAAAAAAAGACGCACTATCATCGACTTTAAAAGGGAATGCAATTCGGTTGTGCTATATCACTGTACTTCCCACTGATTGAGGAGGAGCTTGAATCTGTCTTCAAAGAGATTCATCAATACCGTTAAGGGGAGCCTGTTCTGTCTTTATATCTTTAATTAAGTTATAATGATAACGAAATATTTGTAGCTTTGGTGTTTGAGTTATAAACTTATGAATCTCAATAATATTTCTTATTTGAGCAAAGAAACTCCTCAGATGTAGGTTGTATTTGTCGAACTGAGTTATCCAAAGTTTTTGTGTGTTATGTGTTGAATCTTTACTCTAGCTAATTTTGTAGCTTAATAACTTTAGATATAGTTAAAGGTTATTTTTTATCATATTATTTTCTCAAATTTAATATTATCTTAACTTTTGGGATGTTACAGTACTAAATCAAATATTTTTTGTAATTACAATGGCCTTATCATTGCTCTAAACTGATTGGAATTTTTCTTTAGTTCCTCTTCCACTCTATTATTTTGAATGCATTTCTTTTGGTCTGGTCTTGAGAGATTACGAGGATGTTGTGGAAGTGACAACCTAGTTGAGATGATCATCCATTTTTCTTTAATATCTTGTTCAAAAATCATTTGGGTATGTACATGATCATATCCCTAGCTAATTACATTTTCTAACCTCGAAGACCATGAATTTTATATACATATATCTCATACTTTTTCTTTGATGTTATATTGTAATGTTTAAGTTTTAATTACATAATTATTTTCTTTTAAGAAGATATATTTAGTAATTATAATAGATAGCGATTTTAAGGATAATAATTAAGTGTATAACAATATTTAAAAAGAATACAAATATCACAAAGTCTATCTATGATATTCTTTTATCTCGGGTAAAATCTTATAATTTATTAGTGATAAACCAATATTTTGTAATATGGTCTATTGGTGATAGACTTCTATTATTGATAGACTCTGATCGATTTTCCTATAATTGTAAATTTCTTAAAATGTTGCTACATATACTAATACTTTGAATCTAATTGATATATTATCAAGAGTTTTTTAACAAATGTCGTAAATCACCTTTCATAAGCATTATTTATTATATATTCTTTCTAAATTTTAGATAAAGTAAAAGTTCAATATAAACACAAC
This sequence comes from Cucumis sativus, assembly GCF_000004075.3. Taxonomy (NCBI): domain Eukaryota; kingdom Viridiplantae; phylum Streptophyta; class Magnoliopsida; order Cucurbitales; family Cucurbitaceae; genus Cucumis; species Cucumis sativus. The sequence goes on from NC_026656.2 coordinate 10,719,616, forward strand.
TAAGATATTCATTTTGTTTCTAAGAATCTAAATGACAAGCAAACAAAATAACATACTTGTATTGAGATTAAGGAAAGATCTAATGATCATTTTATATCATAATTAATAATCGATCGTACAAAAGCATATCAAATGATAACAACGAGACCTGATGGACTCGAGATTTTAATATAAATTCATATAGAATAACCAAATGGAACATCTTTCATTTTAGTAATATAGTAATAGTAATAATAATAGTATAACATAAAAAACATGAATTCCATCACCTTTCACTCAATCAAATCCCCTTTCACATATGAGCACCTCCGTGGCAACACTTGAAGCTAATACCAGTCTCCATGAAACGAGGACATTCAGGACAATTCACAATCATCGGAATCCATCCACTAAATCCCGGAAGAATTACTCGATCACATTGATGACTCTGTAGAGCCAATTCATTGAAATATTCTCTAAACACATCAGGGAAAGCCTTTATCCTCAAACTTTGCTTCCATTTCGGGAACTCTTCAAGTAATTTCAATATCAAAATCCCACGACCAACCAGCACTGGGGCTGTTCCTACAGCTAGAACAACCCAACCATCTTCATTTTGGTATGATATCAATCTTAAAATGTCTTCGGTTGTTTCACTTGCACTTGAACCTATTATTTGGCTCTTCACTACAAAATAACCCCATTGTGTTGTCCAAAAACGAGCCATGAGTGATGGATCATCCTCTCCTTTTGTATCTTTTCCAATTCGTACAATCTCAAATGAACCTCCATCCATTATCAAAGGATCACTTTTCAAAATGTCAGCCCTCTCTTCAAATTGTTGGATCCACTTTGAGTCTTTTCCTCCATAGAATAGGATGCTTTTCTCTTGCCTTATCTGTATGAAAAAGATATCAACACAACCCAGATAACAAGTAGAAACAAACAAAATAGAAGAGAGAAAGGCTAAATTATTTATAACAAAAATACCCTTGTCAATTGTTTCCCATAATACAGTTGGGTGGTTGGTAGTTGAAAATAGTTACAATGTTATTCTTGATTTTTAAAAAATATTTCAAAATATGAAATTCTTTAAAAATTTGTATGAAATATGGAATTTAGGAAAGTATATGGTGGTGGCCTTGACTAGGTAGCGATCCAATTTTCCATTCTGTGTTCTTGTTATTGAGGATCCCATGTTGGTAATAAAATACTTAGACAGGCTATTCTTTTTAGTCCATTCGACATTAAATGATCTGAAAAATAATTGGGATCTGATCCTAAAATATGAACTCAAAACATACATAATTGTTGTCATTTGTTTTTGAGATAAAAGTTTTATGTTATCTAACAACTACCATATAATATATTATGCATAGTCTAAATTATACGTATACACATATAGAGGGAGGGATGTATTTTTTAGATACAATAAAATGAACCTATAAATATAGCAAAATATCGTCGATAGATACTGCTAGACATTGATATAGAGATGATCATAGATATTCATGAGTTGCTATCACTAATAAGCGACTATGAAATTTTGTTATCTCTATAATTATTTTCAATAGGGTTGCAAATTAGAACATTTTTTATATATACAATATAGTATTGAAATATTTATTAAAGAAACGGTTGAAGTTAGAAGGAAGATTTGAAGGTATTTTATAATTTAGATAGGAAGGGATTAAAAAATGTATACATACCCAATTTTGAAGTCTTGGTTGGTGAGTGAATTTGAGGAGAGTGGAATCAGGCCAATTTCTTCTTAGCAAAGCTTTGGCTCTATCATGTGTAAAATCAATTGCTTCAGTTCCCCAAACTCGAATTAGATGAATTGCATTTGCAAATACCACTTTAGATTGTGGGTTTAACACCACAACTAATGGATCCTCTCTAAGTTGCCATTTTTCTTCAATATATCTCATCCCAGATATCTTTGTAGTAAACTCTACTGAATGCCATTTCATTGTAGATCGCAAATATTCATATCTCTTCCGATCTTCTTCTTGATAAGGCTCTGGGATTATTGGAATCCAAATTATCTCATAGTTTGCATCTCTAGCTTTCAATTCACTGTAAACTTGATGAATAGCAGTTAGATCATCAACGGAGATATCCAACCCAGAAATTACCAATATCACGTTCTTTCCCAACAAACTTTCGTGAACGGTAACCTACAAAAAATGCGTTAATTTTGCACTTAGTTACGTTAGTCTCTTATCGTACTCACTTAAAAGTAATTCATTGTCAACAATAGAAGAGAATAGAGATGAGTACAAAGTATGATAAGAATGCTACAATTGTGTCAGATTAGTTCAACTATCTTGTGCACCTTTTGATCTCCTTTTCCTCTTTATTGTTAAAAAAAATGAATTACAAAGTAAGAGCTAGAGTGAAGCTCAAGAACAAAAAAAATGAAAAAAATAACAGAAAGACTAGAGGAAAGTTTTTCAATCAAGAGATTTTTCGCGCACTACAGAGCAGCGAAGTGAAAAAATCTCATCCCACAATCCAAAATTGCAAGCAGATGAGAGTATTTCAACACTTCTAACAACATATACCCTTTTGATAAAACACATAATTTTGATATTTAAAAATGAACATAGGCAATTGTAACATTATTTTTTCAACAAGCAATAAAATATAATAAGTTATGAATAGAAGACAGACCTCTTTTAAAGAAGAGCCATCAAAAAGGGGTTTGGTTTCAGGTTTGCCACTAAGCAGCTTGGGAAGTACCAATGTAATGTCAGTCTGATAATGTTCAATGTGATCAACCAACCATCGGTACAGATCAACCTCCTCTGTCATAAAGAAAAACACAACCCAATTTAATGTTATTTTTAATTAGCTCAATTCCAATAAAATATTAACAACCAAAATTAATAATAAAAATAACTAAGGAAATTAAAATTATTTGACCATGTTGTTCTCGGATGGCGTCTAGATGCTTTTCAAGCACAGCCAGTACAATGGCCATTTTTTCAGATAATTCATTCAAATATCTCTGTGGCTGATTCCTGAAAAAGCCATAGTTAATTATAATGAATTAAATTTGTTGTTAGAAATACAAACTTGATTTTAGATCTTTAAGTATTGTGATCCATTCCAAACAAAGGACCTATCTACAAGTATTAAGTATTGTATTATACATACTACTGAACATATTTTTATGTTAATATATGACACGAACTTTTATCTTAAATCAGTCAATTAATGAGTGGAGTAGTTCATCTAACATATCGAATTTAACCGATTTCAATATTTTTTATTATATGGAATACCCAGTAAACTTTTAGACTCTGATATTATAAAAGAAATAACTGGGTAGATCACAGCTACCGCCAATGTGACATTTAAGAAAAAAAATGGATAATTTGAAAAGTAAGAATAAAGTACTTACTCAGTTTCACTGAGGTAGGTGGAGAGCTCAATTCTAGCTGCAACAATTGTGTGTATAACCCAATAAGTAATCAATGGGATTTGACGAAGAGCAGAAGGCAATTCAGGAAGTTCCTTCACATCATATTTAGAAAATTCTTTAATCTCATTCATGTGTTTGATTGCTTGTAAGCAGCTTTGGATTAGACTTTTGGGGTTGAGAATCACTTGTCGATATCGAAGTGAGTCTAGGTGCTTTTTCAAAGAAGCTACTCTTTTTATAATTGCCAAAGATTTTGCTAATGGATCAACATGGGAATAGTGGTGAAGATGCCATAAGTCTCCATAATCAGTTGCAAAGGCTATCAAAGTGAGAACTGCTTTGGCTTCCCATGGATAATTTGCTAATGTTTCAAAGATTTGTAGTGTGGTCTCATGTGCTTTTTCTATACCGGGAGCCTTGCATGACAACTGAGGATATAATAGTTCAACTTTCAATTGCATTGGATTGAAATTTAAAATGAATTTTAATTTATTATTTCTTTATACAATGTAATTCTTTTATTTATATATATATATCATTTAAATTTAGATAAAAGAAGGTCATATTTGATAACCATTTGATGTTTTGATTTTAGAATATTTAGATTAAGAAAATTTCTACTCATAAAGTTAGTTTTTAGGTTTATCATCTAATCATGTATATATTAATGTTTTCATGAGAGGAACAAAAATTTCAAAACTAAAATAAGTAGTTTTCAAAAATCAATATCAACAAATTTTTTTTAAAAAAAGAATAATTGTTAAAATAATATAGGTACACACACATGTACTTGCCTAATCAATGTAAAAAAGTCCTTCAAGTGTGGGAAACAATTTTTTTCAAATAGAAAAAAAAGTTAAATGCATGAAATTTGTTAGAGATTTTAAAAGAAACAAACAAATAAACAAATTACTCAATCACAGTCAAATAACAAGTTCAAATAATAAATAAATGATTATAAATAAAAAAGTTATTAAAATATTTACCATTATAACGAAAAATTATATAATTTAGAGATTGAGTCACATTCATTAATAGATTTACAAATTTTGAAATTTTACTATATTTTAATTTTATATTTAAACATACTCAATAGTATAATAGTTTTTTGAACTGTATATGACCTGGCTAGAGATACGATGAAGAATACAAAGTGGAGGCTCGATCACAACATTACTAGTTGTCAAAGCTGCATCAGAACGTGTCATACGCCACTCAATTCCCTATATATGAATACACGAAACAACAATTATCTATCACAAAAACAAATTAGGCAAGTACAACAAAGGCAAAAAACAAAACACTAACAACTTTGTGCACAACATAGAAATATAATATTGTGTATTTTTACTCGATGGACATTATCGGTAATTTGATCAGCAATTTCGATAATGTTCTCAATAACTGAGATGTAATTCGGAAGATCAATTTTGACAGTATCATCGTCACGATGTTTGGCGTAAATATGGCCAGTGACGAGGTCATCGGAGTAATGTCTAGTGCTCAACTCTTCCTTAGGGTTGGTTGATTGCTTAGAATGCAAAGGCATAGGTGCAGTGGAGGGTGCCTTGAGTGAAGTGGCCATGGTTTTGGGGGTGGAGAGAGGGATATAGAATATGAAAATAGAAGAAGGAAAACAAAAAAGATTTGAATAGGTTTAATCTGATTGTGTTGGGAATTGGGAATTGGTAGGCATTTATTTATACACATTGAAATCTTCAAGGAAGAGAAAATAAAAAGCAAATGAGTGTGAAAAGGACATTAATGTATTCTTCTTGTCTTAAAGAAAAGAATGTGAAGTTCTAGATTTAAAGCTTTAATTAAACACACGTCCATCTTACTTCTTTCTTGTCTCAATTTCTACACCTCTGCCTAATTTTCCTTTTCTCTTTTATTTCCATCTTCTTTTATTTTAGGTTAAAAAAACATTTTTGTCCAATCATTTAGGATGATAACTTGGTAGAGAGTTTGAAAACAAATTACTCTAATGAAAACAGTTTTATTCATACTTTTACATATGTCTTTGATTGCAGATTCATACGTTGAAGTTTAATATAAATAATGGTTTAAAATATATTTTGATATTACATAAATTAAAATTAGTTGTAATTACTCACAAATATTCAGTTGACAGTAAACTATTATTAAATTGCTCATAAATATTATTTTTGTTAAAATTATAAATAATTATTGTTTTGTAGTATCACAATGCATCTTATATTTGTAAAAAGGAACTGAGCTTATAACATGGCGTATTGTGTTTCTAAATGCTTTTTTTTTTCTTTACTTAATATAATTCTACTTTTAAATTTTAAAATTCAAAATTTGGATACAATAAAATATAAAAATATATATTTTTAAATATACACCATTTGGATTACATAATTTAAAAATTAATTAGTTTTCAAAACACACAATATAAGGGTTATGATTGTCAAACAAACATTTGTTAAATTAGATAAATTTGAAAATCTAAAACAAAATATAGATTTCATAAACTATAGAAAAGACTCTTAGTATAACAATTTAGTCATCCTATTTTTAAAATTGTAACAATTAACTTTATAATGTAAAAAAATTCATTAAAGAATTAGATGTCAAATTTTATTATTTTATGATATATTTTGTACGAGAAATGTGATTGAACCATAAAACTAATTTCTAGGATGGCAACTAACTAAAATTGTTATAAATATTAAATTCGTTACATAATGAATTTGAAGGATTAAATTGTTAAAAAATGAAAATATAAAGATTAAAATTGTTAGTAGTTAGTATGAAAGTTTGGAACAAAATAATTTTTAATCTTATAAAAGTAGAGTTTGCTTAAGGTTAATGGAGAGGAATCACATATATAATGGTTGTATATTAAAAGAAAAAAACAATGAATTTTAACCATAATTTTATAATATGAAGCGAATATGTGTCCTAATGATTAAAACTGGTTTTTGGGTTTTGTTCTTTTAATATAACGTCACAATCACAAAAGCCAGAATGTGAAATTAATTGAATCTATAAATCTTAAGCGAAAAAAGAATATAATTTTACTTGGTTTGTGTTAAAGGTTTAAAATATCCATCTTGGAATAAACGTCAACGTCTTCCATTTCACCCAATTTCAATGAAAAAATAAGTAAAATATCGATTTTCACACATAACTTTACCAAAATCTAAAAACAAAAAATTCAATTTTTTTAATAAAAATATTAATAAATAAACCTTTTTATCATACATTTCTTAAAATAATAAAATAAATTAAAATATTTACAAACTATAACAAAATTTGGAATTCTATCACTATATGTGTCAATGACTTATAGAATTTGCTATAAGTTGTAAATGTTTTTTAAAATCTATTACTTTTAACAATTCCTCAAATTTTGGATTTGGTTTCTAATTATATAAACTAAAATTTAGTATTTTAATAATTTTGTGTTATTTGTCTTTTATAATTTTATTGAATTTAAATCGAATCGGAACCCAAAAGAGTATTTCACAGTAGGAAAAATTGAACATAATAATTGAAAAATGTATTAAAATTATCTTCTGACGCACTATAGAATGTCGAGAATAATGCTATTCCTTCGGCATTGTAAGCAATGCGCTAGGTCAACCATCATTGACGTCGCGTTGAGAGTACCTTTTGGCATCGGGAGTAAGTCAATTCTATGATGGGACATTGGAAGTCACCTATTGTCGACATGGCTCATCTCTTTGCATTTTTGGCATCAGGAGTAAGTCAATTCTACCGCCTTTTCGTTTGCACGTTGAGATATCCCTCCCCGATGCACTATTGTCGACTTCCTTTTCGACAACACTATGTGATTTGGGAGATCCTTTTCTAAGTGTTTCGTTTTTTTTGACAAATATAGAATTAGTTTTCTTTTTAAATTTATTAGTTTTGAGGGTACTTCATGTTGTCTTATTTTATTGAAACGATCATTAAATACGGTCAATTTTAGTCTCATTAATCCTCCTTAAAAGTTTCAATAACTAATAATTATAACAATTTCATTCGTTTCCATACATGGTTTTCAAAATTTCTATGGCATCAGTATTTCTATTGAAACTTTCATAAAATTGAACATTCAAATGTTTCATATCCAAGTCTAAGTCCATTGCAAAACGATCTCTAACTGTAAATTTATAACAAATTAATTAATAAATTCTTGTATCAATTTCTAACTTTTATGATTTTCCGTTAATTGTTGATAGTCAATTTTTTTCAACAATTTAAAATCAACCTTTGACAAAAAAAAAAAAAAAATCAAAATCTCAATTTTACAAATAAATGGGTAGAAAAATGGGTAAAATAGCAACGTCCATAGAAATTTGAAGAAATATTATAAAAATTAATTCAGATGTTATTATTAATTAACTTAATAATGAAATAGTATTCTACACTTTTTGTAAAAATAATTAATGTGTGTAAGTGATATATATTGAACCAATCAATATGCAAACTATTGGTGTAAATGTAGATGGCGTTTTTAATAAAGTTAATACCTTGATTATGTCCCATTTCTTTTAGAATGATTCTGTGAACAGCCATCTTTTTCGACTGTCGAGAAAGGTAGAACGATGGATGATATGTATCAAATAGAAATTTTTGTTTTTAATGCATAAAACTGACAGCTACCAAAGAGAATGAAGAATCATATAGTAAACTTTAATTCATATTCATTGTGAATAAAGTGAATCTTCAAAATTACAACCAACAATTCCTATACTTTTCATAAAGAGGAAACACACAAAATCTGGAATAATATATAGGATTGAAGGGAATTACTTTAAAAATAAAATAATTTAACTTCATTGACAAATGATATGATAATAAAATTGTTTTATTGTTCATCCAATGCTTTTCAATTAAAAATACAAATGAAATAGATAAAGAACAACTACAGTAGCCTCTGACTTTTAAAAAAAATTAATTTCAAACTTGGGTAATGCATATACGGTGATACTCTAGCTCCCTCAAAATTTTGATAAAGATGGTAATGTAGAGACAACTTGAGTTTGTGAAGTTGTTGAGTACAACATCCACGGAATAATATAAGTAGTACATAGATGTGTAATTGTACGTACTTGTAAAGAACTCAAACGAGAAAATGGTATGATATTAGTAAGTAGCAAACATCGAAACATTGCAACTCAAAAATAGCATCAAGAAGGGTACGATATTTAGATTTTGTGGTAGAGTGAGAAACACATATTTTTTCTATGGCAAGAGATGAGCAAATTGTCTAGGTGGAAGTAGTCAACTTTGAGTTTTTTTATTGTTTTATAGGAACTATATCAAACATCTAAGAAAAAATTAATGTATTATTTTTACCTATATAAAAGAAATCAAGATTTACTTTTGAATCCATATATCTATATAGAATAAAAATGTTGGTAGAAACCAAAACAAGTATATCTCAACTATAATGATCAAAGTAACTTTATAATATATATCATATGAGGGTTACTCCTTTCTTTGTCGATTGATTTTGAGATAGAATCTCATACTATCAAATATGGTATCAAAGTCTCTATTAAACCTAAATAAGATAGTTAAACCCCAAAGAGACACCATCTTTGAGATCACATATTGGTTCATCAAACAAATTCTCAAAACAAGTGGTGTATCATTTTCAAGCGTTGGGGTTCTCTTACGTGTGAAACACAGACCACCAAGTTAAAGGTTGCAACCTGATACGTGTCGAGAGTTCTCCATAACTTATGACACCACTACTAACGCGTCAAGTGTTCCTGCGCCTCATCGTGGAAGGCATGCGAGGAGAAAACCGTTGTGCGTGGCTCATAAGTTTCTATTATATTAATCAATTCAATCTATAATGGTACCTTTTAAATATGTAGTTTCTGGTGTTGATTTATAACATGATTTTTTTTTGTTGACAAATGTTATAAAAGAAAAATCTTAATAAGCTATTCAAAGTTGAAGAATTGTCAAAATAATAAATTTGACAAAATATATATTTACAAGTTATAGAAAAATTTCAGATTATATCAATAACAAACCTTTGATAGTTATAGGGATATCCTTCTATCAGTAACATTGATAACAGTGTGATAGAAGCCTATCATTTGCTATCACTTATACAATCCAAAAATTTTGTTATAGTTTGGAAATATTTCAATTTATTTTACTATTTTTAAAAATGCTCTTTTAAAATTTGTAGTGTATTAATTCTTCTTTGTACTTGTGGACCTCGTCCATTAGTACGATTTAAATAACTCGTGGATGTGGTCCACAAGTATATTGCCTAACATAGCATGTTGATGACTTAATTATGTTTGACTTGTTGAACTTGTGGACTTGGTCCACGAGTCGTCCACCTATATTTTTTACTATATTTTCATCCTTTGGTCAAATTTTGTTGCATATATGTTAAGTGTGGACTCTCTGTTTGGAATACATTTGTCCAACCACATTATTTGTTGAATTAATCCCAACATCTAATCATTTGTAATTTTAAATTGATATTTACCCAACTCTATATTTTTCATTTCATAGTTAATTTTTCTCAAACCACAAAACTCCAAACAGCTATTTAGAAAATACTGCAACAAAAACTAAGCTCAAATCTATCCATTTCTTCAAACGGTCGCAAAACATTTAAATATTAGAATACATTCTACTTTACATCACAAATAGATGACATTAATAATAGTAGAATAATGCAGCATAATGCTAGGATGATTGTTGAAAAAGCAATAACGAAATGAAAAGAAACAACACATTAAATTAATTAAAACGTCCTTTATTCGATGTAGTGTTCTTACATTAGATGATCATATTGAAGCAAATACATAAAGTGTAGCAAAAAGGGGGGAAAACAGAAAATACGAGCCGCATACATAAGCTTGAAGCTATATATATATATAGCAATAAATGCAACAATAATACTATATGGTTTATTATTAGTAGTAATATGCAATAGCATATTTATATATATATATATATAGTAAGTACGTAATTATATGAAGAGAGGAATCAAATTAGAGAACCTCCATGACAGCACTTGAAGCTAATACCAGTCTCCATGAAGCGAGGACATTCAGGACAATTCACAATCATCGGAATCCATCCACTAAATCCCGGAAGAATTACTCGATCACATTGGTGATTTTTGGCGGCCAATTCATTAAAGTATTCTCTAAAAGCATCAGGAAATCCTTTGAGGCGTAAAGTTTGTTTCCATTTAGGGAAATCTTCAAGCAATCTTAGGATTAAGAAGCCACGACCAACAAGAAGAGGAGCAGGACCAACTGTAAGAACAACCCAACCATTTTCGTTTTCATAAGAAATTAACCTTAAAATGTCTTCTGTTGTTTCGCTTGCACTTGAGCCTTTCAGTTGGCTCTTGATTATGAAATAAGCCCATTGTGTTGTCCAGAAACGAGCCATGAGTGCTGGATCTTCTTCTCCTCTTGCATTCTTGCCTATCCGTACGATCTCGAATGAACGTCCTTCGATTATTAGAGGATCGCTTTTTAAAATTTCTGTTCTTTCCTCGAATTGTTGGATCCATTTTGGATCTTTTCCTCCGTAGAATAGGATGCTTTTCTCTTGGTTGAACTAATGGAATCACACAGAAATATTAGTAATATATAAACAAAACACAATTCAAAACAAATTCAAACATAAATGCACAAATTGGTTGCCTTTTCGTTTTCTTTTAATTAGAAATGTGACTAAAGTTTTATATTTACGAGATAAAAGAGATAATTGAAATTACTAAGGTATATAGGTGAAACTAGAAACAAAAGCAATGATTGTTTTGCTCAAAATAGATAAAATAGCATACAATTATGAAAATATTTTGAGAGTCGTTGTCTTTTATCTCTGTCCAACAAATTTAATTACATATCATTCAACTAATATGAAATCTTTTGAGTGGTAACTCAAAACAAAGTCATGCATAAAATAAATTTTATCATACTATATTTAGACATGTGAAGATCTGTTAGTGTTAGCAACTTAGCCAAGTTCAAGTGCAATTATTAATAACGATGTACAAATTGGTGGTAAAACGCAGATGACATATAGTGATAGTTATCCATGGTTAGTCTCTATCAAGGCTACAACCAAAGTTCTAAATTATCTAAAGAACAATATCTACCTATATTATTGAGCTTTTGTGGGTGGTTTTAGAAATAAAAAACCTAAGACCTTACACAAATATTAGATGCGAGCAGTTTGTCGTCCCAAAGAATTTGAAAGGTTTTTTTTTAAAAAAAAGAAACTATAAATGAAAAACCAAGTACGAAATGATTATCAAATAAAGGTGCACGAGTCATATTAAACAAGATTCTTACCCAACTCAATAATCTTGGCTGATGAGTGAACTTCACAAGGGTTGATTCAGGCCAATGTTTTCTCAACAGATAGTCAGTTCTATTATGAGTAAAAGGGATTGCTTCAGTTCCCCAGACTCTAATTAAATGAATTGCATTAGTGAATTCCACTTTAGACTGTGGGTTGAGTACCACAACCAATGGATCCTCTCTAAATTGCCATTTCTCTTCAATATATCTCATGCCAGCAATTCTTGTAGTGAATTGGATTGAGTACCATTTCATTGTAGATCTCAAATATTCATATCTCCTCCTATCTTCTTCAAGATATCTCTCTGGGATTATTGGAATCCAAACAATCTCATACTTATTGTCTCTTTTCAATTCATTGTAAACATGATGAAGTGCTTTGATATCTTCCTCTGAGATACTCAATTCTGAAATTACCAATATAACGTTCTTTCCCGCCAAACTTTCTTGAATGCTAACCTGTATGACATGCAATGAACGTTAAATTTTACAACTTCTCTTTAAATATAAGCACTTGTGTATTCTAACTTTGTTGAAAACAAATATGAACAAAACTTGAACTTTAAATTGAAATAATAATCAATAACTCTTTCTATGTCAAATGACGAAATAATAATTAAAAACAACAAAACTATATATTGAGATGCCAGAACGGAAAAATGAAAAACACATCATCATTATTTGATTCATGTGGGTACTTCTCTTTATAGCCAATTTCTGGTTTGAACAAGATGTATCTCTAAAGTGTGATATCAAAACGATCCAAAAAATGATCAAGCCTTGAAATGTTCTACACTGAAATGATGGGAGACACCTCGTAAACTCTACGACTTTAATATTAAAAAGGAATGAACTAAATGTTTTTGATTTAGAAAGTATGATGAAGGTACTAAAAATGTGTTAATCTAGTTGAGATGTTCTAATGTACAAATTGATTTGTGATTTATTATTCTACTTTGTTAAAAAAAAATTGTGCCAAATATAACCATTATTAGATTCAAAGTATTAACATATATAACAACGATATTTAAATAAATCCTAATTACGGATAAAATTTACTATATATTTATAAATTTTTTTAAATGTTAGTTATATAGTCCATTGTTAACCCCACAAATAACTACTATCATTAAAAGAACAAAAAGAACGAACCAAAAGATAGAAATTTATTAAACTTAATAAACCCCAGTGATCATTAAAGTAGTGAATCATTATGGGCTCTTTTCATGAATTTTCCTTCCTTTTAAAATATAGAGCCATCTTGGCAATTAAAAAATTATAGTAATGTAACTTTTCATTTTTCAAAGTTTTTTTTATAAAAATTGTACTTTTCTTTTCTCAAATATGTTGGAAAATTGACTTTCAGTAATTATAATACAAAAGTCATTTTAATTATATGCATGAACACCAACAAAAAAAAAAAAAAAAAATCCCACTTAAATTTGGTCAATAAATTATATATATAGACATTTTTAAATATAGCATAACAAATTTAAATATTTACGATTGTAACAAAATTTTAGATTTTATCAATAAAATTAATAAAATTCCATTATTGTCTATCAATGTCATTAATAGAAACATATTAATGTCTATCAATGTTTATTACCGATAAAACTTGAAAATTTTGTTATATATTGTAAATATTTTTTCAAATTTGCTATCTTTTTATCATCTTATATCTTATATGTAACTTTCTTAAGAATTGTTTGGTGGAAGGTTTATTTTTTATTTTTGTATAGAAATTGATATCAAGGTTTAAATCTCCTATGTTTGTTTCACACAATTTTTAACATGTTGCATGTAAATAAGCTATTCTTAGCTATTCTCATTTTCCACGTACAAATACTTTTTATTCCCTCCCAAAACTATGGTTTTAAAGTTCAAAAGCTAAATTTTGTAATTTAACCTAATAGGATTTATGATAATGTGTAGGACAAACACAATTGAGTTATGATATAAAGAGAGACCTCTCTTAGAGTAGAGCCATCAATAAGGGGCTTGGCTTCAATCTTGCCGGTAAGAAGCTTGGGAATGACTAATGTAATATCAGTATGATAATGGTCTATGTGATCAACCAGCCACCGGTAGAGATCAACGTCCTCTGCATTAAAATAAATATACAGAACATAAATTTAATGTGATTTTTCAGGTCATAGTCATAACAATATATTTGAAAATTAGTGAAATATCAATAATGAAGATGTTATATATTGTAAAGGTATTTGACCAAATTGTTCTCGGATGGCATCTAGATGCTTTTCAAGCACAGACAGTACAATGGCTATCTTTTCAGACAGTTCATTCAAATATTTCTGTGGTTGGTTCCTGAAAAAAAAAATCATACACAACAACAAAAAAATGTCAAATATTTTAAATATTAATATCGAAAGTATGAAATGAGAAAACAAGCACAAATAATTTCAAAAATCAAATGGGTTATTGAACTAAACCCTAAACCTTCATGTTTTGTCAAATAGCTAGTTAACTAGTTTTATGAACTTTAAAAAAGTATCTTTATAGACATTTAATTTTCTGTCTATTAAGTTCATACGGTTTGAAAATGTGTCAAATAGGTTCCTAAAATCTTGGTTTGCTATCTAGTGGTTCTTGGAATATTTAACCAATTTTAAAATAAAAAATTTATTGGAGATATAGATCAATCAAACTTTTCATGGAATAAATCACTTGAAACTGTAAATTTTTATGTCTAGTAATAGAATTGTAAAAAAATAAATCACTAATAGATGGTTGATTTATTAGACATGAAAGTACAAGAATTTATTAAAATGAGGATTGAAAATTGACTTATTATACACTTTTTAAAATTCAAATCTATATATTAAATACATAATTAAAGTTGAAAGGCTATTTGAAACTCATAAAACTCATAAAGTACATAATTATATTTGACATGACCCATAAAGTTAAAAGATAAATAACTTGTAATTTCAACTTTGCGCTACCTTTGTCTACCCATCAAGGCTCTTTTCTATAACTATAACTCTTCTCCTATTGCTCTCAATTTCTACATATTTTCTTCTTCTTGTATTTTCTTTTTAGAAACAAAATAAACTTGTAGTTTAACCAAACTGTTGTTAATAATCCACAAGAAAAAATAGGTATTTGCTGAGAAAAATATATTAGAGAAAAAAAAAGCACTTACTCAGTTTCACTTAGGTAGGTGGAGAGCTCAATTCCAGAAGCAACAATAGTGTGTATAACCCAATAAGTAATCAGTGGAATTTGGCGAAGAGCAGAAGGTAATTCAGGAAGTTCCTTCACATCATATTTAGAGAATTCTCTAATTTGATTCATATATTTAATTGCTTTCAAGCAGCTATTGATCAAACTGTTGGGGCTCACAACCACTTGTCTATATCTAAGTGAGTCTAAGTGCTTTTTCAAAGTAGCTACTCTCTTTATAATTGCCAAAGATTTAGCCAATGAATCTATTTGGGAATATTGATAAAGATGCCATAAATCTCCATAATCAGTTGCAAATGCTATCAAAGTCAGAGCTGCCTTGGCTTCCCATGGATAATTTGTCAATATTTCAAAGATTTTTAGTGTAACCTCATGTGCTCTTTCTATCCCCGTTTCCTTGCATGATAGCTAAAAAATCACGCACACATTATATTCAATTTAGCAATTTAAGACAAGGAAAAAACATTGTTTTTTTAATAATAAGCACATGGAAAGTCATTTTAAACAGGCTATAACCTCGCCCAAGATATGGTGAAGAGTGCAAACTGGTGGCTCAATCACAACACTCGATGCTTGAGATTCATCTAAATGTCCTAGACGTCCATCAGTACCCTGCATAGATAGATAAGATAAAAGGTAAATACAATATTGGTTGAGTTACATGTTCAATGAAAGACAAATGTAGCAAAAACTATCGCTACGATAAACTCTGCAAGTTAATTTAAATTGGTATATTTGCAAGTGTTCCTACTAATACTCATAGTAAATAGATTGTAAATTTGAATTAACATAATATAACTTAATGAAACGTAGTACCCGAAGAACAGCATCAGTGATTCTATCTGAAAGGGTGAGAATGTTTTCGATAACTGTGATGTAATGAGGGAGGTCGATTCTAGTAGAGTCGTCGTCACGATGTTTGGCATAAATGTAGCCAGTGACAAGGTCGTCGGAGTAATATTTCATGGTCAATTCCTCCTTGAGGGCGGGTGGTTGCTTAGATTGAATCAATGCTGATGGAGGAATAATGGGTGCCTTGAGTGAAGTAGCCATGGTTTTGGGTGTAGAGAGAAGATGATCAGAAGAATAGAAAAACAAATTAGAAGGGTAAAATTTGGTTATGTTGTTGTTGGTTGGATTTGGTAACGTCTATTTATGCACATTGAGTTGTTCAAGAAGAGACAAAAAGGAAAAAGAGTATGAAGGAAATTAACTAATTTTCATTATTTTGTGTGAAGAAAGGAATTTGTGCCGCTGGATCTGAGCTGTTTTTTAGTTCATGGTCCTATTTACCAAGTGGATCATACTCTACACTTTATGGTATCTTCCTTTAATTTTCCTCTATTTCTTTAAATCTCACAAACAGTGAGAGGTGGAATTAGAAAATATAATTAAAATGTTTTAACAATCCAGCTAAAATAATATTCTGTGTTGGATCTTCTTTTGTTAATATACTTTTTCTAATGCACCTCACCAATATCAAATCTAATCATTATCACCTTCTTTAATTTAACACGACTGCTTCATTTTATTCTTTCTACTTTCAAATTATATAAAAATAACAAACTAAATTAAAATATTTACAAAATTTTGAATTATATCACGGTCTATGAACGATATTGGTAGAGACTATCAATGTCTATTATGAATAGAATCTAAAAATTTAGCTACATGTTAGTAAATATTTTGTCAAATTTTACTTTTGATAATTCTCTAATTTTCATTTTGTTCTATTCTATTTCTAAACACTTAACAAAGTTCACTTTAGGTCTTGAATTTTTTAAAATTGTTTCTTTGAGTTTGTGTATTTAAAATTTTGCTAAAACTTAAACGGAAATGCAAGGTGGCATGCATGCCAAAATCATGAACAAAAAATTACTTTCAAGCTACCACACCCAAAATTTACTTTACTACCATATTCATGATTGAAACCATAGTTTTTTTAAATGTGGGCTTAGCTTAGTCACACGTAAAAAAGATTGGAAAGTACAATGAAACATCTCAATAGGTATTAGATGGTACGTGTTATCAAATCATACAAAATATATATTTTGTGAGGGCAGAGGATTCATTAATAACTTTTTAATTCTTTTTAACTGATGACATATAATAGAAACATATAAAACACAATCTCATGCTGATTTGAAAAAGAATTAGGGCTTTTTAAAACAAGTACGTTCATAAAAAAGCATGTTTACGTGTAACTACAAACTTAATCAACCCTTCTTTAGGGATTTGCATCAATTTTACTTTGATTCCATTTAAAATCAACACAAATTCATCCTTAATTTAAGTTATAGTAATTAAAGTAAAATATAATATAGGATTAAATAAAAGATGAAAAGCCACACCTATATATACCTAATGAAAGTCTCTCTATTCCCCTATCTAATATTTCATCAATAAAGTAATATAAGTAAAAATCGTAATATAAATTATTCTAAATGGAGTTCCAATTGGAATATCTAAATTGATCCTCCCTCATGTAGAAGTTTAATTAAAGTTTTAATTGAAACAATAATTAGTGGAGTGTTTTAATTAATAGAACTCTTAATATATTTCTTTTAAAAAATATTTTCTATCCAAAATAAAATGTGATAAATATACGTATTTTGACATTTTGCTATATTTGTAAATCTTTCAAAATAATTATATTTTTTTCTTTATTCTTGTGGTATTTTTTTAATAACAAACCTAGTTTTTCTTTACTATATTTTAACATGTATAAATAAGAAAAATCTAATTAAAGAATGGTGTCTTAATTAATTACTTCACATTTGTCAGTCAATTTTGAAATAAACCTTAGTACTAATCTAATACGAAGCCCAAACAAGCATCATTGTGTCTAAAATTAATTTCGATTATTTTTATTTTTTTTAATAAATACAAGAAGCCAACGATACACTTAGATATTTCAACTACCTTTGATGCATACTTAATTAGAACACCTCCATTATGTCCCTAAACCAAATTAAAGAAATCCGATTATATTCAATAATGATATGAACACATAAAATCAATATGTTGACGACATAGGTGGTGGAATGTCACGTGGAAAAGATGAGGAGACTTCATAATATATAAAATACATATACGTAAATTACTTTTCTAAATGTCAATTAATTTTAAGAACAAACAATGGGGTTTTATAATAATATTTTTTGCCAACAAAATTACATATTTTTGTAAAACAATAGATTTTTCAATATATAGTAATTTGAAGATGATAATAATGTTGACTTGTGTGGATGAATTGTCCAGAAAATAGACAAAAATAAGGAAAAATTGTTTGTAGAAAAGCTGACAGTTAACAAAGAGAATGAAGAATTATTTGGAAATCACCTAATTGGTTCCTTTTCCTTAAGGGACAGAGTGAATCTTCAAATTTACAACGCCGAAGAAATTGAATACTTTCGATAAAGAAGTTACAACAAAATCTTGAGGATAATTGATTAAAGTATTACATTAATATTAGGCCAACCCTCGTCACAAGGAAAAGAATATATGCTTCTAATATCAAGTGATCATATAATAGTATGTACTATTATTAATCAATTCACATATCACATGCATTTCAGCCAAAATTTGCTGCCTTGCCTTGTAGTTTGTAGGATTAAGCTTCCAAATTTAGTTAATTAATACACATACTTCAAATTTTAATTATGTTTATTAATATATGTAGCTATTTTGTGTTTTGTTTTTTTTTTTCCATATATATAGATTTCCTCATTTTACAGCAATAGAGTTCTAAATCAATATTCTAAAATAAAATTAAGATTTTAGAAACTATAAACTTTGGATTGGCTAATTATTAAAATATTGTTGGTTTTATTTTTTTCAAACGTTTATATAATAAAGCAAGAAATTTATAAGTTGAAGTAGTAGTAGTGTTTTATAAGCTCTTTCAAAAGAAATGTATCTCAATCTTTCATTACAATAAATAAATAAATGCCTCAATTTTTGGTTTGGTGTATAGTTTTTAGAACTCAACAACACAAATGTACAATTTATGGAGAACAGATCATGTTTAAGTAAGGTCGTGGTTGATGTATAATTAATCTATGAGCTTTCAATTTTAATTTGTAGTTGATAAGCATAGGACTTGTTCAATATTTGTTTTCAAATTGGCAAATTTATTGAACCTAGAGATGAAGCTAATGCTTTATTAGATACAAAATTCAATTTCATAATATATATAAAGAAAATGATTCATTAGCTTTGAAAATTATTTAATTTATCTTCAAATCATTTGATAGAAACATCAAAATTTGAATGAACCTATTTGATATAAAATTGAGAGTTTGATTAAGAGCATGTTATACATGCTTGAAATATTTGGCGTAGTGTGGCCACAGGGAGTGATTGAGAAGCAGTTGAACCTCAAAGTCTTTTCCCTCACCCAGCTGAAGGATGATGCCAAGGTGTCACACCCTGCCCCACACACGTCTTTACTCTTCATGCGAGACGTGGAATGACTTGATTATTCTGATGCGTTTAAATGCCAAAACACTTTATCACTTAAGGTCCTTTAACTTTGCTTGGACCTCTTAAAGCTTAACTAAAACAACATACTTTAGGCTATAAGAATACTTAATACAAATAAGATATTGAATAACGGAAAACGTATCAAATGACAAAAATATTTAGAAAAAAACAGTCAATGACACCTCTTTCTTGCATATTGTGAATGTAGCAAATATAACAAGTAATTAGTAGTATCAGACAGCTATCAGACGACTATCGAAGGGTCGGAGGGCTATTAGAGGGTTATCGAATTTTAAACCTACTACTTTTGCAATTTAAAAAATGTAGTGACATAGACTCTATTACCATAAATTTTTTTGTTACTTTTGGAAGGGCCTCATTGAATAATTGATCCTTTATTAAATTTTGCTAAGCGTTTTACAAAACTTTTACAACATTACATAAATACAACTCTTAAAACTTAGAAAGTAAAACGTATGGCAGCTCTTTTCGCCTAGCAAGCCCTTCATCTTTTTCTTTACTTGGCCTAAAGGGCTGAAACCTAGCCTTAAGCCCTTCATCCTTT
This sequence comes from Cucumis sativus, assembly GCF_000004075.3. Lineage (NCBI taxonomy): Eukaryota > Viridiplantae > Streptophyta > Magnoliopsida > Cucurbitales > Cucurbitaceae > Cucumis > Cucumis sativus. The sequence continues at coordinate 10,739,615 of NC_026656.2, forward strand.
CCTTTTACTTGGCCTTAATTAAGGCCGAAAACCTGGAAGATAAACTTTAAAATGGAAGTCTCAAAGACTCAATGAGGTTTTATGAAAACCTTTTAGCGAATTGCTTTTCGTAAACATTATTTTACCAATTTTTCATAAATACATCTTTTCATATAAACATAACAAATCAAATAAACATTCATTTCACAAACAACACACATTAGTCAACAGTGATACCTTTCGTCAAGAACCTAAATCATTCTCTACCCAAAGACTCATTATCTCACATTTAGACTACTGAGATGGTCTTCTCTTCGTCAACATCCAAGAATATCCTAATTTAATTTATGGGACCCTTGCAAAAATAGCAAAAAAATTTATGATAATAGGGTTTATGTCACTACATTTTCTAAATTGCAAAAGTAACAAATTTAAAAGTTGATAACCCTTTAATTAGTGTCTGATAGCCCTCCGATAGGCCTATGATTACTATCTGATAGCCATCTAATATCACTAATTTTGTCATATTCGCAATATGTAAAAAATAGGTGCCATGAGCTGTTTTTCTAAATGTTTTTGTCGTTTGATGCAATTTTCCTTAATTTGTTCCTTGTTGCTCAAGCCAAGACTCAATGCACATTTTTTATACATTGTCTCGTCTCATTCTACCACACACATCTTTTATATATGGCTTCCTTTACTTTTTATATGCACATAACAGTTAGCTCATTCATAGGCGAAGCAGACTAATGGTTTGAACATCATTTCACAATCATTTTTAACATATAAAGCATGCTTCCCACACGAATCTCTTGAAAACATTGATATTGAAATCAGTATTTCAATCAATAAACACTTTATTAAGAAAACTAGAAATCATGTAAACCACTTTGAAAAAATACTCACTGCCATGTCCCGCCTCAAAAGTCACTTCTTGCAACCAAGTGGACGTCTATCGGCTATGCTTAAATACCAAACATTTTTAACACAAGGTAGTGGAATATGATTCTCTTTTACTTTTCCTCCATTTACGCGACAGACACAAAAAATAGATTAGAATAAGTACAAAAAGCAAGACTGCCCATTTTCTCCTGTTCCTTGGCTACTACTGCTTCTTGAGGCGGGGTACTTAGATGTGTGAAACCTTCTTTTCTTTGGCTTTTTGCTCTCTAAAATTCAAATAGGCTTCTTATCATCCTTTTCTTTCTTGCTTTTTGCCCCTAATGTTGCTTCTTGTAGAGGATACCTAGAGGTGTAAAGGTGGCACTTCCTCCTCTACCTAGGTTGCCCAACTACCTCTCTTAGTAAACCACATTAGAGCTATTCTTGCTCTGACTCAACCCCTTGGCTCTCTAGCTCACCAGATTAGGCCTTCACCAACCTAGGTATTACACTCGACTACCTTCTGAGTCGAGCGATCTGCACTAAGGAGCAATTCACTTACCAACCGACTCCTCAGGCGTAATAGACACCTTTATAGCCAACGTGCCATATAGGACTACATTGATAGTCTATCTTCCTTCCTTAGCTTGACTATGAAATCTCAAAACTAACATTTGCATGGCCACAACGCCTAGTAACATAGAAAGGGGAAAAACCTAATGAATGATGGTTTTGAGAAAAAACTTTTTGGGACAAACACCACAAAGACAATAATAATAAGGTCAGATAGCAACATATAAATCTCATCACATAAGCCACACCATCCAATCATCAGTACAACAAGTGCTACAAGCATTGCGTACTCAGATCGTATAGCAACCTAACGCATTACAGTCCACAAACTTTACAACCATTACTATCACAAATGTCATCAGCACCACAACCTTAAATCGTATTGTAATTTATATTAATTACCGAGACCTAGGATTCTCTCCTCACCTGGACTTGGGATTCACACTCAACTAGCGTCATGCGAGTTATCTGGGATTACCACTAGCGCCTCATCATATCCATCTCTCTCGGACTTGGGTTTCACATTCATCGTGCGCACATTACAACCTCGTCTAGACATGGAATTCTCCCCTTCTTTAGACCTGAAATTCTCACTCAACCAACGTCATGCGAGTTATGGGATTTTCAAATTCAAGCATATGGTGACATTTCAAATTTAGGTTAATGGATGGTTTGTAGAAGTACCACCTAGACACCTAAACACTTGAACATTTGGGTCTTTAGACGTTTTGATTGAAAACTATGATATGTTTACGTCTTTGGATGCTTGAAACATACAGATCATTTTAAAGTATATGACATTTTTTTAGTTTTTTGGATGGTTTGTAGAAATATCACTTAGACACTTTTTAAATTTATTGTAGTTGGTTTTGCATTTTGTGATCACACTTAGGCATTTGAAACTTAATCTTATTGTTGTTGGCTTTGAGGGTTAAAACACATTTTAGCACATTTTTAGTTAGACTTTAGTTCCAAAGTCACACTTGAGACTTATTCGTTTTAATGTACCTTTTTCATGTTTATATAATTTGAAGGAGCATGGAATGACTATTTTTTAAAAACTTCCTGGGTGAGTTAACTATTTTTTGTGTATTTAATAATTTTTTGTTCATTTTTGTATGCCAAAATGAAATTTAATATAGCACATGTACCTTGACATTTTAAAGAATTATGGTTTGTCATATTTTGACAAAGTATTAATGATTAGAAATAATTTCATTTTTAATTTTTTGTTGCAATGTTTGATATATTTTGTTGTAGCTAGAAAATTCATTCTATATTTGAAAATTAATTCAGAAGCATACAATATTAATAATAAATGTGAAAAAAATTAAAATTGTTTATGTCACGTGCATATATGTACTTTTGCCTACCAATTTAGCATGGGGAGAAATTTTCTTTATGTCGACAAAAACTTTTTCGTTGACAGAAACAATTTATGTCCACAAAACAAACGTGGACATAAAGTTTATTTTTTCCGACGTAATGATGATCGTGGACAAAAAGATCTTTCTTATGACGTCTTTTTCGTAGCCAGAAAGTATATTTTTGTCCATATAATGATGATCATGGGCAAAAATACATGTCTGCCGACGCTCTCTTCGTGGCTAGAAATACCTTTTATGCCCACATTTTAATTTGTCTGACGACATTTCTGTTGACAACATAAAAAACGTACACAAAGAAAAAGACAACGGTGTTTTAGCCACATAACGTGTCCACGCAAACAAACATCGGCAAAAGAACTGCCCCATTTTTCTATGTCCACAAAGAAAAAAATTCTTGTAGTGAAGAAATCATGTGTAACAACCCAACTTTTCTAGGTAAGTCGAGGTCATTAATTTTTAACAGATAAAAGACTTTGATTAATACAAAATGAAATGTAAGTTAATTTAAAAACATCTTTAAGTCAGGCCTGATTTTCAAATATTCAAGAAAACATAAAAATAATACTATTTACAATAAACGTTTGTAAACTAAATTTCAATACATCTTAAACCTCACAAGAACCCATAAGCGGAAGCAATAACACGTTTCCTATGGCAATCACGCTTCCTTCCTGCCCCTCGCCGGTTTGCCGCCTTTATTACCTTTGCCTGAAAATTAAACATAAGAAGGGTGAGTATTAAAATACTCAGTAAGAGACCCTCTACACATAAGAAGGGTGAGTATTAAAATACTCAGTAAGAGACCCTCTACTGGTCTCGTCAGGGGAAAATAAATTGTTAACGTTCTATTGGGACACCCTGTACAGTCGCAGTCTTGTGATCCCGTAGGATGCACATCTCAGTCTAACGCTCCAAGGGACGTACATATCAGTCTAGTGTTCTGCAGAAACACATATCAGTCTAATGCTCCCGAAGGTGCAAAATAAATTGGTGATCCCGTGGGACACCTACAAGGCACACATCCCAATAAAAGTTTACAATTTTTCCCTCATTCCATTCAATCCATCTTTCAGTTACTTCAAAACATAAGGTTCTTTCTCTCAACGTCCTAACAGTCAACTTATTTCACTTTAGTCATATGTCTGTCAATAATATACTAATACATCAGTCAATCAAACTATACAGTCAATACACCCCTCAGTTCACCAGCACACAGTCATACTTTAGCGCAACATACACCCAATCTAAACGAGAATCACAAGTTCACATCTGCATCTCATACAAACACAATCTACAAATTTCGTCCTGTCCACATACACAGTTATATATATATATTCCATGACAATCACAATATGCATTCGACATTAAGTCTACTTCAATTCATATGCATTTATGTATATTTTCAGTCAATCCACAATATACATTCAACACATACAATTCACAATCATAAGTGAGTCCAGTAGAAAATCTCTTACCTCAAAGTTAGGGAAGCTCCTTAATCAACTAACGTCCTCGAAACAATTCTAAGCATAACAACACAAAATTCAATTACTTTCACGATACATATCTCACTTACTTTCCTCAACGTAAGTTCCAACTCACCGATATATTGGAGAACTGAACCCTCAACAATTCACAAACTGGTTGTGAATGTAAGAGAGCTTAACGTTACTCCGACCACCTCAACGCACGACTATCAAACTCGCAGCATAAATCCTAAGTGTGGGTCGGTCAGCGGTCGGCCAAAGGAGACGTGGCGGCTGCCTCAAAATCGATCAACGATCTGACGCGGCGACCGGGCTTCACAAGATGTATGCGTCGACGGCTTCATGAAGGTGAAGACAGACGCGGTCGGAGAGATTGCACGGCAGGACTGCACGAACCGGCCGACGGTTGCGAGCAGCGGATCTGGGTTACTGCACGAGCGGCGACGAGGACTCGGACGGCGGTTGTGAGCGGAGGACGTGGCGGTTACTAGTTCACACGGCGGCTCGGGCTTCGACGGAGACAGAGCAAGGGCGCGGAGACGGTTGCAGTGGCGGTGAGGGTTTCTTCGCGTCATCAAACATAGTGTCGACGGTATTTGATGCATTACAAGATTGTTCTTAAACAGATTGAACCATATTAATTGTATTAAATAAATCGTCGTTTTCATCAGTTTCATCCACTGTATTTTCCATCGTGTTGGCAACGTTATATGAGTTCAATTCTTCACCATGCCAGAACCATACCTTGTAACTCTTATCAATTCCATTGGCATACAGATGATACCGAACTGTTGAGACATCCTTAATTAAACGATTGCCGCAATTCAAACATGGACATCTAATTGAATTAAGACCTTTGGCATGACTCAACCCAAATTTATTGAGCCTTTCGACTCCTAAATCATATTCTCTTGACATCCTATTTTGGGTCATCCATGACTTGTCCATTGTGTAGAGGTCTAAGTTGGCCTCGAAATAAACCTGATTACAAAAGAGATTATAGGCAACAACTTTTAAAACTCAAACTTTCAAAACGGTAGATAATCCTCAAAGTACTTAATAATTTATTTCATACCATTTAGGAATTTTCTAGCTGTGGTGGAAATGATTGTGGTAGGAAATAGCGCCACAGATAGACACACAAAAGTATATTTTCCAAAATAGATAATCAACATCAAAATTATATATAATAAAGAAAATATTGTAACTATATATACGAAGAAAATATCGTAATCCACCTATTAACACTCAAATACCATGGAACGTTCTCCTAAGACTTGAGTCAATTCAGACCTCCCCTATTGGATTTTGTCGACTTTGACAGTTTTGAAGACTTTCGTCCATATTAAACGAATCACTCGACTGCCATGATGAAAACTAATTAAATTTGTTACATTAATTTGAAAGGTTGTCTCATTACCACATTAGTGATGAAACCATCTGCAAGGAAACTTCTGGACTAAGTTCAACAACCCCCAATTAGCATAAAACATTTGAAGGACAATTTCCTTTACAGACATGATGAATGATGAAGGGAATTAGTTGACAAATAATTATAACAATAGTTTGTCTTTAGTTAGTTGATTAGGGTAGGTTTGTATAAGTACTTTGGCTTACATTGTACAAGTAATTAGACTAATAAGCTAACTCAGAAATTAAAATTGAAGAGAAACTAACCGTTAGAAAACAGAAATTGGGCATAACTCAAATTCACAAAATAAGCTCATGTGGTTGCAAGAACGAATTAAAGTCATATAACAGAAAATCAACGATTAATGACTGAAATTGGGATAAACTGAAACTCACGAAACAATCCAATGGAGACAACGAAGAACTTCATAGAGAGAGAGAGAGAGAGAAAGAGATAAGGAAGAGAAGCTTACCGGCGAAGGGGAGGGGTGACGACCGACGCCCACGATTTGAAGCTTCGGGTTGATTGGAGAGGTTTGGAGAAGACGGGGGTGGTGGCAACGGGTTGGTGGAGAAGGTTTCGACGGACGGACAGGAGGGGGGTGGTGGTGGCGACGGGACTTCACGCGGATTGGAGGAAGAAATTGGGGGAAATTTGGGGGAAAATTAGGGCACGCGGATGGGAGGAAGAATTTGGGGAAAATTTTGGGAAATTTGGGTTTTTTTTTTAAAATATAAATATGTAATTTTAATTTTTTTAATATAAAATAATAAATTTTTTAATGGTAACATTCTATGACATCAAATAACTGTCGCGAAATGTATTATCCGAAAAATTCCGTCTTTTCCCGCCAAAAACGCGAAATTTTCTATTTTGTGACAGTTTTTTTTTTCATTCATTTTTTGAGATATATAACTGTCATAGTAGACAGGTTTTCTTCTAGTGGATGCCCAGTAATTAAAAATAAATTAACACATAATAGGATACCCAGTAATTAAAAAAGAAATTAACACAGAATGGATGCCCAGTAATTAAAAAGAAATTAACACAGAATAGAAAGTAGAATGCCAGTAATTAAAGAAAGATGCTAATTTAGCATGTAAAATGATTAACACAACAGTTAATAATTAAAGCAGTATCATCAAGCATGAATAATAATAAAAAAAAACTTACCAATAGGTCTGCTCTTAAATGCCAAAGGTTATTTCTTGATCATTTTCCACTCTACACCTCTTCCTAAATCCCCAAATGATAAAAAATTCTCTTTTTTCTCTCCTTTTTATAATCTTCTTCTTCTCTAGAGTGCTCGACCATCTTCACACGTAGGCTATCGACAGTTTGGCATAGAGAACAATTGTGTACTTCCACATCTACTATTTGTGTTTCCCGTTTACCAATTGACGATTTCAAATCATTGACAAGCTCGAAAGAATATTCATTCATGCTTTCTAAGTCTTTAATATATTCATCTTGCGATTCTACTGTTGTCTGTAATATTGTCTTTTCATTTTTCAAACTTCTATTAGATTTATTCATTCGTCTCATCCCTTCATCTAACACCTCAAGATTCTTTTCTAACTTATCTTGATTTTTTAAGAAACTCTTGGTCTTTTCAAGCTCTTTATGCAAAAAAGTCGCATGATCTATCCATTGGCTCGTCTCCTTTTGAAGTTTCTCATTCTCTTACTCTAACAGTCGATTTTTCTCTTCTAATTTAATGATCTTCTCAACCCACTGGTCTGATTGTTCAAAGCTTGTCTCCTCTACCCTTTCAACTACCTCCCTTAAGGTATATATTACATTTTTCCTTCTATTATTTGTCTGTCACGCCTCATATCCACTAGTAACCTCGTCATAGTGTCCTTTGTCTTTTATCTTCCTCACAGACTTCCATGCACATATTACTCGATGTTTTTTCTTTGACAGTCTTCATGATCTTATGGAAAGTCAGAGTCTTGTAAATTATGAGTTGGTGGTATAAACTGTTTGAGCCAAACTTGACGCAAAACTAACAATGGTGTATAGTTAACACCTCCCCACGGTCCCAACAAATGCACACTATGAAAATCTCCAGATCTGTAAATTACTGCTTTCAAAGGCATCCATTGGGCTTTCCATATGACATTTTTAGAACTCAACGTTGAAAAGAAAGACACCCAAGTCTCCTTCTTTGGATATGTTGGGTCCCAAACTGCTATACCAAACTCACTAAATGTGTTTCGCATTAAGTTTCATGGGCTACTGAATTCTAACTTTGGACACCTAAACTCTGCCGAAAATTTGATATGGCTGTGTATCCAAATATATAATAAAGAAACACAACAATTCAATTTTCCTGCACCTTTATTTCTACAAAAGTTAAGGGATCGAAAAGTTTCAGCCAATATAGGTATAATAGGATCGACTCGTTTTATTTCAAAGAATAATCTGATCACTTTCCCATCGACATAACCTTCTGCTTTAGGAAAAATCACCGCTCCATAAATGCATAATGCCAAGAGAGCAAGACATTTGTCTTCAACAATGTAAGTTTATGTCATCATTAATAGATAGTCAAATGACACATTCTCTTCCCCACCCTTAACTTTTATATGTTTATGAATTTCAATGGCATGGACGGTTTCTAAAACTTTTGACAAAATCCTTTTTGTTGTTTGCTTAGGGTTAAAGAAATAAACAATTTTCCTTTCCTTTCCAGGCATGCTAAGCATAGCTTGATATTCTTCTATGGTTGGCAGTAAATCACATGACCCAAGTGTAAAACAATTATATGTTGGATCCCAAAAATTAATTATGGCTCTTAAAGCAAAATGATTCACCGGTATGTACATCAACTCTGCTATATGTCCATATTTCTTCGAAAAATGAATCTCCGTTGAGGTGTCAATGCCTCCCAAATCATTTTTAGTTTTGCTAAATCATTTTGTGTAAAAGAGAGCTGACACTTGGATAGTACTGATATTTGAGAAGAATTATTTATATTATCCCCAAATTTTTGTTGTGTCTCTTCACCCCATTTAAGAACATCACTTGGCTCATCAAACTTAGTTTCAGAAGATGAATGCATTGACATATTGGACATCCTGGTATTTTAACAACTATTTTTTTTTTTTTTTGCACAATTATGACAAAAAGATATAGTCAAATCACTTTGCACAATAATAATAATAATAATAATAAAAAGTAACAAAACATGAGAAAAAAAAAAAAAGTAATAATAATAATAATATAATAAATAATAATAATAATAAATAAATAAATCAATAATTAATAATTAATAATAGAAAATTAAAAAAAATCTAAAAAATGTAAAATAATTATAAATAAATAAATAATTAAATAATAATTAAATAAAGTTTTCATGCACTTGTAAGCATTGCTCTCCTTATGGTTGAAATCAAAGACCAAATTTAAAGGAAAAAAATTAAAAAAACAAAGAAAATTGAACCAAAATTTCGTTTCTTTTATAAATATAAATATATTGTAGAAAATACTATGATTAAACCCCATTTTTTTAAAAAAATAAATAAAAAGGAAATATGTCAAATTTTATAAAAATGTGAAACTTTGTTTTTTTTAAATAATAATAATAATAATTTGCAAATTTTGACTTTGGATAAAATAAGCTAGATAGAAAAATGATATGGTGTCAGTATCAAAACTCTTGGAAGAAAAAGACCCTCAAACTTATTCTAATGTTATTTAACTAATAACAGAAGAATTAATCTGAGCGAGGATCTTTCATGTGCCTGCACGGGAGTCGAAACCCCTCGAAGGTCAACACTACTCTGTCCTCAATTCTAGTCCTATAAGGTTGTAGCCCGGGTAGAGGGCTTGTGAGTGTATGTAAATGCATGATGACATAAAAAAATATACCAATAACATAGTACAAAATATTATATATGAATCAAATAAAAACAAATAATTAAGTGAATCAACATATTATAATATAGTAAAAATAAAAGATAAAATATATGGCTCGACTCTTCAATATCCCCAGTGGAGTCGCCAAGCTGTCGCGACGTGATCGCTACGCGGAGTGGCCGACCTCCCCGTTTATTTAATTTTAATAAATAATTTTGGAGTCGCCACCAATCATATTGAGGTGTGATTGGTCACCCAAAAAAGAAAAAAAAATTATGGTCTACGTAAATTCAGAGATTTAAGTTCGGGACTCAGTTGTGTGTAGGGAAGGTGTTAGCACCCTACAATACCCACAAAATGGTTACCCAATTTTATCTTTTAAATTAAATATAGGGGTTCACAAAACAAAGTTTTTATTTAGGTTTTGTTTAAATGTCTCATGTTTATCAATTCATATCGAAGAAAGTAAAACCTAAGCATGAATTGATAATTATGGGTGGCATAAGAGCCATTAGAAAAATTAAGTTTATTTTTGTTTTAAAAGATTTTTATTCACCTTAAAAATATTAAGATACCAAAACTTGATATTTTAATCTCTATCATAAATGTTTAATGAGAAATTTCATGTATCTAGAATTAATAAATTCATAGAAAACACTACTCAGTCTCATTTAAAATATGAAATGTGTTTATTTAAAAACAATCTATTAATTAAATTTAAAACGAAAAAATTTCATGTTTTCATGGATTTTAAATTATAAAATCCATAAAAAAGAATACTTTTTCTCCAATTTACATTTTTATATTTAAATTGAAAAATGAATAATAACAATGATAAAACATTATGAAATTTGAAAAACACTTGAAGGGTAATATGCTGAGATAAAATAAATACATTGATAATATAGGCAATATGCAAAATTTACAAGATGATTAACGTAGGATGCAAGATAATTAATTAATACAACGCATGCAAGATAATTAATTAATACAACACATGCAAAATAATTAATTAATTCAAAATGATGCAAAATAATTGATTAATGCATAACTAAACGAGGATGCCAAATTGATATCAAATAATAATTAACAGTTGAATGTCAAACTAGGTTTAACGCAATATGCAAATAAATAATCACACCCAAATGAATATCAAACAATTATAGCAAGATGTATACTGGTTAATTAATTAATACATCATGCAAATAATTAGAATAAGTGAGTGAAAAACGTCACATACAAGTTGCTAATTAATTAATAGGCCAAATGGAAAATGAGTGTTGCCAAATACACAACATTAATTATATCATGAATAATTATAAACATGGATAATTATTAACATGGATACTATATGGATAGCAGTAATTATTAACGCAGTATGTCATATGGATAAAGTAATTAACAAAGACCGTAAAATGGATGCCAATAAAGAATGAGTATTACCAAATACAGGATGCTAATTAATTAATTATGCATAGGATGCCATAGGGATATAAGTAATTAACACAGACGGTAAAATGGGTGCCAATGAAGAATGAGTAATTATAATTATGCATAGGATCAAGCTTTCACAAACATTTGTTGTCATTATTTGATATCTTTTTTCTCTAGAGTATGCGCGTGAACATCTCTCAAAACCAACTTTCATAAGGTATCCTTTAATAGATGGGTATATCGACTCCATCCATCTCATATACAACTCAAAATTATCTACTATATAAAAGTATGCACATTGACAAAAAAAGCTTTTCAATTAAAGAGTCTTTAAATGACAACTTGACACTCTTCAAAAGATGTTTTACACAAAGGAAATATTGTACCAATGGAAACACATCTAAAACACCTTTCGAAATACTTATATGTCTATCAGAAATAATAACCAATCCCTCTCGATCTCCAAAAGAAAGTTTTAATTATTGAAAAAACCATTTCCAAGAAGCATCATTCTCTGAATCTACTATACTAAATGCAAGAGGGAAAATTTTACTGTTACCATCCATAGTTGTTGTCGTTAACAATGTTCCACCATACTTACACTTTAAAAATGTCTCCAACCTTCAATTGATGATGCCATAGCCATGAAACAATATTTGAAATGGTCATTTGCATCTATTTCATATGCAGTAAATGAACCTACAAAAAAGGAAAAAAAATAGAACAATCAAATTAATAAAAGCACTAAATAGTAAGTGCATACATCATACAATAAGTATACTTCATCATAGGTATTTCAGTAAAATGATATACAACAACTAGCTAGTATACCAACTATACAAGTAAAATAGTGAATGAAAACATATAATTAGTATTGCGTACATCATACAATAAGTATACTTCATAATAGGTGTATCAATAAACTGATATACAAAAGTTGGCAATAGTATAAAAAAATGAAATAAATTGAACAATATACTAAATTAAGTGGTAGAAAACAACCTGGATTTATTTTTTTTAGTTTTGAAAAGAACTTTGAAATCAAAGCATAAGAATTATTGGCTTCTCCTTTCAACAACTTCATAACAAATTCTTTTGCTCTCCGAGCCTTATAATAACTAACAGAAACTCCATAATTCATACGCATATGGTGAATGATATCTTTTGGTGTTTAATGAGAATAACTATACCTCAAATAATAATCATACATTGACTAACAAATTCTGAAGATGCTTGCTTATGAGAAGAATGAACAATCATTGAGCAACTATGATCACTAACATATTTTCGAATCATCCATAATTCACTTCTTTTATAATGCGATGCTCTAACAAACCAAAGACAGTCATCTTCATTACATCCCAACTCAATAGATCTTGAATTAGATCTCAATGTCTTAAACTCAAAATTAGTCTTGACAGCTATAAAGCGAAATGCCTTTAGCAAAATTTCTTTACTACAAAACAAATCATTCTCCTTAAAAGCCACCTCATCATTAGTATTAGTAATATCAACATCTCTAAAAATTGCTAATTCACATCCTAAATCAACCTCAACTATGGAAGAAGAAGAACCAATTGACACATCCAATATCGTGTCTATAGAATGAGCAACTAAAGAATATTGGGTAGATTGATCCTTAACCAATGTCAAGAACCAAGTCACATATTTACTTTCAACAATCTTAAGAACATGTTGAACACCATTACTACTTATAGATAATAAAACTGAAAGTTCCATACATGACTCAATATGAATTTCAGTACGTATCAAGTTCACAAAAGAATCAAATGATGTCACTCCATCAACCAAAACACAATTTGTTTTGTAGTCCACATAGCACTGTTGCTCATCCCATTGACCACTATGAAATACAATGACTGCAAGCTTAACCATAACTACAATGAACTGCATTCATTTTGAGAGAATAAAAAATATGTAGTAAGTGTATTAGTCAACTAATACATATAATAAAAGTACATCAAATTACTGTAAAAAAAACTGATACAAAATTTAAAAAAAATAAAAACAAAATCAAACTCTGCAAAGCCCCATTCGGTAAAAGAGATGAGAAACAAATAAAAAAACAAATAAAATAGATGAGAAAGAACAAATTGTAGCCTTAATTTCTAATAGGTGACGATCGATTCACATAAAAAGAAAGAAACGATGATGATCGACTCAAAAAGATAGAAAAGATGATGATCGATTCAAAAAAAGAAAGAAAAGATGATGATCGATTCAAAAAAAGAAAGAAAAGATGATGATCGATTCAAAAAAAGAAAGAAAAGATGATGATCGATTCAAAAAGAAAGAAAAAATGATGATCGATTCAAAAAGAAAGAAAAGAAGGACTTTAAAAAAGAATATGGGAAGAAATACATACTTGAACAAGAAGAGACGGTGGAGAAGAGGAAGAAAAAGATGAGGAGAAGAGATGTAGCGAATAGGAGAAAACAAGAACGGTGAAGATTGAAGCACAAAGAAAACCATGAAAAGGAAAAACAATAAAAAGAGAACGAATAAGTGACGGAAGAGGAAGATGAAGAGAAAATAGTGCATATTTAAGAAAAATGCATTTTTGGAATATGAAAAAAGTAAAACACACAATATCAACACAAAATAGAAAATTGTCATATTTGCAAAATTAAAAAGGTTGGTGCTATTATTGCTAAATCCTATTTGTACTGTGTCATCCAATACAATTTCCTTAAGATTAATGTAAAGTATTTGCGTACTTTGATACATGGTAAAATATAGTTAATTGTAAATACAATTTATAATAGAGATCGAATATATTACATGAGAGATATATTGGAATGAGATTCAAATATAAACCTAGAGTGTAAGATTAATGTGAACGAGATTCATAGGTATAGTATAGAAAGTGATATGCATATAAATATTTGATATTTATAGATATTAATTAAATATTATTTGATTAATATTTGAAAGTGTATATTAATTGATGATTTAAGAGAGCTCATCTAACTCCTTGGACTCCTAGATAAGAAAGTCTTTGGTGGTGGGGTTCTTGTTCGTTGAGAAGTCCAAGAATGTTTGGGAACAAAAACAAAAAAAAGAATTATAGAAAAAAGAAAATCTGCAAAGGGTTTAGTTTCTGTTTCATCTCCTTCTCTACATTAAAAGCATGCTTATGTAGTTTAAGTTTTTTCTGTCACTTCAAATAATGCAGGGCTATTTTCTCTAAATTTAGTGTTTCATTAGACTAAATTTCAAGTTGCATGGACATCACACGTTTCTATGGAGAAGTTCGTTTTCCTTCAACGATATCATAAAACACATATTGAATCGAAATTTATAAAAAGAGATACAATTATCATTTAGTTAAATAACATAAATAAATCGTAAAAATATTCAATAGATGATAACTAGGGTTGAGACCATATATCTCGATTACATTAGAAAAAACACACACACAACTCAATTGCCACCAAAAGATGGCATCATTTATTATACATAGTAGTCTTAATTAGTAGTATATGAATATAATAAAATGATAAAATATAACTCACTTTGGATGATCACATATGAGCACCTCCGTGGCAACACTTGAAGCTAATACCAGTCTCCATGAAACGAGGGCATTCAGGACAATTCACAATCATAGGAATCCATCCACTGAATCCAGGAAGAATTACTCGATCACATTGGTGACTACTGAAAGCCAATTCATTGAAGTATTCTCTAAACACATCAGGGAAAGCCTTTATCCTCAAATTTTGCTTCCATTTGGGGAAATCTTCTAGTAATTTCAATATCAAAATCCCACGGCCAACCAGCACTGGGGCTGTTCCTACCGTTAAAACAACCCAACCATCTTCATTTTGGTATGATATCAATCTTAAAATGTCTTCTGTTGTTTCACTTGCACTTGAACCTTTTATTTGACTCTTAACTACAAAATAACCCCATTGTGTTGTCCAAAATCGAGCCATGAGCGCTGGATCATCCTGTCCTATTGCATCTTTTCCAATACGTACGATCTCAAATGAACCTCCATCCATTATCAAAGGATCACTTCTCAAGATTTCAGCTCTCTCCTCGAATTGTTGGATCCACAATGGGTCTTTTCCTCCATAGAATAGTATATTTTTGTCTCTTGCAATCTGTTTTGAAAGTGTATTATATCAATGCAAATGTTGTAGGAGATTTTGTGAAAGTTAAAATCATTTTTGTAATATTTAAAATATTTAGAAACCTGGATTCAATCTTTCATGAAAAATGTATTTAGAAATGTAAAGTCAAATTGTAAACTGATTTTGAGAAAATAAAAATATGTTTGTTCATCGGGTTGAATACGAAAAAAGTGATATTGTCTATTTCAAATTCACTTTCCGAATTTCCAATCAGAAATTTTACCAAAGTTAGTGATAATGTGGCAATATTTGAAAGACCAAAATCATGTAGTAAAACTGGGATATATTATTCACTAGTTATACATACCCAATTTTGAAGTCTTGGTTGGTGAGTGAATTTGATGAGAGTTGACTCAGGCCAATTTCTTCTCAGCAAAGCTTGAGTTCTATCAAGTGTAAAAGGGAATGCTTCATTTTCCCAAACTCTAATCAAATGAATTGCATTCATGAATTCCACTTTAGATTGTGGGTTTAACACCACAACTAATGGATCCTCTCTAAGTTGCCATTTTTCTTCAATATATCTCATCCCAGATATCTTTGTAGTAAACTCTACTGAATACCATTTCATTGTAGACCGCAAATATTCATATCTCTTTCGATCTTCTTCCTGATAGGGCTCTGGGATTATAGGAATCCAAACAATTTCATACCTATTATCTCTTTTCAATTCTTCATAGATCTTATGAAAAGCTTTGATATCATCCTCTGTGATATCCAACCCAGAAATTATCAATATCACATACTTTCCTGACAAACTTTCATGAACACTTACCTGAAAAACATACACACATTTGTACCTTGTTAATTAAAATGTCTTTATATGTAATATATCTTGTTTACGATTTTGGGTCTAGGGTTTGGAGGGATTATATATATATATAAACCTTCAACATGCATATGTATGATAATAATATGGCTATATGTAATTACAAATTTAGTTTCTCTCAACTTTCTAACAATTTGTTTATTAAATTTTTAACTTTGTATCAATATTTTTTAAATTAAAAAATTTTCATGACACAAAATTGCAAGTTTAGGCTAGTTCATTCGAAATAATATTTAAATTTAGATCTAAATGGTTCAATTAATTCTTAAAAGTTATAGTTAGAAATATATCAAGAAGTTGGACATCTTAAGTAGGTTTTGTTCAAAAGAAAATTAGTGTCAATAATTTATTACACGCAAATTAAAATTTTAAGAAACACATTTAAATGTTCAAGCTTCGAAAACATTGGATAGATTAAATTTATAATTTAAACGAAAAATAATATTTAGAACCATATGGTAAGAGCAAGCAATAAAGCAATGATAAAGAAGAGACCTCTCTATGAGTAGTGCCATCAATAAGTGGTTTGGTTTCAGGTTTGCCACTAAGCAGCTTGGGAACAACCAATGTAATGTCAGTATGATAATGCTCAATGTGATCAACCAACCACCGGTAAAGATCAACCTCCTCTGCATTCAAATATATACAACAAATTTAATATTATTTTTCAACTGATCATAATCATATATACTGATAAATTTCAAGATTATATCATAAAGTCTTTTCCCACCAAATTGAAGTCGGATAGCATCTAGATGCTTTTCAAGTTCAGCAAGTACAAAGCCAATTTTTTCAGACAATTCATTCAAATATCTCTGTGGCTGATTCCTGAAAAAAAGCCAACATTTGTAATAATTAACATGGTTGATCTCGGTCCATCGGCTTGGCTTACGGTAAAAATAAAAATACTTACTCGGTTTCGCTGAGATAAGTGGAGAGCTCAATTTTAGAAGCAACAATAGTGTGTATAACCCAGTAAGTAACCAATGGAATTAGACGAAGAGCAGCAGGTAATTCAGGTAGTTCTTTCACATCATATTTAGCGAACTCTTTGATCTCATTCATGTATTTGATTGCTTGTAAGCAGCTTTGGATTAGACTTTTGGGGTTGAGAAGTACTTGTCGATATCGTAGTGAGTCTAAGTGCTTTTTCAAAGTAGCTACTTTTTTTATAATTGCCAAAGATTTAGCCAATGGATCAGCTTGAGAGTAATGGTAGAGATGCCATAAATCTCCATAGTCAGCTGCAAAGGCTAATAAAGTAAGAGCTGCCTTGGCTTCCCATGGATAATTTGCTAGTATTTCAAAGATTTCTATTGTTGTTTCATGTGCTTTTTCTATCCCAGGAGGCTTGCATGATAGCTGAAAAATGATGTACAATAAAATGAGTTTTAGAAAGAAAATTGGTTCCTTTTTATAATGCATGCATGGCATGGCATGTTTTTAAATTTTACTTAGAGATTCAAAAGTGAAATACATGGTACAAAAACTTAAAATAAATTAGATTAGTGATGATAGAGCCTTTAATAACTATTTGGTTTTTAAAAAGTGTGTTTTTTTGGTTAAAACATTTGAGTTACTTAGTCAAATTTCTGTAACAAAACACACATTTTTAACACAAAAAAAAATATATATGCTTTTGGAATAGAACTAAGATTTGAATATTTCTTTGAAAAATGAAAATCATACTATTACTTGTAGTAATTAATCAAGTAAAAAATAATATCATTAACAAACGAGATAATTTTATGAATTTATGACCTCGCTTGAGATACGATGAAGAGTACATAGTGGCGGCTCGATCACAGCAGCAGATGCCAATGAATCATTTGAATAAACCAAACGTCCTTCACTTCCCTGCATGGACAATAATATGAAAATGTGTCAAACTCTAAGAACCAAACAAAAAGTTGATAATTAGATGCATGCATGTGAATTTATATAGTTATTCTTACACGATGAACAGTATCGGTAATTCGATCGGCAGTGGTGATAATGCTCTCAATAACTGAGATGTAATTATGAAGGTCAATTTTGGCAGTGTCGTCGTCACGATGTTTGGCATAAATGTGGCTGGTGACGACTTCGTCGGAGTAATGTCTGGTGCTCAACTCCTCCTTGGTGGTGGTGGTTGATTGCTTAGAATGAAGCAAGGCAGGTGCAGGAGCGGTGGGTGCCTTGTGTGGAGTGGCCATGGTTTAAGTGAAAGATAATACAAAGGAAAGATTGTATTATAATTATAATAAGGTTGAGAGTTTGTGTTATGAATTGGAATGGTTGGAGGCTATATTTATACACATAAAAATATTCTATAAGAGAATGAAAAAGGAAAAGAGTATGAAAGAAACCAATATAATGTTCTTCTTGTCAGAAGAAAAGAATTTGTGTGTGGTGCATGCTGGATTTTAGCTTTAGTGAAACTCATCATTTGAGGTAGGCCATATCTCACTTTCTTTTATTTTATTTTATCTTTAATTACCCTTTTCTTTTTTGGATTTTGTTTAAAATACTTCAACACTATATATTGTTTTGTTTTAACTTTAATTTCCAAAAAGTTATTAAAAAAAATAATAATACGCTACAAAATGAGAGCATATGCTATTTTCAAATATTTTTAATGTTAAAATTACAAATGATGCAACCATTAAATGAATTGGAATAATCTTAATTCTTATAATTTAAAGAAAAAACCAGTTGTATATAGAAAAATCGTCAAAAATACTAAATTTGACAAAATATTTATAACATACAGCAAATTTTTGAGATTCTATCAATAATAGACATTGATAGTTAGTGATTTGCATCTATAGTAACATTGATAGTCTATCAATGACTATCATTTATAGAATTCAAAATTTTGTTATAGCTTGTAAATATTTTAATTTATTTTATTATTTTTAAAAATACCTCATATATATATATATATAACAATTAGGTTGAAATAGCACATACACTACAAAAGAATAAATATTTGCATGACAAAATTTAGATAGTTAATTTGTGATAAAACATATCGCTAGTGGGAATCTTTTAGTGATATGAAATATATCACTAGTAAAAGTTTATCAACGATAGAATCTATCATCAAACATTTAATTATCATCCCTAAATTAAAATCAGTTCTATCGATACAAATGTTTTACGAGAAAAATGAATGAGACAAGGAGAAACCTTCTCTTTTCTTTCCCCCCATTTTTTACAAAAAAAAAAAAAAAAAAAAAAAATCCATTAGTCTAATCGATACAATAGGTTAAGCTCCACGAGCTATATTTTTTATTTCACTCAAGAAACTTCATATAATGATAGATATATGTGTCTCTAATGGATATTCCAATAATGTAGGACGACCTTGGCCACATTCTGAGTAGTTATCTCCTTTGAACAACCATCCAACTCCTTTGCTTCATCGAGATTTTTCTTTTATCCAGGAGAGTTCCTCTTCTCCAGAATACATCACTTGTATGATAAAGCTCGATTGATTGGCCTTTGAGAATTTTATGACGGCCCACGAGACTAAGTTAGGGATATGGTTCTAATATCACTTGTTAGAGACAACCCTCCACAAATTACAATTAATATCATATGATATTCTTCTCATGACTTTACTTTTTGTTTCACTTAAAAAAGTTTCATATACAAATAGAGATATCATCTTTAACTTATATATGTGCTCATAATCTTATATTTATTTTACTATTGTGAGACTTTAGTTGCTCTCTTAAAAGTTGATATTTCGATCTCTCTCGTCCTATCATTTTTAACTAAAAAACATATAAGAAAATTCCAACTAAATGAAAGAAAAGAGGAGTAAAAAGAGGAAGATAAAAGAAAACATGTATTCTAATTAAAATTGTTATATCATTTGATTTCAATACTTCTTTTCTAGTATTTCTTGAATGTTTCCTATAAAGAAAAGTTATGCATTATCAAGGAAAGTAAAATGAGTCTAGTTAGAACTCTAATTAGATTCACTTATGAAATTTTAGTGAAAAGTTGAAGGTTGTGTATTATAGAAGAAATCATTCATCAAGTTGACCTTGCCTTTCCTATATTTCTAATACTATTTATAATTGTTGTGATAGAAACTAGAGTAGAGTCCTACGTAAATTCTCTAAGTTGTGCACATATGATATGTATTCTTAATTTTCTCTCTAATAATATTATTTTCTTTCTTGACATAGCTAACACACTATTAGTAAATTATAAAAATTTGTGCATTAATTTTTTATTGTTTTATATGCATGTTGTTTTGTTATTTGCTGATTTTATAACATAAATATGAAGTTGTTTCTTGTTTCTTGATGTGAATATCTGAACCAAAGTCATCAAATGTAGATAATTCTTTCATGTAAAGCATTATCCCCATGAACAAAAACTTAAGTATTGAGTAAACTAAGATAATAAAATAGAGAATGGAGAAAAGGTATAAAACTTTGATTGTGTAAAGTAGCTAGGCAGGTAACAATAAATGATTAAGAGATTCCAAATCTCAGAGTTTATTTGGGAGAAAGTGACAAGATATTAGTCTTCAAAGTCACAACACACTGAAGAATTTGAATACAGCTTTCCGTAAAGAAGAGGCAGCAATAATCTTAGAGGATACATTTTTTAAATCCTTACAATAAACAAACCCTGCTCACAAGGTTTAGAATATATGCCTCAAGCTTAGCCTTTTGTTGGGAAAAACATCTCCCTGTTCCAAGCAGACAAATAATCGAGAAATTAAAAAAAAAAAAAAAAAAAAAAAAAAAAAAAAGAGAACAATTCCTTGAATTTACGTTAAGAACTCTAGAGGTTGACAAAAAAAAATGTTAAGTATCTTTGATCTCGACTAGAAGACTACTCTCTCGAAACTTCTTATATTTAAAATGTTTCGTCGAGTTCAAAATTTTGGACCTTTGATTTCTTTTTCTATTAAAAAGTAAAATGAAGTAGCTAGGAATACAAGTGACATGAACATGTAGATAATCTATTTATCAAGTGTATCATAATAAAAGAATATTGAATTAAAGTCAATAGTCAAATACTTTACAATTTTATTTCCTCTCTAAACTAAGCATGTTTGGTATATCTACAGGATTTTTTTCATATAGTTCTTGCTGATTAAAAAAAGTGTTCGTTAGAAGAATCAAAAAATCAACCGATCATGTTTTAAGGTAATTATGAAATGGATAAAATTACTTCTCTTTTCAAAGTCATCCCTTAATCAAGAGCAATGATATTCTATGCATGGGAGCTATTTTGTGACATACGGCTCAATCGATGCAAAGATTAATTTGGTTCTATGAGAAGATATCATTGTCGTTGCCGCTAACCGGTGTAGTACTAAATCTAAATTATTTTGTAAGCCTCTTCTTAATTTGTATATATTTCTTTTGATCATCAATGAAGTAGTTCATATATCACTTTTTTCAAACAAAATAAAAAGAAGACCAATTTCTTCCTTTCCAAACCACTCTAAAACTTGTTATGAAAATTACATTTTAAATTATAAATTAAGCATGAAAGTAGGAATATTTAAACTTAAAATCTTTCATTCTTGAATACTTACGGGTGTTCGTTGATGAACTTATGTCGGTAGCAGGAACACTTTATTTTGTATTTTTTTATTGAGTTCAACATACATTAATTATAATAGGAAATTCACAAGTTTTAACATAGTTATTGATATTTATCCAATAGAAGTAAAAACAACACTTTTAACAAAACCCTAATAGAAAGTACTCATGTGTTGCAACTAGCCAAGATCTAGAACCTAACTAACTATATACTCCTGTTTTAACTTTAACCAAAGCTAACAGCTACATCTGCAATAATGCTTTTGCTTAAACAAAACCTTAGATTAATTCTAATTTAATTTATGCTTTTAAGTTTCATTTAGTTTAATCCATGTGTTTTTAAATTTCCACCATGATCTTTAACATGTGGTAAGATATTCTTTATTTCAATTAAAGTCATGGAAACATAATCTCTAAATTTGCCAAATTCAATCGTAATATTGTGTTAAAAACTCAACTCAATACGTTTTTAGTGTTTTCAGTGCATTAACTTGTTGCATTCTATCAATATATATTAAAAGATGGAGTATTTTTTTTCCTTAATAGTGACTCATAAATCACGTGTGTGGGGATGTTTGTAGAATCTTTCTTTGATTGAACAAGTTGGAAAAGAAAAAGCAAAAGGCAAAAAGCGAAAGAAGACATAGGAGAGAGATACTTTAGAGTGTATGTAAATGTTGCCAAGAGGAGTAAAGATTTGTGAGTTTCTCATAATTGGTAGCAAAATTAATCTTAATTAAATTAATTGAAATAAAGCAAAAGCAAAAGCAAAAGTGGAAAAAAAAAAAACCAAAGGAAACAATTATTTGTGTGTTCATGTCATGCATATGTTTGCTAAAGAGTGTACCAAGTTGTTTCTCTGATATGCTTCTACCAAATTAAACCCTAATGAAAATTGTACAATTATACCTTAGTTTATACATTGTTTTTAGAGTTGATATGTTCTTATGGTTTGATTTGGGTAGATGTTCAATCTTCTGACTCTACGCATCATGTGAAAGAAAGTGGATTATCAAAATAAAAAATTAAAAGGGACACTTGCATGTATATGGCAAAAAGAAATCTAAAAATAATTGCAAACTATATTTTAAATGACATTATAAAATTTTAAACTATATTTAGAAGTTATATTTGTGAGTGTTCAAAGACTAGTTTAGGTACACCCGATTAAAGGACAACACATCTAACCTTACAACATTTGAGTGTCAAAAAAGTCCATAGAATAACATGAAATTCTAGGTAGGAATTTATGAAAATCATGCCCTCATATTTACAACTAGATGATCATGTGGATCAAAGAGTTCATCCATTACATGTCTTAGAAAGCTAGAGCAATTATACGAAGCAAGACAAAAAAGAAAAAAAGATTGAAAAGGTTTTCACACTACATCTTCAAAAGCTAGCTAATTCATAGAAAGTAAATGAATTTTGAGTTCAAATTGATGTATACTGTTAATTGAATGATGCAAGACGATACTATAGTAAAAATGGCACAAAATAATTCTATAACGTGAAAGACAACCTGAAGATTAAAGAAAAATGATTGTCTAAGTGTAAATATATATGGTATGAAAAATGGTGATGTCAAATGTGCAATTTGACTTTGCGGGTTTTGAGATGAAATATTTAAGACAATTTGGAGTATTCCTACGTTTTCAGTTTTACATTTCTACTTCCTAATTAGCATGCAATGCATGCAATTACATTGCAAGTACCTATATTGAATTTTCTATATTTGTATTTAGTTGTAATGATTTGCATTTGATTGGGTGTTTGAATGACTTTAGTTTTGAGCCTTTTCACACTTTGGCTTTAAAATCACTTGTAATGGTGTTTGGTGAAATTAAAAATAAACATTTTCAGAATCACTATAAAATAGTGTGAAAAGTTTTTTTATTATATATTATATATCTCTACATTTACATTTTGACAAGTAAGATTAATTAGATTTATTATTCACATTTTTAACTAAAATTCTTGGTTGGAATCATTTCTTTAAACTAATCCTATTTGTTCGTGGTTGCAAAATCCTAAAACCTAGCTTTGCATAATTCAAGCATTGTTAGTTTATCGGTACCCCAAATTTATGATAGTTAAATTTTAAACCATTTACAGAAACTTAATATTCTAAAATGTTAAAAGACATAGTAGATGTGTATGGTTTTGATTTTTTGAAGTATTTTAACTTTTAAAATAATTTATTTTCAAATTTTTTAAATAATTAACCATATACACATTATAAAGTTTTACGAGACGCGTGTAAAAATAGCAAAAGAAATTAGGATAATAGAATTCATATCACTACATTTTCTAAATTGCAAAAATAATTATTGACAAAGAGCTCTCCAAAATTCGTTTAATATCCACAATTTTATCATATTCGCAATATAAAAAAATTATATAATTTTATCATATTCGTAATATAAAAAAAAAAAAAAAAGTTTCTCATTCTTCCTAAATGTTTTTGTTTATCTGATTTAATTTCTGAAGTTTAGTTTTATACAGTTTTTATGTTTAAATAAAATTCACCTTTTCCAAAAACAATATTTTCAACCTTCAAATCCAAACAAACTTTTAAATGAGTAATTAATGTTGTAATATTAAATTTATACTTTTAAAGATTATGGTCAAACACTTTAATTATACTTTAGCCAATGAATGTTAATCTTTTTTCCTTGAATGAAAAGTTACATTTGAAAATTTGAGTAATGGTAAATAATACCCAAAAAAGAAAAAATCAAATCTATTTACGTACAGCAAAAAAGAAAAAACCTAAATAAATTATAAAAAAAACTTAAGAAATTTTATTATACTTTGTAAATAGTCTTAATTTTATTTATCATTTTTCTATATTTAAAATTATCTTTAAAATTATCGTTTTTTAAACATGGTTGTATTTTGGTTGGAAATCAGCTTTTTAACAGAAGCAAAAGCAGCAGAATAATCTCCCTTATATAAAAATGGACAATAACTTTTCACAAGAAGCTATCCGCTAGTTAAACACTCCATTCCTTTTCCTAAAATGGCTTATTTTCTAAAATGCATTTCAAAGCAGAGGGCAAGTAGTTGTTTATGATAGCTATATTATAATAACTTGTCTTAGATGTAAAACATTTTATTTTAAAAAAATAATAATAAATATTCTAGTAAAAGAATAACGATAAATGTAAAACATTGAAGCAAAGAATAAAGAAAATGATAAATATAAGATAGTAAAAATTTTAACAAATGTGAGATTTGAATTAGTTGGGTAAGCAAACAAATTATTATAATAGTCCTAGATAGTTCTTGCTCCAAAGGGTCCTTGAGAGAGTGTTTGGTGGAAGGAATGAATTTTATAATTCAAGGGTATTATGGTTAGTTATAATTGAAGTGTAAATTATTTTAGTATGGTTTAGAGATTAACTATTTTGACTTGAGAAGTGAATAGTCAACATGTTTTGAAATAGTGTTTATTGTAGTCAATTGGAGACTTTTAAAAGTATTTACGATAACAAGATGCAGTTATTATAGTCTTTACATAGTCCTAGTTCCAAATGTGGTAGGCGTTTAAATAAGTGTCTCTATGTAAAAAATAAATAAAAACCTCTAGAAACTGTATTCATCTTTTACTTCTCATCAAAACTAAGCAGAAAACCAGTCTGACATAATAAACCAATCGTAACAAAATGTTTCAAATAAGAAAACCTTTTTTTAAAAACTACTGTTCCAACTAAAATAAGAAAATTTCTTTCTGTATGATGTTTATACAATTATGCATAGAGCCAGAAGCCAGTTAATCAAATATGGGATGAAACTTGAACGACCTGCTGATCTTTGATTTCATATGGTACCTAATAATAATCAGCCATAAAATCAAACAGGTTCTAAAAAGAAATTTATTTTCTTTAATTTTTTTCCCTTTTTTTTCTCTTTCCTTCTTTCCCTTTTTCCCAATCCTAAAATCCCACAGAAACTAAAACTGTAAGTATAGTCAGGTATGCATATCACTCTAAACTCATCCAATGCACTTTCTTTCTATTTTTCTTCCTTCTTTTTTCCTCTTTTTCCTTCATTGTCTGTCACGGTTCAGTTTACTGTTTCCATTTGAAAAGGATTTCATTATTTGAGTGAAGGAAGATCAAGATCCCACCAAACCTTTGTAGCGAGCATAGTAAATAATTGTGATGAACAACACGGCGCAAGCGAATCCAGATATAATGACAACCTGCACATAATGAAAACAAGATGACGGTTTGTAAGCATTTGATAGAAGTCTCAGTTTCTTGCATTTCAAGTCAGAAATCAAAGTCAAGTCCTTTAGCATACCCATTTAAAAATGAATCCGTGACCGTCATTCCAAGTGTAAGGAATGTTCATGCCGAATATTGCAGTCACCAAAGAATAGATAGACAAACAAACAGTACCAGAACTTAAAAAGAGCTCCAACTGCAGATCAAGAGATTCAGTAAAATTTAAGAAATTTTAATAAACAAGAATCTGGGAAGCAAAGAAAATCTCGTCGATATACAGAAGGGTATAGAACCTGAATGAGTTGATTACGGTGATTGTCAAGCTGTAAAACCGATGATAATTTCAAGTCAAAAAGAAAGAAAGGTAATTTATCATATGCATCAGTAGTCAGAATCTTTCGCTTTTTGTTACCTGGATGTTAATATAATCTTCTGTGTCATCAATATATTCTCGCAGCTGCAAATCATTTAAAACAACTAACAATCATAAATTAGCATAAAACATGACCAAATATGCCCTAGATTAAAGACAATCGTACTTTGTAAAGGGTTATTATTAGTCCAAACATAGTAATATTTTACTGAAAAATTAGGCCAGTAAGATGTTGTTCATATAGTTTATGGATAAAAAAAAAAAACCAGATAAAAGGGTAAAGGAGATGATCATGAGTGAATAATACATGTGATAAGCAGAAGTTAAGGGTGTGTTTCAATCTGATCCAACAAAAATCAAAACAAAATTATTAATCTAAAACCCCTTCTCAGCGATGACGAAATTATCGTTTTTAGCATAAAATTAATCTTAAGTCGTTAAGAAATCTCTTCATGTCACACAAACTTTAATATAGCAAAGTATTACTGAACTCCTTTTATTTTGTTCAAGTAGCTCTTTTCAACATAAATTAGATAAGCAGGGAAACAGGTGAACTTACTGTAGTTAATTTGTTCAATGTACCATCAATTTGCATAAAGTAAGCCTGCAACAAAGCAACCTCCATCATAAACCTTGATGAAAATTGAATAACCAGAAACTATATGTATTATTACCTCCAGCAGCATTTCAAGTTCCTCGATGTCGTCCTCGTCCCCACGTACAGTTGCAACACTTGCTCTGCTTGCTCTTGAGATCT
The DNA here is from genome assembly GCF_000004075.3 of Cucumis sativus. Classification (NCBI taxonomy): domain Eukaryota; kingdom Viridiplantae; phylum Streptophyta; class Magnoliopsida; order Cucurbitales; family Cucurbitaceae; genus Cucumis; species Cucumis sativus. The sequence goes on from NC_026656.2 coordinate 10,766,542, forward strand.
TTGAACCAATGGTAGGAGAGGCAGGAAACCAATTGGCAGGACCAGAACCACTTACAGGAGAAGATGAGCTCATCTTTCTTGACAAGTAAAGGTCTGCCATATCATCATCGTCGTCCAGTAATTGTTCAAGCTCATCTCTTACCTGTATTGAAAGGAAAGATTGGAGCCACAAATCAAAAAGTTATAGTTGTGCGGATGATAATAATTGCTGATCTTGTTACAAGAAAGTCAGATAGTTATGTATTATTAATTTATTATCAATTCAGACTGTGTAAAAGAATTTAGGAACATACGAAGAAGTGAAAGTGATTATAAATATGATTAGACAAAGAAATCCAATGGGGAGGAAAACTTGAATAATGAAGGGAAAAGGAGATTATGAAAGAGTGTCAAGATATTCTCTGCTCTAAACAATTCGATTTTATTCAAGTTCATGATAAAATCATAGGAAATGAGACATAAATGATATCTATAACGCAGAAATCTGCTTTTTCCAAATAGAAAATATTTCAGCATACAGAATTATTGGACAAAAGTTTCTACATTGTGTGATATGTGAAAAGTTGCACGTACCTTTTGAACCCTTGCAGTCAACCTGGTCATCGCACTCTTCAATTTACGAACTCTGTCCAAGTTGCGGCTACTAATCTACAAACTCCAAGAAAAACAAGCAAAAAGAATGAATAAGGCATGAGATCGTACAGAACAAACAGATACATCGTTTTGTAGTGAAAGGATTATGGTAGAAACTAGGAAGGTTACTTGGGCCATATTAGTCAGTTGCTGGTAAAATTGTTGGAATGTGAGATAAATTTGTCAGTATCCCCTGGAGTCTTATACATATGGAGGGTTAGAAGTTTTCAAGGCAGGCATATTTTGAGATCAACATTACATTCCAGTCCCTATTTTTTTATTTTCAATCTTATCCTCTTACTCCTAACTAAACAACCCTCTTCCAGTTTATTACTGTTCAATTGTAAACAACCAATCAGAAATGATTTATAGTATTTAACATAGAAAGCAAAGAACATGCAGGAGTATGGTGACTCAAAGTGAAAGATAATTTACAGTGAAATGTAATTACATGGTATCCACATATCTCAAAGGAATATGTAAATATCAGATGATATAGTTACCACAAGATGCATTCCATAAATTAACAATATGATCACATGGAATTATCAGAAAATTTGTGCATTTCAAAAGCCGTAGACGGGAGGAAAACCAAAACATAGAAGCTGTAAGAGATACCAAAATGAGGTGAGAAAATAATTATTCACCTTGGCAGTAAGCTCATCCAAGGCAGGATAAGCAGCAGTCTCCAGTTCAGTTGTCCGTGCAGCAAGAAAACTACATATAGCTTCCAACGCTACTTCAAGGGCACGAAATTCAAATGGCGAGTCTGGAATGCACACTCTTGAGATTATTAATATATCGACAAAGTAAAAACAAATGAAAAACGAATTAAGTAAACTTTAGTGTGCCATATTCGAAAGAGAAAAGAGGAAACACATTGGAATATGTAAAATACAATTTGTGTTTCTTTTGAAAATGTTAAAAGTTAATAACACATTGCGAGTAGCTGAGGAAAAATGCTTACCATCTTCTTCAGCTTCACCATCTTGTGGGCCACTCTGATACTCTTTACCATCTCCTTGAACTTGAAACTGGAAGGTATTAGAAGGAGGCAGTCGCCTCTGAAGCTCCTCAACCACAGGGATGACATGTTCATCTGTCGGATCTCTAAGCAAAACCTATCCATGACAACGAATTAATAGAGTCAGTTTTCTTTTTATTAGTACAAAGCTTAAAGGGAATTGTTGGATAATAGTTTTGATTCCAGTTTCCAACAACCACAAATTTACTAACATATTACTTTGTTTTGCAATCTATCTATAGTTTACATTTTTTAAATTCTACTCAAACAAAGGTGAAAAAAATAGTAGTTTTTAGAAACAAAATTTTCGTTTGTGTGATCCTATAAAGTGAAAAGGTAAGCAAATAAAATATGCATACAATTAGTTTTCGTGTGCTTATTTTTAAAAATAAAAACAAAAACAAAATCCCAAATTTACTTGGTGGGTTAAGAGAATAATATAAAATTAACCATAACCTATCCGTTTAAATTTTAATTTCAACATAGTATAAGTGCAACTAGTCTCAAGCTCATACTCCCAAAAAAAAAATCACTCTTTCATTACACCCATTTATATCACCTTAATATTAAAGTCAACTAATGTTCACCTAATCTATCAACTTAAGTAATTGGTCTACGGGTAAATCAACACCAATTGATGATCCTATTCCCACAAGCCAAATTAATGAAACCCCCCATAGGATATCTTTCTAAGATACAAATTAGCAGGGATCAACACGTTAGTCAACTTAAACAGACATACTACCGTTACACCTTCAATTAACAAAACTGGCTGTAAAATTCATGTTGACCAATATTAATAAACAGCAGGCAAACAAGAAGAGACATAGACAGTTAATGAGTGAAGAAGAAAGAAAGTCCTCTCCTCCCTTAATTAACCCATCATATAAAGTTCGTTCCTCTATGCATTAAGATGAAAATATCCCTTTCAAGCATTAAAGCAAGACCAATTTGAGAGAGTAGTAATATAGAAGAGAAAAAAATTAAAAAAAAAAAAGGAAAACTTACCTCATCAGCAGTAATGATCGCCTTTATGTGCTGCAGTACCCATATGCAAACAAGAACAAAAAAAGACAGATTAAGAACAATTGATGAAAGAAAAAGAAAGTGAAAAGGACAGAAGAGCAAAAACTGGGATAAAATTCAGACCTCGAGATTAAGAACAATGGCCCTCTCACGCCCCAAAATGGTGGAGGGATAAGAAAGCAAAGGATCAAGAATCCGAAGGTCACGAGCATGAATTTGAACTCGATGCATAATAGCATGCTTATCGACATCAAGGACGGTCCCTTGGCCCGTACAATCCAGTAAAATCCAATTCCGAGAAGATTGTTTCTTCTTCTTCACAGTAAGCGCCGTCTGTGGATCAACCGGCACTACATGCCCGTCCCGAGCCATTACTACTAATCATCCCCCAATCAATCACATCCCAAAAAAGAAACAGGAAAATGAATAAATAAGAACAAGCCTTTTAAAGTGTTGTTGAGAAAATTCCTTCACCATACGAAAAGAGGGGTCGGATTATGCAATGGTGAAGAAATTAGGAGGTGGATTAATGGAGAAAGGAAGGGAAAGTTAGAGTAAACGGGAGTTTCTTCTCCACCCAGTCGTAGAGAGAAGAAACCGAATGGGAGAAGGAGGAGTTTGGATTCTGGAGAGGGCATAATCAGATTGACATATAGAAAGAAAGAAGAGGAGAGAGAGAATTGGGGGAACAAAGGCTGAAGATGAAGAAGGACGCTATTTTGTTCTTCCTCTGCAGATCTACGCCATTATTTTTGCTTTTAATCTTTCACATTAAATTAAATACTTCACATTTTATGATATCATCTTAATTAATCTAAAACCTATTAATTTTCCAAAGTTCTGAACTGACTTTTTTTTTTTTTCTTTTTTCTTTTTCTTCATTAATTTATTTACTACGACTGGAAATAATAAGAATCATAATTTACGTTTCTTCAAAAGAAAAAAGAAAAAACATAATTTTCATTTACATTTATGGTGTTTACTAAAATACATCAGCAAATTAATTGGTGGACCCACTGCTAATTTTAGAGTTCCTAAAATATAAAATTATACCAACAATACATTACAATAATTTTAGTACCATATTGATTCCAATAAAAGTTTGTTTACAAAAAAAACTAATAAATAACAATTCCTCAGAAGGAAAGTAATTTTAATATTTAGGTTAAAAATCACATTTAACTTTTACTTTTTTCTAAAGTAAAGATTTGGCCGTTGTAATTTGAAACAGAATGATTTGGGCGGATTCACGGACGGGTTCACATAAAAAATTAAACTAATAATTTTCAAAGTAGATTTGTCTTGAGTAGGTATCAAAGATTTGGAAGAGATTTGATGTGCTTCTTATTTCATGTTTATCTTTCTAGTAGTAACGTTACTTCTGATGTTCATTTGCTTTTTTTCATTTCAATCTCAAACCTAATCTTCTACCTTCAATGCCAAAATGAGGAACTCATTGTGATCCACCAATGGTATGGTAGTGTATATACGACTTCTCATCCCCATACTTAGATTAATGGTTTTAGCTTCTACTCAAATTTGCCAGACAACTTAAACCAATCTAACCAAAAAATTTGAAACTCATCTCTATCTTCACACTCTCAAACTTTATCTCATCTTTCCTGGTAGTTGTTCTTTTTTATTATTATTATTTGAATGTCTTAATTAATAACCATATTGTTGCACTTAGTCTTGGTTATCTCCCCAAGTGGACAAAACTCCTAGTGGTCAGAATGGAAAAAACAAAGAATTGTTAAGAAATGGTTAAATCGTGGATCACTCTCTTTTTAAGACATTTTCCAGTTCTATTTTTTTGTGCAACCAGAATTATTGTTCGTCGTCCTCGAGATAAAACAACCTTTGTTCTTCAATTGATTTTGTACAAAAATCAATCAGAATCTCAGCATTCAGATAAACACTCAAAATTGCTCAATAAACTCATATAAAAAGTTTCAAAGAAAGTTTTCGTGCTTATGAAAATTTATTGCCTATGTAACGAAAGAATGAAAAAAAGTGTACATATAGTGTGAAGGAATTAATATACCCTTGGAAATTCATTTTTGAAAAATTTATTTTGTAACCTTTTTATTTATGGTGAGATTGTGTTGACTTATTAAATACAAAACGTTTGATTTTTTAAAATATGTAATAAAAATCATGACATTAATATATCTCATCATGTTTGACCGTCTCGTGTAGGATGTCAACGTATGCAATGAGATGTTCTAACCTTTCGCACAGCTATCTTGCATAGCTCATGTTATTGCATAGTCATGATCAATATTACATAATTGAAAACTAAAACACGAAAGACTCTCGAGTTTTCATTCGCATATAGCGTTTGAAACATTGTTATCGCATAACTTAGTCTTCTAGCATTACATAAAGAATTAGCATTTAAAACATAGTTATACTGCATAGTTTGGTCTTCTTGCATGAACAATGTTTCATTCAACAAACCAATTCAATTTTGAACCAACCAACCTGAACTTGAACAGAAGCCACCTCAAATTTCTTTTAAATATTGACGGAAGATTAAATCTTACCAAAGAACTAAATTGTAACAAATTTTGATAATACAAAGACCAAATCATACTTTTTTTTAAGTAAGAGTTGGATGGAAAATTTGAACCCCAAGTCCAAGAAGAATGTTGTTAGTTAAAATAAAAATAGTTACTATAAAATAAGGTAATAATAATTACTAAAAAGTAGTAGGAAAGAAATTTAAATGACTAATTAATTACTATTTCTTATTAAAATGAAGTTAACATCATATTTCTTATTACGTTAATTAATAAAAAATACGAAAGTGATATATTAAACTATGATTTGATTGCAATATGAAGTGATAAGCTAACTACCATTATTTTTCACCATAATTATAATACCTAATTTAACAGCTATCTATCTTTTCTTTTACCCATTATTATATTTTAAAAAGAAACGTTCATAGATACAGTAAAATTCTAATTTTAAAAAAGGCAAACAAACAAAATTCTAAAGAAATTACTTTTTTTTTTTCACTTAAATTTCCATACTTGACTTGATTTTGAATTTTGAAAATACTTTTCAAAAGTAAACGAAAAGAGTAAAAATTTGCAATTTAAAAAGTAAACAAAAAAAAATCTTGAAAATATAAATTTCAATTCTAATAATAGGCTTAAAAGAATAGTTTATAAACTTAGTTTTAAAAGATAAAAATTAATTGATTTCAATGACCTTAATTACTCTAATTGAATTTTAAATATTAATTTTTAAAAAATATAATCCATAAAAGGTAAAATTTTGAAAATTTTAGAGTGGCCCCAACTTTCCAAAGTTACCTAAGAAAGGTTAATTTTGAAAGAAAAGTTTGTTTTATCCTTCAGTTATTTCAGGATTAATTCTTCTTTTTGGGAATTTGTTGAATTGATAAAAGGGAATTATGTAAATACAGTTTCAATTTATTTTCTGCTTTAAAATTCAAAATTCAATAATTTTCTTTTCAAAATTATATTATTATATTACTTCTCTTTTTTCTTTTTAAGGACAATAAAATACTATATCACTTCCCTAAAAACAAAATAATTATTAATCCAACTTTAGTACTTCCTTTTTTGTTCCAAAAAAAAATGATGTAATACACATAAAAATATCATTAAATTAAAATGATGCTTTAGTTTGCATGCTTCACAGTTCACATATATACCATAGATTAAAATTCAAAGACTTTTTTTGATAGTGGAGTTGTTATTTAATAGCTCTAATTTATAATTTTTTCTTCTTTTTATTTTTTTTACTTAATCAGGCAGGTCAAATGAGAACATTAATGGGACACTTCTATGATGTTCTCTAACCATGGTTAAGTATTATATAATAAAGTTTTTGTTAATCAATATTGATTAAGATTTCTATGTAATTTTAATAGTGTTACTAAATAAATAAGAACCCTGTACAACATAAATAAGGTAACAAATGTAATTAAGCCTAAAATGAAGAATTTACATTAATACCCTCCCTCAAACTCAAGTTGGTAGAGTAGCGGTCAACTTGAGTTTGGTAAGTAACTGACTAAAGCGATTAGGTGGTAAGGCTTTGGTGAAGATATTTGTTGGTTGCTCAGTAGTAGAGACAGATCGTTGAAGGAGGGTGTTGCTCAAGAGATGATGTCGAACAAAGTGACAGTCATTTTCTATGTGCTTTGCACGTTTATGGAAAACATCATTGTGAGCAATCTGAATGACACTACAATTGTCACAGTGAAGAGGGTGGAACTTTGTTGAGGGGCTCCCATATCAGCAAGGAGCCAACGAAGCCATAGGAGTTCAGCGGTGGCATCAACAAGAGCACAATATTCTGATTCAGTACTTGAACGAGAGACAACACTTTGTTTCTTACTATGCCACAAGATGAGGGAATCTCCTAAGTAGAAACAGTAACCCGTGGTGGATCGGCGATCAGTGGGATCTCCAGCCCAGTCTGCAACAGAATAGCCAGACAACACAAAAGAAGATTGAGAAGAAAACTGAAGGCCATGTCCTAAAGTTTCCTTGACATAACGAAGGATGCGTAGAACAGAAATAAAATGGATGGTTCTAGGAGCAGCCATAAATTGACTGACAATGTGAATAACATATGCAATACCTGGACGAGTCTCTGTTAGATAGATAATACTGCCAACAAGTTGTCGATATATGCTCACATCTTCAAGAGAAACGCCATCAAAAGGAGTTAGATGGATATTGGGATCTAATGGTGTCGAAGTTGTGTTGGAGTCAGTGATGCCTGAGCGAGCTAAAAGATCAGAGGCATACTTTGCTTGAGATAACAAATAACCAACAGAGTGTCGAGAGACTTCAAGACCAAGAAAGTAGTTGAGAGAACCAAGGTCTTTCATCTCAAAATGTTGACCAAGATAATGTTGTAGGTCGGATATGGCCTGTGGATCATTACCAGTAATAATCATATCATCAACATAAAGAAGAAGAAGAACAATACCCTGGGGTGTCTGTCCTGTAAAGAGCGTAGTGTCATGTGCGCTAGATGTAAAGCCGAGTTGAGTAATATTGGAGCTAAATGTAGCAAACCATGCTCGTGGAGCCTGTTTTAGGCCATATAATGCGCGACGGAGAAGACACACTTTGTTAGAAGGAGAAGAAATATCAGGTGGTGGCTTCATGTAAACTTCTTTAGAAAGAGTCCCATTGAGAAAGGCATTCTTGACATCCATCTGAAGAAGAGGCCACTGTTTGACAGCAGCAATAGCTAACAGACTGCGAACAGATGTCATTCGAGCAACGGGAGCAAAAGTTTCTTCATAGTCAATCTCATATTCTTGCGAGTATCCTTTTGCAACAAGACGAGCCTTATAGCACTCAATAGTGCCATCAGAGTGTCTTGATTTTGTGAATCCACTTGCATCCAATGGGTTGGGTCTTTTACCAGGAGGTAAATCAACATAGTCTCAAGTGTGTGTTTTTTCAAGAGCCTGTAATTCATCATTCATTGTTGTCTGCCATAAAGGGCCAGTACTAACCTCTTGATATGAGGTGGGTTTAATAAGGAAAAAATGGTGAAAAACAATGATAATCAGAGAGATGAGTGGGAGGTCCTCTTACCCGAGTAGAGCGACAAGTAGGAGTATCTGGAGTAGGTTCAGGAACATCATTGGAGACTGACGGTTAGTTCAAGTTTGCAGGAGCAGGTGCAGATTAAGTAAGCTCAGTATCCAAAGTGATTTCAGAAATAGGAAAAAGTTCAACAGATGTATCAGTAAAGAAGGGGTGAGGACTTGAGAAGGAAGTGTGAAAGGAGGTCAAACGAGAGAACATAGTATGTTCCTAGAAGGTGACATTTCGAGATATACGAAGTCTTTTGGAAAGAGGGTCTCATCAACGAAAACCTTTATGTTCGGTGCCATAGCCAAGAAAGCAACAAAGGCGGGCCCGTGGTTCAAGTTTAGTGCGTTCATGAGGATGGAGAAAAACAAAGCAAGCACAACCAAAAGCTTTAAGGTTAGAGTAGTTGGGAGAAGTACCATATAATCTTTCGAACAAAGAGGTATTCTGAAGAAGAGAGGAAGAAAGACGATTAATGGTATAGACGGATGTAAGAGCAGCTTCAGTCCAAAATTTTTTCAGGATAAGGACAAGGAAAAAGATAGCAAATTCATTGAACGCCTCAAAGATTGGAACAGTAAGAATCATCAAATTATCACCTGGCTTGGTAACACTTCTATTCCTACTATACATGCACAGTTTGATGGTTTTGATGATACTAAAGAATTATGGGATTTTTTGTCTACACGCTTTAAATCTATCGGATTAGCACATTACTATCAACTGCACAGTACTCTTGTTAATCTCCATCGAATATTGATCAGCCTATCAATGAATATTTGGCAGTTCTCCAACTCATCTAGACTCAGCTTGATCAAGCTAAAATTAGCAAAGATCATCTTCGTCTTATTAAGGTCCTTATGGGATTACGTCCAGAATATGAATCTGTCAGGGCTGCCTTACTACGCCAGAGTCCCTTGCCATTATTGGATACTGCTGTCCAATAAATTTTGTTTGAAGAGAAGCGTCTTGGCATCAATCCCGCTAAACATTACGATGTTGTCCTTGCAAGCATTTATCCACCCAATAGAGCATCAAACATGTTTTGTAAGAATTGCAAGCTCTCTGGTCATAAATTTATTGATTGTCTTAAAATAGAGTGCATGTATTGTCATAAACGTGGTCATATTTTGGACAATTGTCCTAAAAGACCACATCAACCTCCTGGTATGCCTACCAAAGACAAAAACTTTACTAAGTCGGGTACCTCCTCTGTCATTGCTGCTACTTCAGATGATTCCAACTCCCCTCTTCAGATAAGTGATCTTCAGAGCCTATTGAATCAGTTAATTTCATCATCCTCTGCTCTTGTTGTCTCGCCAGGTAACCGATGGCTTCTTGATTCTGCCTATTGTAATCATATGATCTCTTACTTTTCTCTCATGTCTACTTCTAGTCCTGCAAAATCCTTACCTTCTATTTATGTTGCTGATGGTAACTGTATAAACATCTCTCATACTGGTACCATTAACACTTCTAATCTACATCTTCCTCAAACTTACTGTGTACCCAACTTGACATTTAATATTGTCTATTGGTCAATTATGTGACCTTAGCTTAACTGTTTCCTTTTTCCCTAATGGTTGTCAGGTTCAGGATCTGCAGACGGGACAGACGATTGGTATGAGTCGCAAAGTGGGAAGATTGTTTGAGCTCATATCTCTTCAGCTTCCTTCTTCTTCCTCCATTTTTGCTTCTGTCGCTGAATCTGACACATATCAGTGGCACCTTCGTCTTGATCATGCTTCTTTTGAAAAACTTCGTCATTTAATTTCGGTTAACAATTTGAATAATCTTACTAAGTTTGTTCCTTTCAACTGTTTAAATTGCAAACTTACGAAACAACCTGTTTTGTCTTTTTTTCAATCCACTTCTATATGTGATAAACCATTTGATTTAGTTCATTCTGACATTTGGGGTCCTGCCCCTACTACTACTAGTCTTATTGATTCGATGATTCCTATCGGACGTGGTCAACGAGAATTAATTATTGGGGACAGGCAGACCAGGCAGACCAGGAAAACTGCGGTAGCCACGGATACGATTCTCAATCAACAAGGGCAAAATGTAATATGTGTTTATGTTTCATGGATATCGCTACTATGTTTTATTTGACTACTCTCAATTTACATGGATTTATTTTCTGAAGCATCATTCTGAATTATCACGCACTTATATTGAGTTTGCTAACATGATTTGCACTCAATTCTCTTATCCTATCAAAACTCTTCGCAGTGATAATGCCTTGGAGTATAAAGACTCCACTTTTCTTTCCTTTCTCTTCCAAGAGGGCACTCTTGTTCAACGCTCTTGTCCTCCTCGTACTTCTCAACAAAATGGGTGTGCTAAGAGCAAACATTATCACATTTTTGACTCAGTTCGTTCGTGCTCTCCTTCTTTCTGCCTCCTATTCTAAAAAATTTTGGTTTAATTATGTTCCCAGTTACAATGGGTCATAGTTTTTGTCCAATTAGAAAACTTTTCATTTGATTTGTCCAAGTGATGTAGTTTGTTCCATCAAGTATTGTGCTAATGGGTTTGATAATATGGTCTCTCTGAAAAAAAATCTCACTTGTAAGAGTAACTGAGTAAGCAGGAGCGTCAACCACAAATCACGGCTAACGTGGACGAATCGGGTTTGCAGTTGGAGTTTCGTCGAATCTGGTTTGGATTCGTGGCTGGGGTTGCGAACTTGCAAACTCGACTTGAGTTCGTGGTTGGATTGCGACTGGTTGCAAAACACGGATGCGTGACGGACGAAGACGAACGTGAATCAGAGTTGAGAACGGACGTGTGACGGACGCGCGATTCTGGGTTCGACGGATCTGGGTTCGTCGAATTTGGGTTCGTCGGATCTGGTTTGCAAGAGTCCAACATGTGGATTGTTGAACGGAGACGAGGTTCGTGACTGTGAGATATATTCTTCAGATCTGAAAAAGAGACTTGCATACAGAGACCGATAGGGGACGACATGAGATCTAATAGTCGTCAATGGCTTCACGGCAGAGATCTCGACAGCGGCGGCAAGAGGTACGCTGGATCTCGACGGCGGCGACTATACAATAACCCTAGGTTAAAAGTTCTGATACCATGTTAATCAATATGTGGATCAATATTTTATTGATTAAGATTTCTATGTAATTTTACAACAATGTGACTAAACAAATAAGAACCCTATACAACATAACTAAGGTAACAAATGTAATTAAGCCTAAAAGGAAGAATTTACATTAATAATTTTCATTGAACAATTTAAAGAAGGGGGAAGTAGTTATTTATGACCATATGACATTCATGCTTCAAGCCAAACATATGCTTTTCATTTTTTCAAAGTCATAAACAATTAATTACGATAACACACTATAATTATCCTAAAAAGAAAAATAATATTATATTTTGTGAAAGTTTTTTATTTTCCGTCTTTTCCGGTCAAAAATGCGAAATTTTCTATTTTGTGACAGTTTTTTATTTTCCCATTCATTTTTTGAGATATATACCTGTCATAGTAGACAAGTTTTCTTCTAGTGAATAATAACAATAATAGCACACAATGAAATTGTTTATGGGCTAAACTGAGAGTTTTGAAGTATGAAACTTCGTGGGGTTAAAAGAAACATGTACTTCAAATGCAAAATTATTGCTTAATCTAAAATTAGGAAGTCTGTTTTTTGGTGCAAACTTATTAAGTTATGGCTTTTCAATTGGATTGGTTGGCTAAATCACAATTGCAAGAAGAAAGGTTTAGTCCATTCAAAGTTCTCCATCATAAAGTGTTGATCACTGAAATCGAAGTTTGGGATAGTCTTAATCGATCAGGCGGAATATGTACTCATCAGGATATGTTCACCAAGATCGGTCTCAAGCTAGGGCGTTTTAATCGGATTGGATGGATATATATTTGTTATGTGATGAGTTTGTGCTCCCAACAAAGTGAAACATGATGTAAGTAAAAAGTTACAAATTTGTATGAATGATCCATCTTTAGGGGTTACAATTGTACAAAGATGATCATTCGTATCGAGAAACTCTTATTTTGTAATTCGTAAACATTTTTATCTTTCTTTTAAATAATTTTCGTAAGGTTAAAATATAAAAAACTTACATTATAAGTTTGGTGACATTGTTAATCTTTATTTTGTTTTTATTAAAAATGTGTTCTAATAAATTTTTAACGATTAAATTTAAATTTTTTAAAAAATAATTCTTCAATTTATATATACTAGAACTCTAAATCCAAAATTTTTAAAAATAAAAATATCAAGTTCAACTAAATAATCACACACGTTCTACAAAGTTTAAGAATTAAAATTGTAAACTTAACCTTAAAGAATTGAATTTTGTTGAGTTGTTTAAAAAATATTTATATTCTCTCAAAAGTTGTATTAATATTTTTGACATTTTTCTAAATATTTTGAATTACCTTTGAGAACAAATTTGTTTGAATGATGGATGGAAATTGGGCTAAATGGGTGTAGCAATGACTTGTAATGATTTCACCTGTCCTTTTTAGTCTCCATTTTCCATTGGAGTTCATCACCATCACTAACTTTCGAGTAAAAATTATGTTTATGTCCACGACTTTTATCCAAATGTATGTTTTAAAAAAACTAAACATGACTTCTTTCAAAATTGACTTTGTTTTTCCTTTCAAAGTCCGACCGAGGAACTTTTTCTTTTGTTCTTACGCAATTTCTACTCCAAAGCAATTTTAAAGAGTATCAACCAAAATGTTACAACTTTAGAAAGAATTAATATTTTAAGAACAAATGGGACAAACTCTAAAGGTTCTTTTATTTTTCTTTGAAAAAGAACTTATCAAAGTAAATTTTTTAAGTCAATAAATGTGCAAGCCAATAAATTGGAAGCTTAACATGACCTAGTAAATAACACGTTTATTTTATAGGAGGTAATTAATAGCTTTTAACCCAAAAACTAAACATGAGTGTTAATATATATAATGTTTTATTGAAGAAAAAAACAATTGATATTTATGAAGGAGAAATGAGAGTGAAAAAGGGTGGTATAGTTAGTGAGGTTGTTGGAATTTTGAATGAAAGAGAAGATTGTTTAAGCTATGGTATTGAAGAAATAAATAGAGTCATTAGTGACAAAAGAAACAATTAATTTAGTGAGAATTAAAATTGAGAGAGATTGAAAGGGAAAAAAAGAAGAAGATAAGAGTTTAAGTTATGGGGTTTTATTTTACATTTATAAGATTTCCATTTTCAATCAAGTGTTTCATATAATTTAATTAATTAGTTGACTTTAATATCTTCCTATCAATCTATAATGGCATCTGAGTCTTACATTTATTCACATGTTTCTTGTTGAGCTATTGTACAAAAGTTAGTAGAGGAAGAAAGTTCATATTAATTTTGTGTAATATAATAATTGAGTAGTTAACTTATTTGATCTTTATGATGTTGAATTGTGTCCAAATAGGATACCTACTGACTCAGCAAAAAGAAAAATACCAACTAGGAAATTTCATATTTGAGTCTTGGAAATGGAGTTAGCTTTTGAACAACCATGCTCCACCAGCCTAACAAAAGTACCTAATATGTCCCAATCTAGAAAAAATACCAAAGGGGCATTTCCCAATCTAATGCGTTAAATGATAATTTTAATGTAACTTTGAAATTCTATTAGAAAGGACTTATACCTATCAATGCAACACTATCAATGCAACATGATAGTTTCAAAAAAGAGTAAATTTATTCTAATACTCAAACTCTCAACTTGCTACACTTAATTATACCGCACCCATGTACAAATCTTAACATCTTACAATCCAATTTTCTCACCAAAATTGAATTTTATATTTGGCCATTCAACAATAACTATTAATTAGTTATAGAAAGGTTTGTACAAGTGTGTGACAACAACTAGTTAGAATATAATTAACTTGTTAACTTTTAGTCATTCAACTTGAGATTGTGTATTTAATATTCCGTAAATTTTTTGAATAACATATATCACTAATTTTTTTAATTTCATTAAAATATAGTTGATGGAAGATCTACTCAGTACAAAATTAAAAGCTCAAAGTTCTATTACGTTTAAGTTATATGTAGTGACTATAAAGTGGCTAATTAATTTTAGTTTAAAAAATTTCAAGATGTTATATTGTGGTTGAGAAATTTATTATACATTTTCTAAAAGCTCTGGAATTAGTCAAATTTAAATTTGTAATTGATAAAAATATATATGTATTTAGAATAAAAATGGCATGTATGTTTTGCTTGTGATCTGAAAAGAGATGATCAATTAGGCAATCCATTTATAATAAAACAGAGGTTAACTATAAATTTCAGCCTTTCCATTTTGAGGTAGTCATGAATATAATAATCTAACATATAAAATATTAACAAATATAATATCATATAGTTTTATTTTTATAAATATAGTAAAATTTAATTAAACTTAAAAGTTTATTGTAGATCATATAGCTAGTAAAAACTTTATCAATGGTAGACCATAACCCAATAACAAAAATCCGTTAAAGATAGACTATATCATTAACTAATAAATGTCCATCGACGATAGAATTTATCACATATAGACTTTGTTATATTTACAATTTTTTTAAGAATGTTCCTACATACTTAATCATTAACTCTAAAAGCATTACCTATTGTAACTACTCTAGATTTTATATATATGCCGTAGACTTTGTTATATTTATAATTTTTTTAAAATATTCCTATATGTGATACACTATTAAGAATGTATTGTATAAATTGAAAGTTTATGGGTTGGTAAGCAATTTCATTATAATTCTAAGTCATCGTTTATCCTCTTGTTTTTCTTGCTTTTAGAGCGATTTGAAGCCTTAATTTGATCGATTCCTTATTTATGTTGCTCCAACGGAGGAGTTCGAACTACAATTCCTTATTTATGTAATTCCATACAATATTGGTCTACCACTGATAGACTATACGAAGGGTATCAGTGATACAAGTCTATCAGTGATAGTTTTACTATATTTGCAATTTTTCTAAAATTTTGCTATATCCTTCATTATCATTGTTGAAATGGTTATCCATTCCAATTTTCGTTCAATATTTATGTCAATTGAACTATGAAATTGGACTTGTAAGAATGATACATGAAAGGTTGAAATTTGATGGAAATGAAATTGATTTACTTCAAATTCATCTATAGGAAGAAGTAATTTGAACGAAAAGCATCTAATTCATTATAGTGAATTGAAAGGTTGAAAAATGAATGGCATCCACGTAAGTAGATTTGATTGCCAAAGCATTTGCTTTTAGAGCTTCCGTTATGATTCCACGTGTCATTCTCACATCACATCTACACCCCTCAAATTATTTTTAAATTAAATCCTCCCATTTATTTTCTTCTTGGAATTGTCATGAATATAAAAAATAATAATAATAAATCTATTTACAAAACATAGAATAAAAAAAATTTAATAGGATCGGAAATTTTCCTATATTTTATAATTTAAAATATCTTTTTTTATTCGATAAGAATAATTACTCAAACCCTTCCATTTTAAAACATAGATTTCATCATTTTCATCTCAATTAGCTTGCCCTATTTTGACACATTGGTCCAATTTCTAATTTATTTTTCTTTCAACCAAGGATAATATGCATTTAGGTGTGGAAAAATGGTGATTTTCAACCAAAATTAGCCAATTAAATAGAGAGCTTTTAGATTATTTTTTTAATATAGTAAAATGAATTAAAATATTTATAAAATAAAACAAAATTTCATCGTCTATCTACGATAGTCCAAAATATACTACTATATGTGTCTATCACAAACAGATGGTAATATTTCGTTATATTTATAAATATCTTTAGAAGTTTATTTATTTGAAATAATTTTTCATTTTTTTTATAGTGTATCTATTAAGGGTAACTTTTTGTTTCATTTAATAAAAATTAGGAAAAACAATAAGAATAAAAAAAAAATAGAAAGAAAGAAAAGGTTAGTCTTATTAATAAACCAAATAATTTTAGATAAAACTATTTTTAGTTCAAAAACTAGGACAGAGGAGACCGAAAAAAGTGTATTAAGATATGCTCAATTAAGAAAATATGAGCAATGGTTAGATAATTTTTTTGTATTTAAACCATTACATACCACCTAGGCTTTGTACTTAATCTTAAGCTCTCCTTTTCTTTATTCACAAAATATTAAAAAAATTATTTATTTGTAGAAATGTCATAGGGCAATAGTGAAGAATTTCTTTTTTGGAAAACTCACAATAATCAAACATTTTAGGTTTTACATTTCAAAAGTAGCGTATTTTTTAAAAACTTACACTTTTGTTTTTCTGGAGTAATCTCGGTCGAGATTGTACCCGTGATTTTATGTTTTTGTTTTTAAAATTCAAAATAAAGCATTTGTTCAAATTATCAAAATACCATTGTTTTTCCAAACGTTTGATATTCACTTTGGCCAAACAAGCTTCTCATTCCGACCGAGCTTGAACGTTTTGCTCTCAAGATTGACTAATTTTTGCGTGACAAACCTTGCGAAGTGTATCCCGCGCTTAAATCTGTAGAGGTAATTAAATTTGAACCATTTGATAGTTTAGGGCTTTGTTTTAAATTTAGTGTTTAAGGTTATTTGTGAAATTTGAGGCAAATGGGTTATTTGTATTATTTCCTTCGACCTATAACCATGATTAACATTATCTTGGTACTTCGACTTAATTAATTAGGCTATTATCCAACTCTTGGCTTCCTTGTGATCCTGCTTTCGTATAATCTTTTCACATGTGTGAGTACTAGCATATACTTAGAAACTTTAAACATATCAAAAAATTTTAATGGCCCTTAGTTTACACAAACAAACTGAATTAACGCATCTTACGACATATAATTTCTTATTCGATCTATGAACACGGTACTAAAAATTCATCCTAAGGGCAATTACAAACAAATTTTTCACTAACTCTTTATTTCTTAAAAACAAATAACCAACTTTAATATCTTCAAACTATGACTCAGCTGAAACGTCAATAGATCGATCCATCAATTTTTTATTATGCTTCCACTTCTTAACACTGTTGATTGTTCATCGTCACAGTCCACTAGGCACTCTAACTGATCATCACGAGTCGGGTTTCTATCACCCACATGTCCTCTTTCTTCACTTGATTCTATACTAAACGTACATTCAACCCTTGTTGCAATCGGTGTATGATCATCTATCAATTAAATATGATTTACAAAATGAGTGCTGACATCCACCTCAGATACCTCAAACTCCTCAACATCCACGTCAACATCATAAGCATTCGATAAATCTACATGTACCATGCTAATCAATTCATTTGCTTTGTCTCTCAAATCTAAAGGACGCACGTTAGTAGTCAATGGACTTAAATCCTAGACCTCATTCAAGACACCATTGTATTTTGGGATTAATTGGAGGTTGAGCTCAGGTGACAATAATTTAATGTTTTTTGAACCATTGGAATAGTAATTGACGTCGAAGTACTTCTAGATTGATGGGATGGCATCAATACCTTAGAAACCAAAACCGCTACTTGACACACATCATCACCAGTTCAAAAAATTGAAGATTTTCTTGATTACTAACAACAGAAGCAGATACAATAGGTCATTATACAAGCACTTTAGAATAAACTCGTGCTCAACATAATTTATCCCACAAATTCTACAAATTTCTCCTAAAAACTTCTTAAATTTTATACTAATTCGTTGACATTCAACCCTTTCATTTGACCTCCAACGTATTCTTTTTCAGTCTCTTTTCATTCACCAACAAACAAACAAATACGCAAGGCACTCTACAAATATGCAAAGAAAAATTAAAAATACATCCAAATCTCAAGGTGAAATCATTACACACTCAGTCAAGATTTGAAACACTATACAAATTATGCGACAAATACAAAACAACTCAACTGAGATCCTTAAATAAAACCCGAGATTACGTACAAAAATACCTAAAAGAAAATGTAAATTTTAGGCCCTTAGTTTGTATAGGGGGTTTGTTGTCTATTGTCGAGATATTTGAGGGGTTTGTTGTCCTAACAAATATTTTAGGGTAAAAAAAAAAAAGGAAAATAACAAAAATAACATAGCCTAGGTTTTACATTTCAAAAGGTCTCATACCAAAAGAGATAGCTGTCCTTACTTATATACCTATGATCATCCCATTATCTAATTGATGTGGGACTTTGGTCGCATTACAATCCTACCCCCAAACAAGTCCTACATTACAATTCTTCCCTTGAACAAATTACTATGATCCTCACCTCAAATAGTCATTCATCTGCCAAGCTCTATCTAAGCTAACTCCTTTTCTCGGAGCACACTGCCCATCCAATAAAGTTTAATCACATATCTCATCATGACCTACTTTTGAGGTTTTTGAGGCTCTACTACACCTTTGCTCAACACTTGAGGATCATACTAGCATGCTTAAGTTAGAGGCATGATTTTGATATCATTGTGGATGTTTGTTGCCCTAACAAGAAAAAAAAATTATAGTTGTTTGACCAATTTGGTCTACATCCACTTTAAAAACCAGCTTTGAGGGATTTTATTTAGAGCAGTGAAGTTTCAGTTACAAATATCAACAATTAAGCAACAATCTATATTTATCACGCCAAACCCGACCATACCATGACCAAAACACCAAGACACTAAGAGACACACATGTCGGTTGTTGCCTCTGATATCGAGACCCAAAACCCACAAGAAACAACCCCAAAACGAGACCTAGAACTGATGGAAACAACCTTCTATGATTGAAGATCCACATGTCGAACACCTATTACAAAATACCACAGATTATAGAGCACACACAACTGCATACCACACTCGAAAACTCATCGCCAAATGTCAAAAGTGAAGGGATAAAAGCCCTATGGTTTAAAGAACCATTTTTCAAATTAATTTGGAAATCTTAAAATACCGGTACATTGGCAAAATTTTAGAATCAAAATTCTAAATAGATTCTAAGCATGCTTTTAAAGATAAGATACGAGAACTTACTTTCGATAACATCTCTGAATTTACAAATCAATCTCCAAATTAGGACACCACCCGTCAGAGACCTTGCTATCCTCTGGGATGAAATTGGCTTATGGGAACTAATTGAGATGGAAAAAGGTTTAGAGATATTTGGGAGAAACTCTTTTTGCAAAGAAAAAAAAATGTTCTTTTTTCTTAATGAACTTGGATCAAGAAAACTGTTTTCTTCTACATATTTATAGCTCTCTTCTCTTCTTGGAATAGGAAAAGGAGTAGGAGAGAATCATGAGATTTTTAATATCAAATCTACTAATTAATTAACAATTAACCAATTAGTTAATAATTAATTAAGTTATATTTAATTAATAATTCATTCAACTCTTATTTGAATAAATATCTCTCCAACATCTTATTAATATAATTAATTAAATCATATTTAATTAATATATCTGCAATATCATTTTATAAATTTAATTAAATCAAATTTAATTAAATAAAACTAAATTATTAATTAATTCTCCAATTAATTAATAGCTTAGTTAAATATAAGATATTTAACTTAAATTAAATTTGAATTATATTCAAATATAAGTTTCTCTCATAACCAATAATTTTAATATGAATCCAATTCATATTAATATTTGAACTCATTCAAATATTTTATCTCTCATAAATTAATTTTGAATCATATCCAAAATTAAATTTATAATAAAGTTTCACAAACTTTATATTATAATGTATCACTGTATATTAAACTAATTCCCTAAGTATATTTGAACATTTCAAATTACAACCAATATAAATTAAATCTCATTACCCTTTACGAGCTATGAATGAGACCTAATGGATCTACAGATCAGAAGCTACAAAGATCTGAGATCAATTGGCTAAACTCATTAACCACATTAATCAATATTTGTTAATTGTGTGTACACTCCACTAAAGACTCACAATTGAACTCTTCTCACTGTAGATATATTTCTATGTCCACGGATATAGACCAATAACACTAAGTTAGTCCTTCACAAGTGTTCGTAACTCCAGTTGGGTTAATTTACCGTTTTACCCCTAGGTTACCTTTAATCCTTAAATATTAGTGCTCCTCCATTGAACAATCTGTTAATGGTCTTACCAACAAACAGAAACCTCTCTCGTTTCATGGAGAGGGTAGGGCCCTTTGTTCAAGACCTGGAGACACCATGTAAGAGAACACTCAATCCATGAAATTCACTCATTCCCTACTTACCCTAAAGTAGGGAATGAGTGAATTTCATCTTGTGTAATTATGTTCCCAGCTCCTCACTCGGTCTTGTCCCCAAAATGATAAGTTTATTGAGTCGACGATCCACTCTCACCCATACAAATCAAAGGACAATCCCTCACGAACAGAAGTTCATTACACACTCATGATTAAGACTAAGTTACCTAGGTCATCCTAGTGAAACAGAAACCTACCTAGTTAATGGAGTTACATCTAGTGGTTACTAATTCGCGGTTCGATCTTATGCAAACTCATTGCATAGGATACCCCCACTCACATGTCAACTACACGAATGCGTTTGATCATTGGGCTTGTATCAAATACAAAGTGATCTGTATCAATAGTGTTACCAGGATAATGTACCTAGCCTTATCCCTATACTATAGACCCTTTAAGATGATTTTGAACATCGATCCCTATATGTCTCTACATATTGTTCAAGACTCATTAAACAGCTTAGGATGTTAGTTTATTGGATTTGGGTTATTAAGACAAAACTAATAAATTTAATCAATAACAATTATTATAATAATAACACTTTATTAATAACAGGCAATGTATTATATTTACAATCTACGAGTTTTAGGACATAAATTCCAACAAAAAGAACCGTTAGAACGCCAACGTCAAATCGCTCATGACAACGTCAAAAAAATTCACGGCCAACCCTCCTCTAACATACTAAACCCTCGTCTACAATCACTCTTTCCCTTTTTGGTTTTGCTGAAAAGTCACTTTTTTTCTCTTTATATGTGAATGTCGACTGCCTCACTCTATTAGTGTGTTTTTTCTTTTGGTTGCCCCTCTTCTTTTCTCCTCAATTAAGAGACCTAAAATAAAGATGAAAGTAATTGCAAAAATGTCATTGAAACAATTTACAATTCTACCCCTAACAAAAAAACCCATTTAAATACTCTTAAATAATTTGTCATTTTCCGCAAATCTCCCTTACGACAAACTATTTAAGACACCAAACTCCTTCTCCAAACATCCTAATCGAGATTTAACCTTTAGCTCATTTAACAAGTATTTAAACCTATGAGCTGTAAGAACTTTGGTTAACATATCTGGCAAATTCTCAACTATATGAACTTTGATCAGTTCAACATCTTTTTTAGCAATAACATTTATGATATGATGAAATTTGACATCGATATGCTTAGACCATTCATGATGAGATGGATTCTATGCAAGATGTATAGCACTCTGGCTATCACAACGGATGACAGGAATAAACTTCTGCAATAACAACTCACCAACAATCCTTTTCAACCACAAACATTTCAATGCTCCTTCGCAAAATTTGACATAAACCTACTTATCATATTCATAGCATAACCTAAGTGAGGCCTAGTACAAATCATCAAATACATAATACTTCCAATAGAATTACAATAAGGAATATTAGACATCTCTAACCTTTCTTGTTCAATAACAGGACATTGAAACGAAGAAAGTTTAAAATGAGATGCTAAGGGTGTTGAAATTGTCTTGCAATCATTCATATTATACTTTTTAAGTTATTTAAGCACATAACTCTTCTGCAAAATGGTTAACAAACCTTTGTCCCTGTCTCTTTTCACATCCATGTCTAGGATCCTTTTTAGTTCACCTAAATCTTTCATCCCAAACTCATTACTCAACTGTATCTTGAGTTCACAAATTTTAGTATAATCCTTAGACACTATTATCATATCATCTACATACAAAAGTAGATAGATATACATACCTTTATGAGATAGTTTTCAGTAAACACAATCATCATATGATGTCATGTGAAACCCCTACTTTAAAATAAAAGTATCAAACCTGATATACCACTGTCTTGGAGATTGCTTCAGTCCGTAGATGGAGTTGTGAAGACAACAAACCATGTCTTTCTTACCTTTCATCTCGTAGCCTCTTAGGTTGAGTTATGTAAATCATCTCCTCAAGTTCTCCATAAAGAAATGTTGTGGTGACGTCCATCTGTTCAATAAACATATCAAAGTGAACAACAATAGATAAGATTAATCTAATGGATGAATGTCTTACCATCAGAGAGAAAATCTCATGAACGTCAACTCCCTCCTTCATAGTGTAGCCCTTGGCTACCAATCTAACCTCATACCTAGGCTTATTGTTACCTCATGTACTTGGCTTGATTTTGTAAATCCACTTTGATTGAATGAGTTTCTGATTAGGAGGCTTTGGAACCAATGACCATGTCTGATTCTTTTACAATGAGAACAATTTTTTGTTTCCATAGCATCCTTCTATTTCTTCCATTGTTTCTTCGAATCAAATACAATTGCCTCCTCAAAAGTAAAAGGCTCTGCTTCAATACTGTCAGTTTCACAAGTAAGAGCATAAGCAACTAAATCAACAAAATCATACCTTGTAGAAGCATGTTTCACCCTTTAAGCCCTCTCTCGAGTAAGCTGATTGTTTGGTAGGTCATTGTTACTTGAGCTTTTTGCACTAGAAGCTCCCCCATCAAACAAAGTCCTCTTCTATTGAGATTGTTCACCATCAGATTCAGACTATTGTATAGCCTCTGCCTATGAAACTAGTGGTGACTAATCACCAGATACAACTAAACCAATTGATCGTTGTACTTTAGAATTAATTCTAACCTTTGTCACAACATGTTCAACTATATGCTATTCCGGCCACTCTTTGACACAAAACGACATTTCTGTCTCATTAAAAGTTACATCTTTACTATTAATGCATTTATTTATGCCCTCTTCCAAGCACCAAAATTTATATAACCTTTGACACCCCTGAATAATAAATAAACATGTATTTTAGTGCCCTCCTGTTCAACTTTTCATCCTTAACATGCTAATATATTAAGTCACAATTTTTAGATGTGTGTAATAATGGTTTAAACAAGGTTAATGAAATATTAGAGAGAAATGTGTGTAATTAGATTAACAACTTCAATGTATACAAGCAGTTTTTCTCATTTTTTTCTTTTCTATTTTTCTCCGCACATTTAAGTAGAATTACATCAAAATTACTTTTATCATATTGTAGAATTTTAAAAGAAACTATTTATTTAGATTACATTTTCAAGTATTTAGTTTAGAAAATAAGTTATTTAAAAAAAGAAAAACTGCAAGTGTTTGGAAACCCTCAAAATAGATTCTTAAGTGTATTTTAAACAATTTTAAGAGTTTAAACAAGAATGAGTTTCTTGAAAAACATTTTTTCTTAATTTAATTTAAATGGACCCTTAATACCACTTAATTAATTTAAAATAGAATTAAAAGTTGTTTGTAAATAAAGGACTACCCATAGATTAATTCTCACACTTTTTGTGTCTCACTTCATCATCGTTTGTGTGATTTGTGAATATCCCAACGTAACATGTCAACCTAACGTAAGGTTGTTTGCAGGTTGGGTTAGGTAAAAGGTCTTTTTAGACCCAACACACTTATTTGGCGTAAATTTTATCGATTCAAATAACCCTCTATGTCCAACTCAATCATTAAAAATATTTAGGTTGGATTGGTTCGAGTTTGTCAATGTCAAATTTAAATTTTGAAAAATTATTTTAAATAACAAAATTGTCCAAAACATTTAGAAATATAGAAAATTTCACAATTTATTAGTGATAAATACTCATAGATATTGATTAATATATCAACAACTATCAATGATATTTTATAAATATTTTTGTTCATTTTTTCATCAACAGCCTAATCATAATAAGTAAAAAATTGATTTAATTATTTTCATATATTGAATTAAGATTAACCATTTAAATTTTATTTTATATAATAAAACTTTTCTTTCCAAAATGTTAAAAAAAAATAGATTTTAGAGAATAAATCATTCAAAAATAATGAAGTCAAGTCAATTCTAAGTTCGGTCGAACCAATAAATCAATCCAAATCATAAAATTTTTATTTATTTAAACTCGACTCAACTCAAGTTTTTTCAAAGTAATTGAGTACTATTCAAAGTTATTGAGTTTTTTTAACACCCTTAACCAATCGTTACCAATCTTAGGGAAAGAATCAATTTCCCAACATTGGAACATTAAAAAAATTAAAGTAAAGAAACCAAAAATATATATGATATAAAGAGCATTTTCAAACATAGTAAAACAAACTAAAATATTAACAAAATTTCTATCCTTGTAATTTTGCTAATAAATAATTTTGTCAAATTTACTATCCCAGGTATAATCTATATAACCATTTTGGTTTTTAGTTTTTTTACTTTTCAAAAGTATAACTGATAATCATCGGTATTTTGTTGTCTACTTCAGGTACATTTTCAAAATCGAAATCAAAATTTGGAGGAAATAAAAGTACTCAAAAACTTGCTTTCTGTTTTTTGAAAATGGGCTAGCAATACAAATGCTTAAATTAAAATTTAAAATAAAAATAAAAGAAATAATGCGTAAAAGATTGTGGGAAAATATATATATATATATATATAATTTTAAAAAACGCGATGGTTATCCAACAAGCTCTTTATATATAAGTTGGTTTTGTATACAAAGGTCCCAGAATTTTTTACTCAGTAATCAACAAGACAAACATCGCATTGTGTGTAACTTAAAGCATACCAACTCTTTAGGTGAACAATGGCTGAAATGCATCAGGTAATGGTATGGAGTAGGATTAGAAACCAGTTATTTACATTTCATCAACTATGAAGAAAAATGGGTAAAATACAACTCTCAATCAATCACCCCAAAACCATCTCTCCCTTGTACTTTTCCTCAACACTATCTATAAACTAACTTCCTTCTAACAAATTACAAATCTCATCCTTCTTCAGCCTTGTACTGCCAAAATTTGTAGGTGTTCTATAAAAACCTCCAAGCTTAAATCATCTGTAAGGATTATGTCTGATCCCTCCTTGTAAGTTGAGTTTTGCGTAACAGACGGGTTTAACTTAGCCAGAAGAAACCGTGCTTGACTACTATGTTGGTCACACTTTATAAGCTTAGGAACTGGAATACGTTCAGCGATCAATTGTTCAGCATCGATCTCTGGGGCCTCTAGTAGCTTTCTCAAATTTTCTAGATTCGAGTCCTCATCATAACCAAGCTTCCTCCACTGAGCAATCTTTGAACCATAATGAATGACAACGTAGAAGTAGGAATCAAATAGCAAAATCACATCTGGGGATATGGATCGAATATCTAGGAGTACAGGAACAGGAGGTCCATCAAAAGAGTAGAGGAAAAGAGTAGGTTGTATCATGATAAGTGAACCGACAACTCCCTCACGGTTTAGCATTAATCGGAAGAAAGCAGTTTCATCAGGACAACTGTTGAAGACGTCAATAAACTGGGATCTTCTTAGGTAGTACATGAATTGAGGGTACAAGGAGAAGTTAGATGACAAACGGAAAGTTGAAGGATCCTCTTGTATATAATCACCAAACTTCGAGGCAAAACGGATTAATGTGTCATCAAGCCATCTGATAACATCACGAGCATAACACGTCTCTGCTCGATGAATAGCAAGCCTAGCCATCACTGAAGCGGCTGCTTCTTGATCAAACCCAGCCTTGATTTCTGGTGAATGGTTTGCGACCCATCTCCTAGCAGCAGTGGTCACTCTTTTCCGGACCGCTAGGTTTCCTTTTCTGTATTTTGTTATAAATTGGATGAAGAACGCAGATCCAGGTTGAACCTTCTGCTCCTCACTCACTTGGAAGAAAAAGGAAATGCAGGTTTTACTGGACAATGTATTCAGCTTCCAAATGTAAGTACCACCTTCGCCAATTTCGTTGTCGCTCACCGAACTGTTAGGTCTATGAAGAGACATGCAAGGTCCAAGGGCACCACAGATTTTTACATCCTTTGAGGTTACTAACTCGATTGTTGCATCAAAATACATATTCAAATCACCATCTTTATCTCGACTAAAACTATGCCGCAAGCACTTCTTGAATTGATTCGACTCAAATGACTCTCCTAACATCATGAATCCACCAGAGTTTTCAACTGGGACTTTTAGCTCTGCTGCTCCAACTTGATCAAGAGAGCAGGCAAAAAGATCAAGAACAATAGATCCATCACACAACCTCTGTGACATTTCCTTATAGAAACTACAAGATTTTCTAAAGTAAGGAGCCTGACCATTAAGAATGTCTCCATGCGTTCTGATAGAGTAAGCGAGATCCGAATTGACAACAATACCTGGACCTACAGTTGCAGGGCCAGAGGTGAAAACCATGACACGAGAACCCGAATTTGCTCGGCATCCTTCAAGAAGTGCAACTGCAGCTGATATTGCAGCACCAGTAGCCCTCTGAGGTCGATGGCCAGGTATGTTAAGCAAAGTCTTCATCTCTTCAATTGCAGTAGTGATGTTGAACTCACATTCAGATATTGGCAACAAAAATCCTTGTGCTGGAACAACTGGCGTGTTTCCCAGCTGCATCTGCTTCATCCCATAAATTCCCAACAATTGTTGGGTCTGAGGGATTCAAAAGCAAAGCAAGGAATCAGAACAATGTCCCTCGTTCCATGATTCAATTCAACATCTCTTAAACCTCACTAACTAAAAATAGTAAATAAGATATCTCTTTTATCCAGAAACCAATGCCTTTAAAGTCTCTACATTAGAAGATGGTATCCACATTGTGCAGTAAATGGTATCAGAGACTCGTAACGATAGAAAATTAAAACAGAGATTCAAATATTAAAAAATACCTGAAGTGATGAGAGCTCACGTTCCCCAGGAAAGAGGACGACCCTTGAGCACTCAGAAAATTTAAGGTCATAAACATGAACCATTGAATCAAAAGAAATCAACCCCACTAAAGCATTCTCCGGCAGATGTTCCACAACGAGTAATAACTCATTTTTAAGTGCTTGAAGCTCCTTCTCTACAGAACAACTATCAACAACGAACACAAAAGCGGGCCCATTTCCACGGGAATCTCCAGCCGGCAGCGACGAAGAAGCTGATACTGAAAGAGAAGAAGATGAATGATTCCTTGCATAGCTAGGGCTCATATTGACATTGGAACCAGAATTCGCAACAGGGCTCTCCATCTTTCTACCGGGCGCATATTCCACCGTACTGTAAGTCGGAAAAAGCTCTGCGGGAAGATTAGTCTCCCCAATACCAGCATAAGAACGAGGGAACGAATTCTTCTGGTAGCAAAAGGAGCAGAACCAAATGCGAGACGTGTAATCAACACGAGCATAGGGGTTCAAAACAGCACCACATTTAAGACACAAGAGAGGTTCATAAGAAAGTGTAGGGAGCTCGACGGATTGCATCAAGGGCGTACACATAACACTGAGAGGGATTACGAGAGCCAACGATTCAGGTTTGGAAACTGGCCAGGAGTTCCATGACCATCGGAGGCCTTCGATCGCCTCAAGTTCAACGAAATCCATAGGAAAATGGACGTCTCAAGCAAAAGCCCTGACCGTCGATTACATGGAAAAGCTCCGAAATGAAAGTAACCCTAATTTCGCATCAGAAAGAGGTGGGAGACGCAGAGTGGGGTTAATTTAATGGGGGGAATCCTGAGAAATGAAGAAATCGAATGGCTTTTGCGGTGGAAAAGGAAAAAGTAAAAGAGAAGGGGGTTGAAGTTGGTTGTGGAAGAGAGAGTTTGGTTATTGGGAAAGTGAAAGAAAAAGGGGAGAGAGTGAAGGAAAAGGCAAGGGTTAGGTTTAGGGTTTGGGAATGCGATCGCGGGAAAAATGAAAGGAAAATTGATCGGAAATGTTGATTTGAGGGAGAAAAAGTTCAAAATTATGTTGGAGAAGAATTGTTTGAGAGTTCCAGTTCTTCATCATCTTCCCCCCCATTGTTTCTGCTTTCATTTGGTGCGGGAAGGAATACTCATTAAAAGTGGTGATCCAAGCCTTCCAATAGTATACTGCCACGTCAGAGTTACCTTTTTTTTTAAATTTTATTTTAATGAAATTACTTCTTCCCTGCCATATTTAAAAAGTACTTTCGGATAATTAAATCTTTAAACCACACTTGGGATGCAAGTACGTAAATTTTATTTCTAAATCAAGATCACTTCACACCTCTAAGGCTCTAACCACTTATTCCATACAATTCAATATCTTTTATAACTTCTCTCACATAAATATCTTACTTTACTCCCATCAAACTATTACCCTTTAATATAAATAATAATAAAAAGTAGCATGAGTACCAAAATATTGAGAAACTCATAAGGTGGCCCAATGAGCCCATATGACAAAGGCTTCCAATTTTTTCTGGCCCAACTATCGGTTGGGTTGGGTTGGGCCTGACATGGACCCATCAAATAATTAAATTATTTGATTATTTGATTATTTGATTATTTGATGGAGATCATTCAATTAATAGACTTCATAATCGTTAACATATACTATAAGATCAATGGAATCATTGATAGGATTGTTAATATTAAAAGGGGACGTAATTAGCATTAAAGAATGGCATATGGAGGGGGGGAAACTGAAGGATTGTGTTCCGAAGTCTCTTTATATTTTAGAATAATAATCAGGATTAAAGAATATGAATTGAAAGTTTGACTTTTTATGGTCAAAGATTATTTATGAGATTGAATCTGAGTCAAATATTCTCATTGTTCCCTTCCCTCACCTTTCAATATTTGTAATGTATTCAAAACAACTTTCTATCCGATCATTATATTTTCTATGTACTCAATATATTGTATACATACATAAATAAATAAGATTGACTACTTCAATTGTGTACAAGTTTTAATACGGAGATAACTCTAACTCTAATTCTAGTACATTCAGGATATAATTGTTGAATTAGATTAGAAGAAATTGATTAAACCAAGAAATATAAATGCTACATAGAGGATTTATACAGAGAGTTGGACGTATAAAATGAACCAACTAGATATACACAACTATATATTGAGAGAATCCGCCGATGAGTTAATACTCAATTAGCAGTTACACTATCATTGTAACATGTGTATATAGTACTCTCAACACTTCCTTTATGGCTTTCATCCATTGAGAATTCAAATAGTGCACTTAGTCACTCAGAGGTCGAGGTCTTCCTCCATAAATCCTTTTCCTTGAGATCCTCTGATCCTCCTATGAGCTCTTCTCTATGGATGTCACTAAGCTCTAGGCTAAGTTGATCTCCCACGTGGATTCTTCTTTCGTGAGTTTTTTTTCTTTCTTTCTTTTTTTTGTCTTACTAAGCTCTTAGAGGCTCTACAATGAGCATCTTGAGAACCACCAAGCTTACATTTGTAAGGGCTCAAATGAGCTTTCTTTGAGCTCTTTTAGACTTCCCATGAATACCAAAGCTTTCATTAATAATCTCTTTTAAGCTCTTTAGAGGTCTCAGCTCTAAGCTCTCTCATAAGCTCTTCTAAGCTTACTTCACGTGTTTCTCTGAGTTCTCTCTAATCTCTTTTAGGCCACTATTAAAAAAATAGACTCTTTCGATGTTTTTTTAAAGTCAAGAATTTATGTTCTAATTATCATTTTTAAAACCATCCTTGAAGCCAACGTCAAGAATTTGAAATTCATGATCATTAATAAATGTCAAGAACAATGAACGCGCTAACATTTAATAAACGTCAAGTATATTGATGTTCATGACATGTAAAAAACGTCGACAACAATGTCTCACTTGATATGAGAAAATTTTCAATAAGTAACTAAATGTTCAGCTTCAATCAGCCAATGTTATGGTGGAAAGGTTAAAAATAGAGTTGCAGATTAAAAAGAAGACTATCTAATTGATTGGGCTAATCTCTTGTCGATTGTATTGCTGATTTTTTCCTTCTAGTTGTTTGGTGGTGTTTTTCGTTTACTATTGGTAGAAGATACGAACTATTACTTTACTTTCTGATATCTGGTTCTTTGTGGGTCGATCTTTTGAGCTATGTTTGATTTTTAGTCATTTTGTGAAGCCTCTATAGGTTCATTTCATCGCTATTTCCAATTCTGGGTACTTCTCTTTCTTTCTTTTGGATTTTCTCTTCTTGTTAGTTGCTTTCTGGTGTACTTCTCAATCCCCTTTCATTTTGTTGATTCTTTCCTTTGCTTTTTGGATGGCTTAACTTGTCGTCTCCTTTGATGTATTTACTTTTTAGTTATTCTCTAGCTCTCTATTGTAATATTTTACTCTAAAAGTTATAATGCATCCCTTTTGGTGTTGAATGTGTTTAATTAGGTATGCTTAAGTTATGTCATAATCTCAACGAGCCTTCGCTTCCTCTACCTTTAATATCTCGCTAATTAAAAAAAAACATTGTTAAAAGTAAAATAAGAAAACAAAGAAAATAGTTTTTTATTTAAAAAAATAACTCAACTGAAATATCAAAGATATATACCGTTCAACCCTAATGGTTGAAATTCAAACACGTATGCTTTATCTTTATAACGGTGAGTACAACACATGACTAGTTGAATCATGCTAAATAATTTGTATTTTACATCATCAATTCATATATTCATTTTATTTATCCTAACTTCATTAATCCCCCACGTTAATCATCAGTCAAAAAAGTCACCAGTTATAACTTACAAACAAAACAATGATGAGATCAAAGAGCACAAGCAACTTTAATATGTCAATATATGCCAGATCCAAGAAAACCCTAACATATTATATATCTTCCTTTCGTATATATAAAATCTAGAAAACAAAAGGTGTGTCATTAGCAATAATCAAAATGAAAATATTAATTATATATACCTTGACCCATAAGTTAATTAAATTTGTGCTTCTAACCACCATCCATGGCATAGTATTCCAGCATACATTTATAATATTCATATTATTTGATTATGATTATTCCCACCATAGACTATATTATAAAAATAAAAATTCTTTAATTGAATTTCCATTACTCATTGCCCCATTAACATGCTGGCACATGCCCTTGTTCCCTCTCTATGGGTCCCTAAATATTTATATATTTTTTTTCTCCTCACCCATAAAAATCATTACACAAATACCATAAATTAAGGTATATAAAAATAATACAAAGAAAAAAAAATAAAAACCAAAAAGAATCTTCTTTAATTTAGTTTCTTCCCACATAATTAATACAATGAGATTTTATAAGCATAAAAACCCATTTGACAACCAAACAAACAAATGGGTGTGATTATTAAGCAAAAAAATAAAAATAAATAAAAAAAACCTATTATATATATTGGAAAATTAATTAGTGGTAATAATAATAATAATAATAATTAAACATAACAAACAAACCAACCAGACAGACAGTAGGTGAAAGTTTACAGCTTTTCATGTCTCTTCTATTACAAATATTGTCCCCAACAACAGATCATTTGATATTTTCCTTTATATACTAATTAATAATTTAAACAAAAAACAACATTAATTTTTTTAAAAGAAGAAAAAAAAGAAAAAAAAATACACAGAACAACATGCAAGTTTCCAAGCTGGAACACCATATTCTTCACAAAACCACTTTCTCAATCTCATCTCTTCTCAGCTAGCTTCTGCTTTTGCATTTCTCCATAGCTCTTGGGGCTGAAATTTTGAAAAAATATATACATATATTTATAACATCAATACCAAAATTATTTTAATATTGTTTTTTGAACTATAACTGAGGTTATTATTGGGAAAATTGAATTAGGGTTCTTAATAATTAATTACCAAGGCCAATGGCTTCTGATCCTTTCATGATTCTCAAACGCTTACATGAATCCACAAACATTCTGAATAGAAAAAAAAAAGAAGTTATTTAATTTGGTTAAAAGAAAAAATAAAACGATCCGAGCTGAAACATAAATGGACGGAACTTACTCCCATGGGACATCACCGACGAGCATCCAATCGCCATCTTTATCTTCATAAGTAGGAACAAACTCAGAGCTATTGAGAAGATCCATCAACTTCCTTTCATTCATGAAGTCTATCATTCCTTGTGTACCATATTCACCTTTTTAAAACAAATAAAGCAAATCAATTTTTTTTCTTTTTTTCTTTTTTTTTTTTTCATTATTGCATGTGCAAGAACTAAGAAGAAATATCTTTTGTAATTAAAGAAAAAAACCAAGTTTTTTTTTTTATTATTATTTTTACCCATAGTGAAGGAGCTGAACATCTTGGCCAAGGCATCAGAAAGTTCTTGGTAGCTTTGATACATTTTCAGGTCAACCTTGCGGAGATATGGAGCACCATCCATGCAAACCTTCACAAAGGCAGCTGAGCTGCCACCGTTTCCTTTCTCCGTTCCTTCGCCGCCACTTGTGTTCTTCTGTGCCATCACGTTCTTCCTGTACGATCGAACTGGTGGCCATCCCACAACTTGTGCTCTAAAGAAAACCCAACAAACTATTGTTAAGAAATCAACAAACTATCAGATAGATGCATGTTTAAATTTGCTTAATTAATTTCTATAGTTCCTTCAAGTCCAGTTGAAGGTGGGGTGGGAGAAGGATACAAATTTCTAACCAAGTTAACAAATAAAATCATTCTTACGATATTTCTCTCTCTCATACATTGACATGCTGGGAAGTAAGGAGACTCATTAAACACAAACAAATATTCAATCCAATAAAAGAAATGAAAATTCTATGATGATTGGTGAACTCAAAAGAGACCATATTAAGGGACATGTTAATTAGTTCTGAGATATATCCCACGATATAAAGCCATGAGTTACAACTAAATAAACCCTAAATTGAATTTAGTTCAGTTTGGAGGAAGAAATTTACTTGGCGGGTGGCTTGGCAGGATCCTTGGAGCAGAGGCTCTTCTCACCATCCACGTTCGTCGAAACATTCTTAATATTCTCATTGAGATCCACCCCGACACCAACACCGACACCTCCTCCACCGTCCTTGCTCTGAAGGTTAAGTTTGAGATCAACAGTTTCAGAGAACCCCCTCTTGCCAGAAGCTTTGAGAGAGGTCTGATCTCCACCACTGCCACCGCCACCGGGCAAACCGAGGCAGAGCTCAGTCTCCTTCAAGCTAACGAACTGATTGTTGGGCATATTCAGGCCAACTGCTTCCATATAGAATCAAAAGAAAGCTTTTTATTAAACTGTCGTCGTCTTTTTCTTCTTCTCGTAGTGTCGCCTTCTAGTTCTTTGGTGTGTATTATATATTATATGGCCTTTGGTTTTTAATAGAGACTGCAACCCAATAATATAAGCAACCAAAATTCACTTCTCTTTTATTGGATTGCATGTAAAATCATTTTACCTCCATTCTTTTTTATTTTATTTATATATATTTAAATTGTTTGTATTTTTATATCAATCCATTAATTATTGGTCCCTACTATAAAGTTTTTATTATTTTTTAAAAAAATTTCTCTATATATTCATTGCAATAAAGTATATGACTTGTCAATTGATTTAAATAGTTTATTCTTTTCCCTTTTTTTTTTCTTTTTCTTTTCTACTCTAGTTTTCTAATACTGTCTAAAAGTCGAATTACATGTTTTTATTTCTTGTTGTGCATTTTCGATGTTGATATAAATTAACTTAATTTTCTTTTCAAAATTCAAATTGAAATAAAACTATTTTTTAACCATGAGATCATCCTTTGGGAGGATATTATATATTTACCAGAACTTCCAAAGTGCTTTTCTCGTAATATTACAATGATTCTTGTGAGTAGGGGGGAATTTTACGACAAATCTTGTGAGTTACGTAATTACAAATATATCACTTAAATGAGGTACATGCATTGTTTAAAATATTACTTTATTTCTTCTCATACCTCTAATAATATAAAACAAGGACCAAATTGTTCCAATCCAGCAAATAAATTATTATTATGAAAATTTAACCTTGTTTTTTCTTAGTCATGAAGTCATCACAATTATTACATTAAATTTCTTTTCAAATTTTCTAATACGGATGTGAATTTCACGTAGTGGATGAACCAATATTTTCCTTATTATTGTAGCAAAATCTATAAAAACATAAAAAGAAAATATAAGCAACAAAAATGTTGCTTTCGTGAATTTGATATAAAAGATAAATATAAAATAGCTTGTTTAAGAGTCAAAATACTTATTTATTATTTTAAATAAACCTTTTTAACTTTTGTATTCATAATTTTTCTAAATATAAGTTGATATTTTATCGATATTTTTTACTTGTTATTTTATAAGATTGAACCATCGAAATATTTCTATCAATATCGACATTTTATATCTCATCAGTCACAATATAATTGAAAGTTTTACACAATTGGATTTATGAAAGAAGCTAAAAAAAATACTTTGAATATGTATTTAATAGAAATCACGAGTTTTTTTTATATCTAACATCTCACCGTATATTACGCTATAAGTGGTAGACTCATTGAATAATTGTTCCGTTGTTTGTTATTAATTTGTATATGCATGGCAAGCGACCAAAATTTTTCATTAACTTGACTCTCTCACACTCTCATTTCTCCATTTCAAATTAATTAGGTAAGTTTTTTATAAAAAAAAGAAAAAAAAAAACTCTTAAGTATTAGTTTATTTGAACAAGTAAGATTTGATATAAATGATATATTTGAGATAATTTTTTCCATAATTTTTCAATGAATATTAATGAGACACGTCAACTGAAAATTAGGAAACTAATTGTAAAGTTAGGCATGTGAGGGATCAATATCAAACAAATTTTTTCATATATATTGGCAATGTGAAAATTGGAACTTAAAAGAGAGTGCCTAATAGTTAGAGTCAACCATCACATGCAACACACTAATCAACTTTGTTATACATTAATCACACACTTAATTTCCAAAATGTACTATTAAATTCCATCTTATGTAAGAAAAATATTAACATTTTTTATAATTAATATATACTTCAAATTAGTTGGTAATCTTAGCTTTAGATTAAAATTTTCCATTATTATTTAACTAACCAATCTATCAATTTAATCCTTTAAATAAATATTTTATATAATAATTTTCTTTTATGTTAATTAGATATATTTTTCAATTTTTATTTTTCTCTAAATTTTATCAAATAGATTAATCAAAACCCAAATCATATAAACTTTCAAAATATATATTACAATAAATTATAATTTATTGTGAAGTGAAATAATTAAATAATATTAATAGTCTACAATAATTTAACGAATTTGCTATATTTTATATAAAAAAATCAACAATTATATGAACTTATACCAATTTTGTGTTAATTTATTTAACATCAAAACTAATTTTAAATTAATTTACAAATAAAATTTACCAACACTATTTTACTTCTTTCTGCAACTTATTTTTTAAAAAGACAAAGCTTGACATTTATTTTGAAACTTACAACAACTGCACTTAATTACAAAACTAAATTCATATTAAAATTGATGTTTTAAATATTTAATAAAAAAAATGTTGGGATTTAATTGGACATATATACATTAGTGTGTATTAAATTTATTTTCCTTTTTTTTATGTATACTAACTATTTTTTAATTATACTTTTTTTACTAAAAACAAAATTTATTTCTAAAATAATATATAATGAATTTGAATAATATGGAAATGTATCCCATAGGGCATAACATGTGAGCAATAATCATTTGGAATAAAATTCAATAATTTATTTTTAATAATAAAAACAATACACGTTAAATAATTAATTAATAAAATCACTCTCTCATATATTCACAGTCATTTGGTTGTTAATGTAACTCTCAATCTAGAAAATGTGATTTATGGTACTTTAAGATTATATTTTATTTGTTATTTGATTCAATAATTTATTAAACTAAATTAGATATGTAATAAAAAAAATTTAATAAAAGTTATAATAAATGAAGAATAGTTTCTATTTTTGTAACAATATTTTTAGATTTGGCCCATTTTGGTTGGCAGTAAAAATGTTGTATTCTGTCACAAAATTAGGAAACAAAGAAGCGGATTTTCTTGAAAACCATGTTGCTTTATGCCCTTCCTTTTCAATTATACGTTTATCAAAATACTTTTTTTTCTGAAAAATTAGTTTGTAAAAAAATACAAAAACTAAGGTTTATTTATTTTTCATTAAAAATAAGCCATGTTACTAATTAAACCACGATTGACCCATTTGGCATTCACTTCTTGGGATCCATAACCTTATAATTATTATTGTTATTGTTATTATTTATTATAATTATTTCTTTTGGGCAAAAAATAAATTGAGATTCTTCTATGAACCTTCCTTATGAGCATATATGCACATGAAAATTATATTTTATATTATATCTATAAATAGTAAAGGCATGAATGGAGAATTGCATATGGTTTGTCTATTATACTTTTTCCTTTTTATTATTTCATTACCATACATACATATATATATATATGTGTGTGTGTGTGTGTATATATATATGCACACTAGAAATAGATAGATGAACCAATTATTTTAAAAGTGATGGATGATAGAAGAAGATCAAGCTTGAAACTACTCTTT
This sequence comes from Cucumis sativus, assembly GCF_000004075.3. Classification (NCBI taxonomy): domain Eukaryota; kingdom Viridiplantae; phylum Streptophyta; class Magnoliopsida; order Cucurbitales; family Cucurbitaceae; genus Cucumis; species Cucumis sativus. Next base: position 10,803,432 of record NC_026656.2, read on the forward strand.
CCTTGCTTCCTTAGGACCCATTTTTTTAAGGCATTCTTTTGAGTACGACTAATATTTTCATTCAACAAATTAGGAGGAAAGACTTCTTCTTGTTAGGCAAACATCCATGTTCATATGATATCTAGCTTCCATTGTTTTCTTATCTCTAAAAATGTCCCACTCAAAGGTTGAACCACATAACATTTTCGACTTCGATATCAACTAATAGAAGAAAGATGAAATGAGTCAATGCAATCCTCTACATTATTTGGGACCAATGCTCAAATGCCTACTTTCGTACCGGCTTTAGTTATAATTCTAAAGTCTATGATCGTATAGACATACCAATTAAATGTGGATAAGAACATAATAGAGAACACTTAGTAGGCCCACAAACTCATATTCATGCAATGCCCATTACCTCTTTTTAATCTTTAGAAACTATAACAAAATGAAATATATAGGAATTTTTTTTTTAAAAAAATGGGGTTCTTTTAGTTTAGGGATATATATATATATATATATGCCCCAAAAGTGTCTAGGAAATTTATGTTTATAAATTTAAATTTAATCCATTCTCAAAAAGTCAGTAAAAAGAAAAATGATTCAAACTTTTTTTCTTCTTTCCTCACATAAACTAGGTTTCCAATCTTGGATATTTTTTTTTAATGAGAGAATATATATATATATATAAGTAATAAGTTATAAGAAAGAAAAAAGATGCTAAACAAATCAAAATGAAAAAGGGATATGTTTGAAGAGATCCCTGCAAGACACATGAACATCATCAACCAAATGCTATCACTCACCTATCATTCATTCTAAAAGGAAAAAAGGAAAAAAGAAAATCATAATAAGATGTCATGGTGGTGACTGACAGACAAGTCACATCCATTGGAGAGGGAGACATTTCTAACCCTAGCTGTGCCCTTGCTTTGTCACAATCCTCCCAAACCCCATTTCTCCTTGCCTTGTTTCTTTCCAAACCCTAACTCTCTCTCTCTCAATCAAAAACATATATTGTGTATACATATACTTATCATTTTCGTTTTTAAACTTTCAATCTGTGTTATTCTATCATACTTTTAAACGGATTCATTTTAAAAGTATTCTATTTTTCAACCATTTTCTTTTTCTTTGTTATATCATACTATGTCTTTATCCATCTTTACATATATTCAAAATTGTGGTATTACGTTGTTTCGAATGATAAAAATTTAGAAACCAAATTAAAATGGCGTTTGAAAATTGTGGGACCGAGAGATATGATTTGAGGGGGAAAACCCCATCTTCAACTATATTTTAGGAGTCAAAATCATATAAGCTTACAAGAAATCAATTTTTTGCTTTCAATTCCCAAACAACTCCCTTATCTCCTCTTGAAAGTGACACAACCCACTTGCTTCTCTAATCCATACATTTATTTTTCTTTTCCTTTGCATTTCTTTTCTTTTATTTGTGTGTTGAGTAATTAAAATGGAGATAAAAATAAGCAAAGTGAGTTCATTTTCACAGTGTATGTTGTGGTGTGGCCATTTATGTACACCCAAAAGCTTTGGTATGATATATAGTTATTATGTTCTGAATAAATTGACTTGTTTCATTTAGTTTTTTTTTCAAATTCATATGGATAACAACAGAAATAAATAAATAAATAAAACTATTTAAAAATCTATCAATTCTTTTAGGTCCAGCTTTTTATTTTTCATTTTTCAAAAATTAAGTTTATAAACTCCAAATTTATTTCGTTGTCTATTTTCTAACAATATTTTAAAAATATGTGACAAATTTTGAAATTAAAAAAGAAATTTAGCAAACAATACAATCCAATGTCACCAAAGTTGGTGTAGAGAAATTAGGAGCACAATCAATTTAAATTAATTCAAATAATTATACTTTAGTTTAGGATATGATTTTCTTGAAATTTTGCTTTTTAATAAAACTGCTAAAAATATTTACAAATATCACATAATCTAACTTTTTAATAGTGATACACGTGATAGACATGGACAAACATCTATTTATGTGTCTACCTAAGTCTATTGGATTTATAAGTAAACTTTTACTATATTTATAAAATAATTTAGCTCATTTTGTTGTATTTAAAAAATCAATATAAGTGTAAATTGTTTCTTTGAAAGAAAAGGAAGGAAAAAAATGTTAATTACCTCTCATACACCTTTTTAGTTAATTTAATTATTGCATAATTAATTACCTCTCATACACCTTTTTAGTTAATTTAATTATTGCATAATTTTTAGTATAATTGTAAAATAAAAAAAACAAATTGATAAAATATTTATAAACTATAGCAAAATTTCATATTCTATTGATAATAAACATTTGATAGCTACTGATATTCTTATATTAGTGGCACTGATAGACAGCGATAGAAGTACATGATTATCCTAGATAGAATTCAAAATTTTGTTATAACATGTAAGTATTTTAATTTATTTTGCTATTTTAAAAGATGCCCTTAAAGTTAATTAATTTTTGAAGTGGTTAATTAACAACATTTCATAAACTTCCCTGAAGTGAGGCTTACCTGTTCACATTCTCCCTTCCTAATGAGTATTAAGACTTTAATTAATCACAACCTTAACAATTATCTCAATGCCATAATATATTACAACGTTAATTAGCTTAAAGAAACAACATCAAACCATTCTCCAATCTCATAGGAAAATAATAATAATAGTTAATAATCAACACAGCCTATATAGTTCCTAGTTATTATTATACATTAATATATAAATTAAATTAATGGCCATAAATACAGAAATCGTACCCAGTAATTAAGTATAATTAAAGTCTAACTTTTGGCTTAAAATAAGCTCATTGCTCGATAATAAAAACCATCAAAATCAATACCAAACACCAACAAATCAAATCTCTCTGTGATCTTGATGATCCCCAGTTTTGATATACTTTTGAAAAGGGGGGAAAGGGGCGGGGCATGTGTTAATTTATAATTTAATTCAACCCAAATTCTAGATATAATATAAAGTTTTTGGACCATAGTTTAATTAAAAAGGGTAGGTGTTTGCTACAGTTGATTATAATCTCCATAATATTCCAAATGTTCCTTAAATTTAGGACATGGTGGGGGCTGCCCTCTTTTTCTTTAGAATGTCTAAAAAAAAAATTAAGAACCCTAGACCTTATAGTATAGGGCTTCCCTCATGCTGACCAAATATTTCACCATTATCCCCAAACTTATTATTTATTATATTATTGTTGTTTTACTAACAATAATATTATTATTATTTATTATTATTACCTTAGTTTACTTCATCCCATCCATTATTTAGCATTTATGAAAGTTTGTAAAAACAGACAAAATTTGTGCTCCTTCAATTATAGATCTTCAATGGTGTAATTATAAAGATACATACAAAATTCATATATTTATAAGGGTATGTGAGTTATTGCCAAGAATATTAATGAATGTGTGTAAAGAATGTCAGTCCATAAGGATGAAAATATTGAGGAACCCAAAAAAAAGAAGAGTTTATAATTGTATTTTAATGTTAAAAAACAAAATTAAGAGATGTAACATTTATGTGATGTGTCACACCACCCTTTCAATCTCTATTAAATTATTTGACATGTTCTAAGAAATTACGAGGTTGAAGAACTTTGACATATATTTGTAAAAGTTCTTTCTTAAAACTTATTTTAGTCTTTAGAAAGCCTTTTAATCACTTTATTCTAATTATATGATCCATAAATTGATGTTTTGTTTAAAAAAAATTAATAGCTTTCAAAACTAATTAATTTAATACATATTACAATTCTTTTTTTTTTTTTTTTTGTGAATTTTCATATTTTGAAATCGAACCACAACAAGTCCAACATATTTAATAAATCTTTCTCAATATAAGCTATAAGACAATTACAAAGATCGAAAAGTATTGAAATTAAAAAAATTAAAAAGAATTTAAATTTATTGGTGAATTGATATGATACAATATATTCTAATTATGAACGGAAAAAATATTTTGTAGCCATTACCTCTAAAATAAAATAAAATAAATATATACATTATGAATTTAAAAATTGTATAAAAGAAAAGAAAAGAAAGAAAAAAATAATACCATTCGAAAACTTTGAAAAGATAAAATTATTTAAGAAGAAATTTGATAGTTATATGAAGCGAGGAGACAACTACCATGCGACAACCCTCCTTTGTTTAAAGTAAAGTATTATTAAGATACAGTAATGCTCCTATCATTTTTGCATGCGGAGAAAGTTAACCAACTTAGTTACGGTTAATAAAAAAAAAATCATTTTACCATTTTACAACATTTGAAAATATTTCTAACATTTTTTATTTAAAATAACTTTTTTAAATAGTTTCAAAATTCCTACTATATATATGTGTAGATGTGTAGTTTTATTAACTTTTGTGACTGTGTAAATTGATTTATGCTCATATTTGACAAACTTTAACAAAGTGGACCAATATTAATAATGATAAAAGAACATGTAAAAGTGTGATTACTTTTTTTTAATATACTTTTTTGGTTAGTTTGATGTCATTGGTGATGGAGAAGCATCCTAGTGGGAGTGATCACAAACTCAAAATCAAACAAACAATAAGTCAAATATGTTTAACACAAACCTAAAACGATATGGGTATCCTTTAATTGGTGACTAAATAATCCACATCCTTTCATTTAAATATATGGTTTTCTTATTTCTTTCTTTCTTTATTTTCAATGCTTATCTTTATTTTCATTTTTCTTTCTATTCTTATTTCAAACAAAACTATTTGAAAACATATTTCCTTCCCATGTTTTCTTAATATAAGATTAGTTTTCATGCCGCTAACAAAAGTTCTACATTAACATAGGATAAGAAAAATAACATTAATGAAGAGAATATTATAATTGGAGATACTGACTCCCTTGTTTCTCAATTGAGTTATGCTTGGTCTAACAATCTATAGTGAATTACAACATTCAACTTTAAATTTGTTTGATTTAGGAAATATATTACTTGCAAATTTAGGATTAAGACTCTCTAAGATGGTTAAGAGGTTTTAGCATGTGACAAGAGTTTTTTAGAATGAGAATTAACTTACTCCATTTGAGATCAAATCATATAATTGTTAGGAGTACAAGCCTTATTTAGAAAAGAAAGTGATCATGAATATATAGTATGGACAATTATCTCTACGATAGTAATAGACCTTTTGGATGGTTCCAAAATCAAAGGGCATAAAGGTTCATATCCAAAGTCTCAACATGATCATACCATTCTAGAGTTAGGTGAGGGGCTCGTTGTCTTTACCTTTACTTCTAACTTATTTGATAACTTCTCTAGTAATATTAGATAATATACTAAATTTACCTTCATAATATTCACATGAAAAAATTAATTGGTAACTAGAATAAGGGAGAGAGAATCAAAATTATATTTATTTTTTAAAATGGAATGACCAAAATAAAATAAGTTTGAAAATCTAAAATCTAAAATGGATCTTCCAAAAAGTTCAAACATAATCAAGTGGTTGATTATGGAAAAGTTGTTATTTATCTTTATTCTTATTAGAATTTAAAAAGAAGAAGAAGAAAGTTATTATTGTTTTCATTTATAAATAATTGGTTGACAATATATGTCAGATCTTATTTAAATGTTAAAAAGAAAAATTCCATATAACATTTGTTTATGATCATAAAACATTTGCACTTAATAAACCATAAAATTAAAGAGATTACGCAACAAAATTAGAACCACAAACATTTTTAAACAACACTAATCAAAATTAAAGATAGAAAACAACTTGGAAATATTTTATATAATATATATATATATAAAAGAATAGAGTGAATTAAGTCCAGCTGTGAATTGGAACATGATCATGGATTGAGATTACATTAGCAAGTAATATTTATTTTTTTCATACTTAAAATTGGTCAATAATTAAATAAAATCTTGAAAAAGATAAATGTCAATAATGCATGTTAGTGGAAGTTTAGTCCAAAGTGAGAATATGTAAGTTTAGTTATATATATGGAATAGAATCTTTGTTTTTTTTAATTATTATGTGTATTGTCACATTAATCCAAAATATATACCTAATCCCACACCATGATCCCTGATTTTATTGCAGATTTTCTTCCCTTAATTTAATTTAATCCAGGCTGACAAATTTCAACTTTGTTTTTCTAATCCATCTTACATACACGTGTTATTTTCCAATTGATTTTCGACATTATCCGTTAGATTTTTTTTTATATGCAAGATTGAAAATATTTACGATGATAGAATTATTGAGGTATCGATTTTATGATAAATAGAGATCATGTTGATTGAAATTATAGAAAAATTTATGAAAATCGATGAGAATTGTTAGGGTTAAGTTAATGAAACTTGAATAGTGGGACAATTAGAGTACTATATATTGTAAATTATGATAGCATTTAGATGTATTTTGTAGATATAAATAGAAAAAATGACAAAATATTATCGAACATTATTAATCAATTCTAAATTAAAGGAGATGTGAAACTTATGCATACAAAATCATTGAAGTTATTTATTATAAGATATACATGTCATCCACGACAATTCTCGTAGAAATTATAAAATTGCAATTTTTTTTTAAACGAAACTATTTTAAGAAAAAACCAAACACAACTCTCAAATATGGCAAATGAGATTTACCAATATCTCACCTCAAACACAAAACTCCAAATGCTTTCACAAAGAGGAAGAAGTATACAAGTCCAAATAAGAACAGAGCCAAAGAGAAAAGGTATGGCTAAGTTACTAAAACGCGAGGACTTAACAAAATTAATACTAATCAAAGAGTCAACATAAGAACGTGATATTACATGCAACACTTTTACTCACAGATAAGTCATAATCAACTTCATTTAGAAAAGTAATCGTCTCTACATAATTAAATTCAACTATAAGAGGCAGAATTAAAGTTTGAAACGCACGAGAAGAAGGTCTAGCACTATAGCTTTCATTTCCACCATCTTAATTTTGTAGACTTTGCTATGTTTATTCTTTTAAAGCGAACACCCACTAGAGAACTAGTGAAGTCACAATCCACGCCACTAGCAACAATATCCTCCAACCAGGAGGCATCCATTCAATTTTCAACCTCTCAAAGGGAGGTCCAAAAGACCGTGACTCGACAAGCTCTTAAACTTCAAGTACGACCTCTCGCAATTATCTTCAAATACCAAAGAGTTTTCAAGGAAGCAGTGGCGCAAGGCCGTTGATGAAGATAGTTACTTAAATGAGAATGATGAGACTCATACAACCAACATATATACTCTCTATTGGTCGATAAATTTTATTTTTGTTAAAATGAAAGTTTCGAATGAATGAAGAAACAAATACTCACGTCAAATTAATTTTAAAATAAAATAATCTAAAAGTAAAGATAAAATTTGAAAAAATAATTGAAAGTTAGAAAAGTAGCACGTAGGATGATGTGGTGGGAATATGATATTATAGTTAAATTCTTAATCTATTAGGATTATGATTAGTTTCTTTTACTTATTAGGACTGAGGATTAGTTTCTCTTATTAATTAGGATTAGGTTGCTATAATTAGAGTACTTTTTTTTTTTTTTCTTTGTATTTACAACTTTTAAAACATTAATAAAATTCTCTTATTTGAGTTATGTCACGTGGTTAAAATAATACCACAGGTGTGACATGGTATTTTAGAGATATATATTGTGATATATTTCCATGATATCAACACAATTTGGTAACATACCCACAATTTTGTTCAATTTTAAGTATATTTGTAAAAACAATATACTGCTTAATCGGCAATATTTATTATGAATTGTGAATTTTTGGTAAAATTGATGTTACTCTCTATATCTCTACACTACAAGAATTTTGGTCTCTATCAACGCAAAGAAACGTGAGCAGATCTTACGAAAAATGTGGGCATAACTTCTATTGACTTTTTTTTGGTGTGGGCACACTTCGTGGCTGAAATCCGTCATCTTTTTCTTTGCCCACGTTGTTAACATTATGTCGGCAAAACTGCCCACGCATATTAAAATCGTGGACAAAAAAGACATTTTCGCCCACAAAAGAAAAGATGGACAGAAAGATCTTCTCACCCACGATCATCATCACGTCAACAAAAATAGACTTTTTGGCCACGTTTGTTTCGTGGACATAAATTGTTTTAGCCAACGAAAATATTTTTGTCAGCAAAAAGAAAACTTTTCCTCACGCTAAATTTGTGGCAGAAGTATATATATGCATGCATGTATCAAATACGTTTTTGGATAGAAATTTGATTGTTGGTCATGAATGTTCGTTGGCAAATAATAGTTATTTCTTTTTTTTGCCCACACATAAAACCTAATCATAGCTTTCTAGCTGCAAACATATTTCTAGTAACAAAAAAAAATGGCAAAAACGATTCTGATTTTTCACATTTATTATTAATATATGATTAGTTCCTAGATTAAATTTCAAATATATAATTAATTTCCTAGCTATAATAAAATATATCGAACATTGCAACAAAAAATTTAAAAATGAAAATGTTTTGAATTTCCTGGCTATAATAAAATATATCATATTTTTTACAAAGTATTAATAGTTCAAAATATAATAAATCATAATTTTTGAGTGTGTCGAGATATATGAACTATATCAATTTTCATTTTGGCATACTAAAATGAATAAAAAGAATATTAAATACACAAAAAATGATTAGCTTTGTCAGAAAGTCTTTGTTTAAAAAATAGTCATTCTCGCTCCTTCAAACTAAATCTAAAAAATCTTAACTAAAATGAATAAGAAGATACTAAATCTTAATTATTTGTTTAAAATGAATCAAATATCAAAATAAATAAAATAAAATTACATTTGTACCCATAAAGTGTAAAAGAAAACGATCTACATACTTTAAGACAAAAAAATCCTCATATATGTTCCAAACCATCCAAAAATGTTACATGCTTTAAAGTGACATGTATGTTTCAAAGCATCCAAAGACCTAAAAGTATCATAGTTATTTTCAATCAAAGCGGCAAGCTTAAAATCTTAAAAAAAGTGAAGGTTCAACCAAGATGCAAGTGGCCTAAGGGTCTAATTGTCTAAATGATACTTCTACAAACCATCCTAACTCGAAACCAACCCCAAAATCTCAAAAAATGGTATGAGTGACATTTTAACTCTCAAAACAAGATAAAACTACTCAAGTGTAATTTTCAAACTAAAATCCAACAAAATTCCACCTACTAAGTGTCTTAAAACTCAAAACAACTTAGAAAATGTTGAAGTGTATCATTTTAACTTAAAACCAAATAGAAAATTTATAAAAACGATCAATGGTGACACTTTAACTATCAACACAAATTAACAATGACTAAGTGTGACTTTCAAACTAAAAGCTACCTTAAAAGTGCCTTAAGTCTCAAAAATTCTTTTAAAAATGCCTAATTAGTATACCTTCCAAACTCAAACATGTTAATCCTCAAATTAAGTGAAAACTACTCAAGTGTGACATTGAAACTAAAAACCATATAAAAGCTACCTATTAATTGTCTTAAATCTCAAAACAACTTACAAATGTCCAAATTATCTTCTTAAGTTCTTTTTTCCACTCTTTAAACTTTTCAAAATGTAACAACTTTGGTTTATTTTCCATTCATCAAAATGAATTTTGATACATACGACGAAAAATACCTTAGGTTAATAAAAAGTAGTATTTTAACAAAATTTAGAAGTTGAAAAAGTTGGTTGTGCTCTAAATGTTATAAACGGTGTATGTTGATTTTTTTGGTTTCAAATAATCCTGGTTAGAAACAATTTTAAATTTAGGTGATGTGTAAACTTTAATAATTGGGAGAAAAGATTATGATTGTAATATAATTATTGTGTTTCTAGTTTTATTGTTTTGATCTTTTCACTATTTCTCGGTGCAATATAACTTTTTTAGTTCTTGGTTTTTTCTTTGGTTTAGATTTTTTCTCTCTTTATTTTTATTAATGTGTTTCTAGTTTTATTGTTTTCGATTATTTTTTTCTTATTATTATTAGTAGTATTGGATGATAGTGGAAGATTTTTTTCCAACAAATGCACATATTTCAAAGTATGTATATTATCCTTTGTTAAAAATGAAAAGAAAACTGTACACTATCCTTAGTTAAAATGAAAATGAATGCTTTTCTTAGATGGAAAGACTACAACAAGTCTAAGCTTTGATATCAGTTGAAAAATTAAAAACGGTTTTACAGTGTCAATCTCTTTAAGAAAAACGGATCTTGATTTTACATCGACATTGTAGCCTAATGTACCATTTTACTATCATCAATAAATGACCAATTAAATGGAATTTATATTATAACAATCAACACTATCTATATTACTAAGTAGTACAAGTGGCAAGATTGGGTCAATCCGCACTAAAGCATGAACATTAGTTTCTCAAAGCTAATTATTTAGTTAAAAGTGATAAATGGGGTGATGTGGATTGAGATTTAAATGAATAAAGTGCTAGAAAAATAAAGATAGAAATGCAATCAATTAAAACATTCTAGCTTAGAGGAATGAAATCGCCAAATGTATAATTTTGATCATCAAATTATGAGGGTATGATTTTTAGCTTCTTACCTATTTCTAGTCCAATTAATTAGAAAAGCTATTATTATCACCTATTATACATTAATCTAAAGCATGAATTTGCACAATCAAGCACTTGTTGTGCATCAATAACAAGAAAATGTAATTCATAATAATCAATAAAACTCATAGATAAGAAATATCGGTTATACTATCAAAATACTCTAAAAAACACAATGAATTCCTCTAAAATCCTCAAAACTAGAAAGACAAATATCTTACCTTCTCATAATTGAGGAAAGATAGAAACTCACATTGTTTTGGCTTGATTACAGAGATGAGATGAAGAAAACCTAAAAATCTACTATTGTAGATGAATAGAGGGCAGAAAAATAAAGAAAATGAGTGGTCATATGCCTAAAATGGTCATCCAGATAAAAAGATATGACTTAAAATGAAACTATAGATTTAAAGTCGTGTGATGGTGTTCTTTAGTGCCACAAACGACATCGATGAGCATCATGACTCCTCCTTCAGTGGCAGTTTTGTAATTTTTGGGCCTTTTGACCTAATTCCTTCCTTAAGACTTTAAATCGGTCCATTTTAACTTTACTTTTTTTGTAATATAATGTTCGATTCTACCTTTTTTGTGCTCGATACCTATAAAATAATGAAATAAACATGTAAAATATATGAACAATGGGTGTAGTAATATATATACATATGTCCTACCCAGATAGCCAAGTTGGACACGCAACGGAACGCGGTTCTTTCTTTCCCCCAAAACGGCTTTCTTCTTCCAATACTAATTTTCTAAAACAAAAACAGTTAAATATTATTTTAATTCTTTACTCTTTTTTCCTTTCAAATTAATCTTTAACATTTTAATCCATATTCACAACCTTTTAACATAATTTAAAAATCTAAAAAATGAAAAACTTTCATGTGCATTTAAAGATTAAGATATTTGGTTATATTTTATAAATAATTTAGTTTATTTTTTTATATTTTGGAAAAATCTAATTAATATATTTACTTTATCTACTAAGGTTAGAACATTATTTATTTAACAAAACTTTCTTTTACTATTATAATAATAAAGCAGAACAATTTAGGTTTTCGAATTTAAAGTTAATAGAGTTGAAGGATTATAACACACTTTATTAATCATGACGTTAGTTAAAATTCTTCCTTATTATTATAATAATTAGTCGGGTTAGACTATTTAAAATATAAGAATAACATTTTAAATTTAATTAGAAAATAAACCAAGATGGGTTAGACCATTTTTATACGGACTTGCAATTGGTCGAAAATGGATTCAGATCAGAGTATTTTGTATTAGATTTAAAGAGAGAAGTATTTTGTGTTAGATTTAAAAAAACACGTGTGAGAATAGATAAGAGTGAGGTTAAAAAAGAAAAGGAAAGGAAAGGTGATGGAGGTAGAAACGTGGAACGGGGTTGAAGAGAACAGGTGGCAGGTCTGGGTTGGAAGAAATAATTGTGTTCTTTTGAAAAGGCATTGAAGAAAGGTGGGGGCCCCCACTCCACATTTACGTGTCAGGCAGCACCACACGTGGAGGATGGTCCAACCCACCGTGCGTGTTCCCGCCGCTCTCATTCTCTGCCCCCACACGCTTTTCCATTCTCCATTTCCCCCACTTCCTTCTTTTCCTTTTTTTTCCTTTTTTACTTTTATTAATAATCAAATTCTTCTTCTCCCCATTTTCACCAAAATACCAACTTTCTTTTAAACCAACTCTTTTAAATACTACAAAAAAGAAAAATTAACATTTTAATTGTTCTTAATTTTACACCATCTCATTTAACTATTATAATTCATTTTTCTATATTTTGAATAACAACTCTTCAAGAAAATATCTCTACCTTAAACTCTATAAATTTTATCCCTATAATATAATAACTTATTATTATAAACAAACCACATTATTTGTTAACTAAAAAGAAGTCCTACAATAATTTATTCTAACTTTTCTACGAATTAGAATTACAGTGATGGAGTATATATATACATATATGAAGATATTTATATATATTAGAGGTAGTAGTTATAAATGGAATGGAATGGAATAGTGGAGGGTAATATGAAAACTGGTACCAGTTGGGAATGTCTGAGGCTGAGTTGAATGAAATATAAATTATATAATGAATGAATGAATGAATGAAAGAAAGAAAGAGAGAAAGGTACACTATTTTCTAAGCTTCAATACATATAATCAATGTCTTTTAAAATCCAAAGTTGATGTTTCAACCAACCTTCAAAACTTGTACCAACATTTGTGTCTCTCACTTCTTTATTATAATTATATTATTCCTTTTTTTTAAAAAAAATCATATCTATATCAATTTTTTGTTCATACTTTTTTTTTATTATCCTAATTAATTTAATAATTTTTTTCATATAAAATAAGTTTCTTTCGCATTCGTTTAGGTTTTAAATCTTATTTTATTTGGACCAAAATTAAATGCTATGATTTAGGTTCATTTCATATAACTATTTTGTTTTTTCTTTTATTTTATTTTTTAAAATTAAGTGCACATTTCTTACAATAATTTGCATTTTTTTTGTAAGCATAATGATATTGAGTTATCAGCCCAACTAAAGTATATTCTACTTTTCTTTAGTTTTCAATTTTTTGTTTAGTTCATTTTTTTTTAAGACGATTGATGTGAAAAGTTGATAACAAAGGAAGAAATTTGACTATAGAAGTATTGTGTCCATAATCTTACTTTTTAAAAATAAAATGCTTCAAAACGGGCCTTAAAAACTAGTTTTTTTTTTCAGACTTTCTATTTTTTATGTTTTATAGTAGAAAACAAAACAAGAAAAGAAAAGAAGTAGCGTTTACAAGAAATTGTCCACCCTTATTCAAGAAATTGATCAGCTCTCTGCATTGCACGAAAAAAAAAATGTAATGCCCTTAATTTCGAATTGTCCTAGTAAAAAAACACTTTAAGCATGAGTATGCTAACAAAAATTAAATTTTCTTTTGCATTCTCTAGTTTAAGAATAGAAAAAAAGTATATGTGTGAACAAAGATTAGCATTACTATAATTTTTGAGTACAATAGCAAATTTTCTTTATGGTGACAGATAATGGTTTTTTTCTCCAGATTTAGAATACACCATATAAATTATTGTCTTCGTCATTTATAGGAAGGATTAAGTTGAAAATGGAACCAAAGTCTCACATTAATTAAATAAAGAAATCAAGATAAATAAAATATAATAATGACAACTATGTAGATTGGTATGATTAAGGAAAGGTAGACAGAGCATCAATTAATACGATAGGAGAGAAACTAAGATTAGGGTTTGGGAGAATACTAATGTAGGAGAGACGTCATGTGTGTTTGGATGAGATAGAAAGGAAAAATGATCAAAATAGTGCATATTGTTCAATGTACACGTGATAATGGAAGATAGGGATATGGTCCAAAAATTAAACAAAAATAAAGAAAAAAGAGAGGTTGAATCATGTGGATGCAATGGTCAGAAATTATTATAAATGCAAAGATATTTGATTGTTGATGTTTGTTTGTTTGTTTTGAAGTTGTAAAAGTTATAAGACACACCAAACAGTTTAATGAGGGGATACCCACGGATTTTAATGCAACCCCAACCAAAACTAACCCTAGCTATATTTCTTTTTTGTCTCTATCTCTATTATCTTATTTTATATATATACACATATATATATTCACTTTTCCTTATAATTATCTCATTTATTCATTCATTCATTCATCATACACATACCACCTTTCTTTTCTTTTCTTACTTCATCTTTTTGTCTCTTTTTACTTCCCACACTTCTTTTATTTTTCTTGTTGATGTTATTAATTTTGAACGGATTCAATGTTGTCAATATATGTGTACCAAAGATTTCACATTATTGATTGCTGAGGGTAAATAATTATTTGTGGAAATAACTTTAATTTGTTGAGCTTGCTCGAGGTGTGAAGATCCGGAGTTATTTACCAAAGGGTGGGTCTAAGTTTAAATGGTTTGATGGAATAAGGTATGGGAGCATGTTTGTGATCATAACAGAGAGAATTTAGTGTTTAGGAGTTTGGATAGAGAGAGTTTAGTGTTTTGGCGTTTGGATATATCGGTCAACCGAGTCGATAAATATACACCAATCAAGAAATAATTGAGTTCCACATTAAGTCTAGAACCTTACAACGATCAACCTCAAGATCAGTCAGAAACAACCCTAACATTATTAGAGTTTGCACGTAATTGCATGTGGCTATTAGTGAAAAAATATGATAAATAGCCTCATTCAATGACGCTCCTACATAATAGTAAATATTGTCAAAGGATCAAAGTCCTAACCTTACTCGAATCCTTCTTGTGTGTATTAATTATTAGTTTAATAATATACACTATATGTATGTTCTTTATCATCCAAAAGTTGTATGCAAGCTTAAGGATCTCTTACACAAGTCAACTCAAAATAGCAAGACCTTGTTGAACGACGATGGATAATTAAGGTCAAACTCACTTTGTATAACCGGCAAAAATTGCATACAAGATTTGGTGCCAACAAACTTACATAAATAACACTAGTGAGTAACATAACATATTTAAGTTTACTGACTTCTAGAAGTTAATTAGAGCCTTCAAATTTGTTGCTTATATGATTCATGCTAGCCGGCCTTGCAAGACAAAAGGGTTAGGCGCCCCTAAATGTACTTCCATCTAAAGAATTCAACATTGGATAATTTAAGGAGTTGGACGAATAATAATAGCTCTTTTGTTCTACTCATTATTTTGCGTGTATGTTCTTATCATATGATTTTTATTTGAAACTATTAGTGTCTAACATTCACTAACAATTACAATTTGGTATTACAAAAATACAATTGTGTTAAATCCTTTTTGGTTGGCTTGATATAGAGTGTTGTTAAGAGCTAGAGAAAGAAGTCGTACATCAAATAAGGGTACAATCTATTAGCCGAGTTACGTGTACCTTTTTCCTTACTTCACATCGATACAACGTAACCTGGGTGCATTAGTCAAAAAGAGAAAAGTACCAATAGTTTGGACTCATCCTCCGTCCCACTACAAAGTTACACTAATTACACATTTGTTAAACTCAACTTGATCACCGCTCTAACTTAAGCGTCATATAGTTTACTTTATTCGGCATAACACCACACCAATACGTCTTCTTTCTTTGTGGGTCGAATCCACCCTTAAAATGTGTGCTCACACTAATCAAATATGCACCAAAATCTCACATAACACTATAATCTAAAATTTGTGGGTTATAATGAAGTACTTTTGCCTTTTGTTTTATTTTGATAATTACCCCAAATCACATTAACCAAAAACTTAAGTGAGCAATAGTCAAGTCAATAATAAACACACCTAACATCCATTTTAAAGGAAATAACCATATGCTACAAGAACTTGAACTCATAAATATCCTACACCTTGTCAAATCAAAACTATAGATCTCTAGAAGTATACATATTTACCTAATATATTTGAAAGATAGTTCATATATATCTCAACATTCTTATACAAATAAAAACTAAAAAACTTAGAAAAACAACAGTTCAAATTAGAAATGGAATTGGTTAAAGATGTCTTAGCTTTTATAAAAAAAACAAAACCCCAATATGAAGAAATTCCAAGTGAGAGGCCATGATAGTTGTAGAAAAGCAAACACTATAAAGGAAAATAATTAAGACGTTAAAATTGAAAGGAATGATAGAGAAAGAAAATGAAAAAGAAAAAAGAAGTCCCACATTTTCTAGGACACCAAACAAGAGAGGCATTGATATTATTATTTGAAAATATTATATTTCAAAGGGGCATTGAATTGATGAGTTGTCATATCGGATCCAAGCTGGAAATTCCAGCAAGGTGGGGAAATGAGAGGGAAGATGAATGACATGAAGCTGCAAAAATTGACCAAAATCTGATTTCATTGGTTGTCCATCACTATCTCTTTCTCCATTCTAAATAATCTCTTCTCTTCTTCTTCTCTTCTTCTTCCATTCATAGATTGCCAAGCCTTTGCCTTTTCCACCACAAATGTGTGTATCTTTGCCTTGTTTGGGATAAGATTCAACTATTTCTCTTTCTCATATGGGTGATTTTCCATTTTCACTTTGATTAAATTACAAGTTTAGTATTTATATTACAAGTATTTATAAGTGTCTTATCAACTTAAAATGTTACCGTCTCTTTAAAAACGAGGATGAAATTCTAGATTTTTTTTTCTTTGGCAAAAATATATTAGATTAAAGTATGGGGAAGAAAAAATTTATTTATTAAAGGCAAAACAACTAAAATAGGTAGTATATGTATGTATGGTGTTTGAACTTTGATAATCGTGTGTGAGGTTATTTTCACACATTGATAATATTAAAGTTTAGGAATATATAAAATATAAGATTTAAGATATTATATTTGGAAGTTAGAGAAAATGACAAAAAAAAGTACCAGGTGGGGTAATGTAATGTTATAATATTTGGTACATAGCATAGTAAATGTTAATAAAAACTTGGGGTTGTTTTGTTTCTTTTGAGGCAAAGAAATAATGTAATATTCCATTATGTTTTTTGAAGATTGTGAAGCCAATGCCCATTGGATTTGGATAAATATAAAGCCTTTTCATATATTTTGAAAACTGGGAAAAAGATTGCAATTCATGTTAAAAGCCTAAAATCTTGCCTTTTTCTTTTTCTTTTTTTTTCCCTCTTTTTTAATATTATTAATATTACATCAAATGTGATTTTTTCGTTTTATAATTAGATAGTATGTTTCTTTTTTTTTATTTTGGAGAAGAATTTTTTTTTACTTGAACAACATACAAACATAGGACAAAAATAATAGTAAGACAGGGAGAAAAAGAGAGAAATAAATATACCTTACAAAAATTGAAGGCAATTTATAAATTCTATTATTATTTTACTTAAATATATGAATCAATGTGTATTTAAACAAAATTGAAAAAAAAATAAAAAATAAAAAAGAAGTATCACTAAACTCAACTTAATGGCATGCATTTATAAACACTAAAAGGAAAAATAAAAAACTTATAAAAAAATCACTAAATTGGTTGAAAGTGAAGCGCACGTGATTTGATTTGATTTTTCCATCTAATTTTCAGGATTAAAAATAGCAAAATAAATTAAAATATTTATAAGATAGTCAGATTACTATCAATATCACTATCACTAACAAATGTTTATTTATGATAGAATGTGAAATAATTTATTTTTTGCTTTCCAACCCTAGTGTGAGAGTTGGTTATTTTTTAAACAAAATCTACTATTATTTAACACGCTAAAAAATAGGGAAAGATATTTTATCTGTTCTTTTATTTAAATATGATGATAGAAAATGATATATATTTTTTAATTTAACGTTGGAGTTCAAAAGATATATGATAGCTCTATAACAAAATACTTAAATGGGCAAAAGTAAAAGTAAAAAAGGGATATTTCTGGCCATTGGTCTCGTTTATATAGCTTAGATTTGAAAGCAACTCTAAAAAATATAAGATTAAATTATTTTTGTTTAAGAAAACAGGGGAAGGGTTAAAGAATATTTTATTAAACAAAATTCAAAATTCAAGAGAAAATAAAATAAAAGAAAATAGTTATATTTTGGGAGAGGAAATAAAAAGTTTGGTGTAATAGGTTTTGGTTGAATTTGGTATATAGAAAAAAGAGACTAATAAATAAAAACTGCATAATTTAGTGAGATATTATTTGATTTATGGAATTGGAATGATTTAAAAAAGTTGAAATTAGGGTAAATAATTAGGTGTTTAGTCAAAAAGTTGGTGTCTTCTTTCAAAATTGAATTTATGCCTAAAAAAGACAATCATAAAAGAATACTCCTTTTTAAATGTTTTGTCAAATTAACACAATTCCTCTTTTCATATCTCTTTCTTTATCTCTCTCTCTCTTCTAATTAAACTATACATTTCCGTACACATATTTTGTTGGTAATTAAATCCTTACTTTTTTAATTTTAATAGTAAATTTTAACCTAATTTTTATTTTTTTTAAATTGTATCAAATTAAAAAAAAACTAACATTTCATAATTTTCAATAGTTTGGATATATAAAATGCACATAAAGCATATATAATTGAACCAAGTCAAAGTTGATTTTTTAATTTTTTAATTTTACAATTTCTAACCTCAAAATTATCGTACCTCCTTAAATCTCCTTTGAAATATATGCCCATTTTAACACTTTTTTTAATTCATGATTGGTAGCAACAAAAATGTGTTATTTAATCCCACTTAATTAATTTAAGATCGTTCTATGATTTTACGTTCCTATTTTGCTAGTTTGTAGGTTTCGAGCAAACTAATAGTAGAATTAGGTGTTGATGTTGATTTGTAGCTTGGTTGGACGAAATTGAAGTCATAACGCATCTATCGAGGCCAAAGCATGAAGATAAGAAGTAAATTAGGCTTCTGCCTTGCAGTGTCTCACGGTGTTATGCGCGACACAATAAGGCAGAATGGTTAGATTTCACGTAATGCACACAATCACGGCGTTCTGATAAGATGATCCACGTGTAATTTCTTGTCTACGTCACAACATTGTTCCTAGCATCGCGACGCTGTTATGAATTTGGTTAGTGGAGAACTGTTTCCATCTGATTTCAACCAGTTTTCTCTCTTGTTGAGTACTTTCATTTTGTTTTAGTCCCCTTGCTCTTTCCTCATCATTCACAACATGCGGATGAGAGACTAAGGTAACATTCTAGCTTAGGTTTCTAGAGGCCTCCATATATTTCATTGGATGTATGAGAGTTTGAACTAAATTCTTGGTGTTATTGATTTGATTCTGATTTTTAATGGTTCTATTTATATTGTGGAACGCATGCGGACTCTATGATTTAAGCTTTTATTTGTTGTGCAATTCGTTTTTATAGATAGTACACAAATTGTGAGAAGGAAATGGTTAGGTTAGCTAGCTAATTATATAGAATTAGTATTGCTGATCCAATCATCTCTAGATTGAACCAAAATGATTGTTTAATTAGGTGCTTGAAATTTAAACTATTAACCTAACATGAGCTGTTCTTAATGCAATTAGTCTAAATTGAATCTTGCGTGTTTTTCATATGATCCACCTAAACTACTTAGATGCTTATGAGATTTTAATTAACTTTTCTAATTTAATTGGTTAGAGATGAAGATAACTAAATTTAGTTAGGATAACTTCATGATCAAATTCTTTGAATCTGAATAGATAACATAACCCAACCCATCATCTCCAAATTTTCTTGTTTTATGCTACTTATTTTCTTAGCAATTGGTAACCATCAAACCCCCTCTTCAGTTACCTCAAGTTGAGAACAATTTACTTGAAAATTTTCACGCGCTCCCTACATTCCACCCAAACTTGCTACTAAGACTAAACTAATTTTGAGTGTATGATTGAATTGTAAATTATTTAATCTGAATTTGGAGGGCAAAATGGGTTCCTTGGATGATATATAAATACTTCCATCCATACAAAATAAAATAAAACTAGAAGAGCAAAATTGAAAATAGAGAAAATGATACTGAGTATCTTAGAGATGTAAGATGAGAAACAAAAGAGTGGGTGAAGGTTGATAATGTGGGGGCATTAATAGCAAAGAGAGAAGAAAATTGGGATGGAGCATGGAGGAGGCGCACGAGGGTGGGGGGGGATGATGGGCCCTCATCGAGGAGGTGCATCGTATTGGTATCTCCCTCCACATATTTTCATTTACAAACCAACCATTAGACATTGTGGGCCAACCAATACACATTATGTCCATTCTCTCACAGAAGAAAAAAAAAAATTATATGCTTCTTTCCTTCCTTACTTACCACAAACACAGCTTTTATTTAAAAATGATGTGAAAATCACTCAAGAACTAAATCCTCTAATAACAGGTCTACGCTAGAAATTTTCCAATGTACATGCTCAAAAATGAGAAAATTCTATCATTTTAATATCTTTAAAAAAGGTCGCGTTTTGTATATTTTGACTAGTACTAATTTGTTACTCATTTTCGAAATTTACATAATGAACATTAAGTTTTTTTAAAAAAAATTAAGCTTATAAATACTTATTTTATCCTTATATTTATTTTGTATACTTTTTACTACCAACTCATAGAAGGAGGAGAATTGAAGGGTTGTTAATACTTTTAACAAAGGAATCTAACTTTTGTTTTGTTATTTTAATACTTTCCCCCCATTTATCAAACTAGCTAGTCAACTCAAATACTACTTTTGACTTAGTCCACTTAAAGACCTCTCTTTTGTTCTTATTAATAATCAACCTTTTCTATTTTAATAAAATTTCAAATTAACTTCTTCTAGAATCAACATCTGATTGAGGTGAATTATTCTTCAATTCTCTTCTTTTTCTATTTGTATCCACATTCTTACTCTGAGTTATATTAATCCTATCAATCTATTGTTGTGCAACAGAACTTCATAATTTAATAAAAAAATGTAAAAAAATGAGATTTGAACTTGAATTTAGAGGAGACTGAGAAATCGTCTTATTTAAAGAGCATACAGTTGGGACTCAATCTCCCTAATCCTATACTAAATTTGTTAGTTGTCTATAATACATATACTCGTTATAAATTAATAGTAAATTTTGTTATTAAAAGAATTATTTTTTAAAATTTCTACGTTTAAGTTGTTTAAGTTGAGATGAAGAGGTATGAAAGTTGAGATGAATTGGAGAAATTAGGAAACTAGTTGAGATGTTGAGTTTGAATTATGCATAGTTCACTCTTGTATACTTCCTATACAATTTTGTAAACTCTCACGTTCAAATTTACAACAAGAACATGCATTATATAATAACAATCATTCTAAAAATGTAGTATACAAACCTACAATTACCATAATCGTAACAATTATAGGAATATTATAAGTTTGATATTTGAATTTGTATGGTTGAAATTGTAATAGGTATATAAGATTGAGGTGGGTTGTATAAATGTTGGGTTTGTATTCTAAAGAATAGGATGTGACAACTAATAAATAAATTAGCCAAATGATGGGTCCACATAGCTTACAACCACAACGCACATTCAAAACTTTTTACCAAACAAAATTCAAAAGGAAAAGAAGAAAGAAAAACTCACACGGCCACACGGTCACACGGTCACACGGTCACAAGGCCACACCACACCCAATTCCAAATAGGGGTATCATCGTAAATTGCTGGCCCCCACTTCACATGGCATTGCTTGTTCCTTAATATCTACGCTCCCGATTTGCGTTCCCACAACCACTAAAATGCATCTTGACCGTTCAATTTTTTCCCCTTCCCATTTGGGCGGCTTTTCTTGTCCCTCCTCTGTCCCCTCCCTTCTTCTTCCCTTTGCCTCACTCTGCTCCCATTTCTACCGACAATCCCCCATTTTCCTCTTCCTCTCCCCATTCCCTTATCTCATTCTTATCTATAAAACAACTACCCCATTTCCAAACAAAACAAAAACCCCTTTTCTCTTCTTCTTCTTCTTCAACCATAAGCCAGAGCAAAATGGAATCCAATGTTACGTTTCACAACGATCTCAATCTTGAAGCCACCGAGCTTCGTCTTGGACTTCCCGGAATCGTTTCTGAAAGAGATGATTCGTCGGCGACTTCATCTGCAGTCAAACCTAATAACAAGAGGAATTTCCAGAATGATTCTGCACCTCCCCCAAAGTAAGTGGCGATTCGATTCCTTCAGAAAATCTTTTGTGTTTGTGTTTTTTTGTTACTCAATTTGTGTTTTGTGATGTGGGTTTTGTAGGGCTCAGGTTGTGGGGTGGCCACCGATTAGATCTTTTAGGAAAAATACACTTCAGGTGAAGAAAACAGAGGCCACGACGACGGCGGTGGACGGCGGAGGGATTTATGTGAAAGTCAGTATGGATGGTGCTCCTTATTTGAGGAAGATCGATCTAAGTGTTTATAAAGGCTATCCTGAGCTTCTTAAGGCTTTGGAGGATATGTTCAAGTTCACTATCGGTAAGAAAAAATTTTAAAGGTGAAATGGGATTTTTTCAATTTTGATATTTGGAGGCTAATTAGGGTTTGTTTAATTTATAGGTCAATACTCTGAGAGAGAAGGTTATAAAGGATCTGATTTTGCCCCAACATATGAAGATAAAGATGGTGATTGGATGCTTGTGGGTGATGTTCCATGGCAGTAAGTTCCTTATTCTAATGTTCTTCAACAATTTGAGATTTATGTTTAACGAAATTTCAGACATTAATTTTGTGGTGTTCAATTTGAATGCAGAATGTTTATTTCATCTTGTAAGAGGATGAGAATCATGAAAGGATCTGAAGTTGGAGGATTAAGCTGTGGCGTATGAAAAAGAAAGGGAAAAAAATGACGAAGTTTGATCTTCTCGAGAAACAAAGAGAGAGAACATGGAATGGAAAATTTTCTGTTTGGCTTCTCGGAAAAGAAATCTGGTCCGTCGGGAGAATTTTCCGGTGACGGTAATCCGAACGGACGGAAATGACTGTCGCCGGAGTACATATAATTTTTTTTCTTTTGTTGAAGTTTTGGATTTGTGTAACAAAGTAGCTTTGTGGATGATAGTATGATATCTTAAGATAACTTTTCTTTTTTCTTTTATCTTTTTTTTTGGGTTCAATGAGATCTCGATGAAATTTTGTAGAATAAATATGGTGTTGAAATGAAATTGTAATTAATGTAAAAGTTTGATTGAAGATGAAGATTGTTTCATTTTGGAATAAAGTAATAAGAAACAATGTTTGCTTGAGGATTACGGAGTTGATTTAAATATAATATAATAATGTTATTGTGTTTGAAATTTAATATGTTTGCATTTCTTTGTTTTCTACCCAAATTGTTTACTTGTTGTTTGTTTGTTTCTAACATGACTTTAAACTTTATGTACTCGAATATAAATAAAACTTTAATGCTTATATTTCTATTTATTTAAAATTTTCAAACTTTTATATTAATGTATCACTTCTTTTTAATATATGTAAGTTCCCCCAAGAAAAATATCTGTTAATGGAAAGTTCATCAACCAAATATATATAAAACTAAAATGGTTAGCCAACTATAAAATTAAAATGGTTAGATAACTATTTAAACAAGGGTTAAATAAACAAATGTGTGAAAGTGAGCTTTAACAATTTCTTTAGACATGAAAGTAGAAGTTTGGATCTCAGTTTTCTAATCTATAGGTCATGTAATCTTGAATAAGATAGGTCATGTAATCTTAAACACAAAATTTTGTTAGTGAAGGCTTTATGGTTTAATAAAAACAATCTTTAAAAAACATAAGGAACGAGGTAGAACGAGGTTATATAGTTTAATAAAAATGGTAATAAAATGAGACTTGAACTTAAATCTTAAGAGAGGATTAAAAGACAGTTTTACACTAGACTAACTATTAATATGAGTATGATTTTAGTTTATATATATATATATATATATATATTATAAATAGTA
The DNA here is from genome assembly GCF_000004075.3 of Cucumis sativus. Taxonomy (NCBI): domain Eukaryota; kingdom Viridiplantae; phylum Streptophyta; class Magnoliopsida; order Cucurbitales; family Cucurbitaceae; genus Cucumis; species Cucumis sativus. The sequence goes on from NC_026656.2 coordinate 10,827,462, forward strand.
TAAAGTTGAGGGACGACTCAAACCTCTCTAGACCTATACTAAATTAGTCAATGCTAGGGATGTGTCAAATGAAAAAGACTATCCTCAGCCTCATGATGTATCTTTCTAGCCCGTGGTTAAGGAGGTTGGTTTGAGCTTTTTAACTCATATCATCATCTTCCCATGACCCAAATAGGTCATGGTATACTTCGATCATTGAATAGAGAAGGCTAGCCTCGACCTCATCTTTTGGTCGGGGTTGATCGAAATATGGTTATTTTGGCTAAAAATTTTATCACCCTCTTCCTTGAGCCCATTCTCCTCCGTTATTTCTCTTTCCTTATCTTATATATGGACAAATTGTGTGCAAATTTCTTTGGGTCGAGGTGACCCAAGATTCTTGTTAAGTGTGCTAGAGCTTCATCCCTCAAAGCTTAGACTATGTTGAACCGAGGTTGACTAAACCTAACTTGTTTTTAGGACCATTTTTTTAGTCATCTTTTACTCTTTTTAACCTTGATTTTAAGTACACCTACATTCAAATATAATACCAAAAAAAAAAAAAAAAAAAGTAAAATTTTCATTTCATTTAATATACATTTGTGTCACATGAATCCATAGCATTAGGTATTATTTTTTCTACCACTAACACTGTCCCACGTTCTTTAACAAAATAAATAAAGAAATCCACATGTCTAACCCTAGAATCATAATATAAAGGTGTTTGTATTTCTATGACCTAATACTTTACAGATGTTATGTTTAAGGTCATAATTTTAGTAAGTACAAGCTTGTTTTGTACAAATTTGTTATAAGAATTTTAAAACTAAAACTCATCTAAACTTTTGTATTTGCTATTTAGCACTTTCATTTGAGGGTTTTTTTTTTTTATATAATTTTTACAATTAAAAAAGAGTTGGTTGAACGTTTGTTTGTTTTTGCTAAGAAAAAAAGTGTTAGTAAAATTATTAAAATTACACTCTAAATTTTGTATTTTTTTTTGTTCAATCCATCTCTAAACTGTAAATTCATTACCTACTAAGTATCTTAAAAAGTTTTATAGATCTACTGGACGAAATTAAAAATTTATGAGCTTATTAAACATACAATTCAATTTGGTGAACAACAAAAGTGACTACTTCCTTGTATTTCCTTACATTTTCATCATGAATGATGGAAAGAATAAAAAACGTAAGACATCTTTTCAAAACCCAAAAGTTGTTTGAAGAGAACGGTAAAGTTGTAATAATACTTAAATTTATTCTCATCTTAAATTTAAGCGGCATTAAGGACACAAACTATATTAAGTCTATATTAACCAACTATTGCTACAATAAATTCTATTAGGTAGCTTTCAATTAGCTATCGTGGATATTACTTTAAAATCTTTCTTTACTAAGATATTTACTATTTTACATTATAAGTTTGTTTCTAAACACAGATGATATTGGAAACATCCCATCAGATTTGGTAGTATAATATATTTGAGTTAAATTAGAGTTCACACTTAAAGAAGAAAAAAGTAACTAAAAAGGGGAGAAAGGAAAGGAAAGGAGGGCAAATTAGTCCAGAAAATGATTATTTAATGAGGGGAGTCAATATTGGGAAGCGAAATGAGGTTTTTTCAAGTAATTTGATTGATGTGAGGGAGTGACCGACTTGCTTTTGAGGTGCAATTCATTCTACTTTTCTTCTTGTCTCCTCTTGTTATTGCTTTTTGGGGCCAAAACCCTTTGGTGGATTCTTTTTTCTTTCATTTCAATTCTTAACCCATTTTAAATTATCCAAACCACGACCAAAATAGGGATATTGACAAATTTTATAATATAACTTAATACATAAATAAATAAATAAGAAAAGGAATTCTAAATATTTTGGAATTTTTACCAACATATATATCTTATAAATCTTATAGACTCTAATGCTGTGTTTGGTTGGAGATTTTAGAAGGGGGAATAGGATTGGGCATCAGATGCCGTTGTTTGTTTTGCTCCCTTGTCACAACCACCCACTTCTTCTTCATTTTTTTTTCTCTTTATTTTGTCACTTTCTAAATATTGATTTTCTCTTTTATTTGTTATTTCTATTCTTTAAATTATATTCTTTAAAATTATTTTATAATATTGAATTTAAAATAATCAATTAACTAACATCTAATCATATTTAAAATTTTAGCTAGTGTAAGTTAAATTTTGTAACCTAAACTTGATTTAATACCTTTATTAATTTTCTTAAAACTTTGAGTTAAATTTATTGTTTATCAATTAATCTATTTAAATTTTATTAGAATTTTCATCATTATTTTTACAAATGAAGTACAAAAATAATTTACTTCCATACGTTCTTAATATTATTATTATTTTGCATAATCAAACATATACATCCTTAATTTTCAGTCATATTATACATTTATTATTTTTAGACATTCTTAATTTTTAGCAATCTTACTTTCTTCTTGATTCTCTCAATCCAAACACATGACAATGTAGATGAGAGGGGGAAAAAATGGCACATGACATTTTAACACTAAGCATAATGAACATTTATTTAATAATATTTATAACACTCTCCCTTAAATGTCGATTATGTATACAATATATGAAATATGCTTGTTAAAATTTTGGAAGGAAAAAAAAGTTAAATGGAAAAAAGTTAGTCAAGGAAAAAGAGTTCATATTTCATATAATTTATACACTTACAAAAAATAGTTTACTCCCCTCATGAAAAGATTATTTGAGATCTCTATATCATCACATTCCAACGTTGTACACTAATTTTCAAAGGTTGTGGTAGATAGTGATTTGAAAATAAGTATGTCAAGCTATCTTTTCTTCACATCTAATCAACAAACTTGCATGGATGCGTTTTACCTATATAAAATCTTTACAAATTTTTTTAGTATAAGTTGACTTATGAGAAAATATCTAATCTACTAAATGCTCCATTTACATTCGAAGGAAATTTTTTGTTTTTTAGATATTCATTCTTACAATATTTTATTGGCTTTGAAAGCTTTTAAGGAGTTCTAATTATATTTAAATCATCAACATATATCATTATAATAACGGTTAGAATTTATGTTCTACAACTCGTAGTTTGTAATTATATTCTATTCAATAAAGTCGTTATTGATATTATAATCTTAAAACCAATAAACTAAGGTTCTGATGTTATTTTTTAGAAATTTTGAACTTTATGTAGAGACATAAACGTGGATCAAGTTTGAGTACATAACCTAAATAGTATATAGTATACGAATACGGTTGGACACCTTATTTTAGGAACACTATGGATGCAGCCCGCTTTGTAGTTAGTACAAACGATGTGATCATGAATTGTTCATGTAGAGACATGGAAGTTGGGGTATCCTATGTAAAGAGTTTACATAAGACCGAAACAATAGTGGATCAGTGGGGCTTAAGGAGCAATCTCGACTTATAGGTTGGACCTTAAACTAATTGTGAAGGATTACGAACAACTTGTGAAGGATTAACTTACTTACCATGATTTTATTACATGAACACAAATATCTCTATAGTGAGGGGAGTGTAACTACGAAACTTTAGTGGAATAGCTCGTTAGTTAACGAAGGTTGATTAACTCGGTCTAAAGAGTTTAGCGAGTTAACCTCATATCATTGGAGCTCATGATCTATTGGTCCATTAGGTTGTTCCACTAACTCACAAAGAATCAACTTAGAACATTATGAGGGAATAATTCGAATTAGGTAAAGAGAGAGAAACAGACGAATATATTTGATATAGTTGTCGATTATAAGTTTAAGATAGAGTTTTATGTTTAAATGAGATTTAAATATTAAAAATATGATACATATTCATATTCAGAAGTGTAGAATTGATGGAAGTAGTCAAAGATGTGAAATATCAAAATTTTGACTTTTGACTTTGAAAAGTCAAACTTTGATCGACTTTATACTCAAATATAATTTGAATTTCAGAAAAATGAATTCAAATTCATGTTCGGGAGGTCAAAATTAGTCAAAACGGTTAAAATGGTAAAAAGTTAAAATATTGACTTTCTACTTGGAAAAGTCAAACTTTAAATTTAATTTAAATGTCAAATTACCATATTGCCCTTAGACTAATTTAATTAATAACACTTGTTGAGATTTGACAAGGTTGTATGCATGTAATTTGCAAGTGGCTTTATGCATACAAGATATCTAGCCCATTAATAGTTAATGGAATGCCAAGTGTTAGGAAAAAAAAAAAAGGAATCCATTGCATGCATTTTTGTATGTAGTTTGCTTGAAAAATGGTTTATTGAAAATGGGAGAAAAAAGCTCTTGGATTCCTTTTTTTTTTCTATGAGATTTGATTTTGTAATTAGGAATTGCAAAATAAACCAAGAACTCTTTTCTCCACAAAAAATCTCCAAGCTAAGTTCCTCTTCAAAATTTCATCTTTCTCTAATTCCTTTATCGGACGGGTTCCACAACCAAACCGATTTTAAGTCTAGAGAAGTGCACTAATGGTAGTCCTGGCTTCAAGTTCGTGAGAAGATTGTGAAGAGTTCGGGAGGACATTACAAAATAGAAAAACATCAAATATGAGTTTTTTTTTTTCTATTATCCCTATCTTTGTTTCAATTATGGTTGTAATGCATGTTAATTACTAAATTGTTTAGTTGCAATTAGAGTAAAGTTTGATCCTTATTTCGATGCGCATGTCTACCGTTTTCATCAATAACAAATTCTTTATGTGATTTCTTTATAAAAACACACGGTATATTAGATTATTTTGATATCTTCGTTTAACAAATATCTATTCAAGTGATTGAAATATGATATAGCAAATATAACATTTTGTTTTATAATTTCGCAAGTATGAAAAATTTTCACTTTTTAAAATACTTTATATCTTAAATTTGTTATTATTCCCAAACTACCGTTCAATAACTTATTTATTCTTCCATTTTTAATGTCCCAATCATCCCTTTTTCTTCTCACTTTTTAAGGCTGTAATCATTCTTTCTTTATACCGAAAAATTGATGTGTTATTCCTGTCTTAATCTTGATTTTATGATATCAATTGTACATTATATTAACTGCAATACTAAATATAATGGTTGTTGATCAAAGTAATTTAACTTCGTTTGTGATTTTTTTCTCTACTTTCTTCGATGCGTATTTTGAGTCAAGTTTGATTTAAAATGATTTTGTTTTATTTTATTTAAGTTGATTTTGTTTTAGTTTTACTTTGTATCCGTTTTACATATCAGTGTTGTGATGTACTTATATTATATGTATTAATTAGTTAATATACTTAGTACGTAATTTTTATTTTTTCAACTTTTATTAAGTTTATGAATGATAGAACTCAGTGTATCATTATCAAGTATATCAACAATATATTATCAAAGTATATAAACATATTAGTAAAGTAGATCAATATCAAGTATATCAATCAAGTTTATAAGTGTATATCAATAGTATATCAAATGTATAAGTAAGAGTTCAAACATGAAGTGCATATAATCAATCAAGCATATCAATGAAGAGTACTTAGTGTATCTGCAGTACTTCAATTGTATCAAACATGTCATGTGCATCAAGGGTATCAAACTTTTCAATGAAAGCTTTAAGTGTATCAAATGTATTAAAGGATATTAAGTAAATCAAATGTATTTTAGTTACAAGGGTAATTGTGACATTTTATACTTTGTCTATTGGACTGAGTTTTGTTTTTGCAATTTTTGCTGATAATAAATTTATGTGCTATAAACTTAATTATTATAACACGTTTTTTTCCCCAATGTTCTTAACTTTTTGTCTTTATCCCTTTCATTTTCTTTGAAAGATTAAATTTAGAACTCTCATTTTTGTGGTTCAAAATAGAATTTTGTGTGATATTTTTATTTTGTTGGATAAAGACTGAAGTTCGTGAATTGTTTTGCTTCTTACAAATATTTTATTTTCGTACCTTTGGATTTAATGGATTGAAATCAATCAATAAAACACGATTTAACTACAAAATTATCCTATAATTTTGAAAATTTTGGAGTTAATCCTTCTAACTTAAAGTTAAAGTTTAATCCTTATAATTTAATTAAAAAAAACTCATAAATTCTCTTATGTTTGGATGAAATTATAAGTGCAAATTTTTAACTTCTATGAGAATATTTAGTAAATAAAATTTACTAGGTTTTATGAAACTATTAGAATTATATTTTAAATTTTAAAATTATAAGGATTAATTTCAAAAGTTCTTAAATAGTAAAAACGAAATTTGAAATTAATTTCATTTTATTAATTGATTTGATTCGATTAAACTTAAAGGTACTAAAACAACCAAAGAACTCCATAAATTGCAGTCTTTTTATAAAGACTGAAACAACAAAATTATCTCACAAAATGGTTTTAAATAAAAAAAAAAATAGAGTTAAGTTTTCTTTTTCAAGATTGTCTTCCAAAGAGAATGAAAGTAATACTGACAAAAAAAAAAAAAAAAAAACTCCGTCTCTCCAAATATTTTTTAAAACGATCCTATTTTGATATTTAATTCTATCGTTCTCTGTAACTCTACTAAATATAATTATCGAAAACTTAATTTATACGTTTTGAGTATCTAAACCTTTTTAAAAATTTTATATAATACTATTATCAAAAAATCAATCCATATAAATATACTGTAATTACATTCATAAGATGCATGTTTTGATTTTTCATACACAGTCAAACTAATTAAAAATGTTAGTGTGATTACATTCATCAACAAATAATATGCCTTATCATAATTAATACAAGATCTTTGTGAAAAAGCTAGTGTAACCATTGGTCTTACTTTATATCTCTAATCAAATTATTAAAAATCTTACGGTATTTTTTTTATTGAAGATAATTGTTTTTTATTGAATCTACCTAAAATTATGATGTTAGATTGTTGATTACATAAAACTAGTATTTTATTTATCAAGTTAATATTTTCTATATAGTTTAAAATTTTATATATCTTTGTTAACTCAATTAGCATATAGAGTTTAAAATTTTATATACATTGTTAACTCAAATAGCATAATCTTGAAATAATTTTATTTGGAAGGACTAATAATATATTAAAAAAAATTTAATTTTCATAAATATAACAAAGCATAACAATATTTATGGTAGATGTAACGAAATAAAAAAATATCTACGATATTTTCATAAATTTCAGGCTTATCCTTAAATAATGTTGACGATCTTTCACTTCTTCTTTGCGATATATTCATCTCCTCCTCATATTATTAATTTTTTTTTCGTAGTATTACTTTTTCTTCATTTTACAATATTATGGTTATTTGTATAAATATTTACCAATTTCTTCATTCTTTGTTTCTCATATATACTTTTTCTTCTTGGTACTAGATCTAAATGATATTGGTAGGATTTAAACGATGATGCACAAATATCTAAATGATACATTGTTTATCATAGATAGACGGAGATAGATCACTATCATTAATAGATCGTTTTGATTTGGTACAACATCATTTAGATTTGGTACAAGATCGTTTACACTTTGTACAAGATTATTTAGACTAGGTACAATATCGTTTAAACTAGATATAAGAGTACAAGATCGTTTAGACTTGCTATGAGATCGTTGCTACGAGAATGTTTAGACTGGGTACAAAATCATTTTTTCACGTGTATGGCTAATTAATCGCAAGATATTTTTGTTATTTCACGTTGTGGGCTCTTTCCCTTTTTTAAAATTATTTTATATGATATAAATATTTTCACGCTTTGTTATATATATAATTTGATCTTTAAATAAAAAATTGTTATAGGGTTTTTTTAAATAATAAAAAAATTTGATAAACTATTTACGGTAAAAAAGTATTATATTTGATTTTTCAGTGAATCGTAAATATTTTGTTAAATATTTTATTTTTAATCATTTATCATCTATAGTATATATGAAAGTGTGGAGAAATTTTTTTCTCCCCATTGTACCCTTAAGTTTAATTTTGTATTTTAATTCACTTTTTGATTTTATACTAAATTTATTTTTTATTTTATTTTTTTGTAATATAATTAATTATGGAAGATTAATGGTTTTTTATTTACATTCTAGAAATTAACTAAAAATGAAATATCTTTTCAATTTTAATTTTGTTTTATAATAATACAATTAATTATGGAAGACTAATAGTTTTTCATTTACATTTTAGAAATTAAATATCTTTTTATTTTTTTGGTAATATAATTAATTATGTGAGACTAATGGTTTTTCATTTACCTTTTTTAACTTTCATTACTATATAAAGGGCTTCCTTGATTTATTTTTACCAACATTATTAAATATTTTATTCCATTAGTTTGTTATTATTTCCCTCAAAGTTCAATATTTAACACGTTAAGATGAAAACTCATTTAAAGAATATAAGAGAGGGTAAAAATGCAAATGTGCAGTTAATTTCTTGACACCCATAGGTCCTAACTCACCTAGGAGAAGACAACATTATTTATTACTTGATCTTTTTCTTATTTCCTTAAGTAACATAGGAAATAGAAGATGATAAAGTGTGTTACTCACATGCAACTAAGCTCTTTAATTTCTATGAATATATATATTTTTTTGTATAGTATATATGAAAGCACGGATGATGAGATATTTTTTGTTCCAACTTTGTCCTTTTATTATAAGATTTTTTTTCATTACTATTTTGGTGACAATTTTGTCATTTAAATACAAAAATTAATGTAGTTAATTGCTAAATTAAATCAATTTTTAAAGTTGTTTTATTAATATTATTGTTGAATCTTGTGATGCTCTATATTTTACTTTTATGTTATTTAATTAATTAATTTATTATTCTCTCATTCCAATGTTTTTTCCTAAACGCAAGAAACTAACTTTCTCCACATCTAAAAAAACTCACTTTTTTCTCTAATTAATTAATTATCTTATTAAAACTTATCTTTTCCACATCCATTATTTTCATCTATTTCTTAACCTTTTATCTTCCAACTATTCACATTCTTTTCTCTCTTATTAACTCTTCTATATCATCTCCCAAACTTTCAATTTCTTCCTTTTTTTAATTTTTTAGTGTAATATTTTATTCTTTTATTCCATTCAAACTGAGCATAAGTCCCAACAAAAAACTAAGATGTAAGGAAGAAATCAAATTATCATTTTTATGTTCTCTTTTATTTTTGTTGTATTTATTTACTTCTATATATAAATTATATGTTTGTTTGTATTCCTTTATGCATGTTTAAATCATGTAATCTTAGATTTTATTTTGTTAGAATATAAACATTTGATCTAAATATATGTTTGTGTGTATTTTTTCTATGAGATATGTTTGAGTCATGTAACCTTAAAGATTTTTTTTAGAATGTAACAATGAAGAATCTTGAACAATGTAAAAGAATACATTCTTTGCCATGTTTTTATTTTTGTTTACTTATTAGAGTTGTTTTATTAATAAAATGGTGAAGTGTGGTTAATACACTTTTATTGTGATTGAATTATGTAAATTTTGTTGGAATCTAATTATTAATTACAGTTAAAGGTAATACGATGTGTAAAGGTAGAAATATGAAAAATAGCTTTTTCGTTATTGTCCTAAGAAATTCATTAAAAATAATAAAAACTTTAAATTCAATTTATTTTAGAATTTTAAAAGTGTTAGAAGTTGAATAGTAATTAATAAAAAGTCATAACAAATTTATTATTTTACAATAAATTATAATAAATTTTAGAATTCAAAAAATTTGGAAATTTCAATCATTTAACGAGACTACTAAACTCTTAAAATAAAATAAATATCATCTTTGTGTATCTTTTTCTATAAAAATCTTATATGTGTATTTTTTTTTCTTTCAAACTCAACCATTTTTTCAAAAATTAGTTATTTGATGTATAGTGTGCTAGAGCATATAATAGATAATCACATTTTTTTATAAAAAGTTATGTAAGTTTATTTTTGCTTCTTGACAAAGAATTTATTCATTTGGTATGATATGAGATATTAGATAAGTCCACTAAGTTCTTTTTTTTTTCTAAAATAAATTATAAAATAAGTACTTTAATAAATAATATATGGTTATATTTGAAAAAATATTTTTAATTTGATAAATATCAAATAAGTAGATTAAAAAATTTATCTCAAATGTATATATTAATCTCTTCCCTCCAATAAATGTTTTTACATTTTCTTTAATGAATACAATCCTCACCCTAATAAGAAATTATACAAATTTTTTTAAAAAAATTATATATTTAAAATGAAAATAACATGTTTGCAAAAAGAAAAAATATAAAATTTTATTATAATTCAAGAATTTAATATTGATTGCAAGATTATTTTTTAATGCATTATATCTTATAGAATACATTAATACAAAATTACTTTTAATCCTCTCTATTTTCCACTTTCTTTTTAGATGACATTTTTATCAAACATTTTTTCTTCAATAAACTCATTATCAAATCTTTAATGATAACAACAGTAGTGTGTGTTTTATACTTTTTTTAAACGAGGTATCTTTTGTACTTTTGAAAACTAAATTTGTTGAATTTTATTATATGTGATTTTTTTTATTGACTTTATATTGTTTACATTCATTTAACAAGTTAAAAGAGTCACGTGTCATTCATGTATTGAAATGTTAATGTTTATAACGTATAGTAAATTCACAAAACATGAAAATAAAAATAAAAATTTAAGCTATTTTGTTATGTTTGTAAATATAAATCTACCGTTAAAAAAAAAAATCATCTTCGTTTTATTAGTTCACCAATAAAATGTTTAAATAATATTTTTAATTAAATTTAATATTGCTAAAAAACACAAAAAGAAGATGTATAATATAATATGATAAATAATTATAAAAAAGAGTGACATGAGTTTAAAGAAAATGACTTTGTAAAAAATTAAATTAACAATCTAATTACACTTCATATAACAAAGAAAAAAAATATTATTCTTGATTTTTTTGTTCTTAGTTTTCCAATAAAAAAAATAATGAAAGCAATTTGTAACCGATGAAAAGCCAAATTGTTGGTTTTCCTTTACTGCGCTGAGTTCCACCTCAAATAAGCATTTCTATTTTCATCAATGACAATTTGTTTCTCATATTTTCCTAGATAAGTTTAAAACTAACCCTTTTCACTAATTTTTTTCCTTTCAAAACCACCATCATTTTCCGATCAACTCTAAATTTTTAAGAAGATTTGAATAATATAATATGTATTCTCAATAACCCAAAACAAACAAAATACTACAAATATTTACATGTATATGAATATTTAATTATATTGACTATATTTAGAGTTAGGGATTTCTCACTTTAAAGTCTTTTTGTTTATGATGTGTTCATCCTTTCTACTTTGTCATAATAAGATTCCTTCACTGACAACAACAAAAACATAAAACAAAAGTAGGAGATGATGGTAAATAAATGAGAAAAATAAAGTGTCCAATTGTTATGCCCCTTTCATAATTTCTCATGTGCATAATTGTAACCAAATTCCAATACAAGTTCTACATCTCAATTGCAATTGTAGTACTCGTATACTCAAATTAAAAAGTTTCAATGGTCGAACTTCTCTTCAAAGATTTGATATTGAAGAATAAGCTAGGTTTTGAATGTCAAATGGAAGAGTGTATTCTACGAAAGTCATTGAAGTTGGTTAATTTTAATTTTTACATGCAATTATTATAAAAAATCTCGTACTTATATACTGTCTTAACTTCATATGAGTCCTATAAGTAGAATCGCTTTGGTTGGACATTACTATATACCTTTACATTTATTTATAGTGTCATTGGATGTACTTTGTGCAACTACAAGAAATACCTTTTCTTTTTTTGATTTACTCTTAAATGGTTGATATGCTTTTGTTACTTGTATTTGAATACGTATGTAATTATGCATACAAGTTCTTGTTTTCATGCACTTGGTGTTTGTAGGTACTCAATAATATTAGTATTGGTATTGTATCATTTATCGACACATATATACGATATGCATATAATCCTTACTATATAAATAATGGTTTAAGGGGAGAATCGTTTTTTTTAACAATTAAACCCTTTGCCAACTTAAAAAATTAACAATATTGCCTTAGCATTAATGTTTTCAATGAACGCTTCTACACATTGTCAAATTCTAAATTTACAATATTGTCCCATGTATTGTAAATTTATAAATTCTATTTGTCAAATTATAAACCTGTTTCCAATTTATAAATTTGTCACCTACACATACTTGTTTCTTAATTGGATTATCAAATTATTTATTATAAACACTCAACATTAACGTATAAACAAATTTACTTTTGGTAAATTACTATTGAATAGAATATTTTATAAACACCTATTTTAGTAAAATTACTATTAAATATAATATTTCATCAAGTATGTAGTATGATCTTGAAGTAAGTTCAATCCTCACATCCTACATATTGTCAAAATAATAATAATGAATTTTCAATTTTCTTGAATGAATGAAAAAATTGTAGTTGAAGATAAATAAATTTCATAATAAATATATTTGATAATTTAAAACATTTATCTTTTTACAAAATATATTTATTTGAAATACTTGGAATCTTTGATAATTTTGTTATGTTTACGTTAAAAGAATAAAACATATTTTCTTTCTAAAAATTAAAAGTTTGATTCTTATCGAAATTGTTATACTAAGAAACTTATATTAATATTATATCACACGTGTAACACACGTCAATATTTTGTATTTTCTATAAGTTTGAGGACAAATGGGGGTTGGTACACGTTATTTTATATTTCACAAGATTATGTTTTATAGGGATGAAAATAGTTGATGAAAATATAACAATTTTTTAAATAAAAAATGAACAAAATATTTATCAACTTTAAAGAATATTAATTTATGCCACGGGGTGTTTTTTTTTAATACAAATCTCATTGTAAAAAAATACCAAATCTGATAAAATATTTATAACATTATAATAAAGTTGTCAAATTCTATAAATAACATATAATAACGATTGATATGCTTCTATAAATGATAGATAGAATTCAAATTTGAGCTATATTTATAAATATTTTAATTTATTTTACCATTTTTGAGATCTCTCTGAATAATTTGTTTTTTTTTTCTTAATTTTTGAGAAAACCGGATAAAAGTAGTAATGAAGAAATAAAGTTTTAAAAAAATGAACCGGTGGAATCTTTATCTGAATGGCTTTTGCTGCCATCACTTCCATTGGTCGCATCAACTTCCTTCGTCTTCCACTCTCCGCCACCGCAACTACTACACCTTCTCCTTCTCCGAGCTCTCAATTTCTCAGACCCTCCCGTCTCTTCTCGTAAGCCATATTTCATTTCCTATCCTTATCCTGACTTTTTATGTTCAACTCTTAGGACACAAGAGCTTCTTATTTGATTCGTTTGTGTAATGTTTTTGTCTCTCTACTTACATAAATTTCGTTGACATTGAGTTCTAATTACTGCTCTCTGTTTGTTACGGCCCGTGTCTGAGTTATTTGTTTGCTTTGTTATTTCACTTTGATTGATCAGTTCTGATCGAATGCAAATGTAAATGTAAATAAATGAAAGTAATTATGTGTCAGTTTCTGATCGTTTGGAAACCGATGTGCTTGTTGTATAGAATGTGAAATTCTAGCAGATTGATAAATTTTTCGCTACTGAAGAACTTTATTTATTTATTGTTTAAGATGCTTTATTGAGGTGGAGAGGCAATGACTGTGTACTCGGAGCTTGTTTTGAGGTTATAGAGCAAATTCTGACGTAGTTTGAGACGAAAAAAGATGATAATTTGATTCAGTTTTGTTAGAGCATTGGTGGAATGGGTAAGATTATCAGTTTGGTTCTTTTAGGTTCACATAATTTTTTTTGATGAGGAGGGAATTTGATTGAACCTGGAGGTAAAAGCTTTGATGCCATGCCATATTTTAACAAGTTTTTACTTGGTGATTCTACTTCGTTCAATCAGTTTTTGTAAATTGCGTATACAATTCACTGATTGATGGACGTGTAGGGCAGAGAAAAAAGAAATGGGGCATGCCAATTTTATAGAATCTGAAAATTTGGCAAATCTGTGATTTGTGTCTATCTTGGTTGCTTTGCATAACTTTTTATTATTTCCTTGAACATTGTCGTCATTCTTTCTTAATTAATGTTGCAGTAGAAAACTGTCAGCTGCTGTGGTCATGGATGGTTCAAAGATTAGTAACGTAGCTGATGAGTTTCCCTCTGGGATTGATCCAACAACTGAGGAAGAATATGCTGTACAGTCCAAATTACTTCAAGAATTCACAAAAATTCCTAACATTGATAAGGCATGGACGTTTAAGTCTGATAGTGGTATGATTGCTGTTGTTTAAGCTACTGCGTTTACCACTCGGGTGCGTTGTGCCTATTGTCAAAAAGTTGTGTGCCTGGCGATGTTGACTCTATTTTTACTTGACATTTTCCATAGGAGACCCCATGGCAACGTTTTCAATTAGCCAAGCGAGTCTTCTTGCAAATAAGAGGAGAAAATATACTTTGTCAGCTCACATTTCTAAGGGAAATGACGGGAATTCAGTAAACTTTGCATGGACGCCATTTCCTATTGAAATGATTGGAGTCTCTACAATAGTGCCATCACCATCAGGCTCAAAATTTCTCACCGTTCGTAATCCTGAAAATGATTCTCCAGTTCAATTGGAAATTTGGAGTGCAGGTCAAATTGAAAAGGAGTTTCACATCCCCCAGTCTATCCATGGATCAATATATACTGATGGATGGTAAGGGCTTGGTTATACACTTTTTTGTGTGAATTTTATTTTAAATCAAAATTTTCTTTTAAATCAAAATTTTCTTTTAAATCATCATTTTGATGTTCTTTTCTCTTAAAATTAAAAAAAAAAATCTTTATTTGTATTTCTCTGGATAGAAGTTATACATCAAGGTGTACTAATTCTTTTGGTGAGTGGCTTCATAGCATATGTAGTAACAGAAGTAGCATGTCCCTTTGGGGACATCCGATAAAATAGTAACAGAAGTAGCATAGCTCGTCAAAGGGGTGTCAATGCCGCGATCGAGAAGTTTCTCCTCAACTTATCTCTTGGGGAGAAGGGTTGTTTTTTGTGGCATGCGGGGGTGTGCTATTTTGCATAATAGTAGGGTTTTTTTTTGGGGGGAGGGGGGGGGGGGGGGGGGGGGGGCAGACAAGGACCCTAGCAAGGTGTGGTTCCTCGTTTGCTTTTCTGTTTCTTTGTAGGTTTCGGTTTCAAACTTTTTTAAAAATTGTTTTATGGGTGTTATTTTGCATAGTTGGAGTCTCTTCGTGTAAGGGAGTTGTTTGTGTGGGCTAGGTCTTCTTTGGAATGCTTGTGTACTTTTTTCATTTTTTCTCGATGAAAGCCATTATATAAATCAAATAAATAATAAAAAACAAAAGTAGCTTTAAGTAACTGAGTCATAATGATATATTGTTGGTTGTTTTTTGTAAATAGTTTATAACTCAGGATAAACAATCTGCTCCCCCTTCTTCTAGATGGATTCTCCTTGGGCTTGGTTTTTGTATGCCTGTTGTATTCTTTCATTTTTTCTTAATGAAAATTGTTATTACATTAAAAAAAAACTCTGGATCAACAACCACAAGATTCAAATTTGTATTTTTTTTTTTCGCTTCTAGGTTTGAGGGAATCTCTTGGAACTCAAATGAAACTTACATTGCTTATGTTGCGGAAGAACCTTCTCCCTCCAAGCCAACGTTTAATTTTTCTGGATATCAAAAAGGTTGCTCAACAAATAAGGATTGTACGAACTGGAAAGGTCAAGGGGATTTTAAAGAAGACTGGGGGGAAGCTTATGCAGGTAAAAGGCAGCCTGCTCTCTTTGTCATCAACATTGACAGGTGTGGTTCACTTGTACCTGCATTAAAAAATTTGACTAAATAAGGCGCTTCTAAAACTTTTAAAATTTTGTTGAGCATTCCTTTTCTGTTTCTATTCAACAGTGGAGAGGTAAGACGTGTGAAGATAGTCGAGCACTCTTTGAGTGTGGGTCAAGTTATATGGGCTCCATCTATTGGCGAGGATCAATATTTGGTTTTTGTTGGGTGGTCTTCAGAGCCTAGAAAACTTGGTATGATCTACTGCTATAATCGGCCTTGTGCATTATATGCAGTTAAGGCTCCAGATTACGGATCTGAAATCAATGAGCATAAACTCAAGTGTGTTATACTTTTTCTCTTCTCTTGATGATAAATTTTTA
Source organism: Cucumis sativus (assembly GCF_000004075.3). Lineage (NCBI taxonomy): Eukaryota > Viridiplantae > Streptophyta > Magnoliopsida > Cucurbitales > Cucurbitaceae > Cucumis > Cucumis sativus. The sequence goes on from NC_026656.2 coordinate 10,843,668, forward strand.
TTAATACTATTTTAGTATGATAGTTCTAATTTTTCTTTTCAATGTTGAACAGAGATGTACCAAAGGAGGATTTTCCCATCTATAATCTAACTCAGAGCATAAGTAGTGCCTTCTTTCCTCGGTTCAGGTGTATTTTTATCTCATTACCTTCTGTTGTTTGTTCACTAAATTTATTTATTTTTATCCTCTTTTCCTTTAGCATTACATCCAATACAGTCCCTTGTAACTTCTTCAACTTCTGTAAATTCTTTATCAAATTTGGATGATAATTATAAGTGGCTGTAGGCTACTTTGATACACATCATGAGGGATCTATTCTATTTCCGTTGGACTGTTTGCACACGTTTCTATTCTAGCCCTCAGTTGGAACTCATAATCCAACACAGATTCAATAGGAAATTGAATTCAGATCTTTATTGCCTTGCACAGAATTTTAATTACAATATAGGAAATCAAATTGAATGAGAACTTCAATTTGATGGAAACAATCTCTCCCTCACCAGTTTGTTACCTACGTCCAGGAGCAGCTTTTAGATAACACAAAATTTGCTCTACTGCAGTCCAATGATCCACTGTAGGGGAAGACATGATGAATTGACTTACAACACTTACAAAATAGGCAATGTCTGGTCGAGTCACTGTTAAGTAGTTCAACTTCCGAACTAATCTCCTATATCTCTCAGGATCTTTACATAATTCTCCTTCTTTAACAAGTTGTTGATTTGGCATCATCGGAGTGCCACTTGGTTTGGCTCCTAATTTTCCTGTCTCAGACAACAAATCAAGTACATATTTTCGTTGAGACAAATAAATACCTTTCTTGCTTCTCATCACTTCAATGCCCAAAAAAATATTTCAATTGGCTCAAATCTTTCGTATAAAACTGACCCTGAAGGAAAGTTTTGAGAGACGAAATACCCAATGCATCATTTCCAGTAATAACAATATCGTCAACATATACAACTAGTAGAACTATACCCTTATCAGATCGGCGATATAAAACCGACTGATCAGATGTACTCTTCTTCATACCAAAGCATACAAGAGCTTGACTAAACTTACCAAACCACGCACGAGGACTCTGTTTCAAACCATACAAAGATTTTCGAAGGCGACATACTTTATCACTCTCCCCCTGAGCAACAAACCAAGGTGGTTGTTCCATATAAACTTCCTCTTGAAGATCACCGTGAAGAAAAGCATTCTTAATGTCAAGTTGATGCAAAGGCCATTTATGGGTAGCAGCCATGGAAAGAAATAGGCGAATGGAAGTTAATTTGGCAACTGGAGAGAATGTATCTGAATAATCAGTTCCATAGATTTGAGCATAACCTTTGGCAACAAGACGAGCCTTCAATCGAGCCACTGTTCTATCAGGATTCATCTTGATAGAAAACACCCATTTACAACCAATGACCTTCTTTCCTGCAGGACGAGATACCAAATCCCAAGTACCATTATCATCTAAAGCAGTCATCTCCTCAATCATTGCATTTTGCCAGCCAGGATGAGACAAAGCTTTATGAACAGAGTTAAGGATAGATGTGGACTCAAGAGACGTAATAAAAGCATATGTGGAGGGAGATAACTGGTGATAGGAAATAAAGGAAGAAACGGGGTAAGTACACTTGCGTTTACCTTTGTGAAGAGCAATGGGAAGATTATCACTTGGCCCCGGATCACATGATGAAGGAAGCATTGATGGAGGACATGAGTCTGAAGGTTGTGGTGGAGGTCGTCGGGAGTAGACTTGAGAAATCAACGGGCAGAAAAGAGGCACATCAATAGACAAGGATGGTGTGGGAGAGGTAACCTCATATATAAAAAGATTGTCACTTCATTCGTGAGAAAATCCAAGATTGGTTGGTGTTCGCAGGATATGTGAAGACTGGAGAACAATTGGGAGATTCTAACTAAAGCTTTAAATCGAGCAATGATAAGCTATCTGTGCAACAAGCTGGACATGATCGACATATTTGCTCCAGCTTGAGGGGGAGTGTTATATGTATATTTATATATATCTCATATGTCCTTTATTGTAATTTTATATAGTCTCTAGGGTTTAGCTTATTCTCTATACAAATATGTAACATTCATTTGACTCAAGATGAATAATAAGAACGATACCTCTCTGAATTCTAGATTACAACCTTATCTCTCAAGGATGCACAAAATTGACTTACAACAGAAACTAACTAACTCTCCCCTTCCCACTTCCTTCCTATTTATATCACTCCTCTTTATCTTATGGTCCCCACTTTTGGTTATGTTCGAGCTAGCACTCTCACGAATTATTCTTCCTCCTTCTACTATACTGATGAATTATTGGTCGTCTATCATTGCATTCCCGTTCCAATTTCACCTTGTCCTCAAGGTGGAAATCAGGAAAGGATTGTTGAAAATCATCATAATTCTCCCAAGTTGCCTCATGTCGCAGTAGCACTTTCCAACTCATCAAAACCTCCCAAACTCCCTTATCATTCTTTTGGTAACCATAGACTTCGTCCGGTACAGTAGTCCACTCGTGATTTTCAGCCATATAGGGCACTAACTCTTGTCTATCTTTACATTCACCAAATGCTCTTTTCAATTGAGAAACGTGGAAAACGGGATGAATGGTGGCAGTTGCTGGTAACTCCAACTTGTAAGCTACGGGTCTAATTCTCTTAAGAATTCTATACGAACCAAAATATTTGGGAGACAATTTCTCATTTCGCCTCTTCCTCGTTGATACCTGTCTATAAGGCTGGATTTTTAGATACACCATATCTCCTTCTTCAAACTCTACATACCTTCGTTTAAGGTCAACATAGCTTTTCATTTTCTCTTGCGCCACACGTAAATGGTCTTGCAATGCCCCCAAAGCTATATCCCTTTCTTTCAGCTGCTCATCTAACGTGGAATTCAAAGTCTCTTTGTTTCCATAATAAATGAGTGGTGGAGGTGATCTTCCATAAATTGCCTGAAAAGGAGAAAGTCCCAACGTCCTTTGGTATGTAGTATTGTACCAATACTCGGCCCAATGAGTCCACTTTACCCATTATTTCGGCCTCTCTCCACAAAAGCAACGTAGGTAGATTTCAACTGATCTATTCACTACCTCTGTCTGTCCATTCACTTGTGGATGATAGGCTGTGCTTCTGTTCAACTTTGTACTAGCTAGCTGAAACAACTCTCTTTAGAAATGACTAAAAAAGACCTTATCTCTATCTGAGACAATGGACTGTGGAAATCTGTGCAACCTCACTACTTCTTTTACTTATATATCTGCCACTGTTTTTGCATCGAGCGAATGTTTGAGAGTTAGAAAATGAGCGTACTTACTAAAGCGATCCACCACCATCAATATCACTTCATATAGCTGCCTTAGGAAGGCCTTCAATGAAGTCCATAGAAATATCATTCCACACCTTATTTGGAATTTCTAGTGGAAGTAATAGGCTAACAGGTGTTAGATACTAGGATTTATTCCTTTGACAAATTGTGCATTCCTCACAATATTTTTGAACATCATGCTTCATCCCGTCTCAAAATAGCTCTCCTGTCAACCTCTTATAGATTCTTAGAAATCCCAAATGCCTTCCAAGAGAGAATCATGGTATGTATGTATTATCGTTGGTATCAAAGAAGATGACTTCTTGATTGCTATTCTCCCTTTGTATTGTAGCATACCATGTTACATAGAGTAGTTCTTCCCTTCTTCCCCATTTTGCAATTTCGCTACAATTTCCTTCAACCCTTCATTCTTTTCGTCCTCTTCCTGTATCTTCTTCAAGTCAATCAATGTTGGAGTTTTCAAGTGATAGAGATGCATAGTTGGTGGCATTCGAGACAAGGCATCTACAACTTTGTTGTCTAACCTCGGTTTGTACACAACCTCAAATGAGTAACTCATTAGCTTTGCAATCCATTTCTGATATTGTAGTTGTATTACTCTTTGTTCCAACAAGAACTTCAGAGATAGTTAATCCGTCTTTACTATAAATTTCCTTCCAAGTAGGTAAGGCCTCCAACATTGCACTGCTAAAATGACAGCCATCAACTTCCTTTCATACACGGGTTTAGCACGATCTCTCATGGCTGTAAAATGCTATTGGCCTCTTGTTCTTCATCAACACTGCCCCTACTTCATATCGAGACGCATCTGTTTCTACTTCAAAGGGTATGCTGAAGTCCGGTAATGCTAAAATCGGCAAATTCATCATTTCATCTTTCAATTTTCTAAAAGCTTCTTGAGCTTTATCTGTTTATTTAAACGCTCCTAACTTTAATAGTTGAGTCAAAGGGGCTACAATGGATCCATAGTGCTGTACAAAGTGCCTATACTAATCAGTCAACCCTAGAAATCCCTTGACCTCAAATTCACGGGGGCCATTGTTTGATAGATCGACTCTTCTCTGGGTCTACTTCTACTTCCCTTCCAGATAAAATATGGCCGAGGTATTCCACCTTTGAATAGGCAAAGTGATAGACCCCCGATCTTATACCAATATAGCAGGAGAGAAAAAGAAGTAACACATGGGGAATAATATGAGGGTTAGTAGTGAGAATAAATAAAAGCCAATGGGGGCGGGAAAGTTTGTTAAGATTTGTGTAGAAAGAGACTTTCTCTGTTCTTCCTTGAAAGAAAGGATAACAACAGAAGTGAGGAGATTGTAATTGGAAATTCATTCCAATATTACTATGAGTAATGCTACATTCATATTACTACATACGGTTTCCATCAAATTGATATCAGAGCATGTGATCCCACGCAAGGTGGACGAAAAAGGTGCAGACTAAGGTCGAAGAGAGGATGGAAATATTTGATCAGGAAATACACAAAATTAAGAAAGAAATCGAGAAGTTACCGACGATTGAGAAAATGTTGAATGAAATATTGAAGAACATGGAGAGACAGGATCCACGAATCAGGATCGATTTGAGGACCATCCGTGAGTTTTCAGAATCCGTGAGTTTGTGAATGTGAGTTTTCAGAATCCGTGAGTTTGTGAATGTGGAAGTATCGATCCGCTCTAAAAAGCCACGAATCAGGATCGTTCCCGCTAAAAACCGGCATTTCTACCTTTTTGAACTTATTTTGATCTGCCGTCTTCTCTTTGTCCTCCTTTGCATTTTTTTCGATTCATCGATCAATTTGAGGACCATCACTTTGCTCTCTTCCTTCTTATTCTCATTCATTTTTTCATATCGGAAGTGGCCGTCGACTTTTCTTTAACCAGACTCTTAATTGTACTTCATCAACACTTGATACTGCTGCTGTTGTTTATCAACTTGCGAAGTCAGTCGATCTAAATTCTTCATCAATTGTTGTTGTTGCTATTGTTGTTTATCACCTTGAACGTTTAATCGTTCCACGTTCTTCACTAATGTTGATAGCTTTTCTTCCATGGTCGGAATCTTCTGCAGATTGGTTCTTATCTCGGCCACCTCTTATTCGATTGATTTGAATCGCTCCTCATGTTTCTTCGCCATCTTCCTTTGCTTTCCCAGGATTTTCTTTGATACCAATATGTTGGAACTCAAAATCCAACACAGATTCAATAGGAAATTGAATTCTGATCTTTATTGCCTTGCACATAATTTCAATTACAATATAGGAAATCAAATTGAATGAGAACTTCAATTCGATGGAAACAACGTCTCCCTCACCATTCTGTTACCATATCCCTCAAGGATGCACAAAATTGACTTACAACAGAAACTAACTCTCCCCTTCCCACTTCCTTCCTGTTTATATCACTCCCCTCTATTTTATGGTCCCCACTTTCGGTTATGTTCCAGCGAGCATTCTCACGAATTATTCTCCTCCTTCAACTATATTGATGAATTATTGGTGGTCTTTCACCCTCTTTATCTAAAACCATACGTGAGCGTTACACAACTTTTTGTTATGTGATTTCAGAAATTTTGTTTGATACATTAAGGAACATGAAACGTGTTTTAACAGATGAATAGCAGATTAAGGCTGTTAACTCTTATACATCATAATCTGGAGTACCGCTTTTATGGTCCTTGTATGTCATTTAGTAATTTTCTTCTTAATAGTTACATCTCTTTTGTTGCTTTAGAAGGTATGCCATGCTTTGGCATCAACTGAAGTCGTCTTGTTTGATGTGTTTATACTTCCCGTTGATCAATTTTTGCGAACAATTCTTTTTATTCATCATTTATCATGTTACTGCTATTCTATTGGTATTGGTATGTCTATGCAATAATGCATTAGATGAGCGATAACATTGGAAGCATTGTTTTAAAAAGCCTTCTTCGGTGCCTAGGCTTGAAGCCCAAGTCTGCCTTGCCTCGAAAAGGTGCCTTCTTTTGTGAAGTTTCAAGGCCCAAAGCCCTGCGCCTTGGGACCTTTTCATTATTATCTTTTTTTTTTTAAAATAATAATAGTTATGGGGCATTCTTCTTTGTTAACTAAAAAAGTCAAATTTACTAAGCCTAAATCTTTTTTTTTCTTCATATTTCCACTTCATATATACTTTATCTTTTTAATGTAGTACTTTTATATATAGTGTGCCTCACAAGAAAAAGTCCTCGCATGCATCTTACACTAAAGCCCCAGAAAATTATTGTGCCTTGAGATTTAGAAAACACTGGTTTGAACTTAACTTGTGAATGATAATGTTTTTCAGCCCAGACGGGAAGTTCCTTGTATTTTTATCTGCACACTCGTCGGTGAACTCTGGTGCCCATTCTGCAACAAATTCTCTTCACAGAATCAACTGGCCTAGAGATGGAAAACCAGACTTTAGTGAAAATATTGTTGATGTGGTGAGGTTTTGAATGCCCTTCTCTTTTAAATATAAAAATAATGTGACATAAAAGTCGTTGGCCAATTGATTTTTTTTAACTAGTTTACTCTGCTTCATGATCTAACTGTATATGTTACAAATATTAGGGCACGTGTCAAATTGGTGGAACATGCACAGACATTTTGAGAATGATGCATATAAATTATTGTCTTTAAATTTCCATTTTTTTTTGTTAAGATGTTAAATCATTAAAGCTGATATGTTGGTTTGCACTATCTAGAATACTCTAATGTTCTTTCTTCAATGCATAAACATAATGTCAACTTGAGCATAACTCTGCTAAGGTATACATCCTCAACCAAAAGAGTCTATAGTTTAAATCTTGTCTCCCACATGTTGTTTGAGTTGAATACTTAAGCAACATGGACTAAAACAAATTTGTTGAGGATCGTTAGAATGTACAACATCAATGACTCTGTATTATAATAAACTTGTTTTAGGCATATGTTCAAATTTTTTATAAATGAGCGTTTCTCCGTTTCTTGCTTCTTAAGGAAGAGATGTTGCATTGATGTTCAATTAGGTAATATTTAGTAAGATGTGCTTTGAATTTTCCTTGTTTATTTGCTTGTCATTTTTCATATGCCTTAACATTTTTAAAATAAAAATTTGAAGGTTCCTGTGGTGCACTACACTGAGAATGACCTCTTTCCTGGCCTCTATCCACATGGTTTCCTGCCTAATCCATGGCTTTCCGATGGGCACACTGTTATTACAACGTCGATATGGCGTAGCAAGGATGCAATACTTTCTATAGATATTTTAAGGCAATTTGAATATTTCTTAAAAAAATTATTATTCTGCGCTAAACTTTGTGCTCCTATCTGATAGCATTTTTTTTTTCTTGAGCATTTAACAGTGGTGAAGTATCATGCATTAGTCCTGCCAACTCAAACTTTTCTTGGAGAGTTCTTGCTCTAGATGGAGACAACATTGTTGCTGGTAATGTGGAAATGAATTCTCTTGGACATGATTGCTCATTGGAACTGATTTTTAACATTTTCTTTTTCTTTTGCAAGTTCCCATCTGCAGTTTCTAGCAGCCCAGTGGATATTCCTCAACTCAAGTATGGTTGTCTTATTGAGAAAGAAACTAAGAATGCTGCATGGAGTTGGTTGGATGTATCAAGTCCTGTTTTTAAATGCTGTGAGAAGGTTGTTATTTTCTTTTTGAAAATAGATACCCTATAGATTATCCCAAAATTCTCTTGATTAAGCAAACCAACACTTAATGGTACAGGTTAAAACTCTACTCTCATCCCTCCAGTTCAGTATAATGAAGATCCCAGTCAAGGACGTTTCCAACTGCCTGACAAAAGGTATTGTACAAATGATTTATTTACATTTTTATTAACAATATGCCAGATTTGATTCAGACCAAATGTTGCAGTTGCAGGAATGCATCCTTAGAACACCTATGCCTAAAGCCTATACTTAGACTACTTATTTCTTGAAATCTAGGGACCAAATGCTGCAGGTATTACTGTGCATTTGGTTATTACTTATAAGAAGATTTGTCTCATGCAGTAAAGAAACATCTTTGACCCCATAATTATTATGATAATCAGTTAAGATTGTGAGGACTATAGAAGAAACTTCTTTCACTACTGGAAGGAAATACAAAATAGTCTCTCCCTCGTTATTTCTAAAAGTCAAGATTGTTGCTATGCTGATCGTGCAACTGGTCTCAACTTCAATTTTTTTATTATTATCTTTTTAAGGAAATTCCACTTATTTTCTTTTGAGGTTTGAAGATTATCTGAAGTTAGTCCCTAGGATTATTGAATTTTTGTGCATCTTGAGCTTTAAAAACATTGGTTAATGTAGCAAATGGGAAAAGTAAGGTTAGAAATCTTAACATATTTCTCAAAATTTAAGAACTAACATTTACGGAAAACTTGGGATCGACGAAATAATTTTTTCCTAAAAACTAATGATATTTTACTAATTATGAACCATCATGGGTTGGCCTAGTGGTAAAAATGGAAACATAGTCTCAATATCTAAGTAAGAGGTCATGGATTCAATCCATAATGGCCACCTACCTACGAGTTTCCTTAACACCTAAATGTTGTAGGGCATGCGGGTTGTCCCGTGAAATTCGTCGAGGTGCGCATACCCTGGCCGGATACTCACGGATATAAAAAAAAATGATCTTTTACTAATTATGGAGAAAACTTATACTATTTAACTTCAGAAATGAATAGCTGTCATATAAGGACATTGAGCCAGCTAATTCAAATTTCATGAAGATTTAGATGCGACATAACTTTTTTTACATAAGAAACGATAGAAAATTAAACAAAAGAAAGAAAGAGCAACCTAGGAGCTGTGAGTAGTGACCTCCAAAAAAAACAAAAACAATAAAGCTTTCCAATTGTGCACATTCATGGAGAGGAGGTTGTAGTTAGTAGTTACGAAAGAATTTTTTGGGAATACAAGAGGAAGTTAATTGTACATTTTCTTTACAAGAAAACCTTTCTTAGAAGATTCGTTGGCTTATTTTCAACCAAATATGCCATACTGAACCTCAAACCCCACAGTCCCACAAAATTTTAGTATGTTGGACCAATTTCAAAACGAGCAGTTTTCCACAACTGTAGTTCAAATGCAGCCTAGCTACCAAGTGAAGGTTGAGAGTGTGCTACTCGAATACGATCTAAAATGATCCCACATTCTAGAAAGAACTGGACAATGGGAAGGCTTTGTCAAGTAATGGGAAGTGGGCTAGGTCCTGTAAAAGACTTTCCAACTATAATGAATAGTTGTGGCTCAAAATCAATTGTTCCTCCTCCCTGCTGATCAAACAGTGACGCTACTTGTGATAAGCTGGTTTTAAGGCACTATCATTTGGTTCAACTAAGTCGAGTCTCTTCAGCCAATCATCTGAAGACTAAAGTTTAGATGTGAAATAACACATCTTAGTTAATTTTCTTGATCCAATCAATCAAAATGTGTTAGGATCCCAGTTACAAGGAAAACAACGAAGACCTATATTGCAATATCAATAGAGAAATTACAATATCAGTAACCTTTTGAGAGGAATCTCTCTATCCCAAAGTTCCACTGGACAAGCTCGAAATAATTTTGCTCATGTATCCCAACTCTTCCTAGCTAATTTTATTATCTCTATATCCTTACTAGTATTCTAATATTGTTTCCAGTATATCCCCTATTCATACTCCTACAGAATGTTCCTACGTTTGGCAACTGATGTAATGTTGGTTTCCTTATATCAATTTTTATCATCAAACATAGGGGATTTTTTAGTCTATAAAATGCTAATGAAAACATGAATTGTGTTTCTTCTTGTATGAACTTTTTTTCTTTATACAAGAAAGCCATGTTTGCTAGTTCAGTTCATTAAATAAGTTTTCTTTTCTTCTTGAATAATTATTTAATTTCAGGTGCCAGTGAACCTTTTGAAGCTATCTTTGTGTCTTCGAAGTCTGTCAAAGGTAATGAATTGAATCCACTTATTGTTAACCTTCATGGGGGTCCACATTCAACGTCAATATCAAGTTTCTCGAAGTCCTTGGCGTTTCTCTCTTCAATAGGATTCAACCTTTTGATTGTGAACTATAGGTAGGTTTGTTTTTTTCCCTCAGATCTAAATTTGGGTTGAATATCACCTGGATGTTTTTGTAATGGGGGTTGGGTCAAATTAATCATTTTTCAATTGGTGAAATATAATAAGCTTATATCTCAACTGGAGATATTCTCTCACGTTCATCTATTACTTGAGTCTTTATTATTCAAAACCTCATTTAAGCACTACTAGTATCTTTTGAGACAAAAATGATTGATTTTAATGACTGCATACTGGAAAAAGACATGCTTGTAAAGTGAAATTGTGGTAAGTGGAACATTATGTACTATATATCAGATATAGTGTTAGTGCATAAAGAGTGTATTTTCCTTTGGCTTCTTTGATATGATATCACAGAGGTTCATTGGGGTTCGGTGAGGAAGCATTGCAATCTCTTCCTGGAAAAATTGGGTCCCAGGTATTAATTATAATGATGAATTTAGGTTTTTTTTTTTTTTTGTGAGAATTTCTATTGGATAAAATATTTTCTTTATCTTTTATATGTTTTTTCTCAGGATGTCAATGATGTACTTACCGCATTAGACCACATTATTGACAAGGGACTTGCCAGTTCATCTAAAGTTGCAGTTCTTGGTGGTTCTCATGGGGGGTTTTTGACAACTCATTTGATTGGCCAGGTGCTGTAGTTAACAACACTTTTTTTAGTCTGCATTTTCTGAAATTAAATCCTTCGTTTGATTGATGGTTCTATATGGAATTTATAGTCTGCGTGATTAAAGGAGGATTTTGCATCTGTTGATGCTTTCCACGGTATTTTCTATAACCTAAGTTCTCTCCTGCGCTACACTTGAAAATATGATGGTGCACGCCATGCATCAGTCGACTAATCTGGGAGATATTTTGACATACTTTTTTCTCTCTATCACAAATGTTTTCTGACCTGCAAACTAAGTTCGTAGGGTGGGGTTAGATTTGATTTTCAAAATCTTTAAAATACTTATAAAAGAATACCTTATTATATTTTTTGGAAGAAGTAATTTAATAATTGCTTTTGAAAGGAAAACTAAAAGTTTAAAAGTGCTTGTAAGAGAGAACTTCGCTTAAAGCCACTTTTATGAATAAACTTCATTAACTACCATTAAAGCTATGGGGTTTGGGGCATGTGGAGTTTCTTCTCTTTTTTCATCCATGAGCGTGCGAGACAACTTAACTATTCTCATGGGACAACCACCTTATCCTACTATATTTAGATTTCAGGAAGGCAGATGGAGTTCTAAAAAGGAAATAATTTCCTTATAAACTGAATCCCTTATGTTTTCTATATGCTGCAGGCACCAGATAGATTTGTGGCAGCTGCCGCAAGAAATCCTGTGTGTAACCTTGCTTTAATGGTTGGCACGTCAGATATTCCTGATTGGTGTTATGTGGAATGTTATGGAAGAGAGGGCAAGAATTACTACACTGAAGCACCATCTGCTGATCACCTAACCCACTTGTACAACAAATCTCCCATTCTACATGTCTCAAAAGTACGTAGATTAAAAGCTAACCATCTATAATTTTATTGCCACAACCATTTTTCTTTTAAAATTCTCGCTAACTTTGGAAGAAAATAGTACTCATAGAAGATTGGTCAACAGGTTTTTAATCAAAATAAGTCGAGGTAGTCAAATGGTGCGCATGGCTTAATATTAAAATTCTTGCAAAGAAAATAAAAGTCATAAAATTTGTGGCCACAGTTTAAAATTAAGAAGTAGATATCTAGATTTTGTTTATTTATTATTGAAAAGAAAGCATAAGCTCTTCTAAGGGGAGAAGGATCTTTCATTGAAGGACTTCACCCTCTATCATCAATATCGATGAAAGCTCTTCTAAGAGGAAGAGGATCCCTGTCTTGTACTTGTGAGTGAGAATAGTTCTTTTTCTCATTTCTTAAATGTGGCGAGATTTGTTAAAAACTAAACTTAGGAAAACCCTCATAAGAAGATATCTGCTATTTAGTTAAAATATCTTTATGTGGAGTATTATATTACCAATAACTATGTTTTAGATTTCTTTTTCCTTTTTAAGACATTAGTTTGAAGGTTGTCATGTTGATGTACACTTTTAGTTTCATATACTTTCCGAGGGTACCTTAAAAGCTTTCTTTTGAGTAGGTGTTCTCCATTGTAATCTCATTTTGATTTTGCAGGTAAAAACACCTACCATTTTTCTGTTAGGTGCTAAAGATCTTCGTGTTCCATTTTCAAATGGGTTGCAAGTAAGATTTTAACCACATTCTAGTAAATTCAACACTCTTTTGATTGATTTGTGTGATTATGAAATAGCGGCTGTGTTGCTCTTGTAAACCAAGAAACCAAGAATGATTGCTTGTTGACACGAAATTTGTCTCCAATTTGTGATAGCTATGAAACTATATGATGAGGATATATATAATATGCAGTATGCTCGAGCGTTGAAGGAGAAAGGAGTTGAGGTCAAAATCATCATGTTTCCAGACGATATTCATCCAATTGACAGGTTCCACATTTGTTCTTGCATATTTGGAACACATTTTATAAATAGTTTCTGATTCTGAAAAGACAATTGTTTGGATAGTTGGTTATAAGTTAAGATTATAGTATATGATTGTTCAAGAAATAACAATTTCAACTACAACATTCTAAAAATAGAGACTATTGTCAATAGAACAGCCTCAAAACTATGCTAAAATAAAAGGATTCCAACAATTTTAGGCTGATTTTCATCATTCATGTACTTTCTTAGGCCACAATCGGATTTCGAAAGCTTCCTCAACATTGGTGTGTGGTTCAGAAAGTACTGCAAGTGAGTGACATTCCCTTTCTCACCATTTTAGCATCATTGATATCATGCTTTGTAATTATATTGTCACTTTGATCTTGGTACAAGTGATTCTATATACTCTTGTGCATGGTATTAAGACACTCATTCTCAATAAAATGATGCTTATTATTCTTCCAACATCAGTATATGGCTTTATAGTTAGTTTTTATAACTCGTTGATCTTTTGTTAGCAAGTTATTCGAGCTTACTTGCTCCACATTAGGATTGTTTGATTTTTGCAAACAATTACAATGGGGGAACAATCGTTAAAATACCGTGTGTTACTTGGAAGAGAATTGAATTGAATAGGCAAATTTGACTCACACCGCCAAAGTGCATATTGAGGCATTTGACATCAATCTAGATTGATACGTGTCTTTAATTTCAGATTTTTAATTTGATATATATTTTTACTATTTTAAATGCAATTTTATGTTGGTTTTGATTAGTTAAAAGCATAATTTTGAGTGATTATAAAATTTACAAAAATAATTTGCACAATTATATTGTAATTTTGCACCATTTCCTAATCATTCTCAAACATAGCTTGATGAGCTCCATCAGTGTTTAGAAATGTGTGATTGGTTGAATAGTTGGAATTGTTAAAATCATGTTGGGAATATGTATCTCCTCCCCCGACGTCCCTGCATGACGTTGGAGAAAATAAAATATTTATTTAATCGTTTGCCCAATGTGGTCAACGTTGACTATGGGAATGGGAAACACATTTTTGACGTTTGTACAACTTGCGTCAGAGAAAATATAAAAGAATTAAATATTAATTTCTCTTTTTTCCGACATGGACAATGTGACGTCAGGAATGTGTACCACGTTTTCGACGTTTGTGTATTGCGTTGGAAAAAATTTAAATTTAAATTTTTTATGCCCCGACGCATTAAATCATGATGTCGGGACTAGTCATCTAGGTCAATGCATAATTTACGTCGTTGGGAAGTCTCCTTTTTTGGATGTGCTTTTCGTTGACACCTATTTATCATCGGGATAGCTCTCATTTCTTGTAGTGTTAGCCTTATAATTTCTATGATTGTTTAAATTTAACATCATTCTAACTCACTTTGCTTTTATATTGCAATATTATTAATACTTTGTAATGTTAGGAAAATCTCAAACGTATGCATGTAGTGAAGCAAAAAAAATGCATTTTTTTAATGTAGGAGAGTAGGAAAATGATATACAATATTATTAATATAAAGTCCAATAAAGCCTTAAATTTTATTATTTTATATTTTAATTTGTTCTACATTGTTATATTTAACCATTTCTCAGGGAGAAAACACAATTTTATCTTCAAAATTGGTTTGGAAAATTTAAAAAAAAAACTATTTAACCCATATGTCAAAATTTAAACTTTCCTATTATCATTTGTTTTTAAAACTAAATTATTCTTATTAATAAGTTTTTTTTGTATGTGTATCAAATTAGGGGAAAAAAACCCACAACTTACTCAATAAAACCTTTTTTTTTATTGCACATGAAAGTTTAAATGATTTATTATTTGATCAATATAAAATTAAATTAAAATAAATATTAATTAAAAATATTTTTTAAAATAACAAAATAAATTAAAGTATTTAAAAGCTATATTAAAACTTTGGATTTTACTAGTGATAGTCACTTATAGAAATATATGAATATTAACAATGTCTATTATTAATAGAATTTAATAATAATTTTGCTATATGTTGCAAATATTTATCAAATTTGGTGTTTACAATTCTCCTACTAATTATTTATTTTCTTTACATATTGTCTCATTCTTATATTTATTACTTAAAAATATATTTATACAATAATTTACTTAATATACAAAATGTAATATATTTTCTTTTTTAAATTTAAAGAAAATGTTATAAAATTTAGATGTTGAAAATGTAACAAAAAAAAAAAAGACCTATGTAAAGTACTCATTTAAACTTTATGATATATCTTTAATATTGTTATTTTTAAAATTTATCACTACATACTATTTATTTATTTTAGCAAAAATATATATTAACAAAGTTTGCAGGTTGAAAATTTTTAGTTTAAATAAAGTAAGGATTGAAATTTAGTAGAAGTATTATTAATTAAATTGCCAAAAATAGGCCAAAAATGGGGTAGAAAAAGAGATTTAGGATTGATTGTAAAAAAGTTAAGATTTATGACAAATTTGAAGTGAAATGACGAAAATACCCTTATTTAATTTTACTTCACATTTGCTCTTCTCTTCCAACCTCTCTCTCTTCAATGTAGAGTACATATAGGTAAAAAAAAAACTCATTTGCAGTTCTTCTACCCTCTCAAAAGTTTGTCAACTTTCTGCATTACTCTGGTGTCGTTCATTCTCTACTCCGGCGAACATCTCACGCACTGTAGTTTGTTTTAATTTTTTTTTTTTTTAATTCGAATCGTGTTGTGTTATATGTATATATATTTGCATCTTAAATGTTTAAGTCAAATATAATTTTTAATTGTTTCAAGTTGATTTAGGGTTGTTTTAGAGATGTTTCAAAGGATGTTAGCAAGTTATTATTATTATTATTTTATCTCGCAAGCATCTCGCAAACATCTCTCAGACATCTCGCAAACATTTCGTAGGTTCTTAAATTCAAATGTTTAATCTGAAGTGAATTGATTTAGGGTGACTTTTTAACTATTGATTTTTGTATCTTGCAATATCGTAAACATTTCGTAGCTGTCAAACTTTAAATGTCGAAGACTGAATTAGTCATATACTTATTTAGGGTGTGACTATGCACGTTTTATTTAGTGTTTAGCTACTATTTTTTAATTTCGCAAAATAAGTCAATAATTTTTTTTTATGTGATATGTCAAATTCTAACTTCAAATCAGTTTTTGCAGCAATTAAAAAGTATAAGGTGGTTTAAGGATGTCACATGTTCCCATGTTAGTGCGTTACGGTGGTACATGGGATGAGGGGCGAAGAAAATACGAAGGAGGCATGTTAAAAGGCATCGTTGTCAGTAAAGAAATAACACATAAAGATTTACAGGCAGAATTATATGACCTTGCAGAAGTTGACCCTTCAAAGTTCGACATAATGATAAGATGCATATATGAGATAAAAGTGGAACACGAAGCTCCTCCATTTGAGTTAAGCAATGACCGTGATTTGAAGTTTTATCTTCTTAGTGAAAATCCATTAGAGGTCCCTTTATACGTCTCATTTGAGCCTAAAAGTAATCAAAGCAAGAAAGTGTTAAGCAAAGATTACAATTCAGTATCTGGGAGCAACCAAGCTCATAACTTAAACCCTCATCCTCCAATTGCAATGGATACATTAAATGAGAATGAAGTTCATGTTCGTGAAGTTGAAGTTGGCTTGTGTGATAACGTGATAGGGACCACTTCGGCTATATGGGAATCATATGAGTCATATGATTCGAAAGATGAGACTTTTACATGGGAGCCAGTAGAGATGAATAGTGAATCATTTGACATCCCACAACATAGAGATGCTCCTACAAAAGATTGCAAAGGAAAATCTAAAGTTCGTTACAGCTCTTCTAGCCGAAAGTTAAAGACAGACAAGAGTGATTGGTCCGAAGAAAGCTCTACAAGTGAGGAGTTTGATGTAGGACAAATATTTTTTTCCAAAAGAGATTTGTCAATGAGATTAAGTGTCTTGGCGATGAAAAAAAAAAAATCAGTTTGTAATAAAAAAAAGTCTACAAAAGAGGTTCTTTTTGTTAGATGCATTGACAACAAGTCTGGTTGGAGACTGCGAGCGATGAGATTGAAGGATTCAAATATATTCAAGATTAAAAAGTATGTCAAAGTTCATTCGTGTTCTCTTGAGGTTTTGAATCGTGACCATAGGCAAGCAAAATCTTGGGTTGTTGGAGAATTAATAAAGTCAAAGTTCAAGGGAGTCGGTCGTCTATACAAACCACGTGATATCATAGAAGACATGAGGCAAGACTATGACATAAATATGAGTTATGAAAAAGCATGGCGTGCTAGAGAAAATGCGTATGAACGAGTGCGAGGATGTCCTAAATAGTCATATAATCTATTGCTTAGATATGGTAAAGCTCTCAAACTTGCAAATCTTGGTACAATATTTCACATGGAACTTGAAGATCGTTTCTTCAAATATCTTTGTATGGTTGTTGGTCCATGTGTTCGAGGATTCTTAAACTGCATTAGACCGATTATAGTCATGGATGGAACATTCCTTAAGAACAAATACCGGGGTCAGTTGATAGTTGTTGTTTGCTTGGATGGTAACAATTAAATTTATCCTCTTGCATTTTGAGTGGTGGACAGAGAAACAGATGCTTCAATACAGTGGTTCTTAGAGAAATTGAAAGGTGCAATAGGAGAGGTGTCTAATCTAGGCTTCGTGACAGATCGGAAAATATGTTTTTCTACGGGTATTAATTCATCGGTTTTTCCCTCCGCATTCCATGGATTTTGTGTCCAACATTTGACTCAAAATTTGAATGATAAATATAAGAATGACACTGTAGCTACTTTGTTTTACAATTCATCTAGAACATATCGTGAATCAACGTTCTCAGAAGCGTGGAGAAGTATTCTTGCATTTCCTAATGATTCAGGAAAATATTTAAACGATGTTGGAATAACACGATGGTCTTGTTTTCACTGTCCAGGAAGACGATATAATATGATGACAACAAATATAGCAGAGTCCATGAATTCTATACTAAAAGAACCTAGAGATTTGCCTATTGCTTCATTCCTTGAACATGTTCGAGCTTTTCTACAACATTGGTTTTGAGAGCGTCGAGAAGAAGGCATTAAAGTGACGTCTACATTGACTAAATGGGCAGAGTTAGTTCTACAAAAGAAACAAGAACGGGCTTTGACAATGAAGGTCAACCCAATTGATTGTTACCAATTTCATGTTAAAGATTTAGATAAAGATAAGGTCGTAAATCTTCATACTCAAGAGTGCACTTGTAAGGAGTTTCAAGCTGAGCAACTACCATGCGCACATGCCATTGTTGTAGTACGGGATCACAATATAAATGTTTATAGTTTATGTGCTAACTATTACACTAATGAATGTGTGTTGGCAAGATATTCGGAGGTCGTCTACCCAGTTGGGAATTAGTCAGAATGGAAGACAAGTGAAGAATATGTACATATGACTGTCTTACCCATGAAAGTAGTCAAAAGAGTTGGTTGACCGAAGAAAAAGAGGATTTCAAGTGTCGGTAAAGCACCAAAGTTGCATAAATGTGGTCGATGTAAAGAAGGCCACAATAGATTAACGTGTACCAATCCAATTTCATACATTGAGAAGTCGAGCATACAAGATTAGTCCATGTCTTGGTATGTAGTATTAGTTTTATACTTGCTTGGTTTGTGCTTGAGTTGTTTGCATGATCACGATGTAAAAAAGGTTCCTTGTTTTAATGCAGGTGGAAGATGTTGGGATTGATGCCCAAAATCTTGTGGTTTTGTAGTTTGTAATTGTATATATTATACAAACATTTTATTTATCTAATAAAATAAAGTGTGTTATTTTATTTGACATTTAGTTGCACTAACCCACAAAACCAATAAACTAACATCCTGTTGGATCGGTATAGCAACCCTAGGGGTGGTGAATAGGGTTTAAATAAACTTTTTGACAAATAAAAAGTAAAATCAACTAATTAGATATTTTTTAAATTTAAATAAAGAACTTTGTAAACTTTGTTAAATAACAAGATTGATAAAAATATATGCATGAAAGTATGCAATCAAACTCAACCAATAAGAATACGTAACCAAAAATAAATTAAAAAATAATTAGAAAAGAGTTAGAGAAGAAGACACCGTAATTTTATAGTGGTTCGGTTAAACTCAACCTACATCCACTTTCTCAAGCACCTCTTGGGATTTTGATTGAAAATCTAATTTGGACTCTTTCCATGGATTTGAACCGAACCGATTCTTGCTCCTTTTTCGGGTTCAAGAGTAAACTCGATCCTTTCCATGGGTTAGGATTCAACCATTACAATATGTTGAAGTTTTTAAATCACACAAAAGAAAACTCTCTAAAAGAGTGAGTATACAATTTGAAGCTCACAAATTTAATCCTCAAAATACAATAAGAAGCTCTCAAGAATAAAAATTGGAAGCTTTAGAGAGAATAACAATGTTGGTTTTTTGCTTGAAGATTGTAAAGATTTAATAATCTTGTCTTTTAAATTTTGGAAAAAGTGAAGTATTTAAAAAGAGAGGAAAGATAAATTCAAAATCATTTTGGGTCATTAGATATAAGTAAAAGAAAAATGAATGGTTGAGATTTAAACTTAATTAGCCGTTAGACACAATACAAATAATAATATAATAATATGTCTTTTCAAAATATTTTGTTTAAAAAGAAACCAATAAAGCAACTTCACCATCTTTTAAAAAAACTAGCCGTTAGACACAAGAAAAAATAATAATATTAAAGTCATTTTCTTTTTAAATTCATTTTCTTTATAAAAGCCAATAAAACATAACCAAAAGCCACATTTGTTACTCCTTCATTGCTCCAAGTGGCTTTCTCTAATTGGTTCAAATTGAATGCTTGGTCGCCATGTCACCATCTCGGGTATTTTTCCGTTAAGCTTCTTTTAGCATATTTTCTTCATTTGAACTTCGATTTGGGTGATTCAAGAGGCGTTAGAATCATTTTTCCAAGCTCTACGATATGATCTATTCAAATTAATAAAATTGTCAATAAAAAATCAGATTTGTTATCATCAAAACATAAATTAATTGAATAATTAAAATAAATTAATTTGAGATTAAGGGCCAAAAAGCCAACACATCCAAGGTTATCTTATGTAACTTAATCATGTATGTGGAGACATACAAGTGGATCATGTTTAAATGATAACCTAAATGGTCTGTAGTAGTTGGATAAGACTGGATACCTTATTCTGGTGACACTACGAATACGGTCTGCTTTATAGTTGTTACAATTGTTGTAAAGTGCTACAAATGATTTGATCCTAATCATTCATGTCGAGACATTATAGCAGGGGTATTCTATACAAAGAGTTTGTATAAGATCAGACCACGAAATGAATAGTCTCTCTTATTAACATCGTTACTAGTTAATACTACATTTCACAAGATGACCATAGGTGACTTGACCTGAATCTTGAGTGAGTTGTGAACTCCTGCCTATGAAGGCAGTCCTTTGATTTGCATGAGTGAGAGTGGCCTATATCGTCGACTCAATAAGCCTACCATTTTGAGGGTTCGTTTGATTAGGGAGCTGGAAACACAACTACACAAGAAAGAATTCACTCCTTCTCTATATATATAGTAAGTAGAGAAATTGCTCTCTTAAGGGTTGATTCCAAGGCTTGAACAATGTGGCACCACACACTCTCTTGGCTCGAGAGGAGTTTAGTTATAGTGGGACTATAACTATTATTCATTAGAGGGATTGGTGGTACTTAAGGAGTTAGATGTAACTACATGGGCAAAATGATAATTTTTGGTCTAACTGTACTTATGAGCAATTTGTGAATGGTCATTGCACTGTTGATTGGTTATATCTAATGGACACAAAAATATATCTATAGTAAGAAGAGTGCAACTATTGATCTTTAGTGGAATGACTGATAGTTAATGAATAGTGATTAATTTAATTAAAGAGTTTAATTAATTAATCTCACATCATTGAGGTTTTAATCTGTAGGTCCATATGGTCCCCTTGTTAGCTCAATAAAGATAAATGAGAATCAAATTTATTTTGGTTTAATTTGAAATGTTCAAATTGATTAAAGGGAAGAAATTGTATATGATACAATAAATACAATGTATTTGATACATTATAATATAAAGTTTTTACGAGAGAAGTTAATATTTGAATATGATTCAAATAATAATAATATGAATAAGATTCATAAATAAACTATAGATTAAAAATTAATATGGATTCGATTCATATTAGAACTATAGATCATAGGAGAAGATTTAAACAATTGGTTATATTATATATGATATAAAATAAAATTAATATTATATAAGATATAATATAAATTTTATATTTATATTAATTTAAATAAAAGAATAACTCTCAAAGAATAACTATGGGAGTTATTCTACGCAATGGGAGAGGGAGGAAGTTATTTTGATAACTTCCCTCTCCATCTCTCTTCATATCTTTTGGTTAAGATATAGAAAAGATATAGAAGGGAGGTGACATATACAATCTATAAAAAAAAATCAAAAAAAAGTTATCTCTTCAAATTTGTTTTCCTTTTAAAACAAAACAAAAAAACACAGAAGCCCTACAAACTCTCTGTGTATTTTTTTTATCTTGAGGATAACAAGGAAGATTCTGTGGTGTTGTTCGTTTTGTTCATTGGAAAGTTCGAGACTTCTTGGGAGGTTCTACAAAGATTAGTTTTCTTTCTTCTTATCCTCCATAGGAGCATGTTTAGGTGTTTTTTCTGTGTTTCAAATTGAAATTCTTTTGCAAAGCGTTCACATGCTTCCGCTATGGGAATTCAATTCCTTCAGAATATGCTTATAAAATTGTGTCCTTAGTTGTTTGCAAGATCACTAAAGTCATCTCACTGACAAATCTAATTTGAAGACTTTCCTTCTCTTTTTATTTATCTTACTGTGAACATTTTATAGAATATTTACTTATTGTATTTTTTTTCACAATGTTTGTATTACTTTGCGTGTAACAACCATTTTATATGGTGTTTGGTTTTATCTCAGTGGAATTGCATGTCAATTCAACTTACTCTGGCGTTTATTTTGATTGTTATAGAAACTGGGGTTTATTTTGTTTTTCATTCCTTTTTTCCCCCTTAAAAACAGAAGCTTTAATCATAGTTTATGAAATGCATCAACAAATGGAGAAGATATGTATAACTTGAGTAATGACTAATAACTAATGACTAGTGGAAACATAGAGTAACCAAACTGTTGACTGGAGTCTGGCTGGCTTGTGGTGCAAACCGTTGACCTTGCTGTTGTTGGACATTAGCGAATCTTCTTCAGAAGGTTTTCCTGTCATTCCTTGAGTGACGAGGGCTGGAACCTAAGGAAACTGAGATTTCTCATTCTATTGGGATAAGCCAACTCCACGTTGTGTAAAGAATTTGTTTGAGGGACCATAATTGTATGAACCTAAATGTTGTATTTTCTGAAGGATTTCTTCCAATGGAGGTGGAGGTTCAGGCAGGTCTACTACAAAAATTAACATAAAATATCATGCTATTGCCAGTATTTGAAAAAGGAATGTGATGAAAGCAGAGGCATGACCCCCTGTGCCTAATATAAAATGAGATGAAAGCATTATTTCACATCCCTTTTTTTGGAGAGTTTTCTTTTCTTTTTCTTTTTTTTCTTCATATGCCATCAAGATAGTCTAACAAAATTTCAGAATCAACATGGAAAAAAGCAAACACGATTGTGTTCCCTTCTAAACATGTAAAAGGAAAAAAA
Source organism: Cucumis sativus (assembly GCF_000004075.3). Classification (NCBI taxonomy): domain Eukaryota; kingdom Viridiplantae; phylum Streptophyta; class Magnoliopsida; order Cucurbitales; family Cucurbitaceae; genus Cucumis; species Cucumis sativus. Next base: position 10,866,326 of record NC_026656.2, read on the forward strand.
ATTAGCAAAAAACTTTCATAATACAAAATGGAAAAAAGACTACTGTTTTTGTCTCTAAAAAAGATGATCATGAATCAAACAAATGCAAAAGTGCAAGGGACCATGGCAAAATGATCGAAAAAAGATCAGCATTGTGCCTACTTCCTACCACTTAATCACACAACAAGCTAGCAAAATGATTCTTCAGCCAGAGCCAAAAAAGTTGGTTGGATACCAGATTTTCAATTATATCTCTCTCACTTCAACACCTAAATTGATTATGGCTGGTTCTATTTCTTTCTCTAACCAAACCCAAATGATGTTAGCAGTAGCCCCTACAAAAAACAAATCACCTGTATAGTCTTCATATTATCAAAATGCAAGATAACCACATCTCAAATGATGCTTATGGGATTGTACATATTGCACACTTGACAATTTTTCCAAAAGAATAAAATAAAAATTTCAGACCATAAAATAACAATGGTATTCATCCATTATATAAATCTATTTATGTACATAGTTCGCAACATATACAATTCCTTCAAAATTTGCAACTAAAAGTCAATACATGGGATTGTTGGTCCATAATTAAAATGCCAATTATTTTCTAAAATATGACATGTTTTCTTGACATAATGTAGCTACATCTAAACCAGAAGCTTCGTATTTGAAATACTTAATGGTAAATACACCACAATCACTATTGTTGCGTTGCAGTGGAATGAAGTCAACAATGATAAGTGGCCAAGGTTCCTTGTGTGTTGATGATCCGCCTCTCCTAGCAAAGAATCCAGTAGTATCTAGCAAATTTGGCACCATCTCTCGAATTGGCATTAATATGCTTCTCATATCTTCGGCACTCGTAAGCGACGGAAGCGAATCCCATACCTTAACTTGACAACTTACCAAGCCCAAGCATAATAGAATCCAATGATTGCCATGGATATTGAATGGAGAGTAAATGTAATCAACATTCGCCCAAGGATCTTGAAAGTCTTCTTTTGATCCGACAACATAGTCAACCAACCGATACTCCTCCTTCTAGTGAAATGGTCGATTCTTTTTAATACATTCTTGGTATTCAGGCCACTTCGCAACTAATAGTCGCTCGAAAGAAAAAAAATACACATGCATGTATATGTATTTATGTCAGACTGAAATACAATAAGACAATAAGACAAATATCAAAAGCAAATTCATAACATAAAGTACGGTTGCGAATACAAACCATGAAGAGTGTGTCTACAGTTGTGAAGTTTTGAGCAGAAGGTATCATGGTTGTCTTAATGTTGAAGCGAATGAGAAGAAAGAGTGCATCCAAATGCTAATAGAAACAAAAGAAAACATTTAATTCGGTTCTGGGATCAAACCAACTTCCTAAAAGCTACTATTTTTAGTTAACAACCATGGTTTTACTAAGTACTCTAAACCTGTAAAGAAGAAATAATAAGAAAAGTTCTTACCTTATCCGCCAACCACCGACGACACATGAACAAGTCTCTGAAAAATTCCTTCGATTTTTTTCCGTGAAAAGTTTCACGCACCTCATCTTTCGTACGCTTGTCTGTAATCCAAACTCTAAGTCAATCTAAATGGGCGTTAGGTATTTTGTGCATAGGATCATAAATGGATGGTTGAGACTGAGAGATGGTGGTGGTTGATTTCGTAGACCGTTTAATTAAAGTTGTGAAGGGGGTTGACATGTAAACACTTGCACGCTTGCTACGTGTGGGCCGAACGTGTGGTCGTTGAGTGGATAAGGGTTCTATTTCCATGACGTCTGAATCAAAATGAGTAAGACTTTTTTCTCCAATTTCCTCGTTGAAATCGTCAACGACGTCTATTGGCTCCTCCAAACCAATATGAACCTTCTTCTCCAACACGTCGATTGTGTCATCCTCCTTGCGGTCTCCTTCAACACCCTATGGAAGGTCAAAATGCATTAGTAAGGATAATGATATAAACTAATCATCAAGATTAGTTATGTCAAAATAAAGCATTAGTAAGGATGATTTTCACCCTATTACACAACTTTGATTCCTAACCTTTTTTTGAAGTTCAACGTGTTTCACCCCATTACTTGTCTCATCCTCCTTTGGCATCCTCAACCAAGAAGGGTACCGGGTGTGTCAACATCTTCGGTCTGGGCATCATGACCTTCAAATCTCGTGTAGTCTCCTTCTTCACCCTTTGGAAATGTCAAAATGTATTGGTAAGGATAACTTTGAAAATGTTAAACAAACTTTATTTCCTAACATTTCTTTGAAGTTCAAGGTGTTTCAATATAGTCGACAACATTGATTTTAGGCTTCCACGTTCATTCTCGAGAACCGCTACTCAATATTTCAGTTTCCGAACAGCTTCTTTCATCTTAGACTTTCACTTCTTTTTCTTACTCTTTTTACTCTTTTTGCAGTCATTGTCATCATTATTAACTTCTCTTGGTCGTTTTGAATCATCATTCTTTTCAGAAACGGTGTTAGATGGATGGGGTTTGTCAAAATGCTCTTCTGAAGACATTCTTAAATGCTCCTCTTCAGACATCATCTCAATTACCGCATTAATTGTGAATTACAAAGTGGAAAAGCAAATGTAGTTAGGCAAAACAAAAAGGAACAAAGTCATGCATTTGGTAAGTTAGTTACTATTGGTTGTTACTTACCATTGGCGAGTCAAACACCTTGCTCTGTAGGCAAAACAAAAAGGAACAAATGTGTCCTTTAAGTCACTTATATAAATAGACTTTTTTTGTTCGAAGAACTTGTCCAACAACCTACTATTCCCAACCAATTGAATAGGCTCTGTTGGAGAACTTCATAAACCCGTCGTGATATTAAACTCTCTCCTACCAAAAGTGCACACAACTTCCCCTATCATGAAACTGATATGATCATTCCTTTCATCTTCCACCTCCCTTAACAATAAGTAGTGGATGAGCGGCCCATTAAAGACTATATTAAGATCCAAAAAGTGGCCAAACTTTGTATTTCTAAATAAGGTTAATTGATCTGGTTTCAATTTAACATTTATATTACGCGTACTATTTTCTAAATGAGATAAACAGCTTACTATAGCCTGAAAATGATAAGAAATGTCAATCTTGTACATGAGACCGTCAATTGATGTCGAAGTCATACTGAAGTCTGCATAAAAAATAAACAAATTAAATATAATTGCATAAGAGACTTACTAAACATGTGGATGCACTCTCATCTTGAAACTTCTACTCAAATTTTTGGTAGGTGCGAGATATGTGCGAGATAAAAAATTCAAGGCTATTACTTGCTAAGTCTAATAAAATTACTAACCCTAAACTCTTAAAGGCCAATAAACTAGCTAAACATGCATTCTAAATGGTTTAGGAAGAGTAGCACTCTCATCTTGAAACTTCAACTCAAATTTTGGTAGGTGCGAGATAAAAAATTCAATGCTAAGTCTAATAAAATTGCTAAACCCTAAACCCTTAAAGCCCAATAAACTAGCTAAACATGTATTCTAAACCGTTTAGGAAGTGTAGCAATCTCATCTTGAAACTTCTACTCAAATTTTGGTAGGTGCGAGATAAAAAATTCAAGGCTATTACTTGCTAAGTCTAATAAAATTGGTAACCCTAAACCCTTAAAGCCCAACTAGCTAAACATGATTCTAAACCGTTTATGAAGGGTAACAATCTCATTTTGAAACTTCTACTCAAATTTTGGTTAAGTAAAGGCCAATAAACATATATTGTAACACCTTTACTAAAATGAGATTCCTAGTGAGAGGTTGACAAGTTCATAAGAGGCTTACCATAGCAATAAACATGGTGAAATGACATGCTAAATAAACATGTGATAGGGGGTTGACAAGTTCATAAGAGGCTTACTAAACCAAATTGCTTGCACTCCTAAACATATATTGTAACAGCTTTACTAAAATGATTAATAGTAGTAGGAAAGCCTACATGTATGTTTAGGAACAAAACTAATTGAATCATTTGGCTTCAATTTCTCTCTAACAAATGAATCCTAAATAAATTGGTTTGACTTAGGACAAATTAATATGGGGAGCTACTTGGTTACACAAGGCAACAAAGATTGTGTTTTATTGGAACTACATCACTAAAAACATTAACAAAGTAGAGAACAACAATGCAGCTTTTGATTATAATAATGTGATTAACTCTAAAAATCATAATGTCTTTCAACATTGTTCTACTGGTAGCTTTGCTGAGTTTAGATAGGATACCAAATATGCTGGAATTCATGTTCTAAACTCCAAGGTATGTAGATTATATTTGTAGCATGCACATATATAATAGATTCTTAACCCAATTATCTATTATTACAGTACATTGTCTGTACGACATATGCATTTCTTCTCTACAAATTTAATGATATATCTAAAATGTGTCCAACAAAAAACTCATATCTCAATAGAAAACTTAAACAAAATGATTTATAAAAAAAAAAAAAAAAAAAAAAAAAAAAAAAAAAAAAAACTTAGATTTTATTACTCACTTGACTTCAAAGAGGATGGATACGACACTGCCAACGGAGAGGAGTGGAGAAGAAATGGAGAGGTCCAGTGAAAACAAAGCTGAAATCGGAAAGGAGTGGAGAAGCGTTCACCGGAGTTAAAGTCGAAACTTAAACAGAGACCCGTGGAGAAGAAATGGAGAGGTTCGGTGAAAAAGTTGAAGTCGGAAAAGAGTGGATAGTCATGGAGAAGAAATGGATGGAAGTGGAGAAGAAATTGATGGAAGAGAAGAGACGTTTACTAGAGGCACCAAGTTGAAGGAACTGCAAAAGTGATAGAGTTCAAAAGCGGGGGAAATTAAATAAAAGTATTTTCGTCATTTCACCCCAAATTTGTCTTAAATCTCAACTTTTTTACAATCAATTCTAAAACTCTTTTTCTTCCCCATTTTTGGCCTACTTTTGACAATTCTCCAGTTAAATTTACTTGGAAAAACAATAATAAACTTGGAAAAGAGAAATAGTTGATGGGATTGGAATCGATAAGAAAAAGGAAAAATATCATAGTATTTAAAAGAAAAAAAAGTAATATTAATATTATTATTATTTATAAAGGGGCCTCAAAGTAAAAGAATGAAAGAAATGTGTTCTTCTTCTATTGAAAGTAACCCAGTCGATTGTTCGTCCGATTATTTCTCCATCAGCCGATGGAAGCCCATATATTTAGAAACCCCATATATACTACCTATCTACGCAAGATGACGCCGGAAAACCGCTCAGGCTGAAGCTTTGTTAAAATATATATATGTATCTTTTTTATTTTATTGTGGACAACTTTGTCCTTTTACTCCACAAAGTTCTAATAAATATATGTATCTTTCTCATCTCCAAATTTATTTTAAATTTTGGCTTTTTTGTTTTATAAAAAAACATTATTCAAATAGGTTTAATCTTTTATTTTTAATTATTATAAGCCATTTTAAATTAGCACAAAGTTTCCGACAATCACACCTTCTTAAGGAAGACTATTTTTTTAATTTTAAATATCATATAATTGTTTTAAAGAATCAAACTTTTCAAACAATTAAAAATTTGTTTATTTCAATCGGTTTTTTATAGATAGAAACTAAAATTTTACTATAATTTATAAATATTTTGTTTGATTTTATTATATTTAAAAATGTCCCTCACTTTTTATTAATAATAGGAAAAATGAATATTTCTTTTCTCAAAATAAATTCCAAAATCCACCGTTATAAAGAGGTGTGTCTTTTAGAACAAATTTGGAAGTTGATTACTGAAAATGTCTTTCAAAATGCATAATCCAAATAATTGTAACCTAATACTTAGGCTTGAGAAAGGACCAAAATATCTAAGAAAGTTGGAGAAGATATGAAATTGAATGCAGGTTTGGTGATCTTTCACATGCAAAGATGTAAACTTTTTCCCACTAATATTGTATCATGTAAAGATATATCTAAAAGGGAAAAAACTCATACGAGTTTGCAAAGAGTTAATTAAAAAGTCATTTATATATAAATATATAGATATGTATGTATAATTAATAAGTAACCAACAGCAGCAGCACTCAAGATGGTTAAAATTCTTTCGGAATTACTCCAAGAAAAAGCAATTCCAAAAGAACCTTAGAAGTGAAACTTGAAACTTTCCTTCAATCATGGTGGGATCTGTTTTCATTTCACAGTTCATATCAATTTCTGAAATGAACTTTTCAAGTTAGCCATGCTATTCCTAAACCTACCACAAATTACTGTTGTGGTTCCAAGAAAAGAACAAGTAACAAATAACAAAAAAGAAAAATCAAGAGTGCAACCTTCGAATTTGAATCTCATTTACAGAGAAGAATCCATGTCCATCCCTTTTCCCCCTCAGTAAGCTCTAAAATCCCATTTCATATAAACATGACAACCAACCCCTCCTACAGCAGAGCTCGGTCGCTGAAACATGTTGAAAGAATCCAGTTTCTCATAAGACTACTACTTTACATTCCCTCATTTGTATGCCAAGAATCAACAATGTCTTGTAACTTAGCTTTCAAATCTCCCCAATGCATCCTCTCAAACTCCATCTTGGATTCAGCTACCTTCACTTCCACCATTAACAGATTTGAAGTTATTTCCAAAGCTTCAACCACCAATATCATTCTCCCTTTCCCTAACCCAATTGCCCCGCTTTTCCCTTTCTCAACTCTATAACCCAATTCTCCACCAATCTCTCTTACCCTTTCTTCCACTTTCTCCATACCAACCCCTGTTGTGAATCTCTTTTTATTACAATCTGTTGTTTCAAACAACCCAGACAGATCTAAACCAGAAGACATTGAAATTATATCAAATGCATTCAATCCAGAAACACCCAATTCAGATTTGTAATTACCCAATGAATCAAATAAGCTCCTGTTGCTAATTTGGGGCTTTGAGCGCAATGATTTCTTGTACCATGAATGTTGCATCAATGCCTCAATGCTCATCCTTGTATGTGGATTTGGATCCAGTAATTGGAAGATCAAATGTCTTGCTGGCTTTGAAATTGAATCGGGAAATTGATATTCCCGGCGATAAACCTTCTTGTACATAGCGACGAGGTTGTTATCGCTGAATGGAAGATGACCGGAGAGTAAAACGAAGAGGATAACACCACAGGACCACGCATCGGCTTTTGCCCCATCGTAGCCTCGCCGGGAAACAACCTCTGGCGCGGTGTATGCCGGAGTTCCACAGGCGGTGTGAAGCATTCCGTCTTTGATCTGTTCCGGCAAAGCGGAGAGACCGAAGTCGGAGACCTTTAGGTTACCGTCTTCATCGAGGAGGAGATTTTGGGGTTTGATGTCGCGATGAGCAACGCCGTTTTGATGACAAAAATGGAGAGCAGAAATTAATTGTTGAAAGTAACGGCGAGCGGTGGACTCCGTTAAGCGACCACGGCGGAGGAGTTTCGCGAATAGTTCACCACCGGATGCGTAATCGACAACGAGGTAGATCTTCGTTTTCGTCGCCATAACTTCATGGATTTTGAGGATGCTGGGATGGTGCTGAAGGCGTCGCATCACGGAGATCTCACGTACAATGCAGGGTTCCATGGCGGCGTCGATGGTTTTGTTCTTGTCGATGATTTTGACGGCGACAATGGAGTTATCGGCGAGAGAACGAGCTTGATAGACCTTGGCGAAGCTTCCACGGCCGAGGAAACGGCCTAATTGGTACTTTCCAAGGAGAGTGGCGCCAGTAGGCGGCGGAGGGAGCGGCGGAGGGGTGGGCGGACCACCGGACTCCATGGCGGAAGATCTGAAAGTGAAACCGGAGAATAGAGAGGACGGCGGTTTTGTTTTCAATTAATGGAAGAGGGTTTTTATAGGCTCGATTTTTCAAGTTCTTCTTCCGATTAGGAGATTCCAAAGGTTCAGGAGCTTTTTGTTTTAATTACCCAAAATACCCTTCTCTTTTTTACCATTATTGACTTTTTTGCTATTTTTTTAAGGTCACTTTCGACAAAACTGTGGGGACACCTTTTGTTTTCACCAAATTAATTTATACATTTTCCGTTTTCCTTTTCCTTTTCCTTTTCCTTTTCCTTTCTATAATTAATTATCATTCCTTTTCTAAAAAAGAAATTAGAATAAGGAGAACCGAATTGAATTGAGTTGTGCGGCTGACCTTATTTCTTTTAAGCTTTATATCACTTCTCTTACTCGTCTTCATTCACTTCTATCACAAAAAAAAATTTAAAAGATCACCCAACATCGAATTGTTTAAGCCAAACATGCTTAATCTTAAATTTCTTATAATTAAGTCACTCAACTAAGGAGGAAGATAAATTTTCTAAGCCTTTCTTAATCTTACTTTTACGTCTTCATAATCTCTCTCATTCACATCACATGTGTTATCGGTTCATGTCTCTTTCCTAAATTTGAGAAGTTACATAAATACTCTCTTCTTCTTTTAAAACCACCACATCGGTATCTCCAAAACTCTTTTCTTATAGGTGAGCTCTCTACTCCGAAAATATAAATTTAACGTTGTTGTCCATGGAGATAAAGTACAATTGCATCAACAAGTTTTTTTTTCTTCTTTTATTAAAAAATTAGGTTAAAATAAAAATTATAACATTAGAGTTAAAGATTGTGCTATAAGTCTCCAACTTTAAATATTTTGTACAATAAATATTAAAAATTTCAAAACTATGGACCTTTAAGTATATGCAAACTTAACTTATATTCCATTGAGAGTCGACCATTTAAATATAAAAGCTTTTTAAATAAAATTATTATATTTATCAAGAAGAAACAATAATTATAAATACAGAGAATAATTTATAAAAAAAATCATGACCTCTCGGAAAAATTATTTTTAAATAAAAAAGTGACAAAACTATTTTTACTCCCCAAAACAAAATCAGTAGAATTGTATATTGTATTCAATGAATAATAAATACAAATAGAAAATCAGTAACATGTTCTAAATAAAAAAGAAAAAAAGAAAAAAAATTATTAATGAACTGAAATAATATGTCTTCAATAAAATAAAAAGAGTTATATGTTCAAATGTTTATCTCTAGGTGTTGTTGAACTTAAATAATCAATGGATGACTAAAAATAATGCCTAACTTGAAAATAAAGGAGGGAATTTAAACACGATTGTATATGTTAATTGAATGATTTTATATGGAAATAATTATGTTTGATATATATATATATATTGAAAAAGAATTAGGTTTAAGAATTGAATATGGAGAAAAGACATATACTTATAATTAAAAAAATCAAATATAAGAAAACATGTCCAGTCTTGTGAAGAAAAGACAGAGAGGATATAGGAAAATATTTTGCTTAAAGTGGCTACCTTTTATGAAACTTCTATCTTTAAATTAGTTTATTTAATTTACATAATAAAAGTATATAAGGCATCTACTCTTTTTGTTTTTAATTTTATTTTCTACAACACATCAAGTATATATATTTCTTCTTTTCTTCTCTTCTTACACAAACATAAGCATCTAATATAATATTAATTAACTGGCAATCACTAAGAAATTAATTGCTTTAATTTTGGTCCAAGATGCTAAGTGAACCGTTGGACCCACCAACTATTGTATTTGATTATGATATATTTTATCATTATATTTATAATAATAATAATTAATAATTATTATTACAGATCAGAAAACTATAAACTTAAATAATCAAATATATCAGCATGAATATGTACAACTTAATTAGCATAATGTTTGTTGGTTTGGAAGTTAGAGTTTTGATTCCTCACTTCAAACTTTAACTTAATATTTTTAAAAAAAAATCAATAGATAATCTAATTTATAAGTTTTTAAAAAGAAACAAACTCATTGTCAAAAAAGTTTTGACTATTTTCTATTTTAACAGCCTCCCAGCAATCAAATTCCACCTTAATTACCTTTCAATTGCAAGGAGTGCATCAGCTTCTAGGATCCTGATATTAGATTATAGTAATAATGTATTCCTTTCCTACGAACAAAAGACACACAACCTAGATGATAGCATATAATATCCACTCTAAATCTTGATCTACTTGTCATTGAGACTTGAGGGCTCCATGCAACATTATAATTGAGGTTTCATGAGTTGGTCGGAGAAGGATCTCAACTCATTATATGCAACAGCCACCACAACTGATCTCCAAAGTGAGGATCGGAGAGCTACCTTTAGAGGGAATGAGACCTCCTTCTGCTCATGCAAAAGTTCTCAATGGAGGTAACAATAACACCAAGTATCCCCCCTTTGCTCTAGGAAAATAGTAGTTTTGTTGGTTTCCTAAATTTATCAAGCAATTGAAGTGAGCTTATATACAACTTTTGAGCAAAAACACGTGATCCACCAACCAATCTCAATGATTTTAAGATTTCAAGAATATGCCCCTCATTATAAAAGATATTAAGTTTGTTAGACATAAAATAATGGGACCATGAATTTGTTGTAGCCTTAAAAGATGGGTTGAGGGTCTCCTCCTTCTCCTTGCATAAATCACGTGGTGATTCACAACGTTGTATTCTTATAAAAGCTAAACTAACCTTATTGAGATGAGTTCATCCATAAGGTTTAAAAAACATACGCTATAAAAAGAGTTTATAATTTTTGTTTCAGACCATAGTTTCTTTTTACGTGGATCATGATAATTTTTCTTTAGCCAATTTTAAAAAATTTCATATAATCTACATTATATACTTTTGCCATATTTATGCATAGCCATTTTTTCAACTGAATATTTCTTTTGGTTTATTGAAATTGTGAGAGTAGTGTTGATGCAAAAAAAAAAAAAAAAAAATCAATCGTAAAATTTGTTTTTATAGGGAGATTCATCTGAGCACGAGTGTGGCGTCTAACCACACACACTCTAACGCAGAAGTAAATTTAGTGTGTCAGTGTAGCTAGATAGTAGAGAAAATAGTGAATATTTAGGTGTACCTTCAACCAATGGTTATGGTCGGTTATATAATATGGTGATTTGTAACTGATGCTCGGAACACAATTGGGCCCACTTGAACTTCTACTATCGTTGAGCTGATAATCAATGGACAATTTCACTACCATTATGACAAACCCATGAATGCTTCTAGTGGTTTTCTTTATATAACACATTGTCCATTCGAAATCCGAACAGTTTCACATTCAATGACTAAGAGGTTTCTTAGGGAATTTTATGAGTATTCTTTAATTGATACTACCCTAAGAGTACTTTCGGATGTGGGTTCTCCTGTTAGGAAGCTAGGCTATCCTTAGAGAAAAAATAATAGACAAAAGAATTAATTATATATATTGTAAAAAGTAAAAAAGGCGGCCCCCATTTGGTAGATATATACACAACAACAAGCGGTTCCGCGTAGTTTCGAAGGAGTCACGGCTTGTTTAAAAGAAAAAAAGAAAAGAGGCGGAGTGAGAGTTCACGAGGACGGTGGTGATAATGGTTATGCAGTAATACAAAAAACTTGACCCAGGGCCAAATCCGTAATCTGGCGTTTCATTGCTATCCCTCTCTAACAAGAGTCCCAAAATTTAAAGAGCTGGATGGTGACATGGCTGCTGTTGGGTGTCAGTAAGGTTGGTGACGTGGGTAAGGAGACTGTCATGATTTAAGCAATTTGGCGGCGTTGGAGATGCCACGTGGAGATACAGTTCACCTATCTCGGAGAAAGTGATGTGAAAGCCTAAGCCTAATTGAGTTATAAGTTGACCCAATCATCCTATTTTGATCACTTCCTCCCAAATTTTGGTTCGCTGTACCTTTAAATATATACATATGAAGTATTCGGTTGGGATAAATATTTAAGAATATTCCCTTAATTGGTACCCCTCTCGCCTTTCCACCCAAAATATACAATTCTTACTTTTCCTTTTCATTTATCTCTAACCTTTTCAAAATTCCAAAATTACCTTTCAACTTTCTTAAAAAAAATTCAAAACCTAGGATACAAACTTTACCCAACATTTGGCGTGCAGTTTGAAATCAAATGTCTCGAAATTAAATGAATATGAGCTTATTTGATGAGATTCTGATGCTTGAAAGTTACAACATATATGTTTATTTGATTGGATTCTGATACCTAAGAATTACAATAAATGTCTGGGTGTAGGAATTGAGTGTAATAATTGATAATCTTAATTTCTAATGTTTGTGTTTGTGGTGCTAGTTTTGAACTCTTAGGGTTAGTTTTTTTTTTTTGTTAATTGTACGATATAAACTTATTATGCACAAAATATTTAATTGATTTTTTTAAATATTTTGTACATATAATTTAATTTTTTGACTTATTGATTTTTTTGACAATAATGTAAAAACAAAAAAAATAACATTCAATAACAATAATTTTAATTACAATTGCATTAAAATGAATAGTCTAATTAGGAATATTACAAACTATTCACAAAGTATAACAAATTATGTAATCGGATAAAGTTTACAAAAGTTTCAGTTAAACAAAAACATTAAAAAACGTATAATAGCTAGGTTTCAAAATAAGCATAACAAAAGGGTCATGCAAAAGCGAAAGTAAAGTAGAATTTAGTGATAGTTATGGTTGTCTTTCTATGATGCACCAACGATGTAATATTTAAACTTAAATTGCTTTTATCAAAAGAGTTTTAAAATCCAAATAAGTCATAAGTTTTCTAGCTAAAGTGACCAAAGAAAAAAAAATAAAAAATATATATTTAAATCCTAATTTTTGTAAGCTAGGTATAACATGCTCTTAAATTTTAAAATTATGTATAATAATGTGTTTTAAAATTTAATTATGTGTCAAATATATTCAAATTTTTAAGCTTTTATCATTTATTTTCTTCGAGTTTTATTAGGAAAGGGGATTCATACTTTTCATATACAAAAAATGATAAAACAATGATGAAAAAAAAAAGTTATAATGTATTCATTTATTTTTATTGTTTGAATCAAAATGTACTATTTTCTATTTTTTATTTGAATAATAAAAAAAAATCTTTTTATTTATATATATATAAAAGAATTTATATATGTTCGCTTAAAACAATAAAAAATTACACTAACTATTTTGACTAAAACAATCTTATTTAATACATGAAATTATAAAAAGAAATTAATCTTTTTTTAGTTAAACTAACTTAAATTATTTCAACTTTTAATTTATTTGACTTGTTATCTAAAACTTACTGTAATAATTTTAAAACGCTCATGAGTTTACATCATGGTCTTGGCATTAAATGTCAAGCCAAAGAGCAAACACTCCCTAAAAGTTTTGTTTAAAAATTAGTATGAACTAATAAAAAGTTTAATAAATATTCTTTGACTTAAAAGCTTTTTTTAAAAAAATAAATACTCCAAGTTTTACACAAAATTTGTTAGCATTCAAAATTTAAAAGAAATTAAAACTTTATGGTAAAACGTACCTTTAAAATTTCATTAATATGTCGATATTTTTATCAATAGACATGGTTATTTATTTAAAAGTAATAAAAATATATAACTTACTAATTTAATTTTTTTATAAATATCCATCGAAATTGAAATTCTTGTAAAATTAACACTTCAATATATCCATCAATATCGATATTTTAGACTTTGGTTAAAACATAAAATTTCTCAAAATTTGAAAAAAAATATTCTCTTCAAACACAAAAATAATAATTAGTCAAATAAGAAAAAGAAACTAATATGCATAGATCTACCAAACTTTTACTATTTGTTAATAATAAAATACATTTTTTATTTAACAATTAACTGTACAATAATAACTATTGAGATTGATTGTGTTTGTTATCTATCATTGTTAATAATCAAATAAATTTAAAACAATAGTTTTAACTTAAATTTTTTATTTTTATTTTGGTTGGTGATAAAATTGGTGTAAAATTTGAAGAAATGAATTTTTGTTTTGAAACCTTTTTTAGCTTAAAGTATTTATGAAAAATTTGAATAGTTGTGGAGTATTTTTAAAACAACATTGTTGTAATTTTGCCTTTTTCTATAACATGGGGGAAGGAGGTAGCCCAACTTGTAACATAAAATATATTTTGTGTTAGTTAAAGACTTTGATTCCCCAAGTGAGTAAGAGAAGTAATTAATAAAAAGAAAATTGAAAGTATAATAATATATATATTTTTAGTTCCTCTTTCAGATTATGAAAGGCATGGTATGTTTGGCATTTTGCTAGCAATTACTTGGGCCTATAATAGTTACTTGGGCTACATATTCTTCATGCATGTCCTGTTAGGTATTTGATAAGGCCTTGGTCATGGCCAATATTAAGGTCGAGAACACTTGCTTGAGCCTTGTCCACAATTTTCTTCTTAGGTCCATTTTGGTCCTAGCTTGTTACCTTCAACTTGGATCATGCTCTCACATTCTCGCCAAAAGTCAGTTCCAAAATCAACCATAACATTAGTCACTATTCCTAGGTTAAGGATCGCTTAACATTGGTCTCTGTTTTGGATAATTATAATGAATAACTATTTAAAAAATAATAATTAAAAATATAGCAACATTTAAAAAAATTATAAATATAGCAAAACTATCGTTAATAGACTTATATCGCTAATAGACTCGTTATGGTCTATCAGTGATAGACCAATATTTACAATATAGTCTATCAGTGATAAACTTATATCATTGATAGAATTTGACAAATTTTGCTATATTTGCAAATTTTTTAAAATGTTGTTATATACTTAATTATTTTGAATCTAATTGTTAAATTTGCAACTATCCCTTTTGTTTTTGAGATAACCATCCGAATCACAAAATATTGGATAATAATTTATTTCTATAATTCATGATATATATCTATAATAACTATTTGAATTCAATTTTTTTTGCTACCCCTAAAATAATGGCTAATATAATTTTATCATTCTCTCTTTCATACAGTTTTACATAATATTTATTACTATTTTGTTATATAATACATCCTATTTCTAATAAGAATTTGAATCTACATTTTATAACAATTTTAAATTCTATTATACATTCATATCTCATGGGAACATAAATTAAAATTTAAGAATTATTTATTTGCTTTAAAAATATATAAAAATACGTATTCGTTAATTTTATCATCCCTAAGATCGTGCTAAGATTATCCACTTATTTTCTCAAAACATTTATCATCCATAAAACCATGCTATTCAGTTGATATTTCTAAAGTAATGATAAATAACAATTTGAAATTTGAAATTTTATTAGTTTTGGTATTTTTTATAACAACGAAAATATTTTATTAGTTTAATTTGTTTTGACAATTTTTAAATTTATTTATTTATTAACAAAAAATAATAATAAATTCAATTTATTCCAAAAAAAATTATTGATCTCCTTAAAAGTATTTTTATGGTTAGTAAATAAATATATTTCATTAACCTACCTAAAAATACTTTTTGGAAACTATAAGAAAAGTATCCATTTGAATATATTTAATTTGTATCATTTGTTTTATTTTTTATTTCTTAATTTAACAAAAATCGATTTATTGATTAAATTGGCCACATTTGATTGCGTTGATTTTCTATAGAGTTACAATATATTTGTACATACTACATGACAAGATTATTTTTTTCAAATTAGTTCCACAATATTTGACATAATGTATAACATATGTTGCTAACACAATTACATTGTAATTTATGATTTTAAATAGTGTGATAATCCTAATATTCCTTTTTATACGTAAATGACAAGAATTTCATGCAAGCTATTTGGATGTCCAAAGTTGAATTGTAATTTATGAAGTTGTTATGTTTATTACTAGGTGTTTAGAATTTCATTTCACGAGGAGACGCACGATGAGCGACTCAACAACACGCCTCCATTTGGTCGCATGAAGTGACCTTTGGGGTGGGACATGACATTAAGAACTTTTCACTTATACATTAGGTAAGCTCTACTCTTTTAACAAATTTCTCTCTTCTTACTAAAAACACAAGATATATCTTTTATAGATTTACACATTTAGCTCATGGCATCAAATTATGATTGTGTGGTCCTTATTTTTACACAACATTTTCACATCAATACAACTGACAAAAGTACCTACCTAACCATCTACCTGTTATAGGCCCCCTCTGTTCAGCATCATTCTATGTTTCTCAACCATAATGAAACTTATAAATGTAAGAGAAAACTAATAGAGAAATCATCAAACGAAAATACAAATTGCAGACTCTTCAAAGAAACTTACAAATGTAAGAGAAAACTAAAAGGGATGGGTCATGAGCGGGTCAGTTGGTCGGGTCACGGGTCGGTGTTCGGGTTTGTAGGTGCCTTATCGTGTCTGTCCTCTATTTTTCTTTAATTTTCAACTTTTCTCTCACCCAGTTGATGAAATTACATCCTAATTTCAACTATTTCAACTCCATAAAAATTACAAACTCTTTGCTTATAAATTAAGCCACAAAAGGGCTAATTGCAATAATTATTACAAACAACAAACTTAATTTAATTTGTCAAAACCATAATATATCCATTTTAGTTAAACTTACAATCTATCTAAGAAATTGACAAAACTCACCCTATGCAATTGAGTAAAATTAAGCATGCTCTGATACCACATGTTGGAAACAGTAAACATACGCAATGGAATAAAGATTAGATTTTACTCTAATTACAACTAAACACTTAAGTGATTAACATGCATTACAACCCTTAAATGGGTTAAAAGAAAAACTTACCTTTGTTGCTTTTTTTATTATTGTAATCTTCTCATGTGCTCTTCACAATCTCCTCACGAAATCAAAGTCGGACTATCACTAGTGTTGACCTGCTATTCTCCGAACTTAGAACCGAGTTGTGGGACTCGAACAGTGTAGAAAACAGAGAGAAAGATGAATTTAGGAGGATGAACTTGGCTTTTAGAACTTGTGGAGAGAAAAGGAATTTTGGTTTGATTTTGCAATTCCAAATTACAAAATCAATTTTAACTAAAAACAACACTAATTTTTCATTTCCAATTCATTCATTTTATAAGAAAACTACATGCAAAAATTGCATGCAGTGAGCTTACATTCTCCACACTTGGCATATCACCAAGTAGGTGTCTCACGTGCATGAAGTCATTTGTTAATTACATGCAATGTTCTTCCAAGGGTAATATGGTAATTTGACATTTAAAAATATAAAAGTCAACATTTTGATTGACTTTTTACCATTTTATCCATCTTGACTAATTTCGACCTCTCGTGTATGAATCTGCATTCATTTTTCCAAAATTCAAAACGTATTTGAATATAAAATTGGTCAAAGTTTGAATTTTCACATTTTGACTTTTTACATCTTTGACATTTTTTATCAATTCCAAGCTTCCAAATATGAATTCCTATTTAAACATGAAGCTCTATCTTAAATTATAACCGATGACTATATCAAATATATTTGTCGATTTCTCTCTTTTTACCTAATTCGAACAATTCAAATTATTCCATCATAATGTTCTAAGTTGATTCTTTATAAGCTAGCGGGGGAACCTAATGGACCTATAGATCATGGGCTCCAACGATCCACAATTAACTGGCTAAACTCTTTTAGACAGAGTTAATCAATTTTTGTTAACTAATGAATCATTCCACTAAAGTCCCATAGTTGCATTTCCCTCACTATATATATATTTGTGTCCATGTGATATAACCATGATAAAGTAAGTTAATCCTTCACAAGTTGTTCATAACCTCGGATGGGTCAAAATACCATTTTACCCCCGAGAGTGTATCTTTCTCCTTAAGTCTCATTGATCTACTATTGAACAATTGGTTTTAGGTCCAACCTACCTATAAACCAAATCCCTCTCAGACCAATGAGAGGGTGGGGTCCTTTGTTCAAGATCTGAATTTAGTCCTTAAGGGAACAACCTATCTACTAATCCTAAAATGGGTAGAAGCGAATTCCATCTTGTACCCTATATCCCTAGCTATCCACCCGATCTTACCCCTAAAATGGGAGGTTTATTGGGTCAGCGTCATTAAGCTGCCCTCACATATGCAGATCTAAGGATAATTCCATATGAACAGAAGTTCATAATTAGCTTAGGATTAAGATTAAGTTACATTGGTTGTCTATAAACAAAATAGTTGGTTTTATTAAAGTCAACGGTGTTATAACCTAAAAGCGATTATTTCTATAGTTCCAGTCTTATGTAAACTCTTTATATAAGATGCTTCCACTTTCATATCTCTACATGAACGATTTAGTATGATATCGTTTGTACTGACTACAAAGTGGGTCGCATCTATAGTGTTTCCAGTATAACGTGTCCAACCGTATTCGTATATTATAGACTATTTAGGCTATATACTCAAACTTGATCCACGTTTATGTATCTACATAAAGTTCAAGTTTTACTCAATAATAGCCTTAAGACCTTTGTTTATTAGCTTTAAGATTATAGTATCAATAACGATTTTATTGAATAGAATATGATTACAAACTATGAGTTTTAGGACATAAATTCCAACACAACTAACTTTTCATACGATCGTTTAACTTCCTACACGATCATTTAACTAAATAGTCCTTCAAAATTTAATAAAAACAGAATGATAATGATTTTGAACAAATCATTCAAATATTATAACAAAATTAAAGTCGTTAATCTACATATTGGCAAGAAACAATAGTACCCCACCTCCCCAAACATCCTCCACAAGCAAACAAGATCAAAACAAGAAGTCAACGGTGATAAGCTTTTGTTTCTCTCTCTAAACTATGAATCAACTAAATGAGAGAGAAGTAAAGAGAGAATCAAACCAATGTGACGCTTACAGTGACGACGGACTAGAGAACAAGAAGCCATAGAAAGGAATTAATTATAGGTTAAATAAGGAATGATTCAACCATTGAGAGAAGAAGAAAAAATGTAAAAATAAAATTAAAAAAGAAAAAAAGAAGAAGAAGAGAAAAAAAAGATAGGGTTGATTGATGAAGGAAGAACATAGATGTTATGGGAAGGAATCACAAACCCTTGATTCTTGGCGATTGTAAATCCTCCTCTTGAGTTGAATAATAAACCCCGAGAAATATATTTTTCAGGATAAAAAAATATACCCATCAACCAAACGTGGGTTTTATAAGTCTATATTCATTCCCACTCTCTTTACCCACAAACCAAACGGCCCCTTATAGAACATACATGTATTAATGTCTATCATCGATAGAATCTGAAATTTTGGTACATTTTGTAAATATTTTATCAAATTTGTCATATTTCAAAATGAAAAATTGCATCTGATGATAAATATTTTTAGAAAAAGATGGTTCATAACACATTCTTTTAGTATATTGTAAAGATACATGCTATCTACGTTTAAAGTTGCAATTTTTACAAATTTTAAAAAATAGAACGATATGGGTCGGACTTTTTTTTTTTTTTTTTTGGTATTTTTTCAAACTATCCATTCACGGTTACCCTTTCCATTTCATTTTCTAAGTTTAACGAAGGCAAAAAAGAAAAAATCAGCAGCACCCATCTAGGTTTATCCCTTGCGCGCGTCGTCACACTCACTTTCGCGCCGCAGATCGCGTCTGCCCAGTCGTCGTCCGCCCGTCGCCGCCGGCAAGCTTTTGTATTTTCTTCTCCCTTTATTTCCTTCACCCTCACGGTTTTCTTCAACTACACAGCACCCCTGTCGTCCTCAGCTGTTGCCTCCCTGGCCGCCGCCGCCGGATTCGTGGTTGAGGGTAATGTTTATTTTTATATCGTGGGTTTTCTTAAAATTTCTTAAATACCCATTTAGTTTTTGTCTAAGTTTTAATATTCTCATAATTGTTTTGGATAATTAGGTTGATTTGAAGATTTTCAAGGTGTTGTCCAAGGTGATTAAGGTTGTTTTAGCAACTTTTTGGTAAGTATTAAGCTCCAAAATTCTTTTTAGATGTTTGGATTCACTTATGTTTCTGTCTATCTTCTTTTTTGAGGATGCGAGGGTCTCTAAAATCTCAATTTAAAGAAGACTTCTACACTTTTTGACTGTAATCTTTACTCGTATTGCCAATTGAACTAAATATGACCACCAAATTTGGAGATTTTTTGTACTAAAGTTCCTATAATTGGTAGAGTATTGCTCAACTTGAACTTTAAAGAAGGCTTTTACTATGTTTTTATACTTAAATAGATTGGAGATGTTTTTGTACTTTATTTAAGCCTGTGAGATAATATTATAACATATACATTTATTCATGCTTGTGTTGCTGAAACTTTGAAAGAGAGTGGACAAAATGGACACTTATAAGAGTTTGATGGGTCTTCTTAACTTTACAAGTGTTCATTCAAAAATAGATTTTGAGTTGAAGTCTTTTTAATTATAATTACTATGAGATACTACTACCTTCAAGTGATGAAAGAAATCAGGGAGACATTAATGAAGAATATGGAGGTTCAGTTTGTAAAATGGAGATGGATGAAGAATGTGATCGAGTTCCGTTTGTGAAATGGAGATAATTATTTTAGTTTAAATTGTGAGTCAAATTTTAGCAGCAACATTGTTCAAAGTAGGAATGGAAAGTCGATGTTGCTTTGCTAAAGGACACACGTAACATGTATCATGACTATGAAGTATAGATCCTTCATACTTGTCCCAAACGCTGACGCCAAACAGAATTGGACTTTACATACCAGAGCATGTCTTTCAATACATTTTGTAGAACCTTCATCTTTGTTCATGTGTGAAAACTGGAATGGAAAGGAAATAAAGGCCGTTGACAAGTTCAAACTTCCTCATTGTTCTCAATTTTAACGTGTTCTGAATGAGGCAATGATCATTAGAGAAGATAATGGAGTAATGTGGAAGGATCCTTAAGCAACGCACTAATGAATAACATATTATAGGCAAATTCTGTAATGAAAAATATATCACGCAAGCAAACATCTGTCTGGAAGATGATATCACCCATGAATTCAACTATAAACCAAGTCTGAAGAGGGAGAACTAACTAATTTATTTTGAGTAGGTCTAAGGTTAACAAATAAGGAATGATTGTAGCTTACATGATTGGACGCACCAGAGTCGAGAACCCATACAACATAATGATTATGCTTAGACATAAGAGTAGGGAGACATGTACCTACTACATGAGTGGTTTCGTTCTTGATGTTACTTGCAGATGAGATTGTAACATTTCAGAAGTTGTTAGTACTGATTACCGTTGAGGGGCACCGGAAAAGTTGATTGATTCGTCTTTGGACCATCATGATCCTTATCGAATCTAGTTTAGAAAGATGTTGTAGAGACAATTGCTTTATGATGAACAGATGAATTATTGTTGTTGAATTTGTATCCTGGTGGATAACCATGGAGTTCGTAACACTTACCAACAATATGACCCGTTATACCACAATTCAACGTCCTCCACTTTTCTTCTTGGATTTATCAGAGTTGCTGTGTTTTGTAATATCAGATCTTGCTGTGTTTTGTAATATCAGATGTTGCGATTAAAGTGATCATCTCAATTGACGAAGAGGAATATCCAATAGAAGGTTGTCTCTTCTCTTGAATTATCAACAAGAATACCTTGTTGATAGCTAGCAAAGGATCGGTCAAGAGAATTTGAGCACAAATTGAGCATGTGATTCATTCAGTCCCATGATAAAAATCATAACAAACTTAGAATCGAGAAACTCCAATAATTTCTTTAATCTGCCACATGTGCATTCATCAGGAGGCTGGTATTCCATAAGATTTTGCCAAATGGTGGTAGTTTTAGCATAGTAAGCTTCAACAAAAAGTACTTTGCAAAGTCATAACATTTCCTTTGATATACATTGTGCAATTGACATACATGAGGACCATTGGACCGATGATATCACTCCTTCAAACCTGCATCCATCTCTTTCGAAATTGAATTAATAATCAATGATGTGATGATAATGTTGGAAGACTCTCCTTTGATAGTCGGTTTTGAAATAGCTCCAGTGGTTAAACCTAATTAGTTCTTACCAGAAAGAGCCAGACATCGCCTTACTCCATGAGGAGTAATTACTGATCCAACAAGTGGTTGAGTAACAAGATTAGTAATCGGAGTAACTGAATAATGTAGAAGGTACAGATTTAATTGAACTTTAAGATTAGTTGCGAGTGATGAAATTGCAGAGGTTGCATTAGTGGTATTTTCTGCAGTAATCATGCTGAAGATCATGTCAAAGGTGAAGACGATCGATATGAAGAACAACAAAAGAACGGAGATGAAGATTTAAAAAAGAAATTAACTGGTCGAAGATTCAGCAGATATAATGTGGAAATGCTTTGATATCATGATGCCGTTGAATAAATTAGAAAATTAATTAACTGAGTAACCAAATACTAACAAAAATATATTAGCTGAACAGTCAGTTTGCAATCCCCTAATAATTCGGCCTTTTCTTTTCTGCTTCATTTTTTGTTGCACCACCGCTCATCTCTTTCTCTGGGCTTCTTTTCCCCTTTTGCAAGGGCATTCTAGGGTTCACGATTTCTGCAGACAAAATGTCCTCAATTGGAACATCGAAGGGAATTCTGGAGATCGCCAAGTTTGGGATTTATGTTACTATACCTATCGTTCTCATGTACACCTTTGCCAACAACAGCAAAAACCTGCAGAGATTCATGGGCAAAGTAACTTTCTACCTCCCACTCTCATACAATTATGTTTGTGGATCTGCTCTTAGTTTTATATGGACAGATTATTAACTATTATTTTCTTCTCATTTTTGGGTGGAGGTATCTTGTAATTAAGAGCATCTTTGGCTGTTCAATTCCCTTTCTTTTAGAATTTATAGGTAGCTGTGGGACTTTGCATAAATGACACAATAGGAAATAAATACACGCAGGCCATGTTACAATATTTTCTGGATATAATTAGCTCTAATTTTATTTATTTAATGCTTGTATCTCTAATGGAATAATGCACCTGAGTTGAGGGTTCAATGCAATACTGAACCCTAGAAGTTACTTGAAATGCACGTTGTTCGTGAAGTCAAGATTTATTTGAATTGATCTTCCTTTATCAGGATTCGTTGATGTTCCTTTATCAAGATTTATTTTAATTATCTAAGTTTTCTTATTAATAGATTCTCTTCTGATAGTCTTACATAGTGTATCCTCCCGAGGGACCAAGGCCTCCATCTCCGGAAGAAGTAAGAGAAATGGCACGCGAATTGGCTCGAAAGAACAACATTCGTTGATGATTTGTGGTCTTATATCTACTGCAATCCAGGTCGTATTTCTATTTGGTTTGCATGTGTTTATCTGTTTGTAAGTGATTGATGACTATCATCGACACAGGTGGGATAAAGTAAATAAAGGTCAAGCTCAACTTCCTACCCATACGGTTGTGTTTCAGTAGGGAAAAAGTAAACCTTTTAACCGTAAGAGCTATTGCTCAACTGGGTGCAATGGCTATGTGATAGATAATGAGATAAATATTTCTGTTTCTATCATTACGATGTCATTGAATTACCATTGGTGCAGTTCTTCTTAATAAATAGGAACTCTAGAATTTGTTTTATCTTGTTAGTATGGCTTGGTTTCAGGTTGTAATTGTTTGTAAATAGTTTTTACTATAGCAATTGCAAGACTCAATAACGAAGACAGCTCCCTACACCATGAGCTTTCTAGGACAAAAGTGTTTTAGTGTGTTTGCCATCCCTTTATATTGCCAATAAAAAAAAGGGGGGTAAATTAATCTTGGACTAGTTTTAACCAAAATCCTTGTTCTGGGTAAATTTGTAGTCGCTCAAAAGCACACAATCCTCATGATCAGAACACCCATTTGGCCCACCCGATCTTGCCAAGTGCTTTTTGATTGAGATTTTGAGCACTTCAACATTGGGAACCCTTTTTTTGAAGCAGATCTTGTGATAATTTCCACAGGCTCCACATGATAATTAACACGAAGCTCTCTACAAATCCCATTAATCCAAGTGAGACATCTATGCACCTACCAACCCCCCATACAAGCCAACATACAAGAAAATTTACATTTCCACTTGTTCTTAATTGTAGATTATTAATGACGAGTTAGCAATAGCTTCTTTAGAATGTAAATTACAAATGTTGGGAATAAGTTCATTAAAACTTCTCTGACAAGAATTCAACTTTTGTTTTGATTCTGGCCCATGAAAGTTCTTTTTAAGATAAAAAGAAGATATATAACAAATCCAAAAATATGGTTCGAAATTAATTTAGAGTCCAATGTTTGTGTATCTTCTTTTTTCTATTTTTTTTTAATTTTCCAATCTATCTATTTTTTGTTCATTAAATTTTGTTTCTCTTGTTAGTTTTTTTTAGGGATGAATGGTAGATAAACTAATAGAGTATAGATTTGAAAACAAATCAATTTTCCAATCTATCTATTTTTTTGTTCATTAAATTTTGCTTCTCTTGTTAGTTTTTTTTGGTGATGGTTGGTAGATAAACTAATATAGTATAGATTTGAAAACAAGTCAGTTTCGAAGATCAAATATTTCAGAAAGAAAATAACGAGAAATATAACCACGTTTTTATGAATCATTTTAAAAAATGACAAAACCATTTTTTCTTTTGATTTTTAGCAATTGACATTTTCTTCATGTATGGAATTTTATAAAATACCAAAATACTCACATTCTACAACTATAATTATTTCGTCTCTATATTGTAATTAATTTGCTTTATGTTTTTATGAACATTTAATTAATTTAATTATTTTTCTTTACGGTAAAAATATAGTCATCTATATCATAATTCCTCGTAACCAAATTAAATTTGAATTTTAAAATACTGTTAGCTTTTTAAATTAACAAAATTAATAATTATTTTTAAAAAGTGCAAAATTTCAATCATAGATTTTATTGAATTTCAAAATAACAAAATTATTATTTTTTAATTAAAAATCTCAAGGATAAATTTTATATCAAAATAATAATTTTTTTATTTTTCAAAGTAGGAGAATTTAACTTGTTTGCTATTTTATCCTAATTTTAGATTAATTGTTTGAATATCAACATAATCAAATTCTTGATTATTTTAAAATGGAAAGAATCTTAACTATTAATTATATTTTTAAATAATTTTAATTAAAATTAAAAAAATATTATTTTTGGAAATCGAACCATCTAAATTGTTTCTCAAAATAATAAGATCAATTATTTGAATATTAAGATGAACAAATCATTAATTATTTTGAAACTGGGAGATTATTTTTATTTTAAATAACCTTAATTAAATTTCAAATTTTTAAAATTATTATTTTTGGAATTGGAGAATCTCAATCATTCATTTTAAAATACAATACTTTTAATTGTTACATTTTTTAAATAACCAAATTAATTTTGAATATGGAAGAACCTCAACTACAATTTTCTTAAAAAAATAATGTTTTAATCCCAACCCTGGAATAATGTTGATTTTTATTATGTTGATTATATATATACTTTAAATTTCATTTCCTTATATATTTGTAATAATAGTTACATCGTAATTATCGTGAAATAATGTTTTTATGTATTTTGAAGTAAATTCTTTGTGACTTTCTAATTGTTCACGTTGTTCTCTCTTTTGTATTATGTTCAATATATTATATATCATGCATTCTAAATAATTGCATATAAATTATATTATGCTCAAAAGATATAAGTCTTTTCGTCAAAGTCCTCATGGTATAATTACACTATATTAATTCATTTTAGTACCTTATTCTTTTCATCCAGAACTTCTTTTCCATTTCTTCTTCTTGTATTTCTTCTTGTGTTAGTACTCTGTAAAACAATATATATATATTATACTATATAGTGTACTATTTTATGTGTGACAAAAGTGATTTGATTTGAATTCATAATTTGTTTAATTTTGTCTTGGTCTTTTGTTGTTAAAGTCACACCATAAAATTATTTGTTAAATGAAATATCTCATAAATTTAGTTCATTTTAAACTTTAATAATAATTTTTTAATTAAGATTATTTTAAAATATATAGTTGAAATTCTCTCAATTTCAAAATAATCAATCAATAATTTGATTATCTTGATATTGATTGATATTCAAACAATTAATCTAAAATTAAGATAAAATAGAAAACAAGTTAGATTCTCTCATTTTGAAAAATAAAAAAATTATTATTTTCAAATTCCTTATTTTGATACAAAATTTATTCTCGAGATTCTCACATAATTGAAAAATAATAATTTTGTTATTTTGAAATTCAATCAAATCTATAGTTGAAATTTTGCAATTTGAAAAATAATTAATAATTTTGTTAATTTGAAAAGTCTTTAACGTTATTTTGAAATTTGAATTTAATTTGGTTATTTTGAAATTAATATGATTGAATAAAGTTGAGATCCGAGATATTAGGAGGAGTTATGATATAGGTTGCTTATATCTTTAGCATAAAAGAAATAATTAAAGGCTCATAAATACATAACACAAATTAATTACAATGTAAAGACAAAATAATTACAGTTGGAGAATGTGTGTATTTTAGTATTTTATAAAATATCATGCACGTGCAAAAAAATGTCATTTGCTAAAAATAAAAAGAAAATGTGGTTTTGCCATTTTTCAAAATGACCCTCTAAAACGTTGGTAAAAGTCCTATTACAGCTAAAGATTTTACAGAATCATTATTTAATTTAATTTGGAAATAAAAAAATATCAGTACATTGACAAAAGTAATTAAGAAACTAGTTTTCACTAAACATGCTTTCTAATTATAGATTAGAAAAAAAAACTTACAAAAAAATTCTCCAAATTGGGACAATTCTTATCTTTGGCTGAAATTGGTTTTTAGGAACCAATTGGGATAGGAAAAATGTTTAGAGAGAAACTATTTTCTTTTTGCCAACAACTAAAACATTGGATTGTTTTTTCTTTATTGAATTCTAAAAAAAACTATTTTCTTCGTGGGTAGGAAAGGGTAGAAAAGAATGATGAGATTCTATTGATTTAAAAAATATTAAATTAGTAGAAATTTCAAATATACTAATTAATTTAATTAATCACTAATCAATTAGTTAATAATTAACTAAATTATATTTAATAAATATTTCATTTAAATCTTATTTAATGAATCGGATAATTTTATATTAATTTTAATTAAATAAAACTATTAATTAATAGCTAAATTAAATATATTATATTTAACTTAAATTAAATTTGAATCATATTCAAATATAAGTTTATCTCATAATTAATAATTTTTAATAAGAATCCAATTCACATTAAATTAATATTTAAGCTCATTTAAATATTTTATCTCTCATAAATTAATTTTGAATTATATCTAAAATTAAATTTATATAATAAAGTTTGATAAATTTTATATTATAATGTATCACTATATGTTAAATTAATTTCCAAAGTAATTTTGACATTTCAAATTACAATTAATATAAATAAACCTTATTACCCTTTAAAAGCTAGGAATGAGACCTAATGGACCTACAAATAAGAAGCTACAACGATCTGAGATTAATTGGCTAAACTCATTAATCACATTAATCAATATTCGTTAGTTATATGTATAGTCCACTAAAGACTCACAATTGAACTCTTCTAACTGTAGATATATTTTTGTGTCCACGGATATAGACCAATAACAGTAAGTTAGTCGTTCACGAGTGTTCGTAACACCAGTTGGGTCAAACTACTGTTTTACCCCTAGGTTACCTCTAATCCTTAAATATCAATACTCCTATAATGAACAACTTGTTTATGGTCCTATCAATAAACATAAACTCCTCTCGTGCCATGGAGAGGGTAGAACCCTTTGTTCAAGTCTTAGAGTCATCGTTTAAGGAAACACTCATCTATTTACCCTAAAGTAGGGAATGAGTGAATTTCATCTTGTGTAATTATGTTTTTAACTCCCCACTCGGTATAGTTTCCAAAATGATAAGCTTATTGAGTCGACGATATGGTCACTCTCACCCATAAAAATCAAAGAACAATCCCTTACGAATAGGAGTTCATAATACAATTAGAGTTAAGAATAAGTTACCTAAGTTATCCTAATGAAATAAAAATCTAACTAGTTAACACAATTATATCTAGTGGTTACTATTTTGCGGTCCGATCTTATGCAAACTCACTACATAAGATATTTTCACTCGCATGTCAACTACAGAAACATGTTGGATCATTGTGTTTGTATCAAATATAAAGTGAGTTGTATTCATAGTGTTACTAGGATAAGATACCCAATCTTATTCATATACTATAGACCCTTTAAGTTAATCTCAAACATTGATTCATGTATGTCTATATATTGTTTAATACTCATTAAACAACCTCTAATGTTAGTTTATTGGATTTGGGTTATTAAGACAAAACTAATAACATAATCAATAACAATTATTACAATAATAACACTTTATTAACAATAGTGAATTGAATTATATTTACAATCTACGAATTTTAGGACGTAAATTTCAACAACTATATTCCTTATTACTCCTTTTCGTTTTCTTTTTCTTTTTGCTTTTTATTTTTATTACTCTTATTTATCTTTACCTCACTCAAACAAACAAAAAAAAAAAAAAGAAGGTTTTTGACAAACCCTTTCTTATGAACTTGTTGTGATAAACCATTTTCCATTTATTGCTTTCTATTCTTTGATAAAACAAATACAAATTTTCATCTGAAATTAATTTCCAATATATAAAGTACAACTTTATTTTAATTTTTGTCTTTTTCTTTCTTAAAGTTAATGTTTTCCTTATATCGTTAATGTAATTTATAAGTCCAAAAAAATAGAAATTGGAGCTTCATTAATGATTCTTAAATATTAGTATATCTCCTTTCATAAACATTTAAAGAAATAACAATTTCATATCCACAAGAAAATAAAGTTTCCAATTTTTATAAACAACCTTGGCTTACGTATATTAATTAATTTCAAACAATAAGAAATACAAAAACTTTACCCAATCAACTTGTTTTTCAAAAAATAAACAACAAAACACAAGTATAAATAAATAACACCTAATATACCTTAAGAACTTTATTTAAATCAAGTAACAAAATTATTACCTCAACCAATAAAGTAGAGGGATATTAATGCCTTTAGGTCCAAATCTGCTTTCAACAAAGATGGAAACCAATGTGAATATATTTTTTTTTTCATAAAGATGATTTTTAAGAGGAAGACTAGAGATGCTTCAAACATGACTTATTCTTCAATCTTTTCGTGAAAAAAAAATTAAAAATAATTATTAATGATAACACACTAATAAACACTAATTAAGGAGTCTATCAATATTTATTATTGATAAAAATAGAAATTTTGTTATATTTTGCAACAATCTTGTCATTTGCAACAATTTCTTTGAGTCAAATTTGGTTGGACTACTTTAATTTTAAAATTTAAAATTTATCTATTTAACTTAGAACTTGAAATAACTTAATCCATTCACACATTTAACTAAGATTTAGTTCCAACGATAGAGCCAACAAAAACTTAGTTCAATTAATATATGATATTTATATGTGCTAAAGATCGAGAGATATGTGGTTCAAATCTTCTTATTTTCAATTTGTATGAAAAAAAATATGAATAGCAATGTTGTAACTACTGTAGTAGCCAAGTATTTTGGCAAAGTCTTCTATAAATTGTGTATATATTATATGTTTTGATTTAAAGAGTGCTCAATTAAAGTTAAGCTGAAATGATGTTTAGCTAACTTATTGATTTGACCTTGCTTTTGTTAATTTCTTATTTTTGTGGCAAATTGTTATTCCTTTAGCTAATCATTTTCTTATCTATGCATTTTTTTAAAGTTTTTTGTTATCTTATTAAATATTAATAGAAATAAAGTTGCATCTTTTTCTTAGTGGAGAAAAAGGTGGAAATATCCTTATGTGACATAAAATCTACATCTTTGTTGTTGTTGTTATTATAATTATTATTATTTATTAAGATCCAATTCTATAAGATTTTTCTTATTTCTGTATGAATTTATCTTAAATAATGTAATTAACATTTTAAAATATTAGAAAAATGAAATACTTTAAATCAAACTAAAGATGATATATATGGCACTCTAGACAAATTATTGAGTTATGATTTATGAAAATTATTATTTTTTTAATCATAAATGACCATTGTTAATTAAAGTTATAATCATTTAAAATAACATTCCTAAATTAAAATTGTTTTATGAATATAATCAAAACTTGTGATGGCTACTTGATACTGATAATAGTGATGCTTGAATTTTTGTTTGAGGTGTCGAAGTGAAGGCTCGAGTAACAACAACAAATTAGGCACACTCGACCTTGCTATCTATTGCAACCTCTAAAGAACTCCCATGAGTATTATATGGATGTTGAGATTAACATATATATTCCTTTAACCCTCGTGGAAATATTTCTCATTGGCTTTCTTTTCTATAAAAGGCAGAAAGCCATTCATTTCCAAACCAAATCCTTACTAACTAATTCCATACCATATCAATCAAGACTAAGTCTAACATAAAGCTTCTACCTATACCAAGTTATGATATCAGATTCTACTTACAACTCAATATATAAACATCCCAACTCACGTAGCTCTCAATTTAGTGTTGCACTTCCATAGAACTATACGTTGGAAGAATAAATCTGCAAAATAAAATCTCGTTAGTGATATAGTTGAGTTGCGAATCTCGATTTTTGTAAGATGATTCATGGTTATGCTTGGTATGCAAACAGTTTTGGAATTACTTTGTCGTCCACAAGATAAATAACCTCTGTTCTTCGTTCAGAGCTTCATTGGAATCGAACGTAATACCAACACTCTAAAAGATATTTGCTCAAAAAACAAAATTAGAACATAAACAGAAAGGAAGGTAGAGAACACGAGCTCAAAAGTGGGAGGAAAAATTTATTTTTGGTTTTGATATATTGAAATGTGAGAATGTGTTTTGTATACAACATGATAAATGATGTAATGGTCAAAACAATTATAAGTAATGGTTGAAAGGTTTGTAACAGTAAAAAATTAATTAAGAAAAAAATGTTTTAGAATTAAGTTTAACAAAAGTATAAATTAACGATTATTTTTATTATACACCACACCATGGTTGCCCCTTTAGGGTCTAAAGACATAACTCAAAGTATGAGTATTCAAGGGGGCTTCCACTTTGCTTTAAATAATTGTTCATCCACACAATTTGAATCATAAAATCAATGCTACAGGTTTAGATATCTTTTAAGGTTAAATTACACGAACTTTTAAAAGTTTTAAAAATATTCTTAAATTTTTTTTAAAAAAATGTTTAAAAATATCTTTATCGTTAGTTTCAAAAATATGAGTGAGCTTAATTTATTTTTAAAAATATTACTCATTGATTCAAATTTTACACAAATTTTCTCAACAACCAAAATTTTAAGTTAAAACCATATATTTTTTAATTTATTTAACCATTAGCACAAAATAATACATCACTAATACAACTAATCTCAATAGTTTTTATTGTGATAAACAAATAATTATTCGTCAAATAAAATATATATTTGACTTACCCACGGTGATATTTTGATACACATATTAGTAGAAGATTTTTTTATTCGACTAACTATTGTTTTCATATGTTTTAAGAAGTGTTTTTTATTTTGAAATTCGGTCAAATTTGGTGAAATTTTATGTTTTAACTAAAGTTAAGTATGGATGTCGATGAATTTACCGAAATCTTAACATTACATGAACTTCAGTTTTGATGTATATTTCAAGAAAAATTATAAAAACAAAAAGTTCAAAAATTAATTTAAACGAGTAAATAAATATTATTATTTTCAAATAAGAAAACATCCATGTTAATTATATTATATGTATATTATTGCCATTTTGATGTTTAATTTTGTGATTTGTAGATTTTATAAGATGCAATGGAAATATTAATTCAACATTTTCTATCAATAACGATGGTGAAAATGTGAAAATATAGATAGAAATATAGACATATTAATGTAAACTTAAACTATGGTTTTAAATTAAAATTTTACTATGTTAAGAAATTTGATGTAAAAAATTAATTTATTTTTTAAAGTTTAATGGTACTTACAAAACTTTTTCAAAAAATTTCAAAGTTTAAAGATATTTTTTACCGATAAAACAAGATTAAGGTGCCTTCCACAACGAAATTAAGTATAAATATCTTTTCATGTTGCCATTTTTTTGTTTGTATATATAATTTAGCGTAACTGAAAAGGAAAAAGGAAAAGAATAAAACTGTGGGTGAGAATATAGACTAAGTTTCTAGAAGTTGCATTTGAAATTGAAAGAATTTTCTTTTCCAACTTTAAATTAAGGCAATTTTAGATCAAAACCAAATCGTCATTTTTTTCGTTATGTTTAACTTTTTTTTAAAAAAAATTTTAAATCTAAATTTCATGACGATAGTCATTAATATGCTATAGTGATAGAAGACTATCAATGATATAATCTAAAATTTTGCTATAACTCGTAAAAATGTCAAAAAAAATTTCTTCTTTTACCATCATTTAAATTTTAAAAATAATATAAACAATATATTTTATGTTATTTCTTTTAAATATATTAAAATAAATCAAAACATTTTCAAAATTATTTGAAGAAATCTCGACAACAAAATGTGTCTTTATTGATTTAGGTATGAAAATTTTGTACTTTAATTGTATCGGCTAAACAAAATTTATAAAACAAGTGTAAAGTGAGAGTTTTATTAATGTAATTATTAATTTAAAATTTCAATAAATTAAATAGTTATCGTTAATATATTTTTCTCAAGTGTAATAATTGATTAGAAAAATACTCATCATTATTTAACTTTAAATTTATCTTTAATTTGAACTAATGGAAAACGATTTATCAATAGAATTAATGGTAATGATAAATAGGTCATATCCAGAATAAGACATATTCATTATTCTTTTTTTTCTCTTAGATATATATATATATATATATATATATATATAACTCTCCAATAATTGGGCCAATTTTCTTTCTTTATTGAAAAATAATTTACAATTGCTCACAACAATGGGGATTCCAATATTTTAAATAAGTATTATTTGGCTTCATTTGTATAATTTCTTAGCTCAACTTAAACATTTATATTAATTTCATAGACAACATAAATTAATCAAACACATAACAACAAACTTGGCCCTTTTTTAAATTCCTATATAACAATCCCAATGAAAACAAAATTTTCTAAATTTAGTGCGAATGTAAACTCAATTTTAGTAAGTTTTCCGTCAAATAAATATTAAAAACAAGAAAGAAAATGATTATATTCAAATATAATAAAATAATGTAAAATATTTATAAAATATAATAAAATTTTATATCTATCACCAATAGTCTATAAGTGATTTAGTGTCCGTAATAATTTTACTATACTTTTCTAAATAGTTTGAAAAGTTTTACTACTATAAATTTGATAACGAGTAAATTACTTTTCTATCTTCAAATTATTTGATGGAGTTTTGAGCATTATTTAACGTCAATATATACTAATTTTATGTGTTCATGAATAATGATTTGTCACAGTTATTTCAAACAATTTTTGTTGACAATTAATAAAATTAAAATACATAATTATTTTAAATATATAAAAATAATTTGTAACTCCAAATTTGTATTAAAAAGAAGTCATATATTCAACAAATAAATTTTTCATTGACTTGATCATACTCAATAATCAAGTTTAATCAACTTGAACCTAAAGTCAAGGAGAACAATTCAACCCTAACCCTTATTTGACCTTAATCCAACCAAAAAAAAGAAAGAAAGAAAGAAAGTGAAAATGATATCCAAAATTTGATATTTAATTGGGTAAAATACTAATAAAATCAATTGAGATACTTATAAGCAAAGATTTAAATATTTAATGAGCATCTTTTGATGACCTAAGATTTAAATAATAAATTGTCTTGATTATTTGGCTTGGAGCATATAACATTGTAATTTATTATATTTTTCAAGGGTAACAACCTATAGTATATAATATGAAAATAAAGAAGAGAATCATGAGAATATTAAATGGACCCACTATGCTTATTTTAAAGTAGGGAAAACCATATTCCCTGTAACTAAAACTTCAATTGGTTTCTTAGAAAACCATCAATATTAAATTAATGGATACAATTTTTAGAAAAAAGGTTTTTTTTAAAATTATTTATTACGTCCATATTATTCATTGATTTCCTATCTATAAATTTATTTAGATGCCACCAAACATAAATTTAAGTAAAATTACAAATTATTTTCATGAGTACTGATTTTTTTTATAATATATAAATGAATTGAATAAGAAATTGGAAGTTAAAAAAGATAGATATAATCTTAAATTTAAGATTATATTTTCTCCTTCATAATGACACAAAAAAGAAAAAGAAAAAAGAAAACTAAAATTTGTCTTCTTGTGGGTTCCGACGTTCGAGATCCCACGGGTTCCACACTAGAAAATATTTAATGAAATAAAAATAAAATATAGAAAATTAAAGAATAAAATAATAAATAAATAAATAAATAAAAAAGTAAAAGAAAAGTTCTCAAAAGACGAGAAATGATTACATTTTTATGTATAAATATTTTGAAAAATAAGCTTTAAAGTCGTCCAGCTGTTCCCCTTCAGGGAGCACTCACTCTTCAATTCAATTTTATCCATACAACTTTATAAATTATAAATAAATACAAACACTCTACATATTATATGGATTTTAATTCAAAACTAATCCTTAGGAGGATTGGAATCACCTATTAATCTTTTAACACATATTCTACAGTCAATTAAATTAAACGAAAATCGTTAATACTCATCCAATTTATTTGTAAAAAAGTTAGTTTATTTTACCATCTTCCAAAATATCCATCAATTAAATTTTAATTACTTTTTTTAAATATAAAGTATCATAATAGATTGGTTAAAGATTGATGTTAGCATACCAAAAATAATAATGTATGATTTTTTTTTTGTTTGAAATCTAATAATTGAGAATTTCTATGGTAAGATTAGATACAATTTTTTTTTTAAAATTTTAAATTTTTATAAACACGATTGGGTAAAGCTAAAATTGCTACCCATTACACAGAGTAGAATACCCTTTCAACCAAAAAACCGAAGGATTTTCCTTTCTTTTTTTTTTCCCCCTCAATTAAACAAAAGCACATACATTTTCTCATATTTACTGTTATTTACTTTTACGGTTTTAACCCCCCCTTAATTATCTCCTTTTTTTTTTCTTTTTTCTTTTTTTACCTTTGTTTATGATATTTCATTTCCCAACAAAAAAAAAAAAAGATAAGAAAAATTTTTAAAAAGAAAAAAAAAACCCAAAACTTTTACGGATTCTCTTTCAGAATTGATGCCAATCCCGTAACGATCTTAGCTCCTCTATCGAGACTCTTCGGTTTGATCGCCGGAGGTTGCCAGGCCGTCACTGTCACCGCCGCCTTCTTGCCGCCATACAATCCTTCCTGCGGAGGTGGCGATGAAGCGATTGAATTACTCTCACTTGATGTGATCATCGTCGCTTCGTCTCCGAATATCAATTCCAATTCTCCGCAGTCCGTCTCTGTCGGCGACTCTTCGTTGTTCTCGTTTTCATTCATGTTCATCATTTCGTTCTCCTTCACCGATGGATTTGGAGGCTTGGATCTGATGTGAGGTGAAAGCCATTTAGCTCTCATGTATTCAGCTTTCCTCCATGGCGGAAAGTGCATCCCCTTCTTCTTCAAGCTCTGTCTCGCAGCCTCTGATACGATTGAAGCGATTTGACCTAAACGATCCGTTTTTCCGACGAAGATATTCGGGACTAATTGAAGAATCGTCTTGTACATTCCGGTGGAACGAGCGATCTCAAACTCCGATCTGAAATCTATGTCTATCACCAATCTCTCGTCCTCCACCATCACATCGATGTATTCATATTCTCCTACACACAGAATTTCTAATTTCAATTCGAATCTAATGGAAGGGTGTTTCATTGTTTGAATGTTTGTTTTTAGAAGATCACAATGGAGTACCTGCAGGATGTGAAGGGGATTTCTCCCATTTCGATTTACAGATTGAAGCATCGTAGCCGATAGATGAAAGGCCATCTGTGACAACTTTTCTCAAATCGTCTTTCCTTTTGTGAATTTTGTTGTTCTTCTCAACAATCTTTGCGGTGTCGGCTAAGAGATTTCTCTCAGCTACGCTAGCACAAAGTATCAGACTCTGATTCCAAAAGAATTGAATCAATTTCAGTTTCACAAGCTGAGAAAATTGAACTTTCAGAAAAAATTTGAAGCGGCATTTACCTTGAGTAAGTCGTAAACATCGGCACCAGATGATCCGATTGCTACAGTTTCACCAAAACCACCGCCGAAGTCATCGGACTCGTCATCAGAACTGTCATTATTGTTACCGTTGAAGCAATTGCAGCGGTTGCGACCATTCTTCACAGCAGTGGCCACTGACAATTGCTTCTCGTTACTCTCCTCAATAAAACTCTGCACCATTTTAGCCAAACAAATGGAGCTCGGCTCAAACTCAGAGAGTCCATCTTTATTGATGATGAACTGTGCAGCTTCCCCAGGCGCGATTGGCTTTTCCGCAGTTGAATTCTTAAGAACATTCGGAAACGGTCGATCAAAGAGCTTCCTCAAACGCGATTTCAGTACTGGTTTGCCAGGATCAGCACGAATGGCAACTCTTCCAGTTGGAGGATCGATATCAATAGGTTGAATCTTCATCTGAAGATGAAACAAGGTACAAACAGGTTCTTAGGACAAGAATGGTTAAAAGAGAAAGTAAATGGGGAGTTTTAAGCTTAATCTGAACTCTATAACCCTCAGGCTCTCTGTTTGATGCAGTAATTAGTAATTACGCACCCTCGTCATCTCTGCTCCATTCTGATAATCAATTAATAAACATCGATTCATAATTAATTACACAGGTTCAGAGTGAATAAAATCGAAGCAGATGATCCCAAACTCGATGCTTCTAGTTTTCCTCTTATACATTCATACTCCATTCAGAAATCAAGGGGAAGAAAAGGAAAGATTACACAAAATCGATGGACAATCAGAGAAATTAAAACCAAGAAATCAATGCCTGCAGCAGTTTCATCAAAATTCATTCCTCTCTACCAACCACTCTCTTCTCATATTCAAAATTACAGACAAAAAAAAAAAAAAAACCCTAAGAAGTAAGAATATACCAAATATTTTCACATAGAGAATGCTAGAAATGGATACCTTTCCCCGAATTTCCATGGAATTGACGCGGATAACTTCGTGACTAAGCGAACAAGAAATTTGGATTTGGGATCAGAGCTTTTCGTGAAATACATGACGGCGATGATCTGAGATACGAAGAGTGAGTGGTGATTTGGAAGAATCGGTGGCCGGAATATTCATTTCACCGGCCCGATTTTGGTCGCCGGCGAAGAAGAAGAAGAAGAAGAAGACGAAGAAGAAGGGGAAGAAGAGGAAGGGGAAGAAGAAGAAGATGATGATGATGATGATGAAGAAGAAAAGGACGAGAAAGAAGAAGAAGATAGAGAAAATTGCAGGGATTTGTGTGGTTGTCGAGTGTGGAGTGGGCAAAATTGGGGATGGATTTCTTTATAGAAAATGAAGGATTGCTGAGTAGGAGGGTCGGGACACGTAATTAACTTACATGGAATATAATAATTTAGAAATATGATAATGTGGATTAGTGACGTGGAGGGGGTTGAAGATATTATCCCGAGAGAAGCAACGTGGCGGGTTATAATTGAAGGTGAGTCAATTATTTAGTGAAGTTACATAAACGGGCATATGGTTTTTGTGTGGACTGTTGGAAGACCCTACCCCGTATTGTACCCCGGGAATCTCGAAAACCCATCAAAATCCAGCGTGGCAAAATAGTAAATCTCTCGAAAAGTCCAAACAAAGTTTTGGGGATGCGTATTATTAATGTGCAGTCACTCGGACGACGGTGTTTGGGTACGTTGATGTAGGACATGTACTTCCTCTATTCCTCACTACCTTCCTCTATAACTTGCTTTACAAATAAAAGAAACCCAATTTTCACTACTCCATTTTGTTTATTTTACACTTTTTAGTAACAATAGATATGTCTTCGGGACCTTTATCTAACCCGGATGCAAAAAAATGCATTCGCTTTGTTTCTTTTATTTTTTTATTTTTTAAAATTATAATGCTTTTATGTTAAATACTATATTTCAATTTCAAGTGAGAGATAAGATGATGAATATGTTTGTTTGTTCCAATTTTAAATTTAGATTATACATATAGAGAGGCCAATACCAAAATAGAAGCAACAAGGAGACTATTGTGATTTCTTGAGTAAGGATCTTATTGACAAAATATTATACTAAAATTCAAGAATGAGAAGAACATCACACAAGGAAATATCCTCCATTACTTTAATATCTCTAACATGCTGAACATGCATGTATTCTATTTTTGTCTTGCAAGATGATAGTCATGTTTTGTGTAGTTCTAAACATTTTAAACAAACAATGGTTATGACTGGTATGTGTTGATGCACCAGAATTTAAGGCTCAAACATATTGATGCTTAGAAGAAGTTCTTAAAAGGGCATTAAAACATGTACCTGCAACATGTGTCTGACTTCTATTTTTGGTTTCTCATCATATTGAGAGGAGGAGATAGGAGTTGTAGTGAGTGCGTCAACTAAGCAGCATTCTGATAAGTGATGTGGATTGCAAAGGTAGACTGATTCTGCTGGCCTGATTCAATTGTCTTCCCACTTCCACTTCTAGATGATGATGTTGATATAGGCTTGTAGATTTTCTATGAACGGAGGAATTGGTGTTTGCTAGTCTATGGCTATGAGGATATTCATGTAGCTTGTACCATTTGTCAACCACATGTCCTTTGTAACCACAATTCGAGCAAATTTGTGTATCTTTCTTCTTGGATCGATCAACACTCTAACGTTTGTTTTCAGGATTGGTCATTAAAGTTACTGCCTCAATAGATGGTGTAGTTTTGATAGCCCTTTGCCTTTCTTCTTGTATAATCAAAGAAAATACCTTCTTTATTATAGGTAGTTGATCGATAAGAAGTATTTGAACACATATTTGAGAGAAAGATTCATTTCGATAAAAAATCATTATGAATTAAGTATTGAGAAATTCAAGCATTTTCTTCATACCTCCACAAGTACATTCATCTGTAGGTCGATATTCGAGTAACTGTTGCTAGGTTGTAGTGATTTCTCCAGAGTAAGCTTCAACCAAAGACTACCTGGGAAGTTGTGACTAGATCTTTTCTCAACCGATATATATGAGGGTCATGGACTGTTGGTACCTCTGCTTCAGTTCATCCCAAAGGTTTTTAACTCGTACACCAAAATGGCTGCAATTTCTTTAGAAACCAAGTTGATGATCCCAGAAGTGATTACATTGTTATTGCATTGCTAAGCTGAAAGAAGACTTCCTTCTTTTGTTGGTTTCTTGATGGTTCCATTTATTAACCTTAGCTTGTTCTTGACTAAAGTGCAAGAAAAATAGCTGTACTCCAGGATGAATAATTGGTCAATTCAGCGAGGAGCAAAGTAACAAGATTTGCAGTAGGAATCATCAAATGGTATATTAGATAAGGATTCATTTGTGCTTCAAAATCAATTGATGTAGAATGTGAAGTTACGAGAATTGAAGTCATGTTTTTTGTGTTGACCATAATGGTAATCGATTAATCAACGCGAGGATTCATTGGAAGGAATGACTGCAAAAAGAAAAACAAAGATGAAGATAGAGATATGGGATCTAAGATAAATAATGAAAAATCCTTGGAAAACATGCTAAAAGCGCGAAAAAAATCAATAATAATTTGCAAAAAATTAACACTTTGATACCATTTTATAAGTGTTGAATTAGAAGACTAGTTTCATAAATGAGAGTTATTCTACTTATAAATCAACAATAATCTTCATGTAAATACAAATAAGGGAGCTATAACTTTAGCCTTTGAGCCTAACACTAAATGCCAAACTAACTTATAACTAAGAGTTTATAATTATAACAAATAACCAATCTAACAAAGCTTAGGAGTTATTTTGCAACTTAATTTAATAGTAATGTAGTTATGTTGATTGATAAATGATAATGGACTGCAATCACACATGTAATTGAATTATTACTTCTAATCGTGTTTATCTAAAACTTTGAATTTTGGTCAGATTTACTATTATCGTTAACGATA
This sequence comes from Cucumis sativus, assembly GCF_000004075.3. NCBI lineage: Eukaryota > Viridiplantae > Streptophyta > Magnoliopsida > Cucurbitales > Cucurbitaceae > Cucumis > Cucumis sativus. The sequence goes on from NC_026656.2 coordinate 10,906,397, forward strand.
ACTCAAGTCATGACGGTAACCGTAACAATAAAGGTGTCAAAAATCACCGTTTAAGTGTAGAGTTTAATTTTTGTTTAGCAATTTTTTAAAAAAAAATTCAAATATCTATTAAATTTAAGTTTGGGGGTTAATTTGTGTGATTTAACTTATTTATTAAATTGAGACCAAAAATTGTTAATTCATGATATAATTTTAATGAGTTAAAAGATGGGTCCAATGTAATTGAATGGATGAAATGTTCATTTAATAGCATTCATGTTTATTTGTTTCAATGTCTAAGACATAGATAGGATTTCAATATAAATATAGTTAGGTGGTAACACATCAATTATTATTTTAAAATTCCATGATTTGATATCTTTGTATAATGATTAAATTTAAAAGAAAAAATATACAGTTGGAGAAAAGTACAATTTTCTTTTAAAAATAAAAAAATTAGTATTGAATCGTAGTTACGGTTCTTAATGTTTAAAGACACTTTTAAGTAACATTATTTGACATTTTATTTTAGTTTTTTTCTTTAAATATTACTTTCCTTTATTGATTTGATGTGTTCAACGCTTACATACGTTTTGATAACTATTTAGTTTTTTTTTTAAATTAACTCTATAAACGTTATTTTTACTTCTAAATTCCCTCATTTTTTATATCTACTATTGACCATTGGATTTAAAAATCCAAGCAAAATTGTGAAAATAATAAAAGTATATTAACTTTTTTATTTTATTTTTAAAATTTAACTAATTAAGAATTCGACCATATTTGTACTTAAGAAAAAGATGAAATTATTGTAAAAAAAATGGAAAGAACAAGTTTAATTTAAAAAAACAAAAGAACAAAAAAATTTAAATCGGAGATGGTTTAGAAATATTTTTGGACAAAAATTAGTTGCTATACTTATATACAAAATATGGAAACAACAAATAATAAATGAGTATTTTCAAATATAAGAAACTATTTACAAAATCTATGGAATCATATTCTAATTAAGTTTTTTAGCTACATTTTTTGTAAATAATTCGATTTTTTTTTAAAACATGAAAATTTTCAGGTTTTTCAAAAATAATAAAAAAATACAAACTATTTACATTGTAATAAAATAATCAATAAAAAACAAAAACCTTTTGTATTTGATTTTGCTATAAAGTGTATATAATTTGTCCATCTTATCATTTTTACGTCTCCTTACAAATGACGTGAAACAATTAAACATTTTAAAAGTTACGAGTTATTTGATTTTTCTCTTTTCTTTTTTTTTTTTTGGAAAAATTATGATGAAAAAGAATACTAGAATGCAATCAAACGGAGACATAATGAAGGGGGTTTCCATTTAAGGAGACATAAAATCTGCTTTTTTTTCCCAAATATAGTTAATTATTCTTTTTGTTTAGATAAAGAGATATTAAAACCCATTAGTATATTATTATATTTCAACTACTCGTTGATTTTAATGAAGAAAGTAACAAATGTGTTATGTTGAAAATAATCATTATGATTCTTAAGGTTAAGTTTTCTTTATAAAATTTTTATTTGGTAACGAAAGAATGAATAAGCCCAAACAGAATTTTATATGAATGTTATGAGAATTTTAAACAATGATATGATATAATATGATATCAAACAAATGTTGTAAATAAATAAAGAAAAGACTTTTATATGAATGTTGGTTGAAAAATATTCAGAGTATGAATCCAAAATAACATTTTCTATCTTTTATCTTAAATTATAAATTCGATTTGTAGAAAAATTAAAATATACACATTAAAATTAAAAAATTGATATTTTATAAAGATTTTATTATAGTATAGTTTTTTTTCTTTAAGGAGAGTGGTATGCTAGTTGCATTATTGTTACTCATTTCTATTATTTATTTTTATCTAATAGATTGACGGATTTCGTCATTCAAATCTATGCCAAATGCTAAACCAAATCACACACCAAACACTAGTCTTAGTGGTAAATTCGATTCAAACTCGAGGATCACGATAGTAATTAATTTCTTTAAGTGAAAATGTTTCCGATTGAGGTAACCAAAGGGGAGGGGGGTTTTGGACTATTTTAAAGTACAACAAATTTAAAATGCAAGACAAAAGTGAATTGTAAGATTCAATTTCAAAGGAATCTAGCTGGGGTCTAACAAAAGAGAGTTTCCTATTCTATATACTGGAAGATATGCTTTTATTATTACTAAATTCTATGTTGCTTTCATCTAACCAATATAATTCAAATGGAAAAGCCAACTTAATTTCGTCCTAAGCAACTAATTGATATCAATTAAACCAATGAGAAGCATGCTAAATCCAAATACTATCAATTAAGTTAAGATCAAGAGCTTGTTAGGGAGAATATAGTTAGTAATCAAGCACCTAACTAAATATTCATGCAAATTAAATGCCTATAGAAGCAAACTTAACCTATTGCTCCAATAAATCAATAATCAAGCAATCCCTAAGTGTCCGAAAACAAGATATATATAAATCAAGTACAACAAAATTGAATTAACAACAAAGAAAATCTTGTTCAAAAGCCACAAATACATTGAAATATGTGATAAATCCTAAACAACCCAAGCTAGAAAATAGTACCTTAGTTATGATACATCATCAAAAATGTCAAAAATACCATGATAAAGTCTTTAATCGAATAGATCAAAAGAGTAAGAAAATTTTATGTGAAGAATGTCTAAAAATATGTGTCCAAATGTGTGTACTGAGAACTGATAGTTAGAGATTATATAAAATTAATATTAAAGCGTTGTGGTGCAAGGACGTGACATCGTACGTATGCATCCACGTCCTCTTTGTATGAAGTTTGTAGAATCACGATACTATAGGGCAACGCCGCAATGTTATGCATTATCCTTGAAAAGTTATCTATTCTCTTCGAAAGATTGACTCATTTATTTGTAGTTTGTTTTTCATTTAAGTAAAAGAAAATGTCATTTTGTGAATTTTTTAAATGGATAATGTGTAAACTAAATATTATGATTAGATGTATGGCAGACACGTTTCATTAATAGAAGTTTACTTTTTTTTTTCTCTCTCTATTCTTGTTTTGTTTTATTTTCGTGAAAGATAAAATTACTAAAAATATTTATAAAATATAACAATATCTTAAGTATCGATAGAAATGGATAAACTTTTATCGTTTTCTATTGATATCATTAATACACTTATAAAAGTTTATTGTTGTCCATTAGTAATAACATCTAATATGTTGCTCTGTTTTTTAAAAATGTTTTAGTTTATTTAGTTATATTTGAAAATGTCTCTTTTCTCTTCTATTAGTAGGATTATGAGAGAGTAAATGTTTAATTTTAATTGACTTTGAATTGGTTTTAAAAGAAGCAAGTGAAAATAGTTATAAATGGCTAATAAATTGATTTAAATTTATTGGTTTGGGCAAGCTTAATATTTAAATTTGTGTTTTGGGTAAGAAGTAAGATATTATAGTCTTAAATTATTCTAGTTTGATTATAATAGTTTGTGTTTGTGTAAATTATTTTGATTTGGGTTATAATAGTTGGGCTTAAGCCTCTCAACTTTATCGTCTTTATATATTTATGTATAAAGAAAACTATTTAGTGCTTAATATTTATAGATAGCTTAGTGGTTATTGTGTTTGTTAACTCATCTTTCAACGTGTGTAATTTAAATTCTAGATTTTTAATTTATTTCCAAATTACTACTTGAAGCCACATGTCAATAATTTTTTTTAGATCCACCACTAGGTTATAATAATATCTGTTTGAAGCGTACACTATTTTAGTTTACATAGTTTGTTAAGAATATAGTAAATAATAGGAAATGATGAACGTCAAATAGTAAAAATTGTAGCAAATTGTATATTTAAAATAAAACTCCACTAAAAAAATGTACTAAGAAGTAAGAACCATATAGAAACCAAATTCTAATATCATTGTTTTCTCCTTCGACTTCGAGATGGATAATATAAATATTAAGTTGGGTGAGATATACTCATTTATCTGTATTCTGCTTACTTAAAAATATAACAGTGATCTTAGGTTACATTTTTTTCTTCCTACATTTTGGAGAAATAATTTTAAATAACAAAACTGTTTAAAATATTTTCAAATATTGAAAATTTTTATTTTCTATGAGTGATAAACCAAAGTAAATCTAAATAAACATTCGCCAGTGTCTATCACTAAAGTCATAGACGCCTATCTAAGCTTATCCCAATATTTTATAGATAGAAAGTAATAACTCATTATCCTATAAATCATTTTGTTATATTTAAAAATCATCCCTACGTTTTATGTGCACTTTCATTATATATAAACACTAAATGACATGATAATTTTAGTTCAATTATTTATTCTGATGTGAAGCTATATTTTCAAATTACAATGCTAGTTGAATTATACTCATTTTAACAAACTATACTAACTTAATTCTAGCCAATATATATGTATAATTCAGTCGACATAAACAACAAAATACATCATCTCTAATCCAACTTTTTTCAAGAAAAAATTACAAGTGATGATTTGATGTTAAAATGAAGTAAAGTAGAAAATAAAGGAATAATAAGAACACTTGAAAGCTCATTCATTATATATATAAAAAAATTAATCAAAATACATTTACTTTTTATATTTGTGATTTCAATCCATTGTTTTCAACAACATTATAATTTTAGTTCTTAGTATGTAGAATGCGGTTCAAATAATTGTATAAAAAAGGTTATTTTACTCCTTCAAAATTTAGGCATAAAAAGTAAAAAAAAAAAAAAAAAAGAAGAAGAAAAAGTGACTTAAGCATTCATTGTATTGTCTCAAATTATTCTATATTCTTTTGATGATTAAAAAGCAAAAGTGATTAACAAAATCATTATGAATGATAAAATAAGAAATTCCCCACGAATACCTTTGTTGCATCTTTTTCTTTTAAACGTTTTTTAGCTTTGAAGAGGAAAAGATTATCAATTAGTGAGCCCTTTAAATCATACTTACATGAATTTATTGATTAAATCATTAAGCACACGACCTTCTTATTTTTGCTAACAATCAATTTTCTTTATATGTATAAATATATTAATTATTAATTTTTTTACTTTGTTTTAAAGTGGTTGAATATTCATCAATTTGTAGTAGATTAATAATTTATGCAATAATTATGGATGAATTAATTCACCATTAAGTATATAAAAATTTCAAGTTTGATGTAAAAAAATAAAAAGGAATTTTTGGGCCCTCCTTCCAAAAATATTTTGTATTTGTTTTGGACACATGGGTAAAAGTATCAAAAAGGACATCCACTTTCTTTTCTCAATGGCCTCCTTTAATTGATGATTTGTGTATTTTCAAGGATTTTATTTTAAAACTCTCTATATAGTTTATTAAGTTCATTTTAAAAAGTATATATATACAATTTAAAACTTAAACTAAGTTTGTGCTATTGAGCTCCAAATTTTCCATACGTATTTAATTAATATTTATAATCAAAACTAACATAGAATGTGTTTGAAAATCAACTAACATTCAAACACTAATATCCACTTCAATTTTTAATCATAACATTGAATATACATATTTAAAAATTTACCATTTGAAATACTTTCTCTTATACATATTTTGGTATCAATCTAATTCAACATATCTACTTAATCTTATGCAAAGATGATATTTTTCAATAGCAATTTAGGAGCGAATCAAATTTCTTTATGATCTTTAACTAGTTCCAGAAAGTTTTGTGAAAAAAATCTTAACAACATTTTAGTAAACAATGTCTTTAAATGTGAATTGTTTGTATGTGTTTACTAAAAAATGTTTGGTGTTGATTGTGTGATTATCTATTTGTATCTTGATGATATACCAATCTTTGATACAAACATAAATGTTAGTAATGCTATAAAGTTATTTAGGTTCTCACATTTTAAAATGAAACATTTATGTGAGACTAAAGTGATGCACTTAACTAGTATTATTGAAAATGTTTTGGTTTATGTCAATCACACGTTCAATACTATCAAAGATATTTGATAGTTTATTGATGTTCTTGTAAGAACACCATAGATGCTAGTATGAGTCTTAAGGAAAATAAATAAGATAGTGTTTCTCAACTTGAATATGCAAAGATTATAGGAAAAGTATTATGTTTTTTATAAACTATACAAGGTTTGATGATATATATTGCATATATGTTGTGATAAGATTGAGTATATATATACATAATCTTGATAAAGATTATTTTGTTGTTCTTTGTCATTTATTAAGAAATCTTAAAGATGTAATAGATTACGATTTGCATCTCAATAATTTTCTACCATATCAAGGAGTTCGTGCATGCAAACCGGTCAACATAGAATGACATAGTAAATTTTACTAGTGGATATGTGTTATTAATGAGAGATGTACTATTGTATGGGGACATTAATATATGAATGACTTAAAGGCCTAATGGGAGATGACCATTGTGGGGAGCTTCTATACTTATCTTTATTTTAGATGTACCATTGTGGATATGTATATTCAAGCTTTGTTGCTTCTATACCGCTGCCGCATATCGCCTGAAACATGGAGCTTGAAAAATGGTTGAATGAGAGAATTAGCTTATTGAAGTATGTACGAGGTCTGAGAGGAATTTAGCAGATTCTTTATTTAATGATCAACAAGTATGAGACTTAAAGATTTTATGGTTCATAGCCCTTTAATTTATTTGAGTGGTTTGTTTTTGACAAACTTGATGATGTTGGTCCTAATATGGACAAGATGTGAAGTCTTCATAGCTCAGTTTTTAGTGGTCTATTGTGATAAACCTGATGAAACATAAACTTGAATGGGAAGGTGTGGCCGCATTCTATGAAAAAGTCTAAGGATTTTTTTTCCTAAAGCTTTCACGTTGACTCGATGTTCTATATGTGCATGGTCTTAAATAGCACAATTTTGAGTGGTCTATTGTAATAAACTTTATTGCAGAATCAATGGAAATTTAAGAAGTAAAACATGTTGTGTGGTCTCAACCGTAGTTATCAAAAGTTCAAATGATTAACTTAATTTCTTTAATTAGATTGTTACTCCACCTCACTGCATCAATTCAAATCGAAAAAAATTAGATTTTTAAGTTTATACTTCTTTTTTCGCTAAGAGAAAATGCTTTATTACTATTTTATCTAAAATGCATGTGATAGTCATTTATGTGAGATTATTGAGAATGATTATCATTATAATGATTTATAATTAATATTTCAATTGAAAATATGATAATAATAATTATTTTGATAGTTATAAATATTATAACCATTTTATGGTTAAAATGATGTATTTTAGGAGGATTTTTAAAAATAGTAAAATATATTAAAATATTTAGATAAAATTTTGAGTTCTATCAATGATAGAAACTGATAGACTTCTACCACTGTCTGTCAATGTTACTGATAGAAGAATATCAATGTCTATCAATATTTATTATTGATAGAATTTGAAATTTTGTTGTAAGATGTAAATATTTTGTCAAATTTAGATTCTATTTACTTTAATATACTAATGATTTTAGATATAAACTAATTGGAAAAGTAATTATAAATGATTATAGGGATGGTCATTTCAAATAAAATAAAAGAAAAGAAAACCTTGAAATTCAAGACTTTGGCCAATGAAAAAAAGGGCTAAAAGTAGAGGCCAAAGATGGGGCTTTAGAATATACATAATGGAAAGGAAAAAGTGTCGTTTTCCATCCACAATGCAAGTTTTGTTTGATCAAAGGGATTTTCATCCACAATTTTTCTTGGGGTAGATGAGAGGTCATATCTTATCTTTTGTCACATTCATAGTAATGAGGGTGTAATATTTTCTTTAAATAATCTATAAATTCATCTCTAGAGCTTAGTATATAATAAATGTGGTAATTTAATTTTGTTGGTGTAGGCTGTACTATTTTCTATCTTTTATCCTAAACTCCATTCCACTGTAAATTTTATTTATTTATTTTTCATTTTACTCTCTACTCCGTAATGATTAACCATAGTTACACCTATCTCTAAATAACCATTTATCCTATGATAATAAAATAATAATTTAATTTAAATGATTATTTTATCAAAAAAAAAGTTTTAATTCAGAAACTAGTAGACTACATAAAATGAAGTTACGTGTAATCAAGTATTTTTCATATTGTGACATTTAAAATTTATCATACTTTTTAAATAAGTTTGCAAATGAGACTTTTAAATTTTAACCTATATTATAAGATGGCAAAATTAAACTCGGTTGAAAATTTGTTAACATAAAAACGGTCGTAGATTGATCTAGTAGTAAATAAATGACATTGATTTTGTTGGTAATAATTGTTTTTGGGCTTTTGGCATTTGGTTTAATTTGGCATTTATTTTGTTTCAAATTATCCAAAGTAAAAAACAGAAGAAAAGGGACTAAAAACTTACCCTAACAACCAAACTCATGGGGATTCCAAACTAATCCACCTATATATCATAATAATAATGAAGTTGATGAAACATCCACATAGTTATTTATTTATTTTAAAAAATAAAAAAGACCTATTTTGATGACCTACCTAGGGCAAAACCTACTTAATTATTCATTGCATCATAAAAAAAGATTAATCATATATGAATTAAATATATAGATTAAGAGAGAGAGAGATCATATATTGATGATTTCAAAGGTACTTTACAAGATTATTTATAAAGGTTCTTTCATATATGGTCTTACCAATGAGATCATTAGGGTTTTCAATTTCAACTTTAATATAAAATTATCATCCCTAAATTATTTGCGGCAATGAATATATTGTAAGGACCGTCGAACTTTCTAGAGTTAGTTAATTAATTAATTAATTTATAATCCAATTGGCTTATATTAGAAGTTATTAAAATTTAGTCAACACCCTTACTTGTTATCATATATAGATGTTGTGAGAAGATACATTCTTACATATCATTATATTTTTTTCTCAATAATATAATGTATTACATATAGGTAAACCATAGTATAACATAACTACCCTATCAAATTATATTATAAAAAACATCATGGTTTAGTTAGTAACAAAGTCGTCCAATGTTATATGAAAAGATATATTTCTTTTCTATCTAATTAAACACCTTTACTATAGTCCAAAAAACTTAGATTAATGAAAAAATAACAATCAGATCTTATCTTATAAATCTTATTTAGTCAATTATTACATAAGTTTGTTTTTGTTAGTACAAAAAAGATTGTCTAATATAAGAAAGTATAATGATTTATTCCATATAAAATAATAAATAAAGTAGTGATGTGTGTAATAAATGTTAATAACACACGATATTATATATTATGTAGAAGAAAAAATTATATATAACAATGAATGTATTAAAATGATTTGGGTGGTAGCGTATTGTAGAGACTCTTATTTTGTAGATTTGATATTATTTAGTAAGAAAGATAAGATATCGTACTTTTGTCTCTTTAGAAGAAAATTTTAGGTGTGACAACAATGTAACATTTTCATTGAATTATTTACAAATAAATATTTGAAGAGATGGAGATTGATGAAGACATAAAGTTTTAAATATAACAACGTTGAATCATTGTTTTAAATGTAAAATTAGACAACCCCACACCAAAAAAAGAAAGAGTAAATTTACAAAATCAACAGGAAAGGAAAACGATGGTAGTTTTGGTTTGTTTTTTTTTTCTTTTTTAATTAATATAACGATTTGGGCAAATTGCAAAAAATGTTAGGGATGGAGCACAAATTTAATATGAGGGTTAAGTTATAATTTAATTTAGTGTAAGAAAATTTTGTGCGTAAAAGTGTAGTACATGATACACCTTTTGTTAGAGCACTTGCACCCTTTGAGCCTTTGTCTCCTACATGGATTCACCTCCTCACGTCCATCTTTGTTAAAACTACATTTGCAAATTATATATTTAAACCTTATATAATCCTCCTCTTGAATTTTCAGGGCTTGTTTGGAATAACCAATTACTAAGACTATAATAACTACCTTCTACTATTTTGTTTTTTCTCTAATTAACTACAACCAACGCTATTTAAAAATCATCAGTTGCCATGATATTTACTATTTGCTACAGTTTTATTATTTTACATTTATTATTTTTTATTCGTTATTACAGTGCTATTATTATTTTCTTCTCAAACTAAAATAGTTTACACCTCGTATATATACTCTTATAATTCAAATTAAAATAATCTGAACTTCAAACACAAACTATTATAACTCAACTCTAATAACGTAAGATTATAGTATATAGCCAACTCGTTGTCCCAAATTACGTCCCCCTTATTAAATTTCTCAATCGTGTTTTTAAAATTTTTAAAATTATAAAATAAATGATAGCATAAAAAAAGCAATATCTTTGTTTCCCTTAATTTAAGTTGTTCCTTGGTTTTAGAGCTTAGTTAATGATTTTTATATGCATGAAGTATCAAACAGATATAATCAACCGTTACAAAAGAAAATTGAGCTAAAATGATACAATTTGTTAATAAAATTAGGACAAAAGTGAAAAAAATTACAAACTTCCACTAGGGCATCTTTGACAATGGGGCAGGGCAGGGTCGAGGATGCATTCCCATCCCCGTCCCGGTCTAGCCATTCTCCACTTTGGAAAGTCGGGGAATTCCCATTCGAAATCACATGCTCACGAAAAAAAATATTCGTCTTCTATTTTAATTTTAAAAAAACATTATTTTAGCATTTCTTTATTATAAATTTAATAAAAGATCAAAATTAATTTAATTATCAAAATAAAACAAAGAAAAATTATTCTAACCACTACAAGAAATACCCTCTACTATCACATTTATTTATATCACAAAACAAAGGGAGGAAAAAAAAATGTCACGAAAGGGGAAAAAACACGTTTTTGACGGAAAAAGACGGAAATTTTTGGAAAATATTTTTCGAGACGGTTATTTGATGTCATAAAATAGAAATAATATAATGTATTTAATATATGAAAAATAATAACTTTTTAGGGATTTTTAACTTATTCCCTTCTCCCCTTTCCCTTTTCTTTCGTCTTTCTCCCCTTTTGCCTCCCCTTTCTGCTTTCTCCCCTTTTGCCTCCCCTTTCTCCAGACGACGATGAGGTCCATCATCGACACTACCCCCTCGTGGCCGTCTCCTCACTCCAACGTCGCCTGTACCTCTTCTACTACACGACGAACGGGCTACGACCACTCTTTGGAGTCTGCCATTGAAGCCTCCAAATCTCGCCTTTCTCAAATTCGTTCTACCTCTTATCCTCATTTCCATAAGGCAATTTTAATTTCTTCATCCTTTATTATTACTATTATTTTTTTTACCTCTCCTGTTGCTCTTTGTTTAGTTTCCAATTAAGGATGAATGTTAGTTTAGGTCTCTAAGAGAAAGGGTTGAAAGGTTTTGAATCGTTACTCTCCGTACTTTTCTTTGAGTAAGTCATCCCAAAAAAGATAGTTTTATGGCATTTGAATAAAGCTTTAGGTTATTTGCTAGATTGCAAAATGGTTTCTGGACACAAAATCCCATGGTCGAAATTTAAGAAGAATCGAGTTCTTGCTCCTGCCGATTTTTTCAATTAAACTTGAAACTCAATTCTCAACATTGCATCTAAGATATGTTCTTCACAAATTTTTGTATCTATTCCTTAATATTTCTAGTTTTCTGGCTGCCACTAAGTAAACGAATATTCTTTCTTTTGTGTTGCCTACCAATTGTTTGATGAAATGCCCATGGAAGGAAATCTTGATTATTGAATGTACATGGGAGGCAATCATTTTAGAATGTTATTATAGTGGAATCCTGATGAACTAGATTTTATTTTAATGGTTCTAATTTTATTAGTTAACTTTCTTTTGAGGTAGGGGATAAGACCCTTTGAATAAAATTTTGATTAGTTAAAACATAATCCTAATTCTTTATGATTAGTTATCATGTTTTTGCTTGGAGAATATTGACTTTTTGTTGATACTTAAATCATGTTCTTAGTGATGGTGACAGTTCCTTCCCATTTCCCTACTCCCTCTCTCTAATGTGTGTGTTTGCTTTGATCAATTAATGTGGTACATATCTGGTGGTATTTTATTTAGGTTTGTGATTTTGGACTTTCACGCTTGAAGTCCTTTATCAAACTCCTTTTAAAGTTAAAGTTTGTTGTAAACTCTTTTGAAAAACTTGTTTTAATTAATTAAATTTATGTTTCAAACTTTGAATTTCTCCCTATTATATATGTATATATGATTGTAAATTAAATTTAATTAGATTGATCAAACAAGATTTAAAGACGTATAATTGGATATTTTGACCTTTTCAAGGGTCATTTGTTCTTCACAGGTGAGTAAATAATTGTTAGTTCCCCTCTATTGTAAAACTCATTTTATATTATAAACAAATTTAGATGCTAAATCATTTGAGTTGATAGTGATCATAATATAATATATAATTCTAATTACAATATTGTTGTTGTTTGATTATTTTTGTACATATATGGTGTGATACTTCAAATCCTAATTTTTGTACATATAGCTTGTTTTACAGTGTACTTCAGGGAGCTAATGAAGCATTTAATTATTTGTATTACCTTATCAATACTATATAGTATCTAGCTACTATTTCTGTTTTTTTTTTCCAGCTCCATAACATAACCTCACTCACAAGTCTTGTGTGCAATGAATGCAACTACTTGGTGTTCTATTCTTCAATATTTCTTATTGTTTATTTGTCATGAGATTATTGGTGTTCTATTCTTCAATGTTTCTCTGTTTTGTAGGTTTAATCATGCTCTAAGGTCAATTGCCAATATTATACAAACTTCACATATATGACTCATATTTAACTGATCTTAGGCAAAATATTATTTCTTTTTTCTTTATTTCTTGGTGAGAGGTGTTTGCTATCATTTGTGAATGTGTATTCTACCATGGTGGTGACTCCTAAAGAATATCTTTAGTTGACTCCATAGTAAGCAACTATAATTTTGCTGGCACACCATGCCAAATATTTTCATTCATACATCCTGTCTTCTTTGGGGATATTGCATTTAGGGACAAGGATTATAAAAATGGTCATTGAGTACTACTCAAAGGTGCTTTCTACGCTTTTGACTTCATAGCTTTGATATATTGTTGTGATATGAATAACATAACGACTAGTTCTCAAAGTCGTTGAAATTCAAGACTTTGTTTTTTGTTCATGTCAATGGTTAACATTATGACCATTTTTGAAACTGCAGCTAGTATCAATGATATCGGTTCCTTCTGGTAATTTCAACCAGCTAGTATCAAACTGCAAAATTGAGTTTTTTACCTCCCATTTGTTCTTCCTGTGAAATCATGCTCATAAAAGTTACTCATTTGTTTACTTTCTCAGGGGTATTGCTATCAAAAGAAGATTCTTCAAAATGTAAGCACTTTGTTTTCCCCGCCCCTAAAAGAAAAGGATGGAAGTGATAGTCTTGCACTGAGATGATCTTGTAGTTATCATTGTTGTGGTATGTAGCTTTTCTTACTTTTTTTTATGACATAATAAACATAATCGATCATCATGTTTTTTCTTATAAGCGAGGACAAAACAAAATGTTCACCAATTAGACACAATGGAGTGATTTTTTATTTTTACAGTTTCTATTGGAGTTATGGTTTCGTAGTCCACGATTTAAGTTGCCTTGGGGCCTGTATAATTGATGATGATGTTTTTTATTGTAGTATTGCTCATACTTTAGAAGTCACAAAGATAAAAGTCACGATTACAACTTAAAACATGGGTAGAGTTGTGAAATGAACTATAATAAATAATATCATATCCAATAGGTGTCATATATTTTTCTTCTTTTCCATTTGTCATTTGACTATACGCTGAAGTATGGTTCTTCAGGAATATTATCTTATTTTTTATGTTATTTTTCAAGGTAAGTTCGCGACAAAAGGAAACAAGTAGTACATCAGGAATGCGGGAAACTGTAGAAACAAAGAATATTTTCAAAGGTGAAGGATTACCGGTTGGTTGTTTATACTTGTACAGAAAATCATGTTATATGTATTATGATGATATTTACACTGGTTTTGATTAAGGGTTGTAATTTCATACTTGTAAATTGTTCAAACTTGATTGGAAATATACAAATATTACAAAGTGTATTTATATTAAAGTGTCGATCATTTGTTTCTATATGGGTGTTATGTATTATAACATTATTGTCGTTCAAATGGTTCGTGTAATGGCGAAGGGACAAGGAGAAAAGAGAAAAACGATAGTAATTGAAGAATTTGCAACAAAAAATAAATATCATAATATATGAATTCGTTACACTCCATAATTGTCGTCAATATCAAAACAATGACATTTTTTTATAAGAAAAACTGTCACGATTGTTCTATATTTGACAGAAAAAAATGTTGTCAATAGCAAAACAATGACATTTAATTTTTTAAAAAACTGTCACGATTGACATATCCTTGACATTTAAAAAATGTCATAATAAACGAATTTACGACATTTTTAAACTGTCGTAATACGCAAATGATGACAGTTATTTGTTGTCATAAAATAGTAATTAACGACATTTATTTTCTGTCATGAAAAAACCTATTGCGACAGTTTTCAAAAAGTGTCATGGAATGACTTTCCATGACTCCCGCTTCTATGACTGTAAATAACTGTCATGGATTTTATTTGCGACAGAAAATAACTGTCGTCGTAGACCACTTTTCTTGTAGCGAACTGACAAAGCTTTTGGAAATATTTAGAAAATATAGCAAAATTTCAAATTTTATCGTCAATGATAGACACTGATAGATCATTGATGATAGAATCTAAAATTTTTCTATATTTTGTAAATATTTTGGTTGACTTTGCTATATTTGAAAGTGCCTCTAAAATAAAATTTTCTATATATTTTGTAAATATATGTGTTGGATTTTGTGTCTTAAAATTAGTAGATAGTAAGTATAATTCATTTACCACTATTTATATAGTATTGATATTGGACTTTTTACTAAGTGGTATAATTGATTATATTTTATTTGTTTTGTCTTTGTAACCTAAATCCAATAAAGTAACATCATAAGTTGTCTTATGAGTCTTGAACTGTATGTGTATACATGGATTAATATTCAATATACAACTTAAAGAGTCTATCGTGTAAAGATAATGACCTTATCCTTGTAATAGTATCAACACAATCCACTTTGTATTTATTACATATACAATTAATGATTCACCTCGTTTGTGTAGGTGTCTTAGTGGAGGTATCCTATGTAATGAGTTTTGCAAAAGACTAAACCATGAAATAGTAACCACTAAATGTAACTTCGTTGACTATTTAGGTTTCTATTTCAATAAGATCACTTAGGAAACTTAGTCTTAATCCTAAGTATATTATGAACTTCTATTTGTGCAGGATTGTTCTTTGATTTGTACGTCTTGACACTACAAGAAATTGAAGTTCTCCTAATGCCATCGAGGACGTCAGTGATAGGAATGTCGGGATAGGCATATCCACCGACTCTGAAATGTTACCGTCGGTAGTGTTACTGTAACTAGTAACGTTAGGACTTGCTTTCTGGAAAGTGAAATATATTATTTAATTGTTCAACGATCACCGACGTACCCAGGCAGACGTCGAAAGTAGGACCCTATTTTTGACGGGCTACATCATTGTGTCAGGAAAAACAAATGAATTAAATAATAAATGACATTTCTCTTGACGTCGGGAAAGTTTGTACATACTCCCGACAACATAAGTGAAATGTCGGTGTTTGAGGACATTACTTCCGATGTTTTATGTAAAGCGTTGGAAGTGGTTGTGTTTTCCTGATGTTTACGATGTGCATCGGAAGTTCCCCTACATATAAACTCTTTCAGTTCTGTAAATCACATAACTCATAGAAGGAAAAGAAAGAGAGACGAAACCGAGAGAGAAGAATGAGTCACCGAGTTTTGCCATCATTTCTTTACCGCTGTCCATCATCGTTCGCTGTCGCTGCACCTATTTCTGGTATATAGTTTAGTTTTTGTTTTATTTTAGTTTAGATTTAGTTTATTTTTAGTTTTGGGTTAGTTTGGTTTTGGAATCTTTTTCTTTTAGATTATAAATTTATTTTAGGAATAAGATTTGGAATTTGAATTTGTTTTAGGATTTGGTTTTTGAATTAGTTTTTGGTATTCAATTAGAATTTTAAGTGTTTTTGGGATTTATGGATTAATTTAAAATTTGATGTAGAGGGGGCTTGAATTGAAAATATTGAAAGCTTGAAGGGGAGGAGGTTGTATTGAATTGAAAATTTGCTTTGGCTATCCTACAGTTATGGTAGCCTTTAGTTCAAACTTGATTGTTGTTTATTTTTTAATACTTTCGTTTGTTAGAACTATTAGGAATTTATTGTTGATTTCTTATGGCTATCCTTTAGTTATGGTAGCCTTTGCTTTTTAGTGCAAACTTAGTTTTGAATATGTTAGTAGCTTTTGGAGGGTTAGGGTTTATGTTGCAATTGTAAAGTATGTTGGTAGGGGTAGATAGGTTGTAAGGATTAAAGTTATTTGTGTGGTTAGTTTGTTCTGACTATTCTGCAATTATGGTAGCATCTGTAGTTTAAACTTAGCTTAAGTGAAAAGCTTGGGGGGATTGGGACATAACTTATTTATGGACTAATCAGGTTTAGGGTTTGAGAGGAGGAATATATGACAATGATCAAGCATATTTATGTTTTAGGTCTTTAACGATGGATAAGGGTTGGATGAAAGTTAGGAATAAGTTATTGGTCAAGTATAGCAAGGGTATGTCCCAATATTTAGAGATTGCCAAGTTCCACGTCGATGCTTACAGAAAAATAAGGTGTCCATGTAAGAGATGTATGAACTTAAATTTGGACTCATTAGAGGGTTGTGGAGCGACATCTATTAACCATTGGAATCTCTCCTCCTATACAGAATAGGTGTATCATGGAGAGCTAGTGAACTTGTAGTAACCCTTTTGATGAAGGAACCAGTAGTAACCATTTTGATGAAGGAACCAGTAGTAACCATTTTGATGAAGAAGATGAAATGTTTGGTATGCTTAATGATTTACAAGCTTCGATTGAACAAGAACAAGAAATGAAGGAATGTTTAGAGAATGAGATGTCACTTAATATTGGGGTAGGTATAGAACAAGAGACAACAAACACATTTTAGGACATTGAATGAATCTTGTAGTGAGCTAGACCCCGGTTGTTCTAAATATTCCTCCTTGAATTTTTTGGTTAAGTTGATACATGTAAAGATTCTAAACAATTGGAGTAACAAGTCCTTCGACATGATGTTAGACATAATAAAACGTGTATTTCCAATGTGTGGTACCAATGTCCCTAACTCATTTTACAAAGCCAAACGAAAATTGTGTGACTTGGGCCTGTGATATAAAACTATATTCATGCTTGTAAGTATAACGTGTTCTGTATTGGAAGGAGTTTGAGGATTTGCAGCATTGTCTAACTTGTGGTGAGTCTCGGTACAAGGTTAGTTCTAACAAAGAGAATTTTTTTTTTTTTGCATAAGGTATTGTGCCACTTTCCTTGATACCGAGATTACAACGCTTATTTCTATCACAAGAAGGATTATCTGATATGAGATGACAGCGTGACTTGATTTCTACAGCAAATGTGTCTCAACTCCCTCAGACTCCTAGGAGACGTCAACAATCTCGAAACTTAGAGTTTGAGAGGTACGTTCATAAGCATGGTAGAATTCCAATTACCATAGCCCTAGAAGCAGAGAAGCCAATATCTCCACATGTTGTACGATTCACTAACACCACTGATGTGTGTGTGAGAAATACATTTCCAGTTTGCTGCCTTAAATGGACTGATGTATGGCGAGAAAACATTGAGGTGGTGAAGGACGCTCTACAGGTAAATTCAGTAGTGAATTAGTTTTTTTGTTTAGACATACACAAGTATAAACAAAGCTAATGTGTGAAGTTTTTTAGTTTCTAGCGAATTTTTCATGCTTGATTTCAACTCAAGCACTTGCTAGATTTGTTGAGCATCAAATGCTCACATCTTTCAAGGAGTTCAAGGGCGACTGTCATAGACATTTCAAAAAGTACACTGACCCTGAACATACACGTGTCAACCCATCACACATATTGGTGGGATGTCTGGAAGATTGACACTTCCTGTGTGATCACTATATGAGTCGTGCATTTCGGATGAGATCTACATATTGTAATGGTATGTTATTTCACGAAATTTTTGGTATGCATGTATAATTTTAACAAATATTTCCATGTGGGAGCAATCACAGATGAACAAGGTTGCCAGACAAAAGTACTCTTACAATCATAGTAGTGGGTCGAAGTTGTTTCTACAACGACAACATGACCTCGCTGAAGAACAAGGTTTGTCAGTCGATCGTCTGGAGTTGTTCAGAGAAACACATGCTTTGAGAGGCCAATTCTTTTCACATGCAGCTGTTGGATACGCATGTAAGTTCAACTTGATTTTGTCTTATTTTTTTATTTATACTTATGCCTTCATAACTTAATTGCATAAAATTTAATTTGTTTCATAATCAAATTCTGAAACTTAAGTCCCAGCCCACCCTAAAGGGTTCTCGATCACTCTCTAAGGATGATGTTTGCGAGACCGTTTTGGGTAGACGATCAGGCTACTCTAAAGGTCTTGATTGGAGACCCAGGCCTAAGTCTCGCAAGAGTTGTGCTAGCAGTTCTTTGACCACATGTTCGCATTCTACGAAGGTCGAACAAGCTAATGCAGTCCTGATCGAGCAGCAAAGACTCAAGCTTGAAGAAGCTAAACACATGATTGAAGAGCAGAGAAGGATGTCCGAGCTGCAAACCCAACAAATGGAAGAAATGAATAAGATGATTGAACAAATTACATGGGCACAGAGAGGACCGTGAGTTGCACACTTGTGGTATGTATTTTTTAACTTTGCCATTGTTTACTTTGCAATATTAGTGATATATATATATAATTTTGTGTCATTGTAGGTGTGGACCTGTAGTATTATGGTGACTGCTACTGTTAGGTTTTATGTCCTAAAACTTGTAGATAGTACGTATAATTCATTGGTTATTATTTATTAATAAAATTTCATTATTATTATTTCAATAAACATTATTCATTATATTATTAGCTTTGCCTTAATAACCTAAATTCAATAAACTAACATTCTAAGTTGTTTGATGAGTCTTAAACAGTATGTAGAGACATACGTGGATCAATGTTAGAAATCAACGTAAAGGGTCTATAGCATAAGGATAAGAGTGGGTACACTAGAAGAAATTTGGCATTTAATGTCAGTTTAAAACCAACATTAATTTCCTTTAGTGTCGGTTGGCAACTGACATCTATGCTAGCGTTATTAAAGGCCTTTCATGTCATTTCTGCTTTGATGTCGTTTTTAAACTGAATTTTTTATGATGTTATTGAAGATCTTTAGTGTCGGTTGGCCTTTGATGTTTTAAAACCGACATTAAAGTTTTTTATAAACCGACATTGGATACGTGTAGATAAATATTTTTTTCTCACACCAACAAATCAATAAAATTAATATTATTTTAGAAACTACAATATTTTTCTTTTACATTTATATACACAAAATGAAATCTTAATAAAGAAATCCATGAAAAAGATCATAATACAAGACTTAAATAAGAAATCCTAAACGCCTTCACAATCTTCAACTTTCAACGATTGCTTCCATCTACGCAATCACTTAGCTTGGTTGGCTATCTAAGACCAAATATACTTTACAACCTGAGGAGAAGATTAAATCCAGAATTTGCAAAATTTATGTTGATAGAGACCAACGTTTGCTCCATCCACAATAGCATATTAATTATTTATGTACTTCTAACCATTCCTTAATAAACAAAACAAAAATTGCATCTAAGCCAAGAGGAAATCAAGTTTTTTTAAATGCAACAATTTTCATTAAGAAAATAAAAAAAATATATAAGTGCCCTCCAAAAACCAAGATAAACAAGGATTCTCACCATTTTCAGCCAAGTATATATGTAAAGAACAGTCCAAGGTGTATTTTCTTTCAAGATGCTCAAGCTAACTTGTCCCTTTAAACTTAGTATAAAATTTATAAAAGTAGTAACATAACAAATTTAATTTATAAATAGCTGAAAAAACCCATGACAACAACCAAGATAAACAAGCAACTAGCCTTGTCTACACAAATAAACTTCCATTACAAAAAGAAGAAATGAAGTAGAAAAGTGAGCAAAGGTATGAACATAATAATGAATAAAATAAAACACAGACACACTAATTCATTTAAAGCGAAGAAAAAAACACAACAATCACCTCAAGCACACAACAAATCTCCTACGTACCTTCTTAGATGTAACCATGATAGCAGAATATATAAGACATCTAATTATGTCCAACTCATCCAATACAAGAGGCAAGTCCTTCTTTAACTTTACCACCACGAGATTCCAAAAGCTAAGCATTTAGTATTACTGCCCAAAGGAAGACCAATGTAATAAAAACGAATTCCCAGAGTTTCTTCATATTAGGCAGACTTTCTTCTATCATTTTTCTTAATGGAGATGTTGTAGATCAAGGTAAACATGTCGAAGGATAGACTCCCCTTCCTCTTCCTCTCCCTCCTTCCAAGTATTACTCATAAAATGAATCAATGTGTTGATAGCAATACGTACATGTACACTAAAATACATTGGCTATGAATCCTAAACAATTTACTTGCTTATTGGAAGAGTCTATAGATGTCGAGTCCATATCTTCAATTATTCAATTCATCTTCAATCAACAAGAGAACTATGATAAAGCAAATGAAACTTCAAAAACAAATAATCCAATTAAAGAAACACAGACGTTTGCTAAGGTTTCTATACAAACAAGAACCTAAAGCAAATAATCATTCAATCAGTCTATAATATGAGGTACTAGGCATTATCCAAATGGTGGGTGTGCATCATCCTTAATAAGAGGCCAAAAAATATTGAAAAACAGTAGGCCAGGATCATAAGAGAATAATGATCCTGTTACACATAGTTACCTTGATAATACCAAATTGTGGGTGTATATCATTCCTAAATAACTCAAGATCATCATACTTTCGACCAATTTTGACCTATATAATGCAAAAATAATATACTCCAGACAAATTTGCTTGTGAAGACCCAATCTATATCAATCCGGGAAATTACAAAGAGAAAAAGAAAACTTTAAACTAAAGTGCAGATAAATTAAAATATTAATTTAACCTGCACTCCTCTATCTAACATCTTGCGCTCCAAAAATGCAAGCTTCATGAATAGTAGAGGCCCACCTGTAGCCAAATTAACAAGAGAGTGGAATCTATCACTGTGGAAAATTCCAAACAAAAAACCAAAACAGAAATCAGTAAAACCCTTTAAAAAGAAAGAAAAAAAAGATCATCAATTTCAATAATCAAGGAAAAATCCTAGCTTATAAAAAGACGTAAGAATGAGAAAGATGTATAAAGCCAAGTTCACTCAATTGAGTTAAAGAAAGTAGAAATTGGTCAAACGTAAACAACAGTAGCTGCAACTGCAATGGTGGCTAGCAGTTGTATGGTAATGATAGAGTAAATCTTCTGAATGAAAGAGGACAAAAAAGATTTTAAGTTTTTACCTTACTCTTCATTTAATCTTATTAAGGAGATTTTCAAGCAAATTAGACAATTTTTCAAATGAAGAAGGAATTGTCCCTAAATATTTCATCCTTCTGAGATATAAGATAATCCTTTTTCTCTAACTCCCGTGCTTTTTCATCAATAAGAACCTCTGCAGAAATAGGAAAATGCTTCAATCACAAGAAACTCTTTTGTCACAACCTGTTTTGAGAGAGAAAATGGTGGAGTTTCATTTAATCACAGGAAACATTTTCTTATTTCTAGAATTCATGCGGCTACAGAAAAACCATTTCAACTTGAAGCACCACTAATTTGCCAAAAAAGGTTCGCACTAATACTATAACACCCCCAAATTTTAAGGTAAATTTAAAATTTAAATAAAATAAAATGGTCTTATTATTGATTTTTTTATTATTATTATAAATCGTCGGATGTTATTTTATTACTTTAGTTTGAAGAATATTTTAATTAGAGAAAAAGAAAAGAAACCATGGAGGAAAAAAGATTATATCTCTCTCTTCTTCTTCCTCAGGCTCGCGTGACCCCCTTCCTTTTTTTTCTTTTTCTCTTTTCTTCTTCCATTCTGCCCTACCTTCAGCAGCCGCCGACCACCTCCCCTCTCCCTTCTCCTTCGTTTTCCGACGCCGCCGTTACCCAAACCTCCGATGGCTCGTCGCGAATCGTCTGCACCTCCGTGCTGTCCAGAACCTATCCGCCAGCCGCCAGCCGCCAGCCGTCTCTTTCTCTTCCTTTCCGTTCACCTGAAGCCTACGCCGATCACTCACGCCGACGTTCCTTCAGCGGCCTTCGTCATCGGTCACAGCTCGAGTCGCAGTCGATGTTTTTTTTCCTTTTTCTCTCTGTCGTCCGGTCAAAACCCAGTCGAAGGGACATGTTTCATGCCGCCGCGACGTCCGTCAACTGTTCCGCGCCGCTGCGATCCTTTGCCGCTCAACATCAGTGCGTCGTGACTGTTTTCCCATGCGTACTGCTTTTCCTAGCCGCAAATCACAAGTCGTTCTACCTCTGTTTACAAAACACAGCCACACGACTCCCTATCTTCTAGCCGCGATTCCCAAATTTGACCCATGCTCAGATTTCACAATTTTCTTCGCTTTACCTTCGGACGTTGCTGCTGCCTCTGTTTTACTGTATTGAGGCTAGCGCTTGATTTTCTTTGAGTTCACCACAAATATTGGTTTTGGTTTGAACTCGATTGGTTAACGTTGGGTAAGTGTTGAATGTTCATATATGGGTGATTTAGATACTTGAAGTTATTTAGAATGATGTTGATTCTCTTGTTGTTTGACTGTTATGCATATGGACTTGAATAACTTAAAAGGATACGACCACTAAATGTAGGTTGAAATGGTTAAAGAGACTTAATTGCTTTATGTGTTGATGGTTTGACTAAATTAAAAATGTTTGTTGACTAAACTGAGGATGATTGATTGTTATGTTAAAGAATGGATGGTGTACGTTTAAACTGAGATGAGTGACACTTATGTATGAATATATCTATTTGAGAAATCGTTACGCTAAGGTTGGATTATGTATTATTAAGGGATTCTCTTACTACTGGGCTCACCTATAGTTTTGAATTGTGTTGACTGTATAGCTACCTCTGATTGAGTAGAGATATCAAAATGATATTTACGTGTGAATGTAGACTTAGTGTTCAATGTATACCATGAATGACTGGAAATATATATACATGGATTGACGTAGTCTTGATTTTGAATGCATAATGTGATTATCTGGGAATATATATATATGTGGATGTAGATAGGACGACAATTGTAGATTGTGTTTGTATGAGATGTGGATGTGAACTGAGGGGTGTTATGACTATATAGTTCGATTGACTGATGTAATGATATGCTATTGACTGACAGTGGACTAAAGTAGGATAGGGTGACGGTTAGAGTGTTAAGTGAAAGAATTGTATGTTGAGGTAGCTGGACTGTATTATGAATGACTGTTAAGATGTTTAGAATGGACTAAGAGGAAAAATTATTAGTTTCTGTTACCTTGCAGGTGTCCTACGGGATCACCACCCTTTCGTGCATCCTTCGGGAGCACTAGACTGATATGTGCATCCTTTGGGTGCACTAGACTGATATGTGTTTCTGCAGAATACTAGACTGATTATGCGTCCTTCGGGGCGTTAGACTGATTACGTATATCCTACGGGATCACAAGACTGTGACTGTGCAGGGTACTCCATAGGAAGTTAATAGTTTATTTTTCCTTAACGGGACCAGTAGTCTTACTGGTATGTTTATACTCACCCTTTCATGTTTAACTATTTTAGGCAAAGGTAACAAATGGGGTAGACCGACGAGGGACAAGAAGGAGACGTGATTGTCATAGAGGAATGTCCTTCAAATGCTTGTGCCTTATGTTTTTTTTTTTTTTTCCTTAGTACATGAGGCTATTTAAAATTTTTGTGATGGAACTAAGTTTACGAACTATTATTTTGTAAACAGTACTTTTAAAGTTTTGGTTATTTGAAATAGGGCCCGATTTAAGTTTGCTCGTATGATTTCAAATAAAATTTACTATATTTTGTGTCAATCAAGGTCTCTTTGTCAAAATTAACGACTTCAACTTAGTTAGAAAAGTTGGATCGTTACAAATACTTCATCCACCACATCTTCCCACTACCAAACCAACTCAAATTGACAAGAAATTAAGCAAAACTAAAAGAAAAGAATTAACCAAGCTCTTGAATCTTAGAATTAAGTTTTTCCAATAAACCAAGCAAAACAGAGCCATCTTCTCTCACAACTTCAATTATGTCATCTCCGTCGACGATCTCGTCTACTGTAGCAAAGAAGACAATTGAAGAAGAAAATTCGTTAGGCTGATAACCTTCAGTACCGCCATGGATTCCAAAGCAGATGAGGAAAATGAGTTGTTGCTAGTTGTGTTTCTCTTGAATAATGTTTAGCGGTTGGAAGAAGAAAATAGAATGAAGAGGAAAGATATTTATTTTTCTTTTTTCTAAAATAACTATTTAAAGAAAGTTACTAACCACTTTCTAAGCTTCAAGATTTATATAAAGAACTTAATTATAGAAAATGAGATTTCTCAGCAAGAACGAGAAGAAAGAACGTCGATGAAGTAGCAAGAGCGAGAAAAGTTGAATCAATACAAGAACAAAAAAAAAACAAAGATGGAGATCGACTAGTCGATTAGTAGTGGAGATCGAAGAGAATGCGGCGGCCAAGAAGAAACCCTAAACTTAACTTATATATTTGTAAAAATAAAATAATTTTACAAAAATAAAAAAATATATAGCTTTAATGTCAATTTTAAACCGACATTAATTCTTCTTCTTTGATGTTGGTTGAGAAACGACATTAAACATTCGTCTTTTGAAAAATGACATTAAACATCATTTTTCATTTTTTTCACCTGACATTAAAGCCTAGATTTCTTCTAGTGGTACATTATTCTAGTAACACATTATGAATAATGTAATGATACAAACGTAATGATCGAACACGTTCGTGTTGATGACATGCGAGTGGGAGTATCCTATGCAAAAGTTTGCATAAGATAGGACCACGAAATAGTAACCACTAGATGTAACTTCGTTAACTAGTTGAGTTTCTATTTCATTAAGATGACCTAGGTAACTTTGTCTTAATTCTGAGTGTATTATGAATTCATGTTCGCGATGGATTGTCTTTTGATTTATATGGGTGATAATAGCCAGATTACCAATTCAATATGCTTATAGTTTTGGGGACAAGACTGAGTAGGGAGCTGGGAACATAATCACATAACATGAAATTTACTCTTTCTCGATTTTAGGGTAAGTAGATGAGTGTTCTCTTAAATGGTGTCTCTGAGATTTGAACAAAGAGTCCTACCCTCTCTATGGCATGAGAGGGGTTTCTGTTTATTAGTTGGACCATAAACAAGTTGTTAATTAGATGAACATTAATATTTAAGGACTAGAAATAACTAGAGGTAAAACAAAAAATTGACCCAGCTGATGTTACAAGCACTAAAGGATTAACTTACTGTTATATTAGTCTATATACTTGGACACAAAAATATATCTACAGTCAGAAGAGTTTAACTATGAGTTGTTAGTGGAGTGTGTACAATTAACGAATGTTGACTAATGTGGTTAATAAGTTTAGCCAATTAATCTTATAACGTTGTAGCTTTTGATCGGTAGGTTCATTAGATCTCATTTCTAGCTCGTAAAGGGTAATGAAATTTATTTATATTGATTGTAATTTGAAATATTCAAATTTACTTTGAGAATTAGTAAAATGTATATACATTATAATATATGATTCAAAATTAATTTTTGAGAGATAAAATATTTAAATGAGTTCAAATATTAGTTTAATGTAAATTAGATTCATATTAAAATTATAGGTTAAAATTTAATGCGTATATAATACACACTAAAACTACTATAGAGGTTAGGAGAGAAATTTATTTTTAATATGATTCAAATTTGAATTAAATTAAATATAAAATATTTAATTTAGTAATTAATTAAAAGTTTAGTTTAATTTTATTAATTAAATTTGATTTAATTCAATTAAAACTAGATGATATGTGAGATATTCATTAAATATGATTTAAATAAAATATTAATGTAATATGATTTAATTAATTATTAATTTAATACTTTTTAAATTAATAAAATCTTAAATAGGATGATGTTATAAATACGCCGAAGATAACATGTTTTTTCAATTCGAGTCTTTGCCTTCCAACGAATTCTTTTCGAGATTCTCTCAAAGTTTTTTTTTCATTCTTATTGGTTCCGTCACACCAATCTCCTCCTAGAGAATATGGAGGTCTCCGAGTGGTGGTGCCCCAAGTTTTGTGTTTGGCAAATTCAAAGTCGTCGACGATGTAAACCTTTTTTCTCTGTAATTCTTTGTGTAATTTATAGAAAACATGCTTAGCCTTTAGATTTTAGAAATTTGTTTTTGTAAATATTTTTTCAATGCTCTCGTATTTTTTAGTTCTCAATTAATTTGAGTTTCAAATGGTTATGTAAAATATTACCCTACCAATGGCTCATATTATGTTAATTTTTTTTTATGTAATTTTTTTTTTCAAATATTCAAAATTGTTAGACAATGTAACGTTTAATTATAATATGTTTACTTTTGATTTGATATTTTATATAATTATTTAGTAATTTGGTTGTTTAGTTTTTATAAATTTTATTCAATTTAAATTGAATTGGAACCCAACAAAATAGTGTACAATTGAAAAAAGAAATTAAAAAATACCTAAAATAACTCTCGATGCAGCTAGCGGTCAGGAAATAGCAGTGTTCCCCAACGCATCTTGAGCAC
Organism: Cucumis sativus; assembly: GCF_000004075.3. Taxonomy (NCBI): domain Eukaryota; kingdom Viridiplantae; phylum Streptophyta; class Magnoliopsida; order Cucurbitales; family Cucurbitaceae; genus Cucumis; species Cucumis sativus. Next base: position 10,933,345 of record NC_026656.2, read on the forward strand.
ATCGAAGAGAAGTTTTGCTAGGTAATGTTGAGATAATTCTTCTTTTGACGCCTGAAGATACGTCGACAGAGTCCTATGCCCGATGTCACATGCTGACATTGGGAGTGCAGTTTCTTCGACGTGATTCCGTCGTCTGTAAAAGAGATGTCGGGGGACAGGAATTCGCGATGCTTTGATCTTTGCTCGTCAGGAATGGATATCCCAATGCGGGTTTCCCGACAATCATTCTGACATGCAGAATTGCGATGGGAGAACTTTTGCCGACGCCATTCTTTACCTTCGTCGATGCCCTCTAGCATCGGAAAAACCTCGATTTATTGTGGTATCAGAGTGACATTTTGGGGACAAACTGAGTAGGGAGTTGCAAACATAATCACCCAAGATGAAATTCGTTTCTTCTCGACTTTAGGTTAATTAGTAGGTGAGTGTTCCCATAAATGATGCATTCAGGAATTGAACAAATGATCATACTCCTTCTATGGCACAAAAGAAATTTCTCGGTTTATTATTAGTTGAACAGTAAACATGTTTTTCATTAGAGAAGCACTAATATTTAAAGTCTAAGAAGTAATTCATGAGTAAAACAGTAAATTGTTATTAGTCTATATCTCTAAACACATGAATATACTACACTGAGAAGAGTTAGTTGTAAAGTCTTTACTAAAGTGGACAAATAGTTAATAGATATTGCTTAATGTAGTTAATGAGTTTTAGACAATAAATCTCATTTTATTGTAGTTTCTGATATGTAGACTCACTAGGCTCATTTTTTAGCTTATAAAGGATAACGTCGTTATAATATTTTGGATGAAATTTGAATAGTTCAATTTTACTTAGGGAAATAATATAATGTATGATGATATATTTTAATTAAACTTTATAATATAAATTAAATTTTGAAATAGATTCTAAAATTATTTACAAGAGAATAAAACATTTGAAGGAGCTCAAATATTTATTTAATATGAATTTTATTAAAACTAAAACTAATGTGTACTAGATATATATTTAAATTAAAGATTATAAAATAAATACAAATAAATATGATTTGTAGGTTAAATTAATACGTGAGATTTTATTTGCTAATTGATTAATCCGAGAATTGATTAATTGTTAATTTAGTTAGTTTAATTATTTATTATTTAATTTAATTTATTAAGTTAAAAATTTTAAATAATTAAATGATAACTCCCCTACTTTGGAGTTATATGTCATGAAATGATTACTTCCACGTATTATGAACAAATGCTTTAAAATGCAATTCCATACATGCTCACGATTAATATATAACACGTGACATGTAATTATAGGTTTATCTTTCGAAAAAAAAAAAATGTTAAATAGGCTAATGAATGTGTGATTTGTGGTTGACAACTAATAGTATTGTTCCATTGAACTAGATAAGGAAAACATACAATTTTCTAATTAGGCACTCGAAAATTGAATATTCATCCTCACATCGTTAGAGTGTAATGAGACTTAGGTAAATTGATTAAGATGCTTCTCATGAAATAATTAAATTGACTAATTTGATGTTTAGAAGTTTTAACTCTTCTCTAATCAACTCGGATAGGAGTATGTAGCTTCGGAGTTAAAATCAACCTTGAGAATTCGATGACCAAAATTTACATTAGATGATTTTGTTTCTCTATTAAGCTATAACATTTTGTTTGATTGTACATCAATCATTTTACCAGTAAACCACAATTTTTTTCTAGTTTTATTCTAAAATATAATTACCACACCTTGGTATTGTAATGATTGCACATAGTTGGTAATTTCATCCACCACCAAAGCTTTTGAGTTCTTTATCAATCTTGTTCTAACTATGTAAGTACCATTTTAAATTTGTTTAGAAATGATTTCGTAGGTTTGTGTTATTTTCCATCTCCAAACCATCAATAAAATCAATAAATAGAAAAAGTCTTTAAACCTCACCTTAAAAACCATTTTAGTATGGTAAAATATTCTAACCTCAAACAATAATCCTAAATTCAAACTTCATAAATAACAACACATCAATTTTTTTTGCTATAATTACAAAAAACACAATGAAGTATGAAATGACGTCGGAGATTCCTCTTTCGTCATCTCAGTTCTTATCATTCTTTGTCGCGTTGTTGCTCTTAACTCCGATGGGTGATATTACTCGATCTTTGTAGCTCTTATGACGACTCTGGCTGCAGAACACCATTGATAACATGTGAGTCATCGTTGCTCAGATTTAGTGGACGTTGAAGTGTAGTTATGTTTTATGGCATGAGTAATTCTCTTATCTTTTACTTTTTTGTTTTCCCGTTACTATATAATATATATATTTTGGATTTGTGAGAATTTTTTTTTTTAAATTCCATAATTTGGCTTTTTTGGGGGAAAGAAAATTGAATTATTCTTTGAAGGTTGAATTAAGATTAAAGAAAAATAATTAATATGTTAGGGTAGAGATGTTTGACAAAGTTGAAAAATGAGAAATTTTGTTTGATAAAATTTGAATATTTTGTAATTTTCATTTAAAGTTACATAATTGGTTTGAATGGATACATGAAATAAAAACAGTTCTTCTGGTGAACTTATTTATATATTTACAAATACTTTTTAATGCTTTAACATTTAAAATAAATTTTCATCACAAAAAAATAATTACTAATTTTGAACCAACTAGTTTGTTTGGTTCAACAATTTCAATGGTGCTGAATTATATATCAACATTTGAAAAGATAGATGGATATTAACAATTTTATTCTTAAAATTTCTACTATGAAGACCAATCTTATGTTCTCATAAAATGTAAATGTGTAATACAAATTACATACTATGTTTATGTATATTTGATAAATCATAATAGCACAAATAAGATATTATAATATACAAAGTCCCCTAAAACTTAAAGTGGCTTAGAAAAAAGTTGTCCTTTTGGGGATTTCCTTGCTTTTTCTCATTTTCCAACCACTCATAACCTTGTCCTTTCCTCCCACTTCAAACTTCAAACTAACAATTACATTACATCTAAATATCTTATTTTAATATTTAAATTGATTATATAAATTTATAAATGTTCAATTTTATACTTTAGTAAGAATTTTTGTTTCATGAAATATAAAGATATATAAGTGATTTAGAACAATAGAACAAAGTAAGATATGCATTTTTTTTGCTAAATTAATTATCGGTATACGATCGGAACAGACTTACTTATCCGTGTTATAGTATCGCCGATTCTCCATAGCCAAATAGAGAGCCCATTAAATTTCTTCACCGCCTGCCTTCATCTTCTTCCTTCCACATTTCAACCCAATTCTTCTGCGCCTCTTCCCATCCCAACACAGATCCTTTCTTCTCCGGATCTAAACTTGTCGATAACGTCCCGTAAGCAATTCCCATCGTCGAAGCTCCGAATGTCAGGAAAGTCGTAAAAAATGGCACCCAAATAGGCACATCCCAAAGGTTTTGCTCCTTAATCGCTTGGAAAATCTTCAACAATGTCACACCGAACGCCATCGGAATTCCAACGAATGCCAAGATTCTCGTTATAATCCTACTGTATACGGCTTCTGGAATTTCATCGTCGTCGTCTTCGTTATTGTTTTGGGCGGTGGTTTCTCTGTTTTTGGCCGTGCGTGGAGAATTAGTGAAGCCTTTGGCGTTTACTTGGACTTGGCCTCTGGATAATGTCGGTGTGAAATTGGTGAGATTGTTCGTGATAGTTGAGTGGTTGATTATTAGAGTTCTTTGATTCCATGGCGGAGGGTTTGAAAGGAGGAGAGCCTGGGGAAAGGAACAGGCAAGGGATTTCATGGAGACCTCTGATTTGGTTATTAATTTGTGTGTGTTGTTTGTAATGGTGGAAATCTTATCCCAAAGCTTTTATGAGTTGGTCCATGGTGATTGGTGGTGTTTCAATTTTCATCCACGAATAGATATGGATTAATTTATTCTTCTTAGTTTTATTTTTCAAGCAAAATAAATTCAATTATTATTCTTATTAAAATGAATTTTAAATCACGTGCCCTCACTCCCTCGTTCACTCTTCATCTTCTTCTTCACCTTTCAACAGCCGCCCGCCCTCTGTTTTGCTTTCTTTTTTTTATCCGATCATATCTCCCCGTCCGACGCTTGTTTGCTGTTCACAAAGTTTCATTCTCCGTCGCGTCTCCCATAGCCAAGCCGAAGCGTCTCTGTTTCATCCGCAAGCCGTTCAGCGAGATCCGACCGGCTCAGATTTGTCTTCGTCCGCGAAGCGCCAGCCGCCGAGTTCCGCGTCGATCTGTACTCCGTTCGAGCATTTTTCTCAGATCTGAGCAGCCTGCGCCTTGCTTTCTCCCTCACCGAGCCGCACATCCGTCCGAGCCACGCCCCAAATTCTGCTTTGAACGTCTTCATTAGACTCAGTTCGTGCGCCACTGCCTCTGTCTTGCTGCGAATCACTGTGACTTTGTTTGGTAGGGGTGAAATTGTGGGTTATGGCTACTTTTAAGTGTTAACCATGGAGTAATCATTTGGATTAATACTTGATTCTTGAGAATACCATTTGGGTATAATCCTCCAATTCTTGAGTTTTCTATGGCAGGAGTTTCTGGTTAAGTTTGTGGATGTAGCATTTGGGTGAATTGAACAAGGGAAATTGATATGTGAAAGGGTTAGTAACTTTCTTTTAGTATAATTGACTAGAAATATTAGAATGATAAATGAACTATGTTCTTTCCATGGAGTCATTTAAAATTATATTAAATAGAGTAGTGCAATTTCAATTTAAAAGTAAACACTAATAATGTAGAGAGATAAATTACATATTCAACCATAACAATCACTCTCAAATCATATACTTTTTCTTCTCTATGAATCTCCTTGAAAAAAATCTTAGATCGCATATTCAGATAAAATATATTTCTAAATATGATATAGAAATAAATTTTATAAAAATGAATTCATAAGTTTAATCAATAGAACAATTCAATTCTTAAAATAAAATGTAACGAAAGATAAATAAGAAAACATACACCTTCAGCTTGGGCTACTCAAAAAATGAACAGGAATAAAGAAAGAAAATCTCTTAGCTTCTTTCGAACAAGTAGAAATATTGATTATTTGAAAAGTTGACATTTTACTTCCAAAAGATAATATATATATTTCATTTACAAAACTATAATATAGGAGTTTTTTAATAATTAAAAGAATAAATGAATAAGTTTTTGACCACTTGCAAAAATGGCAAAATAAGTTATAATAATTAAGTTCATAACACACATATTTTATTATTTGCGAAAATGACAAAAACGAAGTCCAGCTCCCACATCAAGAGGTAAAATGTCACAAATGTTCTCGTTACTAATATACGTTTGATACATCTTATACACACCTGATACATCTAATACACCCCTTGATACTTCTTGATAAATTTGATTGATACACTTGATTCACCTGATACTCTTTGATACACTTGATTCACGTGATACTTTTTTATACACTCGATACCGAAACATACTAATATATGTTTGATACACCTGATACACTTCATATACAGTTAGTATTCTTCACTTATACAAATTGATTGATTAAATGCACTTGATATGCTTGAAGTCCTACTTATACACTTGATATACTATTGATATACACTTGTAAATTCGATTCATATACTTGATAATGATTCACTTTACTGATATGCTTTAATAATATATTGTTGATATACTTGATAATGATACATTGAGTTACATCATTCATATACTTAATAATACTCTAATAAACGACATAAAATTTTGAAAACATGAAAATCACATATAAGTTTATTAACCAACTAATACATATAATATAAGTATATCACAACACTGACATACAAAATTGAGACAAAGTAAAACCAAAAAATTAAGGTAAAAAAATAAAACAAAATCATTCGGAATCAAATTCAACTCAAAATACACATCGAAAAAAGTATAAAAAAAATAATAATGAAGTTAAATTACTCCAATCAACAACCATTATATTATATTATTCAGATTACAATTATTGTACTATTGATATTTTAAAATTAAGATTAAGACATAAATAATAAATAATTTTTCTAGTATAAGCATAAACAAATAACTAAGGTCTTAAAAAGTGGAAGCATAAATAAATAATGAGTAGGACATTAAAAATAGAAAGAGAAATAAGTTATTGAAGGGTAGTTTATGAATAATATCAAATTTAAGATGGAGAAGTGAAATTTTTGCCATATTTGCAAAATTTTAAAACAATATGCCATAATTGTTATATTATATTCTCAAAATGCTATTCTATGCAATTTCTCTAAGTTTTTCTCACACCTCCTTAACAACAACGATAATAATTAATAGAACTTTAATTATTTTTGGGTTTAAAGTTACAAATGACACTTTATCATTTTTCTACTCTCCTACGTGTATATCTTTCGGTCCTTCTCTCCAATCAGCAAGTATTAACACACTGTAACACACAAAATATATTGTAACACAAAAGTAAAGTTAAATATGAATGAATAGAATTTGATCAATCAATATTGTATAATAGAAATTATTATAAGAAAAAATATATACTTTTTTACCGTAAAAGGGAAAATACATGTAGCAAGTCAAAAATAAGAAAATCAAGTAACTAGACAGAAATTAAAATGTTCCTAAGAAAATGGTTAAAGAGATATATTTATATATATATTTAAAAAATAATATATTACAAAGTCTTTTGATATCTTATCATTATCAATATTTAATGTAATTTCATAATTTATATAAATTAAATTATTGAAATAAATTGATAAAATATTTTCATATTCTATAAGGAAGTTAACAAATTGAAAAGATAATAAATAGTTAATATTGATTTTATTTTATTTGAAAATATATTCAATCATTAATATTGATTTTATTCTTTATATTAAATAAATAATCAATCAATTATAAAATAATATAATTAATAAATTTCATTTACAAAATTCAATGATTATTTTTTCTTTTCTTTATTTAAATTTAAACAATAACTAATATTTATTTTAAAATATATGATAATGTTGTAAATTTAAAATTGGGTGAAGGATATAATCGTCCAAAAAATAATACTTTATAAATAATTAAAAATATTTCATGTTTTATAATAATGAAGTTAAGAATTTGAAAATAATAATCAATAGTTAATAGTTAGTATTGATTTTATTCTTTATATTAAATAAATAATAAATAAATATAATTAATAAATTTCATTTAACAAAACTCATTGAATATAAATGATTTCTTGTTTTAAATTTAAACAATAAATAATATTTCTTTTAAAGTATATGATAACGTTGTAAATTTAAAATTTGGCAAGGGGATAAGGATAAAGGAGCTTAGGTAAAGGATAAGTGGACTTCTACTATCAGACCCCTTATATTGAAGTTGGAATGTATTGACTCAGAAGGGTTTTTACTATTATATGTAGTTTAAAATGTAGTGATGACTCATATTGTTAACTAAACTGAGATAGTTTGGTTGTTATGAGTAGTTTAAAATGTATTGATGACTCGTATTGTTGATTGAACTGAGATGGTTTGATTGTTATGTATAGTTTAAAAATGTATTGATGACTCATACTGTTGACTGAACTGTGTGATATGCATTAACGTGTTTATTTTAACTGGTTATGAGTAGAGAAGCTGGAGTACTGTTGATAGTTTTCATTTTATAATTAATTATTTTTTGCGCACACACAGAAACATGGCAAAAAGGATTTTAATTTTTTTTCACATTTGTTATTAATATTGTATGCTTTTAGATTAATTTTAAAATATAGAATGAATTTTATAGCTATAACAAAATATTTCCAACATTGCAATAAAAAATTTAACAATGAAAATATTTTCGACCATTAGTACTTTGTCAAAATATGACAAACCATAATTCTTGAGTGTGTCAAGGTACATGAGCTATATTGTAGATACCGTATTTTGTCTTGCCTTTTTATTTTTTTCATTTATTTATTATTTTTTTGATGTTCCACCTCCTGTCCCAAATATAGAACAATTAGAAGCCCGAGCTAAAATTCAAGATATGAAACAAAATGAGAACACTTCGGCTAAGCAAAAACTAGATATTTTGAAAGAAAAATTGCGAGCAATTGAAGAAACTGATGTTTATGGAAATATAGAAGCAACACATTTGTGCTTAATGCCAAACTTAGCAAAATTTAAAGTTTCGGAATTTGAAAAATATGATGGATCATTGTGTCCAAGGAGTCATCTTATAATGTATGGTAGAAAGATGACAGTGCATATTGGTAATGATAAATTGTTGATCCATTGTTTTCAGGACAGTTTGACTGATCCAACTACTCGATGGTATATTCAATTAGATAATACACACATTCATGTTTGGAAGGATTTAGCTGATGCATTTCTAAAGTAATACAAACATAATATTGATATGGCTCGAGATCGTTTAAACTTGCAACGAATGGAGAAGAAGAGTTCAGAAAGCTTTAAAGAATATGCTCGACGATGGAGAGATATGGTCGCAGAGGTTCAACCATCATTAACAGACAAAGAAATGACGTCTATGTGTATGAATACTTTGTGGGCTTCATTCTATGATCAAATGATTGGTAATGCTACAACCAATTTTTGTGACATTATTGTTATTTGTGAAAGAATTGAATATGCGATAAAGCATGGGAGGTTAGAAGAGGCTTCAGCTGCGTATGATGGATTAAAGAAAGGAACAACATCTAAGAAGAAAGAAGGTGAGGTTCATGCAATTAGTTTTCCTAATTCAGGAAACCACAAATCGTTTTTTTAGCCAAAGAAAATATGACCAAAATTTTTCTTCATATATAAGCAATGTTTCTCATGTCCCTCATAACAACTATGTATCAACTCACTCTTTCACTAGAGCCCAAAAACCTATTAATTCAAACTCTTCTCAACCATTTGTACAAGGTCAAGGTAGCGAGACCAACTCAAACACATGGCGATTTAATCCCATTCCCATGACATATACAGAACTTTTACCTCAGCTAATTCAAAATCGACAGTTAGCTCCTATCCCAATGAATCCTATACAATCTCCTTATCCAAAATGGTATGATTCAAATGCTCGATGTGATTATCATATCGGAGGAGCGAGACACTCAACTGAAAATTGTTTGGCTTTAAAAAGGAAGGTGCAATCTTTAATTAATGTTGGATGGTTAAGCTTCAAAAAAAGTTGGTGAGAAGCAGAATGTCAACAACAATCCACTACCTAGTCATGAAAGTCCAAAAGTGAACATTGTAAATTGCTTTGTTGAAAAGTGTAAAAATGAAGGAGAAACAGTTTATGCATGTCCACCTGATTTCGAGCTTAATACTTGGGATGTTGTAGATATACCTACATTTTCAAAAGAATTTCGAGAGTAATGATTAAGTTTTTATTTGTCAAATTCCTTTTATTTTATAGTGGCTCTACACAAGGCCACAATGTTTTGTTTGCTTTACAATATGATTAATGTACTGTTTTATTTGTTATTTAATGAAATCTTCGCATTTTCCTTTTATTCTTTCTAACTTATTCTCTCTGCTTTCTTTCTTGCATTTTGCAAATTAAATACAACAGTCCAAACCTTTTCATCGACAACATTCAAAAGAACGAACATGTTAGTAATTCCAGTTCTACCCTTGATACCTTAATATACACTACGGAATTTGACAAATAAAGTGACGATGAAGATGCCAGAGGAATATCCTCAAAACCGTTAAGATTAGTAGAAGAAGAAGATAAGGTCCTAGGTCATCACCAAGAGTTAGTTGAAGTAATAAATTTGGTTTCTCAAGAGGAATCAAAAAAGGTAAAAATTGGCACATCAATGACCAGTGAAACTAAAAAAAAATGATTAATTTGTTACATGAGTACTCAGATATTTTTGCTTGGAGTTTATCAAGATATGTCGGGGTTAAATACATATATTGTAGTACACCATGTTCCTTTGAAGCCAGAATGCAATTCAGTAAGACAAAAGCTACATAAAATTAAGCCTGATATATTGTTTAAAATAAAAGAGGAAGTACAGAAACAATTTGAAGTAGTGTTCCTCACAGTTTCCAAATATCCTGAATGGGTGGCAAACATTGTTCCAGTACCCAAAAAACAAACAAAAAGACGAAAAAGTGAGAATGTGTATGGACCATAGAGATTTAAATCGAGTAAGACCAAAGTCAACTTTCATTTACCACATATCGACATGTTGGTGGATAACACTGCATAATACTCAACTTTGAAGATAGAAAAAAAAAAAAACAACATTTATTATCCTTTGGAGAACATTCTGCTACAAAGTAATGTCTTTTGGTTTGAAAAATGCTGGGGCAAATATCAATGAGCAATGGTTACACTTTTTCATGATATGATGCATAAAGAAATAGAGGTGTATATTGATGATATGATTGCAAAATCCAAGGCAAATGAAGATCATATAATCCAAAAATTATTTAATTGGTTGAGAAAGTATCAATTGAAATTAAATCCATCCAAATGTACATTTGGGGCAACCTCGAGATAGTTGTTGGGATTCATTATTAGTGAAGAAGGAATCAAAGTAGACCTAAATAAAGTGAAGGCTATCAGGAAAATGTCATCTCCTAAAACAGACAAAGAAGTTTGAGGTTTTATTGGAAGATTGAACTACATATCCAGATTTATCTCGCAATTGACACCAACATGCCAACCAATCTTCAAGCTTTTACGTAAAAACAATTCAAGAAAATAGAATGAGGATTGTGAAGAAGCTATCAACAAAATTAAGCAGTATTTGCAGAGCCCACCTGTATTGATAATAAGCCATGATATTTTGACATCATGCAGTACATAAAGTGTAGAGAATATCCATATGGAGCTTCATAGAATGACAAACACACATGAGCAGTATTTACCGTTTACATTGCATGGATATCATACATCAGTTTGTACTTCAACAGGGGCCACACCATTTTATTTGGTTTATGGTATGAAAGTTGTCCTGTCTTTAGAACTTGAGATACCTTCATTGAGAGTTCTCATGGATGTTAAGTTAGATGAAGTTGAATGTCGTTATGAGCAGTTGAATTTCATTAAAAAAAATGTTTGGCAGCATTAAGTCACGGACAACTTTACCAAAGAAGACTAATGCAAGCATACAATAAAAAATTACACCCTCGAAGTTTTCGAGAAGGAGATTTGGTGTTAAAAAGGATATTAACATTTCAAAATGATCATCGAGAAAAATGGACTCTTAATTATGAAGGTCCGTTTGTGGTGAAAAAGACTTTTTCAGGAGGAGCTTTGCTTTTAACCAATATGGATGGCGTTGAGTTAAAAAATCATGTGAATTCAGATTATGTTCAAAGATATTATGCGCGAGGCATTTTCATAGAAAATTTCGTAGTGTTGAAAGAAGTCAGGGGTATTTCTAGGAAACTTACATTTAGTTCTGAGAATGTTATTTCCATATGTATAAACTTTCCCTTACCTCCTCTCTTTGTACTCCTATTCTAAGAATCATTGCTATCTTTTCATTTCTTATCATATTTATCAAACACTTCTTTATTTGTCCATCCTTTCTTTCATCCTTTTTTAAATATCATCAAATTATAGTAAACATCAATTATTCATTAGTCTATTGTTCTATCTATTTGTTAATTAACAATGATTCAGTACAACTTATTATATTTGCAAACTAAGTAAAAGCTATGATTTTCTCTTGTTAAGACTTAAGGAAATGTGAGTCTTTACAAGTCTAGACAAATTTCTCTATGATTGTTGAGTTGTTGCAATTGAAAGTTTACATCCTAAAGGATTTATGTTTTGTGAAGTCTAAGACTAAAACAATATTATGTTTTTACACAGTCTATCGCAGTTTGGATTCATTTGTTTTGATACGAAGAGAGACGAGTTCGACAACTTAAAAAGTTCTCGTGATACATGTCTTATTCTATCCTACGACGATTATGCAGAGATAGATTGTTAATGGTATTGGTAAAATGGAGTAGTGAGCTATTTATTCCTATGAAAAGCACAATATTTTTAAATTAAATTTCAAATAAATTTTAAAAGAAGGATGAGTCCACTTTATCAAATCTAGCCCTAGAGCTAAGATTGATGTTTTTTACAAATTTGGTTAAATCGAGCCCAGATATGAAGCTGAGGCTGAAGCCTGTCTATCAAGTCCTTTCTCATTTATCAAACCTAGTCCTAGAGCTAAGGTTGATGTTTTTTTTATAAAAAAATATTGTTTAAATCGAGCTCAGATATGAAGCTGAGGCCGAAGCCTATCTATCAGGTCCTTTCGCATTTATCAAACCTAGTCCTAGAGCTAAGGTTGATGTTTTTTAAAATGAAAATTTGGTTAAATCGAGACCAGATATGAAGCTGAGACCAAGGCATGTCTATCAGGTCATTTCTCATTTATCAAACCTAATCTTAGAGCTAAGGTTGATGTTTTTTTTAAGAAAAAATTAGTTAAATCGAGCTCAGATCTGAAGTTGTGGCCGAAGCCTGTCTAACAGGTCCTTTCCTTTGTTTATCAAACCTAGTCCTAGAGCTAAGGTTAATGTTCTTTTTCAAATTTGGTTAAATCGAGCCCAGATCTGAAGTTGAGGCCGAAGCCTGTCTATTAGGTCCTTTCCCTTATTTATCAAACCTAGTCCTAGAGTTAAGGTTGATGTTTTTTATTCAAATATGGTTAAATCGAGCCCAGATCTGAAGCTGAGGCCGAAGCCTATCTATCAAGTCATTTCCTTTATTTATCAAACTTAGTCCTAGAGCTAAGGTTGATGTTTTTTTCAAATTTGGTTAAATCTTGCCCAGATCTAAAGCTAAGGTTGAAGCCTGTTTATCAAGTCTTTTCCCTTATTTATCAAACCTAGTCCTAGAGCTAAGGTTGATGTTCTTTTTCAAACCTAGTTAAATCGAGCACATATCTGAAGCTGAGGCTGAAGCCTGTGTATCAGGTCCTTTCCTTTATTTATCAAACCTAGTCCTAGAGCTAAGGTTGATGTTCTTTTTCAAATTTGGTTAAATCGAGCACAAATCTAAAGCTGAGGTCGAAGCGTGTCTATCAGGTTCTTTCTCTTATTTATCAAACCTAGTCTTAGCTAAGATTGATATTTTTTTTTCTCTCTCAAAAAATAAAAAAAATAGGCCCAAATACCTTATCTATTACCTTTGTCCACCTTTAAATATTTTCAGGATGGACAAAGGGGGCAAACGATAGATACCGTATTTTGTCCTGCCTTTTTATTCTTTTCATTTATTTATTATTTTTTTAAAAAGAATTTGAATTTGAATTTAAATTTAAATTCTAAATTCTAAATCTTAATTTTTAAATTTATGTTTTAAAACAAAAACAAAAATAAAAACATATTTAAAATTAAAATTAAAAGTAAAGATTTTTTTCTTCTCTCTATTTTTCTCAATCATCCACTGTTTTTCCGGGTCACCACGCTCCAACTTTCTCCCAATCTCTCACGTTCTCCCACTCTTCCACCTTCTCCCCCTTTCTCTGATGTACTCCACTTCACTATCTAAAACTACTCCACTTCTATCTAATAAAACGAGACATTGACCTATAAAAAGAGAGGGAGAATATTATATTGTGGGGGGAATTTTTTTGCTAAGAAGATTATTTGATAGAGAAGGGAGACACGTAAAAGAAATTTTTTTAGGAAGAGGTGAAGATGATCAACACAGAACATTTTGCATTTAAGGCACCTGTAAGTTCTTTTTTTATTCATGCTTGATGATGCTGGCTTAATTATTTGGCGACCTACTTTCCATTCTGTTTTAATTTCTTTTTAATTAATTACTAGACATCCTAGTTTCTATTTTGTGTTAATTTCTTTTTAATTTCTGGGCATCCTATTTTACATTATGTATTAATTACTTATATCCCTATGGCATCCTGCGTTAATAATTATGCATAATTAATTAATTAATTAGTATTTGGCAATACTCATTCTTCATTGGCACCCATTTTACTGTCTGTGTTAATTATATATCCCTATGGTATCCTGCTTTAATAATTATGCATAATTAATTAATTAGCATCTTGTATTTGGTAATACTCATTCTTCATTGGCACCCATTTTACCGTTTGTATTAATTAATTAGCATCCTGTATTTGGTAATACTCATTCTTCATTGGCACTCATTTTACCGTCTATGTTAATTATGCATACTGTTATCCATATAGCATCCATGTTAATAATTATTATCCAATATAATTAGGATTCTATATTTGGCAACACCCATTTTCCATTTGACCTTTTAATTAATTAGCAACTTGTATTTGACGTTTTTAATTTTTGACATGCTGAGTTAATTGTTTGGCATTCACTCATTCTAATTATTTGCATGATGTATTAATTAATTAATCAGTATGTATCTTGCTATAATTATTTGATATTCATTTGGTTGTGATTATTTATTTGCATATTGCGTTAAACCTACTTTGTGGCATTCTTTTTTCATTCTACAGTTTATGTGAATGACTGTAGCAAACAATATCTAGTCCCCAATTACAAAATTGAAAATGCCAAGGAATTTATACAATTTATGAAAAATATGATGAGAAAGCACATTGCTTTGACCCATTTGCTAACTTCCTAGAAAGTCATGGTATATGTGCTCCATACACAATACAAAAAACACCACAACAAAATGGTGTTGTAGAAAGGCATAATCATACATTAATGAATATTGTTAGAAGCATGTTAATTAATTCTTCTTTACTTGTGTTCTTGTGGATGTATGCATTAAGAACCGCTTAATATTTCTTAAACATTGTTCCTAGTAACTTAGTTTCAAAGACATCTTTTGACATCGTCTTTGATAAAGACATTTATTGTTGGACCATTATTGATTATCTTTATTATAAATCATGTTAACAGAACATCTATTTTAGTAATACATCGAAGAGAGTATGTTAATGCAATGATGTATGACCGCTATGATCCTTTAGTAGTTTCTTTAACTTGACATGATGTATGACCCCATAATCCTTCACCTGATTCACAACAACCTCAGGGAACTCAAGAATAAATGGTCTCGGAAGGAGATGAGAATTGAAAGCTTCATGAGAAAAAGCTACAGAAATTAAGCAAAAGAGAGAACGATCATAGAAACCCAATGTTTAGAAGAAGAGAGGCCAATCGAATGGACCAATGCATAAAAGATCGATATTTCGCGTGTGGTGATAAGGTTGTGTTATCGCCACCAATGTAGTTTTGAATTCCCTTTCAAGTACTTAGGTATTCAAACCCAACCACTCTTTCCAAATCTATCAATGTGGGACAAAGCTTAAGTAAGCTTAATGGGTCTAACGCCCACAGTCATTTCCAACATGAACTTGTTTCTTGGGATATCTAGTCTTTCAAGTTGGGTTTACCTCACAATAATTCAATTTTCAATATACTTGAGTTTCATTCTTTCTGAAGTTTTAAAAACCTTCTCTCTTGCTAGTCCTTTCGTCAAAGGATCAACCAAGTTGTCATTAGATCGCACATAATCAACTATCACTACACAGTAGTGAGAAATTCTCTAATGGTACTGTGTTTACAATTTATATGTTGCCTCCTACCGCTGTAATAATGGTTCTGAACTTTTACGATACTACAGTACTATCACAATAGATTAGTATGGCTGGTATCGGTCTTTCCCATGTGGGAATCTCTGATAGAAAGCTTCGAATCCAACTTGCTTCTTTACTAGTAGTAGCCAGTGCTATCATCCCTAACTCCATCGTTGACATGGCTAATATTGTCTGTTTCTTGGATTTCCAAGCAACAAGTCCTCCTGCTATATTAAAAATACAACCACTTGTATCCTTAGATTCATATGAGAGGAAGTTTCAATCAGCATCATTGTAACCTTCAAGTACAGCGAAAATTTTTTGATAATGTAATCCTAGATTTTGTGTTTTCTTATGATATCTCATTACTCTTTCTATAGCATTTCAGTGTTCTAGACTAGGTTTGCTAGTAATCCTACAGCGTAAGCTATGTCTGGTCTAGTGCAATCAGCAGCATACCTCAAACTACCAATGATACTTAGCCTACTCGGATTGGTTAACACTATCATTGGTGTTTTTGAACAATTTACCACTAGACTTATAGGGTGTACAAGTTGGTTTACTTTCGAAGTAAGTGTACTTTAGAATTTTTTCTATGTAATGAGATTGATTTAAGAAAATTCCATTTTCAGTTCTAGTAATTTTGATGTGTAGGATTACATTAGCTTCTCCTAAATTTTTCATGTCAAAGTTTGCACTCAGCATTGATTTTTCAGCATTTATGACGTGCAGATTTGATCCAAAAATCAATATGTCATCTAGGTATAAGCATATGATAGTACATAACCTATCTTCAGTCTTATAGTAAATACATTTTTCACTCTCATTTATTTTGAATCCTTTAGACATGATTAAGTTTTCAAACTTTTCGTGTCATTGCTTAGGAGCTTGTTTTAGACCATATAGGGTTTTATCTAGTTTACAAACTTTAGATTATTGATCGTGAACTATGAAACCTTTAGGTTGTTCCATATAAATCTCTTCTTTAAATCACCATTTAGGAAGGAAGTTTTAATATCCATTTGATGGATTAAAGATTGTTTAGGACAACTATAGCAATCAGTATTCTAATTGAGGTAATTCTAGTGACTGAAGAGAAGGTGTAGACGAAATCTATGTTTTTCCTCTGCCTAGATCATTTTGCTACTAGTCTAGCCTTATACTTATCTACCAATCTATCAGGTTTGGATTTCTTCCTCAAAATCTATTTAGAGCCTATTACTTTGCAATCAGAGGGTAAGTCAACTAGGTTCCAAGTTTTATAGGATTCAAGAGAATCCATTTCATTGTTAATAGGTTTTTGCCATAAATTGGCTTCTGAAGATAAGGCTTCTGTTAGATCTTTTGGATATTCTACGTTATATATTTCAAAGTCTTTTCTAAAGTATTTTATGGTTCTAGCTCCTTTGCTTCTTCTACGTTCAGGATCAACTTCCTTATCTTGGGTTTGGATTCTAACCGAAGGTAGACTACTTGAACTTGAGCCCCCCACTAAAATGACTATTTAAGTCCCCCACTATTTCTAGATTTAAAAGGAAATTTATCCTAAAAAAGATCTACGTCGTTTGATTCTATGATTACTCAAGTCATACCGCGTAACACAATGTGTAGTTCAAATTTGAATACTTAAGGTACTAGGCTTTTAAGCAAAGTTTAAGAACTTAAGTTGAGCTTTCTAGTATTTAACCGCGTTAGAAATGCTCAAGTCATACCGCGTAACGTAATGTATTGAGGTGCTTGCGGGACGAGGTGTACAGGTACAATAATCATTTGAAAATGGAGTTCTCGTACACTAAAGGGGAGTCTTCAAGTGTTTTTTTAAGTGAAATGAGTTCACAAGAAGAAGAAAAGATAACATCAAATCATAGAGGAAGTTTCACAAGCTTAAGGGGAGCCTAAGCTCTACATCACTAATATCCACATACTTAATTAAGGAACCTAAGTTCAAGGGAGGGAGTATCACATCTAGGCTCTACCATTGTCACTCTAATCTTCATTATCTATTGATAAATTCAACGTTGGAATCATTTAACTTGATTATATTAGTGAATTATCTTTTCTAAACACACTGAAAGTTGGTGTTTATCACCAAACTGGGTTACCAACTCTGGCTTGTTTTTGTTGCTTCGTCTATTGATTTGTTCTATATGTGGTTACTAAAGCATGGTGTGACATTTATATTGTGTGTGTGAGGACTACATTCCAAAATTTCAGTGGAAAATTACTTTTATAAACACGTTTTTCATCATCTGTAAAAAAAAAAATCAAGCATTATAGGTGAATTGAAGCATCATATACGTAAAGTTTCATCTAGTGATAATGCTCAAATAACTCTCTTACAAGTAATCCTTTTAATTTCAGTACTTACATTTCTTAAATTTCCTTTTAATTTCAATACTTCCATTTCTTAAATTTCAACAATTGTGCAAGAGAAAATCTAATAAATTGAACAATATCTATAGATGTAGTCATAATGTTCCTTGAAAGCAAACCTTGCCGTGAAAAGAAAAAAAAATCATAGAACAAAAAATACAAAGTAAAAATATCCTAACAAATTCTCAATTTCCTAATTTCAAAGCAATCTCTAATACAAAACAAAATGCAAGTTAAAAGAATAAATCTAAATTAAAAATGTCTCATAAAAAGACATCCCACAACAAAACCAGAAAAATAAAAATAAAATGTGTCCTAAGCAGACATTATACAACAAAAGACCTAAAGAAGATAAACAAAAACTCAAAATTTCAAAACAATCATTAATACAAGCAATAAAAAAGATAATAAATCTAAACTAAAAATGTCTAATAATAGAAAAACATAGCAAAACAAACAACAAAAAGAAAAACTCAAAATTGAAAAAAAAAAACCATTCATAATACAAAATTCTAAGCAAGTTTGTATTTAAAGTTGATCGTGGTTATGTCTAAGGTTTTGTAAAACATGTGGTTTTGGTTATTATAATACTCACTGTAAGTTTCATTTATAGTTTGATAAACACTTCCATTAGTTGTACTTTTAACAAGTGGCATCTGAAAACTTTAGGACCTTGAAAGTTAAGAACCGTCTAGTACATGCACTCCTAATTATCAAATTCTAAAACTGCCAAATTAATACAATTTCAACTCTAAAAATTTGATTAGATATGAATTACCTTATAAAAAACAAACAAGTCTCTGAGCTCAAGATAAGATGATAACCAACATTTAGATAACACTTCCCAGATGCTTCAATTTTTTAACAAAAAGCCCAGAAATACATAATATTACTTATTGTTATCACAAAAACTACATAAATAACTCGTAAATCAAGTTTGTTCATAGAACACTTATCTTATAGCCACTAAAATGTTACATAATAAGAAATAAATAAAGCAAGCAAATCAGAGTTCAACCAAACGAAAAACCTGAAGCTTGTTTCCATCGATTTTCCTAGCAACTAAATAGCAGACCCAGAAAACTTTGATTATGTTAAATAATTTAAAGGAATGGAACATCAGCAGGAACCATACTGAGCCCCTTCTTCCTTATGGAACATTCATAACTTGGATAGATTGCAACATGTCTGATACAGCAATTACAAGGTCACCTGATTTGATCAAGTTTCTGGCTTTAAGCAGCAAAAATGTTTTGTTGAGGTTGTTTTCCATGTCGTCAGAGAAGCTCAGTCGGAAGGGTATCAATCCCCATTGCAAGTTAAGACGTCTCCTAACAGATGTTGTGGAAGTAAAAGCAAAGATTGGGCAATCAGGTCGGCAACGGGACAGCAGAGATGCCATGTGGCCTGATGTTGTGTAGACAAAAATTGCATCTACCTCCAAATTATTAGCTAGAGAAACAAAATTCACAATTAGACTGGATTTGTGGTAAACAAAGAGGAACAGAACTCAAGAAACCATTGTTATACAGCCCAATGACCACTTTTGTGAAATGATATGCGGTTATTTGAGTTCATGGTACTAAAACATAGATCTAAATTATGGTTCTATAGGAATACTATCTACAACAGGACAAAGGAGTCATAAAACTTAGGCTTACCCATTTTAGCAGCCGAATTGCAGATCTCTTCTAAGATACTATCTGAGAATGAAGATCCAACTTCTGGGAGTTCCATAGGTTCATGGCGTTTTTCATCCCTCCACCACTTTTCAATTCTTAGACTAACACTTCTCAAAACAGCCAATGCCTTGTCGGGGTACTGGCCCATGGCGGACTCACCAGACAGCATTAGAGCATCTGATCGCTGCCTAACCGCCTCGGAAACATCAGCCACTTCAGCTCTGGTGGGTGTAGGATATTCGATCATTGACTCAAGCAGCTGAGAAGCAACAATAACTGGTTTATTTAATTGTCTGCACAGTTGGACGACCTTTTGCTGGACTGATGGCACCTGTTCCAATGGTATTTGAGCTCCTAAATCTCCTCT